>NC_138048.1:22528713-23728713 GCF_964194185.1 Rhinolophus hipposideros
TAAAGAGGCTTGTCTGTGTCTGTCTTAATCACAGGATGCTTTTTCCTTGCTGTCAACAGGTTTGCAGAGACATGGCCATCAATTTCTAACTTCAGATGATTCACTGCATACTGAAGAAATGCAAATTCATTTTAACAAATACAAAACTGCCTGACATGGTAGGTGTGCTTCCTCCTCTAAGAACCATTATGAGAGTTTGACCTCCCAAAAGCACCCCGCTGAGCCCCATTCAGTCCAAGAAATTGTTGACCACAGAAAACCTGCCCCCACAACAGTGAACAATTCTTTTTCTTTTGAAATGTCTCCGAACTGCATCCCTAGCAGTCAATCAAGGACTGAGAAATATACCTGAAGACCAGTTTGAAATCTATCCAACATCAACTTCCAAAAGTCCTACCTTAATAGAAAAAAAATTGCTACAATCAGAGGCTTTATCAATATTTCTTCTTTTTACTTTATAAAACATACTCTCCTCTGTCATACCTCTGAACCCCTGAGCATATGGGTTCCCTTGCCATAATTTATAAATAAGTAGTAATTGTTCATTTTGTCTCAAACTTAGTTTCTCTGTAACATAAATACATGATGGAAAATAAAGTGTGCTATATTGCATTCTTAGTATATTATTTCAAATTATCCAAGTTAACATTAATACAAATCATTAAGAAATTATAATTCTTTCTAGACAAGATTTTGATGTCTCTTTAGGTAGGGAGCAATGAATGTACATTCATTGGTGTCTATTCAATGTACATTCAACGTGTCTATTACATATTGGGTTAGGACTAAATTCATGGTTCTCTAATCATTTGCAACACAGATAAACTATTATGGTGACATTTTCCTTATACTATATCCTGACGTACCTGAGAGTATCTCTGGAGCATTTTCAGCCTTTTGAGGAGCCTGGTTATAGCCTCAGATAATGGTTTTTCTTTTTGTCTAGAGAAAGGTTCCCAGGCTAAACTTTTCATTTTGTAGCAATAGAAAGGTTAACACCTTCTGTTAAACAACAGAAGAACTTTATTGTGGTAATAAGAACCCATTGCATCTCCGCTGGGTAATGTCTAAATATAAGGGGCTTGTCATGTCAATTACACTGTGTAGAAATTAACATGAAAGAGTTTAACACACATTTATTCCTTTTTGTTTTTTCTAACTTTTCAATTGTATCCCAAAGAGCTAACTATTAACCTTTCAGGGCCTAATCTATAATTCCCATCCTGGCCAACAGCTGATTTACTTGAGTGAAAGTTGCTGATGTAAGGATCAAAAGATCAGGCATTTAATGGATACATAACAAAAAACTCAACTCCATGAATTTAAACCCACCTTACATTAGAAGAACTTATAAGTTTAAAGCAATAAGATGTCAAGATGTTAATAAGAATTGGCAGGTTTCCACGTGATTAGATGACAGAATTACAGCCCAAAATGCCACCTTTCTGTTGGAAATGTAAGAAACACATAAAACAGATGCATCCAGAAAGATAACCATTGTAAAGACATCTGTCTACACTCTAAATTATTCCTTATAAAGTCATCAGTTACTAATCTTTCTACATGAATCTTAGGCCACTTTGAAAACATGGCATCAGACGAGATGAGAGCATTGAAATAGTCTTCCCATATGCATTTAATGATCCCACTTGGGAAAATAGACAACCTTTTTTCAGATACTAATACACTAGTTTTGGGGTTTTTTTAATTAAAGCTATTAAGAAGTAAAACACGGGTATCCCTTTATGTGTCTTTCAATAGGGACAGACAGATTTTAAAGGTATAAGTCCTGTTAATTTGAATCAAATTCAAAATTGATTCTTCAGTATCTCCACAAATCAGTCATTTGTTTTTATTTATTTTACTATTTATGTACTCACTATTTCTTTTAATGCCTATTACTTCATTAGATTATGAACTCTATGAAATCAGGAATCTTGATTTACCTTCATTGCATCTTATAGACCAGAGAATTTATCACATAGTTAAATTTTTAAGTAGAATGAATAAATAATTAGATAAAGGAAAAACATACATATAACTAAGTCCTTTGGCATTGTTATGGTGTACATGTGTCCTTACTTGTATGTTTATATGTGATGCCCCCTACTATTTATTTATCTGGTTTTACATTCTAGAGTGTTAGTTTTTGAAGGCAATGCTTCCATTCTGCACACATCTATGTTTACTTGATTTCCAGCCAATTGGTTTATTGAAAAAGGCAGAGTCAAAATGCTTGTTTGTTATGCTGTACTCACAATGTAGAAGTAAATGTTTAATTTTTTTCCTACTACTTTTTAATTGACAATTGTGAATTTGTTTGGACACAATCTGACCAACCTTATCAGGTTAACAGAGCCATCAAGAGAGACATAGTTAGGACCCAGAATCCTCCAAGGCCATGTCTGATGATTAGCACAAAACAGTTTGTTGCTGATATTGTCAAGAGCCCTCTCGCCATTCCCTCAACTCAATTTCTCGCTTCATTGCTTTGAACCCCTATGGGGCAGCAGCAGTTTAAGGGATGTCAACAAGAATATTCTTGTTCTCTCAGGAATTCAGTATAAGAGGATAAACAGCTACACAGCTGGCCAAACTAATAGGTACAGAAGTGCGTGACTCCAGTGTTCGATAAATGCATGAGTATTCTACCAAGGCCCGGTGGACTTTCCTCAGAATTACTGCACTTGATTAATGTATGTAGAGCTTACTTAGGATAATTTCTCTTTAAAAACAGTGACAGATTTTTTTTTTAATTAGGTTGACAAACATCATGTTAAGAACCCAGATATAAGGTCATATTTTGTCACATATTTCTGTAATTGTAAAAAGAAAAAAAGAATTTCCAAAAACAAAATTTAGAGAAATTACTTTTCTCTCTGTTTTTTTGTTTTGTTTTTTTCTTTTGTATTTATAACAGACAATGTTTATGAGTAGTTTAGGGCCCATAAGTAGATAATCAGAAAGCTCTACATGTATTTTCTGTAGTCTTCTTAATATTTATTTTTATAACTACTGAGTACTGCCTTAGTTAAGGGCTATTCATGCTTTAAATAAGTATTTCCAAAAATAAAAATAAAAGAAAGAAAGAAAGAAAAAGAAAAGAAAAAGAACAACCTGTAATTTGGACAGTAGAAATGTATGGAACACAAATTTTCTATTTCTACTCTAGAGTGTAACTAACTGCACTGTATCTGGCCAGAGCATGCAGCTATAATATCCTGTCATTGGATGGATATTATTTTAATGCCACAGAAATTTCTACTTGAACCCATGAGAGGCTCCAGTGGTGTAAATGAAAATCAATGTGGTTGAATTACTACTGCAACAGACCTGCATGGAACTGATTACAGTCTGTGGTTAAGGTTGGGCATTGAGCTATGGGTGTTGGCTTTAGACCCATACTCATGCCTTTCATTACCCAAATTTCAATCATCGTCCCTGTCTTTCTCTTGTACTAGGAATAAAACTTTTGTACTAGGAATAAAACTGTAAAGAGCAGGATATGTGACTTTGAAAAACAGGTATGATGTGTTAAAATCTACTTGGGAGAATCGGTCTTGGGAAGAACATTAAATGGGTAAATGAACATGACATCCTTTTGCCACTTCCACTTTAACTGCTGAAACTGACTATCAAAAGCACAGTAACAGGACTGTTGGCACAAATATAGGAAAAAGCATCTATTTTATCAATTCAAAAGAACAAATTATTTTCTGAACTACAGCTGGTGCATATTATGTGGGTACTATTTTATACTAATTAAACCCATTGGCAGCAACAGATTTATTTTCTCTGGAAACATTGCAAAAATCTATCTAAAGTATTGGAACATTTTATGAGGTCAGAAGGAATTAGACTATATATTTTTAGTTTCCTTATTCACACACACTATAACCATTACCTATAAAATCACGTAGACTATGTCTAAAATACTTAAGGCAACCTACATATGATTTTTGTTTATTAATGTGTAGGAAAAAATCATTTAAGCTTCTTACACTATAATTCACTCCATTTTTAAAACAGGTTTGAATTGCATTGAGTCCTGAATTCAGAAAATCGCCTAGGAGCAGCCTTTAGCAAATTTTTTGATAAATGTAAGACTTTTCTCTAACTCACCTTTCTCTTTTTCTGGTACCCCTTTCAATAATTAGTCATATATTTCTTTAAACAGTCCTATGGCTTCTCCAAACCCAGGTCTAATTTCCCGTGATGTGTTCCATTTTCTGAAAAGACTGCTCCTTCCTTCCCTTAGCTACTTATGACCCCCATTAAAAATGTTCATGTTCTTAAAATATTTTTCAGTGAGTCAGGAAAAAAGTAATTGGATTTTAAAAAGCTGCATAAATAATCTCTTGAAAGTGCATAATTAAAAAAAATTCAGGACAGATTTCTTTGCACATATGATCTCTCATCAGTATGGGAAATAATTCTTTTGACAAAGAGCTGAACTGAATTACTTTTTAATGCCATTTCCTCCTCAAGAAACTAAAAAATAAAATGAAATGAGCTACTAAAGAGTTTGTAAAGATAGAGTTAGATAGAAGATCAGATAAATCTTAATAGGCACCAATTACAACACTTAGAAAACTACCCAGTTGTCCTCTCATGAAACCATCTTTTCTGGGTGTTGGGATAAACAACAGAATATGAAATATAAAGTGGCCAAATCCTGAACTAGGAAAATGAAAATGAGTAACAAAACTTAGTAAAAATTTCATATGAGCACAAATAGAGCACATACAAACACAAAGCATTCTAGTCTTGAATTAGCAAGGCTTTATTTTAGCTAGGCTTTAAATTTGGATTCCAAAGATATGGTTTCCTTTTTTAAAATGTTTATATTTAAATGTCCCTCAAAAATGTTAACAGAGCATAATTATCATATTTTTTCTGCACTATGTTCAAGGTGCAAAAAGTTGTCCAGCATAATTTAGTATTAAAAATAGCTTATTATTATTGATGAAAGTTTTTCATAGTAAAGAACCATACTATGAAAAGATAAAAGACAAATGTTGCTTATTATTTAACTTTGCAGCTGTTGTGATCCTTTATATACAAAGGAATAGTAAAATTTTATACTAATAAATCTCCCACAGACCAGTGACACAAACAGGGCATTATTGCTTTTTAGACATATGAACTAGCAAAACCTTCTGATTACTTATTAATTTTGTAACCAGATCATTGAATCTTATATAAAATCCACAGTTGAATTGCTTTGTTTTTGTATTTTCAAATCCTCCTACGTTACCCGTGCCAATGCTGACTTGCCAGGCAAAACACATACCCACTTGAATTAGCATGTAGAAAAGAACATTTGCAACTTGGAATCATAATTTGCTTTGGATTTCTATTAAACAGTGAAGTTAAAAATAGTTTTTCATTGGTCTGAGTAAATATTTAGTTTATTATTATCTTCTGGTCGTTAGTTTTTACAAAAATTAAAGTCAGATTTAATTCTTTGAATTATAAACACTGACTTAGCTGTGTATAAAAATAGTAATAAATTATTATTATTATTATTATTATTATTAGGCTATATATTGCCATTAGTTCAAAATTGTTTGTTTTTAAATACTGTTGATAACATCTCAGAAGAATTTAACATTTTATTTATTTTAGGATACTATCACATACTGTATTAATTTATTTTCACATTTTTTTGTTGTCATAAATGATTTGTTCTATGAGTGCATTGAGTCTTTGACCATTATATTATAAAATAGAAACTAAAACATTAAAGCTGAAACATCCTAAAATAATATCATATGTGAGAGAACACAGCTCTTCAGTTAGACAATTTAGATTGAATTCTAGTTCTGGATCTTTAGACTACACTTCTTCCATTTCAAATGTTAATATCAGTCCCTTTAGTACTATTGGAGGCTTTAAAACTATAATGTATAAAAAATTTTTGTGAAGTGCTACACAAATAAAGATTAGCATCAATAATGTCCCAGTAGAAATAGGGTATAGGTGGCTCAGGTGGTTGGAGCGCCCTGCTCCTAATGCAGAAGTCGCAGGTTTGATTCCCACTTGGGCCAGTAAGCTCCGCCTTCTACAGCTAAGACTGTGAACAACAGCTCTCCGTGGAGCTGGGCCGCCATGCGCTACGATGCATTGCTGAGTGCTGCTGAGTGCTGCTGAGTGCTGCTGAGTGCTGCTGAGTGCTGCTGAGTGCTGCTGTGAGCTGCTCTGAGCAGCTGTGAGCAGCTGTGAGCAGCCTTTGGACGACTGGTGACTGGCTGCCTCAGCCAGGGGGAGAACAAGGCTCATAATAACCAGCAGGGGCCAGGGAACTGTGTCCTACACAACTAGGCTGAGAAACAATGGCTTGAACCGGAGGGTAGGGGAGGAGGTGGAAGAAGGGGGAAAAAAGAAAAAAGAAATACTGTATAACAGGAAGTCACTATCAGTCAGTCCCTAATATTAATTGAGTTTCCAGTGGGTCAGGCACCGTTCCAACAACTGGAAATACAGTGTTGACCAAAGTACACATAGAGTTCCATCAAAAAGCTTACATCATTGGGTAAATGTCTAGAGATATGGACAATACACATAAAGGAAAAATGATATTTCAGTGAATGATGAATGCTATGAGCTAGATTAAACAGAGTAATGTGGCTGTTCATTAATACAGAAACAATAAAGGTGTTACTGGTTTGGATACTGCCACCCAAGTTATATTGCTTTATGTTCTGATGACCTGTTTTACCATATCTCCCGAATGTTGAATATTAAATTGTACGCTACTTATTTCTTCATCTATTTCTACATACGTCTACATAAAGACATTGGTGATTCTGTGTGAAATTGTATGCCTATGAATTTCATGTTACTTGTTCCCTATCTTCTCTATATAATGACTGATATGCATTAGGACTCATTGTGTCTGAGCCCCAAGACAGCCCCATTTTATTAAATATCTATCATTATTAAAATATTTAAAATAAAGATACTGCCTATAAGAAACTTATAAGATTTATTGGCATAGCAGCTGTAGAATAAGGAAGCACCCTCTTTACAGTCTTTGGCCTGAGAGAATGTTGAAAGAATTTTTTTCTCCCTGACTCACCCTCTGCAGTATTTGTTAAATAGTTGGAAGTCCTCCTAACTAATGGCATGAGGCCAGAAGAAAAAGTGAGGTCTGGACACAGATATTTGGTGTGATTATTTGTTAGTGCCTAAGGAAACAGATGATGAGAAATCCAGTAAGAAAAACGTGATTTTAAGTTGGCCAGAAATGAGACCACCTATTTTCTGGGAAGGTTCATAGCCTGTTTCTACACCTAAAGAATATGCAGTGGTGACCTAATCAGTTATCCTGGATAATTCATGCAAAATAAGTGACTAAAAAAAGGAAAATAAAACTCCATACTGTGTCAGTTAATAAATTGTTTAGCAATCCACCTGGGGAATAGGCACACGTATGATCAATTAGTTACACCTTGTGTTACATATAGATCAACTGGAAATAGTTATACTTTGTCTTTGAATTGTGACATAATACATACACAGTAAGTTATATTATATTAAATATGGCCCATTTGTAAGATTTTTTGTCACAACCTAAAAAATACATCTAATGTTATAGGTTCTCTACAGCTTTTCTTGTTGTAATACATCTTTACAATTACATTTTTTGTTTATAGTTTTTGAAATGACAACATTTTGGGGATAGGCCAAATACACAACATTATCTTCAAATTTCTCATTTTGTTATATTAATTTACCCTTTCCCCACACAGATTTATGGGCCATTGAATTCTTATTTGTACAGGAAACTTCCCTGCTAGAATTTTTAGAAACTAGTATAAAAAAAATTTATCTATCTAAAATTTTGCCATTCCTCAAGTGTGCTCTCAAAAGTCATTTTGCAGGCTTAGCCCTCCACTTACCGAAAGAGTTATACTATAATAAATCTTATTTTGTGATTATAATGTGACAGAAGTTCAATACAAAGAAAATTTGAGGCTCATAAAAATCAGATCTGTAGTGAGTAGATGAAGATAGCCTTATAAGTGGCTGTACACAAAAAAATGTAGAGTGGAGCACTTGGACAGACTCTTGACTCTTTTAAAAATAACTTCTTTGCCTAATGGTTCAATCAGTGATAAGAAAATGATTGTTGTACGGTTGCTTTGTTTTTCCACTAATCTAAAATCAAGTTTAAAATGAATTATTTTTCCCCACCTTGTTCCCCTCCTCCACCATTTTACAGATAAGGATTTTTATTTATATTTGTATAATAATTGTGCTATGATTCTCAAGGAAAGCATTGATTTCTCTCTTTCAATCAATGAGAAATCAATGCTCATAAGCATTGATTCTCAAGGAAAGAAAAATACTGGTTCTTTGTGAAAAACAAAAAAACACAAACAAACAAAAAACCTCTAAATAGAGCCAAAGTTTAACAATGTGTAATAAAATCCACTGTTAATTGGGAATCCCCAGTCTTATTTTTCAGCTCTTTGATCTTTGTGACTGTCTCTGCATTAACAATGAAAATACCTAAAGTTCAACATCTGCAAAATAGATTAGAGTTCTGATTATTTAGATAATATATGTTAAAAGTTATGTTAATTAGCATATATTACAATTCTAATTGTATAACTATAATTATATAATTAACATATATGATTAACATATGTTAATATATGTCAAATGTAAAAAGTAAATCTGAAAGGATAAATAGCTAATTTTAAAATCACGAAATGGTAAATGATATTTAAATACATTTCATATTTGTATTCATTTGTAAAATGCATAGTTGTGCTCCAATTCATCAATGGAGTGAACCTGAATTGCCACATAGACAATTTACTTAATACAATGCTGTACACCTACTGAATGTAGGTTCTTGAGTTGGGATGTCTGAGTGATGTGCTCAAGAGATGCTGTAAGACAGGTTCCTCTTCCTGCAGGATTCTTCAACAAATCTTTTGCACACTGATAAGGTTGAGATACTCTTTTCAAAATTAACATTGTCCTACCACCACATAATATACTTGTGTCTTTAATACGTACCTGTGTCTTTAATACCTCCATAATACGTGATGGTCTGTCCCAAAGAGGACAAATTGGAAGGCTTGATTTTAAACACCCATGGGAGGAGGGAGTGGTGGCAAGAAAATAAACTCAATGCATCTATTCTATACTTTATGAGAGTTAATGTAAAACATCAGGGATAAGATAAGTAGAGTTTACTTATCTGCCTTTCATGAAATAATTGAAGCCTCATATTTCATACTGTGACCTTGTAAGTTATACTGATGGGGTGATGTGGTAACAAATTGTCAATGAAAAAGAAAAAAAGTAATTAAAAATTGGAATGTTAAAGATGGGAATGTTCTTAACAATTATATAGTCCAATCTGCTCATTTAAAAGATGCGTAACCTGAAGCCAACAGAGGAAAATGGGACCTCATCATCCCCTCAAAAATAATTACCTTTATATTGAACACTGGTTATATACCAGCCACTGCACTAAATAAATACTAAACACAATCCTGAAAAGTAGAAATTTTGCAGAAGAAAAAATAAAGGCCCATTAAAGTTAATGTAAGCTGTCCAAGGTCACATAGATGGTACACGGTGCAGCTAGGGCACAAATCTGGCCCTGCCTGACCCCAAATTCCATGTTCCTTTTATAATGCGATTATAATGCCAACTTCTGCTACATTATGGTAGCATAGCTCCTTAGTCATAATACTCAGCGATACATGTGAGTTAATGTGTGGCTGAGCCTCCTAACTTGTACTTTGGCTTGTACACTGATATGCATAGTTTCCCTGAAAAGCCAGAGTTATGCAAGGGGTATTAATCAGAATAAGAAAAAGAAGAAGGAGGAAAAGGAGAAGGAGAAGGAGAAGGAGAAGAAAAGGAGGAGGAGGGGGGAAAAGAGGAAAGAAATTGAACACAGATGTTGATGCAGTAAGCAGTTATAATGTCACTTGTTGCAAACATATTTTAACCGAAAGTTGTCATTATGTATTGATTTTTAAATTGTACCCATGTAGAAATTAAATACAGTAACATTTCCATCTCTACTTCCCATCATAGAAACCTCTATATTTTACCTCACTGATGGATGCTGACAGAAGATTGTTTTCTTTTAAAACTATGAGCTCTACTTTAGTTTTGTAATTTTCCTGTGGAGATATCTTCATAGAATCATAACATATTTAGAAAGAATAAATTCTATTTCTATCTTACAGGTAGAAATGGTTTAGTGTTTACTCATCATAGTTGATCCAGTCAGATTGACTCCCATTTGCGGACAAGGAAAGTGAGTCATTGAAATTCAAACAATCTTAATATTTCAAAGAATCTTATTGCTTAAGAATTCCCAGAGACTACAAGTTTAGTCAACCACCTTATTTTTTTGGATGAAGAAATAAGTCTAGAGTTATTAACTAATTATTTTCAAGGTCACAATTCTTGTTAGTGACTTGCTAGTGATTAGACAACCAGTCTCATCCTATTTTCACCGAGTCGTGTTATCTCTCCATAGTATTATTATTTCCATAAAGCATGGTCTGTAGTTGGTTTAAATAGTGAAGTGAATAATAGTGATGATCAGAAATCAGAGAACCCAGTCCAACTGCAAGCAACACCATTTTGTCAAGTTTAGAATATGGCCATTTGAAGACTTGTAGGCAGACCTTCCAGGGCAAAATGAAAAGCTCTAGGTAGAAATATACTAGGAGGCTGCAATATTGCAATGCGATTCTGACAAGGACCACCCAAAGGGAGTTCAGGTTCCACAAGTTAATATTACAGTCCCCAACAAGATCGCCCTCACTTCAGATGTCAGCTGCCAGTTTGGCGATCTCCAGTGTACCTGTGCTACTGATCAACTGGCTACAAATTCAGGTTTCCCACAATGCCCTCAGGTTTGGTTATTCACTAGAATGACTCCTAGAACTCAGTACTGCAGTATATTTATGAGTACGATTTTATTATAAGGGATACAAATCAAGACCAGTCAAATGAAGAGACACATAAGGTAAGGTTCGGTAAGGTCGGAACACTGAGCTTCACGTCCTCCTGATGGAATTCAGATGTGTCATCCTTCTGGTATATTGAGGTTTCATTACATAGGAATGATTGACTGAATCCTTGGACATGTGATTGAACTCAATATAGCCCTTCTCTCTTCCCCAGATGTCAGGATGTCAGGCTGATGTTATGTGGCTTAAGTGCCCAAACATCTAACCCATGGGTATTCTTTCTGTTGCGACCAGTCCCCATCATGAGTTATCTCATTAGCAAAAGGTCATGTGTGGTACAAGGGCCCACCATAAATAACAAAGGCACACCTATCTCTTAGGAATTCCCAAGGGTTTAGAAATTCTGTACCAGGCACTTTGGACAGAGACCAGACACATTCATTTTTCTACAACAAATGTGTACATGTTGAATTAAGGAGATATGTTTTTCTTGCCCCTAAAACCTACTATGCTGAGGAAATGAACTATTTGATCCATTGTACCATAAAGGAAGGGTGAGTACTGCTCTGTGGACCATGTGCAATTAGTTATGCCCACAATACTTTTCCATTATTGCTAATCCAAAATTGAAAAAAAAACTCAGTAAATTTTTTGAGTTTCAATCTACTAAAAAATAAGCTATAAAGGAATGGATAAGTATTATTTAGTAATAATCACACACATCACTGAAATAATCAAGCATTTACTTCAAACACACAACAGCCTTTCAACCACAAACAAATTTAAAGCTTGAATCTGACAGACAATATTAACTGAGAATATTGCGATAATCCTACTAATTAATGGACTGTAAAACGCTTCCAGATGGCATAGACAAATACACTTAATTATAGTCCATCATTCTTACTTGTACTTAGAACCTCCAGTGCTGTAGGATAATCCTGAAATTGATATAATCATGAAATATTGGTGCAGCCATATGAAAATCCAATTTTGATATAATTACACATTTTAAAATGTACTTATTCAACAAACACATAGCTTCCAAAAAATGTGCTTATAAAAATTTAAAGTTATGAATTTCTTAGCCAGAATGCTAATGGAATTTTTAATATCCTTGCACAAATTATTTATTCAAAATCATGTCATACTTAATAAATAGAGACCAAGCAGCAGATTCACTTAAAAAACTCAACAGCTTACACACACACACACACACACACACACACACACACACACACACACACACAAGCAAGCAAAACAAAACAAGACTAAAAGCCAAAGCAATCTATTTGAATGTGCTTTGAGTGATCAAGTAAATGTGTTTTTTCCTTGATAACACCTGTTTCTCGTGATACATCAATTGCTATTGTTATTAATACACCAACATGATTCTTCCCCAAGAAGAGGTGTGGATTTTTTTGAAGGCCAACCATCTGTTAAATACATTTATTTAAGATGTTTTAGTAGCATCTGTAGGAATAGAATATAGTGATGTGAAACAAAACTTCAACTTTTTGTTAATTTCTATTCATCTCTGTAGAACAAATCAGTCCATCAAAATGCTAGATGAGGAAAGATAGGTTCTATTCTATCTACTTAGAAATACCTTATATGCTATTGTTATGGGGCCACCTAACTAGAATAAAACAAATGACAGTGCACCCTCCAGTAACATCTGATCCTGCCACCACTGGTAGACATGTCCACAGGCAGAGGGCCTGCAGAGAAGCCTAAGTGGGAATAAGCCATCAGAATCATCCTGTATGTACAGATACTTTCCCAGTGGCATTTTGATATTGTCTGTTATTGCTTAGGCTTAGTAATTTAAATGATGTTTGAAATAAATTTAATGCCTATTTAAAATAAAACTCTTTAAGTTCTTTATGCAATAAAATTTGAGATCATTAAAACTTGAGATAGCCATAAGGGAAAAGCAAATCAAAACCACTTCACATCCACTAGAATGGATATAATTTTAAAAAGACAAATAATAACAAGTATTGGAGAGAATGCAGAGAAATTAGAACCCTCATATAATATTACTGGAAATAAAAAGTGGTGCAAAGCTTTGGAAAATAGTATAACAATTCTATAAAATCTTAAACAAAGAGTTATCACTCTAACCCAATGATTCTATTCCTAGCTATGTACTCAAGAGAAGTGAAACCATATGTCTACATAAAACCTCATACACATTCATTATTATTTGTAATAGCCAAAAAGTGGAAAACCGCAAATATTCATCAATTGGTAAATAGCTAAATAAAATGTCCTATAGCTATATAGTGGAATGGAATAATATTTGGTAATAAAAATGAAGTACTGATACATGTTACAATATGGACAAACCTTAAAAATCTATGCTATGTGAAAAGAAGCAACACACACACACACACACACACACACACACACAAACACATTGTAAGATTCCATTACATGAAATGTTCAGAATAAGCAAAACTATAAAGGCAGAAAGTGGTTGCCAAGGGCTAAGAGAAGGTTGTAGGAATTAGATAACTCTCAGTGGGTACTAGGTTTCTTTTTGTAGTAATAAAATGTTTCTAATATTGATAGCAGTGATGACGGTTACACAAATATTAATATACTAAAAACTATTAAATTGTACATTTTAACTGGGTATATGGTATATGATTCACATTTCAATAAGATTATTTAAAGAACATTGGAAATATTTCCTACAATTTTATCTTAGAATTAATTGGTAGCGTATTCTGTGTCATCTTCTCAGAATACATTTTAATGTAAGAGGTAGAGTATATAATGAATCAAAAGGAGAAAAGCAGTGACAGTTAAGGTGATACTAAATAACGAAATCTTAAAATAGTAGGGGAATAATGGATAGAAGAACCGTCTCAAATGAAAAATTGCCATTGTGTAGAGGCTGATGGGGATAAAAGGTGAAGTTACAGGATGAAGCAAATGTGGCTCCAATTGTGTTAATCCAATATTCTGTGGCTCTGTTGACCAAAAATGGAAAATCAAATTAATTTGAACACATGTGTGGATTGGTGATATAGTGAGGGGAGTTGGCATATACTAGGAAGCTATTCCATTTATATAGGTAATTTTTTTCTTAATGTTTTTTCTTCTATAACTTAAAACCTTAATCAAAACTTTCTCTTTTTAAGTACTCTCACCTATACATTTTTTTAAATCAGTCATACTTACTGAGATGCACACTAATATGCTTACATATAAAATGAATATTTTGTATATAATTATTTACACATCTTATGCATGACTCTGGTTAAGTGAAGAGACCCTTTGAGATCCAGATGCAAAGAGAGGGAGTAACAGAAACAAGGAAAGCAGATTCTCTTGGAAGATGAAAGGAAGGGACTACCGATTTAGGGAAATCAATAGAAAATAAAAATGAAAAAGTACAAAGAAATACTGATAGGCTAGGTAGACACCAAGGAAAGGAGAGAAATTGGGAGTTTTGGGTTTGTCAGTCCCTTAAATGCACAGTATTTGTTTCTGAGTTAGTCATTTCCAGATGTAATTGAAAGCTGAGAAGATGTTGGGTTAGGGTGGGGTGGGAAGCATGAGGTTCTAGTGGTCACATCAGGAACCATGGCAATTCCAAATGTTACTTGGGAGGAGACAATTGATATGCCTCTTTGAGCAGTCTTAAAATTGTGTTGGGCTTTGTTTCAAAGATTTGACAAAGAGAGAAGTAAAGTGAACAATGGGGAGAGAATATCTAAATTAGTGGTTATTTATTTTGTACAAGTTATTTTGAAAAAAATGTTTTATTGAAAAGACTTCTTAGACATATTCATTGGATGTTAAAGCTGAGAACAATCAGATCAGTTCTTACCATCACACCTGTCATATTTCAAATGACCTTTGGCCTCTGACACAGGAATGATACTTGGCACGGTGTTTTCAGCATCCCCATCACTTGCTAACTCCTGCTTAAATTTGTATCTAACCAGTCATTGACCAGCTCCTCAGCTATCAATAAAACAGAAACATCTTTTTTTTTTAACATTTCAATTACTTCAGAGACCTTTCTTCATTCACTGTTCCCAGTCATACAATAAATATTAATCAAACATCAAAAAAGAAGAAAATATGTTTAAGATAATATATTTTCATCATAAAATGTCAAATGTTTCATATTTTATAAATGCTTAGCTACAGTTAGATAGTCATACAATGATTAATAACAGGGAGAGATAGAGCTTTTCTAGATCTTTAGCCTCCATATCATTAATGGGCTAGACTCTTTAACCTTCTACAATTCTTTATACTTCTATATTTTAGGAACAAGGAAAGATATAAAATATAGAATTCCACTTATTTAACCTAAGATCTAATAAAGTCATTTGTTTTTAGTTATTATTCATAAATCAAAGTGTGAAACATGCTATATTAATGAGTAGTGCTTTTTTAAGATTGAATAAACAATAGTTTTGGATAATTTACTAAAAGTGTATATAATTAAGAGAAATTCTTCTGATATTTCTAACAGATTTGACTCTTACAAGTTTTTAAAATAAAAGGCTTCTTGATATTGTATGTAAATTATACTTCAAATTAAAAAACGCATCTTAAATTTAATATGTTTAGTTCAAAAAGAGTTTGAAGATAGATTTAAAGAGATATAGCATATGCAAAATATATGAGACACATTTCTATATAAATATCAGAAATACACAGAAAATATTACCAAACTTTATACTTTCTTACATATCTTTTCTAACATACAGATTTTATATGATTAGCTTGCTCTAATCTTTACTCTTAGTGGTGGAAATAACATATATATAATTTTTACTTTGTGATCTTCATTAACATATAAATACATATAATTATAGTTGCAGTCTATGAACAGACTTAGTTTGGGCTTAATCATTTATTTTGTTTTTAAGAGGAATACAAAATAAAATTATCTTCCAGACCTTTGATGTTTTCATTTATTCTTTTCTTATTTAAATATTTTAACATACAAGTAAAACTTTATTATTTTCAAACACTTTTGCAATATTTTAATGCATGTAATAAACATGCATTTGCTTTGTCCATAAGCAATGCACCTTCCTGGGTATTAGAAAACTGAAAATATACTAGACAATAAATTTAATACAAAGTGTATTATCCAAAGTGTTTTTTTTCTTTCCAACCACTAACTTAATTCCTTCAATTTCCATATTCAATTCTGTATTTCCTGTTGTCTCTAAAAATACAGGCAGAAGTTACACATTTCTTACCAACTAACACAAGCTGCCATTACACCTGTGCAAATTACTGAAATCGCCTTCTACACTTTATATCATTTGTATCTAATAATAATTATTTTTTAAATATTTATTTTTAAATGTGTATCAGTTACATAACACTATTTTTCTCAGTCTTCCAACTATGTCCCATGATTTCAAATATCTATGTTTTATATTAATTTCTCTTTCAATCTTCTAGCTATTTTTGAAGTGAAATGGTAAAATTATGATATTGAATTTTATTTTAAAGTATTTTAGAATAAATACTTTTATTCTAAATAATTTTATTCTTTAAGTATTTAAAGGTAAACTCTGTTAGAAATATCAGACAAATCCAGATTTCTGGTAAAGATGGCAGAGGAGGTAAACACTTTGCTCGCATCCTCTCACAACCACATCAAAATTACAACTACAGAACAACGATTATTGAGAATCGCCTGAAGTCTAGCTGAACAAAAGTCCTATAACTAAGGATATACAGAAGAAGCTGAGACTGGTAGGAGGGGCAGAGATGCAGAACAGACTGGTACCCAAACAAATGTGTGGCAGTCAAAAATTGGGAGAAATATATAAGCTGTAGAGGTCCCCTCTGAGAAGCAAGGGGTCCCAGCCCCAAACCAGCATCCCCAGCCCAGAGTTCCAGTGCTAGAAAGAGAAGTCACCACAACTTCTGGCTGTAAAAATTATTGGAGATTGTGGCTTAGTGAGACAGAGGATGGCTGGAGTCTCAGTCATTCCTCTTAAAGGGCCCATATACAGATTTATTTGCTGACAGACTTACTCGCTCTAGCTCCAGTGCTGGAGCAACAGCCTGAAGGGTACTGGACACTTGCGAGGTATAACTAAGTTGTCTGACCTCAGGATGAAGGCCAGAGGGGTAACTTTCTCCCAGAAAGATGTGCTGGCAGAATCCATTGTTCCTTTGTTGAGCCCTCCCTCATCCCAGACTACAAGTGCAAGTGGGTGCTATTTCTATGTCTCCATCAACCAGGTTCACACCATTAACCCTGCCCTGCTGATTCCCTGACCCAATTTGCGGGCCACCCAAGAAACTTACAGTGGCTTTTCCATACAAATGGCCTGTCTTGGCTCATGCTACAGAGATTCCTAAAATATCTCAAAGACTCACAAGTCCTAAACAAGCAGCATCTGACCTCGGCATGAACCATACCTCTTGCTATTCAGCTCCAAGCCCAGCACTAGTAGCAACTGAGCTCAGTTTGCAGGTTAGCATCTCCCAGGCACGTCCAAGTACAGCATGGGTGGACTACATCTGGAGATGTCTTTGTAGCTCATACCAAGTGGCCCTGGGCAAGACACAGATGAAGGCTGAGCTTGACCTGTGGGGACTCTCCCAGGAGGCTCCAGGGTCAGATTCCCTGTGGCTGGATTTGGACCACAAGGGAACACCACCAGACTATCTCCACAGACGACACACCCAAAGAGCAGACTGGACAGGCAGCAGAGCCCGGCTAAAGCAAATCTTTCTCCATCGGGTCAGCCCTTGTACAAAAGCTCCTTCACTGTACTCATGGCCAGTCCTCACAACCAATCAGCCTGATGGTCAATCCCTCCCACTGATATGCAAACACCATCAAGGCTCAAATATAATAGGAGCGCAAAACCCACTTAAGGGACACACCTGGAGAACCCAGCTCAGTTGACAAGGAAGATTGTGCCACTGGACCCCACAGCACACCAACTACATAAGGCCACTCTTCCAAGAATGAAAGACATAAGAGCTCTACCTAATACATAAAAACAAACACAGGGAGGCAGCCAAAATAGGGAGACAAAGAAACATGTACCAAATAAATTAAAAGAATAAAAATTAAAAACAAATTCCAGGAAAAGAACTAAACAAAATGTAGACAAGCAATCTACCAGATGCAGAGTTCTAAACACTGATTATAAGGATGCTCAATGATCTCAGGGAGAACTTCAACAAAGAAGCAGGAAACATAAAAATGGACATAGAAAACAAAAACCAGTCAGAAATGAGGAACACACTACATGAAATAAAAAATACATTATAGAGAATCAACAGTATTTAGATGAAGCAGAGGATTAAATTAATAATTTGAAAAATAAGGCAGCAGAAAACACCTAATCAGAACACCAAAAATCAAAAAAAAAAAAGTCCCAAAATGAGGATATTTTAAAGGGCTTGGGGGACAACAGTAAGCATACCATCTAGGAGTACCAGAAGATGAAGAGAGAGAGCCATAGAATTGAAAATATCTGAAAAAATAGTGGCAGAAAACTTCCCTAACCTGGTAAACGAAATAGACATAAAAGCCCAGGAAGTGCAGAGAGTCCCAAACAAGATGAACCCAAACAGGCCCATGCATCATATTTAAAATGCCACATCATAATTAAAATGCCAAAGGTTAAAGAGAAAGAGAGAATCCTAAAAGCAGCAAGAGAAAAGCAGTTAGTTACCTACAAGGGAACTCTCTCTACGAGACAGTCAATTTCTCAACAGAAAATTTGCAGGCCAGAAGGGATTGGCACAAAATATTCAAAGTGATGAAAAGCAAGCCTCTATGGCCAAGAGTACTCCACCCAGCAAAGCTATCATTTAAAATTGAAGGACAGATAAAGAGATTTCCAGACAAGAAAAAGCTAAAGGATGTAATCAACGCCAAACCAGTATTACAAGAAATGTTAAGGAGACTTCTTTATGAAGAGGAAAAAATAAAAAAATCTGAATTGTAAAATAGCAATGACTTTATATTTATCAACAATTACTTTCAATGTAAATGGATTAAATCAAAAGATTGGTGGTGAGGGGCTGATTGGATAAGAAAACATGACTCTTGCATATGCTTCCACCAGAAACTCACTTTACATTGAAAGACACACACACAGATAGAAAGGGACAGAAAAAGACAGTCTATGAAAATAGAAATGAAAAAAAAAAAAGTTGCGGTAGCAATGTATATACCAAACAAAATAGACTTTAAAGCAAAGGCTATAACAAGAGATAAAGAAGGACCCAGTAATCCTACTTCTGGGTATTTATCCAAGAAAACACAAAACACTACTTCAAAGGGACATGTGAATCCATATATTCTTTGCAGCATTATTTACAGTAGCCAAGATATGGAGGCAGACTGGGTGTCCCTCAATGGATGAATCAATAAAGAAGAGGTGGGACATATATACAATAGAATATTACTGAGACATAAAAAACTAATGAAATCTTGCCATTTGCAAAAACATGGATGAACCTAGATGGTATTGTGCTGAGCGCAGTAAGTCAGACAGAAAAAGACAAATGATTTCACTTATATGTGGAATTTAAGGAACAAAATAAACAAATAAAACAAAAACAAACTCAGAGATACTACAGTGAACATTTTGATGGTTGCCAGATGGGCGCAGGGTTGAGGGGATGGGTGGGAAAGGTGACGGAATTAGGAAATACACATTGGTAGTTACAAAATAGTCATGGGGATATAAAGTATAGCATAAGGAATATAGTCAATAATATTGTTATAACTATGCGTGGTGTCAGATGTGTACTAGATTAATCAGGGTGATTATTTTGTAAGTTATATAAATGTCTAATCACTGTGTTGTACACCTGAAACTAATATAATATTGTATGTCAACTGTAATTGAAAAATAAAAGTAAATAAATAAATAAGTAAATAAATAATATGCTTTAATATGATTTTTAATAGCAAAAACTGTGTCTAATTAAATATTTGTTTTCAATATAAATACATTTAGAATCTAAAATAAGTCAGCAGTAAATTTTTCAGCATGTATTCAACCAGCATTTATCAAATTTCTATATAAAAAGAAAAGACCGTGACTCTGTTATTGGTATTTGACCTCTGACACCTTTTTTGCATACTCTCCCTTTCTTTTTGACCCCCACATGTGACCAAGGCAATAACCATTTTCCCCCGAAAATAAGACCTAGCCAGACAATCAGCTCTAATGCGTCTTTTGGAGCAAAAATTAATATAAGACCCGGTCTTATTTACTATAAGACCAGGTATGATATGATATGATATGATATGATATGATATGATATGATATGATATATGATATGATATGATATGATATGATATGACATGATATGGCATGGCATGGCATAACATAACATAACATAATATAATACCAGGTCTTATATTAATTTTTGCTTCAAAAGATGCATTAGAGCATATTGTCCGGTTAGGTCTTATTTTCAGGGAAACACAGAAGAAAGCCTCCCTTGGCAACACAGAGGGGAATTGAAACCAAGAAAACTCTCTCCTGTAGTTCGCACCTTCTGACCTCAATAAAAACCAGAGCCACCTGCCTGCAAGCCCACTCCCCCTATCTCCTTTTTTTCCACTCTGTACCAAACTTGAGCATTTCTGGTTAAATAATTAGTTGGTGGTTTATTATTTTTCTTCCCATGTCCTGGCCACTGGTGGTGCCTATGTGTCACTCATTAGTTCTAACCTCCATAAATTGTGGAAAGACACACTAGCCAGCATCCAGGAGAGGGTGCTAAGTGCCTTAATAAAAATTGTTGGCACAGAGAGCAGGATACCTCGGCAATGATCACAGATAAGAGGTATCTTCAATGTCTCCCTCCTCATTTACTACCTGGGGCTGCTGCACACAGTTCAGTGGATCAGAAAGGTATCCACTGATTGCTGAGCTTCTGTGCTGGTGTTCTGGGCTGTGACTCTTTATGTCGGTTTGGCTAGATTTTACCAGTCTTAAATTTGTCCGTCCTGAGTTGGCCCCTCTGAGTGAAGAAAAGTAGGAAAGAGCCTGATGTTTGCTCTTCCCTAGACTTGGAAAAGCAAAAAAGGAATAGAGATTGAGTTGCTTAGAGAGCACAGAGCCATTGTAGGGTGTCTGTCTAAGCACTGATTCCTGTATTTCCAGAACACTGTGTATTAAGGAACAGCCACTCCCCAGGCGGTCACTATTTACTAGGTGGCATTTGGACCCCAATGGTATGGACCTACAAGGTCAAATATTGGGGTTGCTGTCCTTTCTTATTTCACAATATTTTGAGTCATGTTGGGATTACCCAATAAAGAAAAAAGTTAAAATAAAAATGCCCCTAAAATACACTGAACTACAAAGGGGTACATCAAATTTCTACAAGAAAAAAAATGTGATAAAGATTCAAATTTGTTTCTGACAAATAAAAATCCTGGAGTAAAATTCAAAGTTGAGAATAAGGTTGCATAATAAAGACAAAGGGGAATAATTGGCTTTATACCTAGGATTCAAATCAGATACAATAAAATACCTATAATTAAATTTTCAGCCCTAAGGGTGTGTCTATTTAAATGGAACTCTGAAGTTTCCATAGCAACCCAACAATATTAACTAATAAAAGCTACCAAATTATAACCCCGGATATAAAACCTCCTAAAAGAAGAAATAATTAGTCCAATGGTTTTTCTCTAAATAGTCCAATTAAGATAAAATAAAAATGAATAGTACCCGATTATGAATTATTATAATTCTATTGTATTCTTATAAACCTTTAATTCCAAACATTATTAAAATAACAAAGTCCATTCAATTGACTATTGGAAAATACTTTGCTGTCACGTTTGGCTAACATGTTCTGTTCACTGTCTCTTTCAACAGCCTACCAGTAGCAATTAATTTCACCTTTGAAGGGAAACAGTACACCTTTATTTGGCATCCCACGATATCTGAATAGTCCAAACATCATACATAAACTATATAGACAAGATGTCCATCACATTCAGTTGTCCCTTGGAATCCAGGTATAGCAGTTATTAAGGATGCTCCTCCTATATACAAAATCACAGATATTTAGAAATGCATATACCCTGTTTCCCCGAAAATAAGACCTAGCCAGACAATCAACTCTAATGCATCTTTTGGAACAAAAATTAATATAAGACACGTTCTTATTTTACTATAAGACCAGGTATAATATAATATAATATAATATAATATAATATAATATAATATAATATAATATAATATAATATAATATAATATAATAACATAATACCAGGTCTTATATTAATTTTTGCTCCAAAGGCACATTAGAGCTGATTGTCCAGCTAATTCTTATTTTTGGGGTAACATGGTATCCACAACATATTTTAAAAACATTTATAACAGTAAAAGAATATGTATTATTTTTCTCCCATGGTATCCTTGTCAAATCAATGAAGTGAAAAACAAATTTTAGATTTGGTATTTCTTTAATTTTGGATTGAAACAGTTTTCATTTAGTTTCATGGAAACGAGCTTCGTTTTCCTTCAAAATAATGACTATGCTGCAATGAGTTTTACTGAGTTGACAGATGTTTACAATATCCATAACCAAATGCATACATAAACATTTAAGACTTCTATAGAAGTACAATTGGAGCAGGGAGAGGAAAGAAAATGAAAAATAGCAGATTATTTCTTATTAAACTCAACCAGAAAGGGCATGAATTATACAACTCTAGGGTACATTTGCCACTAGATTAATGGAAATTTATTCACGAAACTCCCTAGGAACAGAGAGGAGCATATACTATTTACATTTCTCATTTTACATATTATAAATTTATACATGTCAATAAGTTATATACTTAAAAGACCAGCAGGCAAATATTTAATAAGAAATGATCTTTTGATATTCGTTTGATGTTTAGTTACATGTGGAAAAACACAGGAGTTTGAAATGTTTAAACTCAAACCCAAAAAATTACCTTCCATGAGCACAATAGAAACTATACTTATCTCTTGATGCTACAACTCTAATTTAGGATAAAAAATATTAATTTTGTTTCTGTTGCAAATACTGCCTATACTATTCCTCTCGATACTCAAAGAGTCTTTCATACTAGTCTTTCTGGATGTGACACAATTTCTCCTAAGAATTTTACAAACAACTGTAGCTTTTCTTCTACCTTTAGTATTTTCTATAATATATCAATTATTGTTTTCTTACAGAAAAGTTATCAGATGAATAGAAATATATTCTAAATGAACTTTCAGATTTCAATGCTATTACAATCAAAGGAGTACTTGATTACAGAAAGACTTGACATGAGGCTAACATATAACAAAAGATGTTTATAAGAACATTTCTGTTTTGTCAAGAGATGTGCAATTCTTTAACTTCAAAACTAAGCACATCAAGAAGGTGAAGGGATTAGAAAAAGCAAATTGGTAGACACAATATAGTCATGGGGATATGAAATACAGTGTGGGGAATATAATCAACAATGTTGTAAAGATCATGTAAGGTGCCAGATGGGCACTGGACTTATCAGGGGGATCACTTCATACACTGTAGATGCCTGACCAATGAGCTGTACAACTGAAGTTGAAGTAGAATGATATTGTATGTCAACTATAATTAAAAAAAAAAAAAATATATATATATATATATATATATATATATATATATTTTATACGTATGTACATATATTGTCTTGGATGTGGAGTATAGCATGCAGAAGATAGTCAATGGTATTATAACAGGTATATAAGATGTCAGAGGGGTAATAACTTGGGGAGGGTTATCACTTTGTGAGGGGTGTAAATATCTATTACGTTTCTTTGTACATCTGAAACTAATATATATATATATATATATATACACACACACATATATAATATATAGATTATTATATATAATTATATACATGTGTGTATATACATATATACATATACATATATACATATATACATGCGCATATATACATATATATATACACACACACACACTAAGCACTCAAGAGGTTGATCTTATAATCTTTGAGAGATTCTATTGATATTTACCTTTGCTACATTTCAATTTGCTACAGTATGGTTCTAATGACACCAAACCTATGAACTTGGTTTTGAAAATTATAATGTGAATGAGAAATTCTCACCAGCCACCTTTCAAACACAAATAGGAGTAGCAGTTGATGTTTGAGAAAAAGGTAGGGGATTGTGATCAGCTCTTTGTAAACCTACTAAGAGGTAACCACGTAAGAAACAGCTCAACATGTATGTTGATAGTGGATTATGTTTGAGCAAAAATGGCAGAAATACTTTTCTAAGCACCTGCAGATTATTTCTTAAGTAAGATTACTGTATTAAGAACCCACAGCTTCCTCGGTTGCCTCCCCAAACACTAGAATCCTATAAGTCCAGTTCAGTTTATACTCACATATCTCAGTTCAAACATTTTTGGAAAAAAAAATATTCCCAGGCAGAAATACTGTAAATGCAGTATCGTAAATTGTGAATTTTTTCCTAACTAAATGATTTCAGAGGTTTTCCTTTAGCTTTCATGTTTCAGCAAGAATATCTAAATAAATCTTACATGTTAAGATTTTTATGGAAAAGGAACAGTGTTTGTGAGTTTCTGCATGAATCAGAAGATATTTTGAGGTTATTCATGTGGAAAATATTTATGTATAAATAAAAATCAAAATTAAACCATGTTGTTTTGGTAACCATATTATATGACAGTTGTGTGGTACCTGATGTATGATATGGTAATTGTTTTTCCAAAACATCTAAATATTTTCCACATATTGTGGTTTTTTTCCCCCCAAAAAAATACAGACAGCTCTGGAAAGTTTCAGAAATAAAAAAAAAAAAATATTTTTACCTTCAGATCAAATAATTTTATTAATATTCAATAACATGAACATCCAAAGAACAGCCATCAGCATATTTTCTGCATTCCCTGACTTATTTTATATAAATATGAAATCATTCACATATTCAAAACCTTGTAAAATATTACAGGATTTTCTTAACCCACAGATAACTGAGAAAAAATGAATTAACTAATAATTCATCACCCTCTATGAAGATAATATTACAATCTTCTTGAAAATAATCTTTCAATTTAGCCATTTTAATACTTAGTTTAAAAAATATTAGGAAATTTCATTTCACAAGTATGTTACAAATTAAAAATGTAATATATACATTGTCTGGACCTGCAGAAGACACAGCTATTTTTTTTCTAACTCTCTTAAGTAGAGAATGTACCAATAGACCAGAGAATAATGCCAAAGTCTGTATTTGATCTACTTTTCAAAAGTTACTCTTTACACTTTTTGTTTAACTACACACAAAGTGGAAAATGATTTTTGTGTGAGAAAATCATGTGTATTGTCCCTACTAGGTATCAGCAAAGCCACATATATTAGAGCAATTGACAAACAATTTTTATTCTATTTTATGGGAAACTTTCAGGGAAAATGAGTCAACGTACTTGATCAATCTCATTGAGTGTTTCACCTCTACTTCTGGTGCCTGTGTGAGGGGACTATTCTCTCCTAATTAATTCATTCAATACATATTTGTTTAGCAACAACTATATGCCAGGCACTCTGTGCTGGTTATAATGGTGGAGAAAAAAATGCCATGATGACTAAATCTATTTCACCTGGGGATTGGGAATTCATAATTTGAAGCCTACAGAGACACTGAAATAGAAATGGATGTGGGAGAAATGGGATGGAGAGATCTCCTTGAATTGTATGTTTCAAAAACACAAGTCAGAAAGAAGCCTATATGCCTAAAATTTATGTATTTATTTACTTACTTACTTACTTACTTATTTATTATTTATGTATTTAGTATTGTGAATAGCCAAAACTATTTTCAGCTCTTTGGGAAAAAAATGTGCATTTCACTCATGTAAAGGAGAGTTTTTTCTTTAGATACAGAGAATTCATACTTATAATTTTGAGTCCTTTTACCCTCCGAATTCAAAGAATGGTCATAAGGAACTATCAGTTCTACATACAGATATTCCCTTCCAGTCTATAAGGCCATTAAAAATGTCTCTTCTTTAGGCATTTAACATAGTTTGAATGCACCAGCAGATATTGTATTTTTTTCTGTAGCTATAAAATATTAAGCAATGTAGATGAAACAAAATTTCATTTCTACTCTGTGATCAATTCACACCACTGGGATTGAACTTTAATCACAATTCAAATGAAATATCAAAACTCTTTCCTGAAAAAACTCTGTTTATTAAGATCTGTTTTAACTTGAGAACAATGCAATACTTATTCCAAATTTTCAAGTATGAAGTTTGTCTCATGCAATCATGAAGTAAGATGTAAGTTCCAGGAGACTACAAAGATGCATGGCATATTCGAATAGACAATATTCAACATAAATATACTGCAACTAGGTCTTAAAGCTCAGTTCCATCAGACCTCTCACCTCTCATTTTGTTCACTGAGAATTTAGATTCATGATACAGTATCATGTTTCACCAAAAATAAGACTGGGTCTTATATTAATTTTTGATCCAAAAGATGCATTAGGGCTTATGTTCAGGGGATGTCATCCTGAAAAATCATGCTAGGGCTTATTTTCCAGTTAGGTCTTATTTTCAGTGAAACATGGTAGATTATTATGTAAAACTTTGAAAGAACTCCAAAATCACAGTGCACAACATTCTACAGAAGCCTCCTGGGCTGAGATGAACAGACTTTTGTACCAAGAGTATCAGGGTCCTACCAAGAGAAAACCATGTTATCTGTGGATTATAACAAGAAGAAATCACATACCTTCTCAAAGCTTTAATAAAAGGTCTTCAACCTATCATCTACCTTCTAATATATAAGAAATCAAGGAGTAGTCATTCAGTGACCTTCTGAATTTAAATCATTTAACATTATGGTTATAGAACAGTTTTCAATCAGCATAACATACTTAGCTAAAAAGGGTTACAGATTTGAACAGAGTCCCTGAGTTAGAAGACAGAATAATCAACAAAGGCTTCCAGAAAGGGGAAAAATGTGTGTGTGTGTGTGAATGGGAGGGATAGTTCCTGAATCTACCTCTAATGAGAGATTATATAAGTGTATAGCTTATAGACCAAATGAAGCCCACAGATATGTTTTCTCTGTAATGTGTGTGCTAATATTTGTTAATTGGATTAAAATTCCTTTAAGAGAATCATGTACTAACCAATTTGTCAGTGACCCCACCATTTCCTGTTGTCTTACATACAGCCCAACTCATACAATTATGTTCTTTAGGAGCCTCTGTACCTGAATTTTTAGTCCATGTTCTACATTAATTATCCTACCTCTCATTGAGACCGTTTTCTGTGAAATCTGAGTTCTTTCTATCCAAGAATTTAGATTAAAGTTGTTTCTGACTTTCATTTAAATATGAACCAATTTATACTTGATTTGTCCACCTGGTTGCTGTTTGCCATGCCATTAATTTGAAATTTGTAAAATATGTGCCCCATATTTTATGATGTGATATAATTTAGCTTTTTTGAGAATGGAAAATTTACATTTTTGTGAAATTTTTGCTTGAATTACAAATAATAAAAGTGGTTAAATAACCAAGATCTGAATATGTCTGAGTCAAAAGATTATAAGCATTACTGTATTTCAGCTGAGTGTAGAAAGTATGTATTTGTCATATTGAGACTTAGCCTTTTGTTTGGATTTATGGAAGTCAATTGTCCATGGATGTCCCTTGCACACCCAAGAGTTTAACCAATTTGCTCTTGAGAACTGAAATACTTTACCATTGGCCCCCGCCGTGAGTGAAATTGACTTAGATTATAAAATCTACAGTCACAGCAAGGGTCAGGGTAAATCACATCTTTGCTTTAGAGTCTCCTGCTCCAAGCCAGTCTGAAAAGAAAATAGAGAAGACATGAGGACAGAAAATAAACAACAACAGAAACCTCAAAAGCAATAACTACAAAAAAAGTGTTATGTGTGTGTAGCGTTTCAATTCTGCCTCCCTAGAAAGGTTGCTGGCATTCAGTTACAATCTACACCTTTGTTTGTCTAAGATTATATTTGAGCAGTTTTACAGAGACGGTTATATTTTAAAATTTCAAGAATTTTATAAAACACTAATCACTCAGCTTTCAATATTTATTTACCTCTTATAGTAAATTAAGAACAGACACACACAAAGTACGCACACAATGCGGTTAGTGCCATCTTGCTGACAACATGACAAGCAAAAACAGAAACAATTGCAATAATTTATTTTCAAAACCCCCCCAAGGGTATTTTCTTATGCATGCTTGTGTATTCACATACATCTGTGCATACATATACACACACACAGGGCTTATTTTTATAAATGATATTAGCCCTATGGACATTAGTTCTTATTGCTAAATTAAATTAGACTTCTTATAGTTTTTAAGGACAACTTCCTGTTTTGAACATCCTCTTACTAATAGGATGGAAGTGCTTGTCATTGGGCTAAAATGGCACTGCTCCTTCTTTAGTGAAGAACCTCATTATATCTTGTAAATGTCTCATTGTTCCCAGAATTTAAGTGCTGTCCAAAAGCAAGGCCCAAAGATGGCATGCATCATAATCCTCAAACAATGCTTAGTATCAATGCATTTCCACCCCAAACTTCCATATCACAGTCTCTGGGATTAGCAGTGAAATCTTTATTGTGAACACCCACATAATCCCTTATGGACATTATAGTTTGATAATCATGTTTTTTACTATAAAACTGTATTGTAATATTAAGAATAAATATTAGACCTCTTAATGATTGTAGTTGTAATTCTACCATTCATTAATTGAAAAATACATAATAAATTTAAACTTTCAAGTAAAATGTTAATGTTAATTTGTCACAAAACTTTCATTCATTCATTTATTCATACTATTATAATGCTGATACTGGTCCCGTCATTGAGATATAAAGAATATTCCCATTACCATAGTTTGTTTCAACATTATGGCATTTTTAAGTATTTACTTGGTTTCCAATATTTCAAATAATAAATGACAGTGAAGGAATTTCAGGCTTAAAGCACTGTATAAATTTTGGATTGTTTCCTTCGGGCAAATTTTTAGGAATGGAAATATGTATTCAAGGGGCATAAAATATTAAGACTTTTGATACCTGCTTGGATATTGTTTCTCATAGTTTTTATTGGCTTTCTGGATGGCCATATGAAAAGACATAACAAAATCTTTAAAATGACCTTGTTATTTATTTTGACTATTAGGCATCTGTAATAGTAATAATACAAAAGCTAAAATATTTGTAGCTACTTATTAATTTTATACGAAAAATCCAACAATAAGAGTTGGCTACCTGAAGTTTAAAGGTGAAACTATATATTTTATATCCAATAAAACAATCTTACAGCAAAAAAAGGTATAAAAACTATTTTTGATAGATGATCAGGTTAAAAACTTGACTATCATATATATTATATATGGTTATATATATGTATAGTTTTATATATATGTATATATAAACATATATATTGTTACAAATATACATATATATGGTTTGTACTTACAAAAAATATATATTATATATACATATACACTTGATAGGAATTCATGTATTTTTAAATGTTATTTATAGCTCTTTGTGTGTATGTGGCAAAAACAGATCTGGAATCAGAAAAAAACAAATACATAAAATTGTACCAATTTTATTTACACCTGCCTTAGGTGAGAATGTTCTTTTCCATAGCTTTGTAAGCCATCATTCTATTTGTAAAGCTAAATGTAGTTTTCAATAATTGTACATTATGTGTGAGAAAAATTATGTGCTTTAAATTTAAGAAAGTATTGATGAGTATATATATTTTCAATTTAGAAATCTTGCTGCTAGAAAGTGCATTGCATAAAACAATGCATTGCTTTACCTAAAAGGTCAAAAGCAGTGACTTTGCTTCTGCAAAACATATTTATAAGAGTGACTACTATTGCAAGAATGGTAAGGGCTGCTTCCTGAGGAGTAGATGGCATTGGTTGAGATGTTCATTAACCAGTCTGATGTCTGACAAGATGATATTTTGTCTCATTGGGTTTGAAAATAGGCAGAAATGTGTTATCTTGCAGGGGTGGGGGAGGATTCACTTCTTCTCTCCTTGTAATGTGCTTAATAAGTTTATGTTTGTTAACAACTAATTTTGACATATGTAGAACAATCTATATGTATAATAATTATTTATTCCTTTTCAAATGATTTGACAATTGCTACAACTTTGAAATAAAGATACCACAAAAATAAGTAAGATACTAAGTACACACTACAAATTAAGAATACAATTTTGAAAATCATCTCTGCAAAAGATTTTTAGAAATACCTGCTATAGTTTAAGTACTTGACAATTATTATTTCAAATAAAGATATGACATACTAGGTGGCATTAATTTCTATGCTTAATTACTAACATCCATTAGACCTTTCCAATATAAATTAAAATCACCTGACCTAATATCTACTTTAAATAGGTACAGGTCTAACCTAGAACCTATGAATAAGATTTTATGCTTTCGCCATGAATTAGATCATGGCAAATCAGTGCTTTCATTTCTCATTTTGAACTTTTCAGTGATTATAATTATTTTCACTATGTTCTTAAGGTAAATATTGCACAATTTTTAACAATCTATCTGCAGTCTCACTTTTAGGATTCTTATAAGCACCAGTAGAGCACTCCACAGAAAATATTGAATTCTTTGTTCCTACTAAAATGAACATTTCATTCATTTTAATGTTGTTTTATAAAGACTGCTTTTCTTTCAGGATGTTATGTAAAGATGCAAAAATGAGATCATTAATGCTAATTAGGTATAAATAAAAAGTCATTTTCCAAATGAAAAGTAAAGAAACTAATGGACTCAACCTGAACTTTCCCAAGGAAATGCAAAATAATCTATATGTTTGCTTCTCTTTTCTATTGATATTAAAACAAAGAAATCATGTGTTTATGTTCTTTTTATAATGAAGTCCTTTGTTGTGCACAATATGTGTTCAGTGGTCTCCACATTCCAGGAAATTTTAATATTTGTTTGAGTCAATTCTCATTATATTAAGAAAAGTTCCTCCTCTTAGTTACAGATGACAGTAAAGACCCAGGGAGTTTTTCATGTTCACCACCCTTTGTTCACAAAAGAGAACGTATTTAGCAGGGCAGGGGTGAGTGATAAGAAGCTCTTTTCACTGGGCAAACTTTTCAAAGGAAGATTATTACGTTGGAATATTGTCCTTGAATACGATGAGCATTTTAAGTCATAAATACCACTAAACTTTTCATTTTGATGTGTTTGATTGTAGAAATGCATGGAATTCTCTATTTATGTCATTTATATTGAAACAGTTTCTACCTGCCTTTGCTTGTGGCTTCGTCTTCACTAAAGAAGGCAGACTCTATCTCAGAGAGAAGAGATAAATGCGCAGCCAATAGTCTTTCTATCCTTCTAAATTGTAGGCTTATAAGTCGCTTCAAATATATTTTCTGCTTTTAGAGGCAATTAAATTCTAAAGTTAGTGTTAAGACAATGAATATTCAGCGATGCCATATACATTTTTTATTCAAGATATGTACCATAAAGAACCAGTGCATGCACAACTGCTTAAAAAACAGCCACATAGCAATTGCTGTAGTTATAGATACTGAAACTATATGTGAGAGGCAGCCAGAATTTTAAAACATCACATTACAATATTTTAAATCTAGTTCCCTTGGTGCTTCATTTGGGAGATTGACTTTAGGGCAACAGCCATATCCAGCTCATTCTAACCCTGAAGTTTTACATTTTGTAAGTAGTGAGAGGAACGTTAAAACCCTTGAGATTGACTAGGTAATATATAAGTACCGTGTAATGAATACACTGAATTTCTATTTTTATTCAATCACAACTTTATATTTGTTAAATGACCTAAATCCGTGACTCCAATTCAGTAAAAGTTTTACATTGGCCTTTTAAAAAGGACAAACTCTTGAGTACACCACTAGATGGCAGAAAAGCATAATAAATTTCTATTACATACTCATTAAAATGCCCGCATAAAACACTTACTTGAATTATATAAATGTAAAAACATGATTTAATTATGCTTTAATTATTAATCAACCATGCTTTATAAATTTTGGTCAAATATATATTTTAATGTGCAGAATTTCATACTTAATTTGGTATGTGTGTACACACGTATATGTGATATATAGTAATACATCTCTGATGCATTTACACTGTGTGTGTGTGTGTGTGTGTGTACTAGCAAGTTGTGTATCTTATATATAAGAATACTTGAGAATAAAGCAAAATATAAAGCAACCTTATGACACTATATATAGTCACATGTTCTCTTGTGCATAAGTCCTATATTAATTTAAACTTTTATCTTTCTAACTAGGCATATTTCAATATTAACTATTATTATATTCATAAACCCTAATACTGTACTTTTATATTATATATGAATGCACTTAAACTTCAACTTCATCATCATAAATTACTAAAAATAATATTTATGATTCATAGATGACTTCTAAATTCTCTTGATGTATATTTACATAGGGTTACTGATTTATCAAAAATTCCAAACAGCTACTGATATTTGAAGGAAAGTTCCTACTTTCATATTAGAAGAATTTGGGGAAAAAATAGAATATTCTCTATTTATTTAATCTAAAAGAGGCAATTTTTTGTCTATACAGAAAGCACACAATGTATACCATGTTTCCCCGAAAATAAGACCTAGCTGGACAATCAGCTCTCATGCGTCTTTTGGAGCAAAAATTAATATGACCTGGTATTATTTTATTATAATATAAGACCTGGTCTATAATATAATATAATATAATATAATATAATAAATATAATATAATAAACATAATAAACATAATATAATATAATATAATATAATATAATATAATATAATATAATATAATATCAGGTCATATTAATTTTTGCTCCAAAAGAAGCATTAGAACTGATCGTCTGGCTAGGTCTTATTTTCAGGGAAACAGGGTAGATAATATTCTGAAACTTTCAGCTCTTATTGTCTGTTATTTGCTTTCGACGTTTCTAGTAACATGTTAAAAAATAAGTATTTAGAAGCATTTTCTCACCCACTGTGGGTTCAAGCACTTTGTGGGCTGGGGCAGTGTCTAAGACGTTTTCAATGTTTAGACATACTTATCATATAGGCATTAATCCATTTTGATGGATTAATTACTTTCTTATTATATAACCTCGAAAAATCAAATCCTTCTGATGAATCTTTTGGAAAATATAATGATTCATACCCATTTGTATTTTCCAACCGAATGTTTTCTCTGACTTCAGAAGCTTCCATTTTTTCATCATTTTATGTATTATCACTCACTGTCTTTTGGCTTTTTAAGTATAGTTTTGCATAAATGGCATTTGAGAAACACCAACAGTTCACCTTCTGACTTAAGGCTGTGTAGTGGATAACCATAAATGAGGGCCCATACTCACATTGAGGCCATCTGACATGAACCCTCAATTCCTTTCATGATTTCCAAATATTCTTCAGGTTTCTAGTTGAACTTTCAGCAATTTCTACCATTTATTTTTAGGCTAGAAGAGATCAATTGCGTAAGAAAGATCACCTATGGGTCATTTCAGTGGCTTCTGATTTCTAGACTTAATTGGAATTCCCCTAAAATGGAAAACAAGATTCAGATTATTTGTCTATGCCCATCAAGCTGCATTTGATTACTTTTTTAAACAGGTTACTTGTTCATCCCCTTTGGGGATTGTTTCCTGCTTGGTAGTATTCAACGTAAGCACAAATTTCCCAAATCTGTGTAATTACTGTCTTAATAAGTACAGTTCTGGGGTCCAACAATTCCATCCTTCAGAATTCAGGATACTTAACAATCTAGCAATTTTGAATAACAGCAAAAATGATGATGACAACAACTTCATCAGCATGGATTGATCTCTTGTAATAGATCAAACCCTGTCCTAGAAGCTTAAAGGGATGAATTAGCTTTTGCTAGATTTGACTACGATAATCGCAAAAGCTCAACAACAGAAGTTTTTCTCACTATGTCACCTCTAGGCTGAAATTATCCATAGTTCTGCACAAATCTTTTTACATTTGGGTGCCAATCTCAGTCTGGATAAACAAATCCTATCTCAGTCTCACTGAAAAGATAAAAGTGGAAAACCTCAGATTTTTATGGGGGCATAATTTTCTTGATTTAATAACCTCTTCTATATAATCTATTTTTCTTAATATTTTGGATTTTCTCCATTAATATGTTTAGATTGCTCCTGTAATCATCCTAGGAAAATTAATCTTTACCGCATATCAATTTACCAACAGCTGAAAAAATTTCCCACTCATTCTTTCATCTCAAAGGAAGAGTTTTTGGTGAAGAAAAACGATAGATATAATCTAGTTAATCATTTCCTAAAAGACCTATCCACAGTCACTTTAATGAGAAGAATAACCACATCCGTCTATAAACAATTTTCACCTTTTTCCCAAATAAAATGAATGTTGAAAAATTTGAACAAAGTAGAAAGGAAAATTCACCAACTAAAGACACTACTTTTTAATACTATCCTACTAAACTTTAAATATGTCCCTGATCTCTTTTGTTTGACGTTAGAAGAAACTTAGCAACTACAATGTCATGGTTTAAAAAGCTTTTCTATTTGAGTAGTATCCTAATCTCTTTTGCATTGATAAGACTATCAAATTAGAAAAGTAAATTCTTATCAGTTAAACGTATGTTCTACCTGTAAAGTTTCATTTGATGTTCTCTGAACTTTCCTCATCTGTTTATACTAAGAGTGAAATGTATGCAAGGATTTACTAAGTAAGACTCTAACAAATGTTTAGGAGAAAGAAGCATGATTTTTCTCAACATTTTATATTTTCTATTAAGATCTTCCATTTTCTACAACAAAAGCCATTGTTAAGAAACATACTGCTTACGGCCCACGATGTTCTCAATGTCATTCTTAATTGATTGTTCCACAGTGGACTCCTCACTTGACTCTCATTTTATGAACAGTAAATATGGTAAATATTGTCCCTGAATATTTTGTCTTTTATATCTTTATTACATTTTATATTTATTAATATTTCAAATCTCTTGACTTTCAAGGAAACGTCAAATTCCATTGAAAGTTAGGGTAGTTGTAGTGCTAATCAAAAGGTATTGTCTGCTTATTAAAAGAAACACACACACACACATACACATACAGAGAGTATCCTAATGGCTTAAATATTTAATCCTATTTTGAGAGTTTATCAATCTAGGAGTTACCTAATTCTTATGAAATATTACCAATCTGCTTATAATTCTTCCAGATGCTGGAGAGAATATAAAGGAGTTACAGACAATGTCCTCATCCATAAGAAGTTTAGAGTTCAACCATCTATATAATATCTCAACAGAGCAAAGTTATTTCTTCCTCTTTCTCTTATTTCCTGCCAAGTTTTTCTCAGCTGCTGAGAGTTTCTATGGCTTCTGTCCAAGGAGTTTTTGCTACATAATCAGCACAAAGTGTTTTCTGAAGAGTATCGGTATACATACCCCTATGAGAACAGCTTCTGGACGCATTGGTCAACAGTGTCTTGAATTGTGTTCCCCTTCAAGAAAGAACACTGAAGGCAATATGTGGAAAGAATCGCCAACCTCAAGCTAAGCATCACAGTTACACATGAAGTAAATGTGTCTGGCTGTTATCAGATTATGATATTTGTTGCTACTTAATTGGATTATCCAGGAAAGACTAGTCTTCTAGAAACTTTCTACTTCTTACAGTAATTCATCTGATATTCGCCATAAGGTAAAAGGAGAAGCTTGCAAAATTTTAATTATGCAAATTAGGACAGTCTTTTTCAAGGGTACAAAGGGACTCTGGGAAGGGCAATCCTTTGTTGTGAGGGGCTGTCTTGTGCATTACAGAATATTTAGCCTCCATGCCTCCAAGAAATGTCAGTAGCTCCCTCCTCTCAGTGATTGTTACCATTAAAGCATCTCAACTATTTTACTCAAATGTCTTGGAAGTAGAAGAGGCATCACAGGCTCTGAAAACCACTGTTGTACTTAAATTGTTTTTTTTCTCCTATTGGTATTATAAATTCTTACATTTGAAATATATACATGACATTAAGCAGAGGAAGGTTTCAGCAAATATAAATTTCTAACAATTACTGTTACAATGCTCAGATTAAACCTTCAGCATTATCATTACTCATTTTTTAATTAGCCTGAGTGGTCTTCTAGAAATAAAGAGAATCATACTCTTTGTAGAGATGCAAAGAATCTTGGAAATTATTGCAGTCCATTGCCTTTATTTTACAGAAAAAAAGTTTTCAAGATAAAATAGTAGATACGGTCACACTTGGATTCTGAGTGTCTGAAAAAAGGGATTCTAAGCCATGTTGCTTTTAATAAAATGACTTAAACATTTGAAGAAGGAAGAAGTGAAAGATAAGCATACCAAGAAATGGGGTTCAGTCAAGTGCCCAACTTAATCTGTCAAATTGGGACCATTTCCGTGTTTCATACAGTTCTCAAGCTAGCACAATTAGAGGATCTTTGGGCAAAGTTTATTTTCACAGAGAAAACTTTTTTGTTCTCCATTGCATTGTAATTGATATAAATGAAGCCCACACAGAACTTTCATACCTATGTGGTTTTCTCAACGATTAATTCAATCAAAATGTCTGGTTGATGACACTGTCTCCTAACTGCGGTGTTCTGAAGTGTAAGTATTCCTTTAAAAATTGTATTTATAATGGCCCACTGTTCTTAAATAAGGTTGTCAGTTCCTTTAAACACATATGAACACAAAAATAATATTACGTGATTAAATCAGATTATTTATGAAGTAACAATGACACTAGATTGAAGCCCATGGAACATGACATATGTGTCCCACAGGTTAATTTTCAGTTCTTCCTTGTGATGATAGAATGCCATCTTGGATGGAAAATAGATCTTTTGTAAAGTTCAAAGATTTCACTACTGTTATTTCTCCTCTTATCTTGAAGCTTGTCATTCTGTCACAGAGAGAATAAAATTAATTGGGCCCAATTTATCATTCACAGAGCCTGGGCTGTTTATATTATCTTCGTGTTTCTAGGTAATATCAAATTAATTATTGAATGAGTCTTCCCATTATCTTCCAAGGAATCAAAGTAAAAATGTCAAGGCTGAAATTATATATTCTTCTTTTTTAGTATTTTTTTAAAGAGAGAAAGTACACATGCAACTTTTCTATTTTTTATGAATTTTATGCTTTTTCTATTCAAAATCCTAGCTCTAAAAATCTTAACTGTTTTACTGTTTCCATTTTACCTACAACCCCTTTCAACTAGCTTCCATTACTTTCATCCAAATTGTATTTGGAAATTAACTCTATAAATGTCTCAGAGCCCCTCACTTGTGATAATACCCATAATACCATGTCTTTTCTACTTCTCATGTGAAGGGGGGGGGGGGGGAGACAGAGACAGATTGGGAAACTTCCCTAATACATTCTATGTTTTCTTATTCCAGTTCCTTTTTATCTCTCCTAGCATTAATTCACATTCACACTACCCTCATTTCATTCTGTATCCTTAGTCTCTTAAGATTAATGTGGTCCTAGTAATAGGTTGGTAGCTGAAGGAGTCAACAGACGGATTATCATTCTGCATATAAAGCTTGAGTTAACCAAGGTGCAAAATTTTTCCCAAATATGTCTGAAAGTATGAAATGTGTGCTTGAATAACTAACAAGTAGCCAAACTACTTCTATTAAACTTAAAAAAAAAAAAATCAGACTGAGCATAGCATGATAAATTTTGACAAAAGTCAGTCTATTCAAAAGGTTACAGAGTTCTTGACATCAGGGAATTTAAATAGCAAATGCCTCTTAAACATCTGGAGTATTATGAGAAAACAGAGATATCCAGTTAATTATAAATTCTGTTCAGATAAGTGGATATATAGAAGTGTCTCTTACCTCCTTGCAACTGCATAAGACTCTCATATCTCCAAAAAAGTGTTTTGAAATGGATCATCAAATGTCCTTTCCAATTCTCTCACTGGTATAATTTTCCCAGTGTATTTATTAGGTGATAAAAATGACAACATTTTAAGTCCCTGTGGTGAGTTTTTAGAAATACTTTTTCTCATGTTGATCGATTTTGAGGAAGATGGAGCAGTCCAATTGGTTGTCTCAGTAGACATTTTCACGCTCTGTTAACACTCAGGAAGAAGTAAGAGTTTTTTGTTTTGTCAATAATTCAAAATTTCAAAAGATTATAAAATTGGTGCAGTGTAATTTCACAGAGAAATTTTATGTATTTACTTGACATCCTATACAAATACATGGAAATATCTATATTTCCATTGATTGTGGAAAATAGATTTTTTTCTGCAACTCATTGTTATCTATTCCTTTATATGCTTACATATGCTGAAATAATATGCATAGTGAGCTGAATGGAAAATAAAACAATCAATTTAACATTGCAAATATGTGCCAAATAAATGGCTCTTGCTGAAGAAATAAGTGAATTTCCAGACCTCAGATTCTGAGGTTAGGTACTTATACAGCATAAGTGGGGTCTTGGGAAAAACCTAATTGCTAAGGTTGCATTGTTCTTTCACCTGTTATTTCCTTCTCATTACAAAATAGACTTGAATCGATGGTGCAAACACATACTTGAAGTTTCAGTTTTATATCATGATAAATTGTCCAAAATTTGTGATGAAATGATTTTCAACATAAAAGAATGAATAGAAAACATAGACACAAAGATTAAACCTGTTTATGCCTCAGGCTTAGATTGATTACTGAAACATGTGTGAAGACTCAAGAGTCTTGTAAATGTTGTTGCCTCCACCTCATAAACTCCATCTCTTTGTCCTCAAAGAAAACTGGATTGTAATGCTTCTCATTGTTAACCAATTAACATTTTGATGGTTAAAACATTAAAGTAATAAAATATCAATGCTAAAGTTAGAAAAAAAAAGAACACTGTGATAAAGATATTTCCTTTTATTTTTGTTTCTATTTGAGATATATTGGAATTTTTCTTTAAAAGAGAACAAGCTCAGCATGACTTGCCTTTGTCTGTGTGTGTTATTTCATTTTAATAAGTGGGTACGATTACCTCCCAGAAAAATCCCCCATCTCAGAACAGCAGTGGTACAGATCTTAAAGTGTAAGATTTACAGTAACTTCAAGATGAAACTGTAATAAAGTGTTAATAAGTGTTATCTGCCTAATTAAAATTAAAGTTTAATACCATAACAATATGTTATATTAAGAATATTCAAATGTGAAATTGTAGACCGCTTTTATTTTAATTTAGCTTTCCCATTTTTATTTCAACTATGATGTCACTGACAGAATTTTTATTTTCTAATGAGGATGGTACCTGTGATGATTGACAGATGTATTGTAAATATTATGACCATGTTGTCTAAATTTCTATATTCTTTCTCTATTTTTTGGAGCTATAACTACTATTGCATAACCACATACCTATTTTATATTTAATTTTTAATACATACTCAATATTATAAATAACATTAAATACATATGTATATAACTCCCTCCGTGAATTTCTGACTATGTCTTAAGTATTAAATCCCAGAAGAAAAATTATTGAATTAAAGCACATTAACAATGTCCCCAAAAGTTGTACCAATTGCCCTGTCATAGACTAGCTTCCCCATAATCTTCATCAGAAGGCGTCACCACTTCATAAAGATATTAATTTTAAAATGGATTGGGAAAATAATAACGCTTTGTTCACAATGTTGTTCAAAAAGAAATCTAAACCTTTATGTCACTGAAAACCAAAAATGATAAAAGCCAGGATTACTTCTAACCACTTTAATTTCTTTAAATAAAAATTTAAACAAATGATTTCTAAATTTTCTTTAACTTAAGTAAATTCTTAATTTACACTTTAAAATCTGCTTCAAAAAGGAAAATTTTCCAACATAATTAATCAGTAAACTTGTGCCACAAGTTAATAAAATTGAATGATTACATAGCTTAAGGAGGTATAGAATTATAATTAAAAAAAAATACTTTGTGGTTTACTTACACATGCATTTAATTATAATGTATTGAGTAATTTCTGTGCCCCTAAAAGTTAGATTTTATGTGGAATGGCTTCTATGCTTTAATTAGAGGAATTTGTATGTCTCTAAGAGTAAAACTAAAAGTATGGTAAACTGTTAAATGAGACAATGCTACTTATATATGCAAGTTATAAAATTTGCAAAACATTAAAACTTAAAACAACTGATGGATCACTGTTATCTCTATCATACTTTTTTATGTGTGTATATATATAGAGAAGGAAACTGGGACCTAAGGAAGTGAACTAACGTGTGAAAGGTGACACTGCACATTATAGAAAGCTGGGCCAGGATCCATGATTTCCTGACTTCTCATCTGATATCCTTTCTGTTACCAAGCTAATGGCACAGACGCAGTGAGCCCACTTTTTCTGGTAAATTAGGATATTTTGGTATTGTGAAAAGTCATGTTATGCATCATGACATTCTTATGAAAAGATGCCTGTATAACTTTCCCTCAGAGCATGACTTTTCTGGTATTCTTACACTGTGTTTGTTTCACCAATAGATGGCATACTTACTGCTTATAGTTTTATGATTTAACAGTGGTTACCTACATCAAGTCTCCCTTTATTTGGACTTTAAGAATACACTATTATTTTTAATCAAGCTGTGCTTGACAAAAAGGACTATGTAAGTTTCCTCATTGGTTGTTTAAAACAATCAACTGTCAATGATTACAGCAATGCCTTATAAGTCAAACCAATATTTATGCCAATCGGGTAGAGAAATTTTCTTCTGAATATGATCTACACACGTCTTCTATTCCTTTAGAGAGGGAATGCTATATGATGGCATATACAATACAGTTCTGCATATTTGATCCTTCATATGGCAGAGTAAGTATTCCTTTTCATACCAATCCTAGCTTTATCTCTGGCCCTACCTTTGTACTACTCTGCTATACGTTGTTAGACCAAAGAATAAACTATTAATTAAGTGATTGGGATTTAGTCCTCGATGTAAGATGTGTTCTAATCTGCTTTCTCAATTTTTTTAACATAACTAAATCAACTGTATTGTAGAGTTATTTCTTAACTTAGTGTCCACTTTCCTAAAACAGGAGATCTTTGTATTCTACACTGAAACTATTCTAATTTTTAAAACTTCTACTTGAAATTTTGTTATGAAATAGAAAAAAAAATCCAAGTAACATGCAAATGCTAGATTTCTGAGAAATACTCTTTTATTAAATACGCTAAATTAGAATGATCCATAACTGTACATATGGGCCAATAATTCTCAGGTTTTATCAGAAGCATTTTCTAGTCATTCTGATATCACATACAAAGTCACTGCATGTTAATAGCTCATGTGCACTGCTTAGTGGTGTGAAAAACAGAATTTACTCTTCCCTAAAAACTAGGTCATTAGCCTGCAGTTTCTGGAAAGGCAGAAAAAAACAACAGTGCTTTATTAAGATACAAAGAATCTCTCACCCTTTAACATTCTGAGTGAAAATACACAGTAACACCCTCATTTGCGGACTGCTTGGCTCACTGTTTTCTCCTTCGTTATTCCAGTTATCATTCTTGAGAGTTCTAAGTTGATCCATCCAAAATCTTTGGCTCTTCCACTTCTAAGCTTAGGCCCTCCTGGATCTTATCTTTATCTCTATCAATCGCACTTCAAAAATCTGCATTTTAAATATCCCATTTCACTACCACCTTCTAACTTTCTTCAGTTCGGGTGCTGAAGTCATCACACTCTAGCTTAGGTTCCACCTTTCATAGTCCTCCAGTACTTGCCTCTACCTTTTCACTCTCCAAATTCATCTTCTTTACCTCCCTCCACACTTCTGCCCTCACTGCTCTCTTTACCAACCGAGATTCCTTAGATTCCTTGGATGACTGGGTAGCAAGATGACCCATGCCTTGCTCATGTCCTTGTACTTCTCTCCCTCTGACCTACTTGCTGGCAACCCCTTCACTTGTGGTTAAATCCAACAACTGGTCTCAGTAACAATGTATGGCTGGAGAAAAAAAAAAAATCCCTCCTCTGTTTGGACTGATCTCACTTTAAATTTATGTTTACGAATTTCAAATGGGCACTCAGCACACAAACGATTCCACTACACTTCCCCCAAACTCATAAGTTATTATTTCACACCTTTTCTTCTCTCTCCAAACACACCAATGTCTCTCATTGTACACTGAAGATACTATATCAAATGTCACTGAAAATAATTTGTTACTATAAAAGTGAATCTTACCTTCCCCCAATCAAATGCATTCATTTATTTGTGTCTGTACCTCACAGTCTCTTTCCTCCTGCTACAAAGAGATATCTTTGCAGTTATCTAAGACCCGTTTCTTCATATATACAGTCTGAAGATCCCCATTCCCTCTTGCATTTATTGGCTTTGCTTTGTACAATTACACGTACAATTAGCTCCTTCCTCTCTGAATCATCCAGTTTTTGTCATTCCTAAGTTATTTCCAACAGCAAAACAACTAACAACAATAAAGTCTTAACATCACTCCATATTAAAAACAAACAAACAAAAAAAACCTTCGCATTTCCCACCAGCTACCATCTTCTGTTTATGTTTTCTGCTCACTTTCTGATAGAACACCACAGAACATTTACTTACTGAACCCTTTCTGTCACCTATATAATCCTCTCCTCAAACCACTCTATGTGGGTTTCAATCCTCCCTCCATTTTACCAGAATTATTATTTTTAAATGGCTTTAGTGATTTCCATGTTGCAATACCTAATCTAAATAAACCCATAGCATAATTGTTTATTCTTTTCTTCTTGACAAACTGCAATTTACTAAATGGCTGTAGTGATCTCTATGTTGAGATATTTTAGTAAACTGTTCTCACAGTTGTCTATTTTCTCCTTCATAGTCTTTTTCTCTAAGTTCCCATGACACCGTAAACTTCTGATTATCTTTTTAACTCAAGATGGTAAATAATGAAACCACCTCAAAGAATTGTTGTAAGCATTAAAGAGAAAAAAAATAATAAAACATCATATGTGCTTGTCACACAATATGTGATAATGTTGTATGATAAATCAATACTGTTCCCATTTCTTTGTCTTTTCTTTTTTTCTATTGTGCTGTGTGTATGTGTGTTGTTGTGTTTTTGGTTTTGGATTCTCTCTTCAATTGTATGTTTAAATTCTTTCCGTATAAAGAATGAAGGTAGAATAAGTAGAATAATTAATTATACAGAGCATTTGCTCAATGTTGCAACCATTCTGTCTGGAATACTAGGAGTACTGCTCACGTGTTACGAAATCCCTCTAGGCCACACAGTCTCTGTTAACAAGTAGAGCTTATGACCGTTTTAAATCGGCAGTCACGTTGGAATGTGCAACAGTGGACAGTCACTGAGTACCTGCCTCCTCTGTTTTCTTTCATCTAAAGGATATTGGAAATGTACAAAATATAGTCTCTGACCCTAAAGAGTAAATCATTCACTTCAGGAGTGCGTGGCAAGCTTTTTGCTTTTTTCATTTTTCCAATAAAGGGCCTGATAGTAATTATTTGACCGTTTATAAGCCAAACAGTCTCTGTGGCAGCTACTCACCTCTGCAGCTGTGGTGCAAAAGCAGTCATGAACAATGCATAAATAAATGAGTGTGGCCGTGTTCCAATGCACATTTATTTATGGAAACTAAAATTTGAATTTCATGTAATTTTCACATGCCATGATATATTATTCTTCCTTTGATTTTGTAGCCTGTGGGCCTACAAAAGACAGAGAGTAGGCCTCATTCGGCCTGTCGTTTATAGTTTGTCAACCTCTGACCGTTTGAAAAATGAGAAAATACTTAGGAAATATTTTGTGGCTAATGCATGATATTGAGTGGTATGTTTCATGGCATAGTCTTTATGTGATTTCAGTGACCTAGGGTTGTCAATGTGACTATGAATATTAATTCCCTCAAAAGAATGTCAAAAGGCAATGAGATAAATCCTTCTATCCCCACCTGTTAGAGATAACTATCTAATTAGTTATGACTATCATCTAGATCTTTACTCTTCTGTTCATATCAGGTCAGTCTCTCATTCCCAGCTTGGATAATTGGGTTTACTGCACGTTATGGGAACCTGGAAAATGGCAATTCTCAGAGTCAATTCCTTTCTGGCAATCATTCAAGAATCCCAAGTTTAAGCCACTTCTTGTCCCATGAGGGAGCAACCAAGTATTCAAACCTAGAGAGAAAGTGGAGTGGGTGAAGCACAGTTGTAATTCCTGAAGAAGTAAATCTCAACCCATAGCCCATCTGATAGATGACGTGTCAGTTAATCTCTTTGGGTAACTGCTGTTGTGAAAGACAACCATAACATAGAGATACCTTCTTACTTTCGTTTATCTCACTCGTCAAGACTTCACAATGCCAGGGTTGAGATGTATGGTATAAAAGAAGTAGTATAGATGTTTAGACAAGTGAACATCCCCATGAGGTCATGAAAGGAAGCAATTAAATCATATTGAAATAGTTTCTAGTGAAAAGGTTACCTGGGTAAAAGGAATGTTGGAGTAGGTGGATTTATGAAATATTTTAGAAAGTCTACAAATCTGTTCTATTTTAGAGACTAACAATGCTTAAAAATAAGCTGGCAGAGCAAGATGTGTTTGCCTTTTATTAATGGAATGCAGCCTTCATTCACAGTTATGAATTAAAGATCACTCTTTACAGCATGAAAAGTCCTGTATTTGATGATATTATCCCTTTCAAAGTTATGGTAGTTAAGAAGTATAACCGTATTTTCTAGGCTGGGAGTCTGTTTCAGTTTTCCATCTCACAAAGTGAATGACTGCTAAATTCACTGCTCTAAATTATATACGAAGATTGCATCTAATCTATGATTATTAACTGTAGACTACAATTCTAGAGTTTAAACATGAGTTCAATAAATAAATTACTGTTGGAAGTGTACCTGTGTTATAATAATTTTTACTGAACCTTGAGTGGGTAAACACTTTAATTCATAATTGTCCTCACAGGCTATGCAAGAAATAATGTCATGTAATGTTTAATCTTTTTAACAAGTTTTCCATACATTTTAAAAAATAATGCTATATTAATTTTGTAAACTAACTCAAGTCTTTTTGGCAGTAAACAAGAAATATAACAATTAATGAAGCACATACATTTAATTTTGTACTTCTATGCTATTGATCTATAATGTCAGATACGAATATGTGGAAAAAAAACTTAAGTCTTGTAACAATGGTAATGTGATCATTCCAAAAAGCAAAGTCAAATGCACATGAATTTCTTGTTTAACAAGTTTGCAGGCAAAAACCTTTTCCTGACCAAATGTCATTTATTTGAATACAATTTTTATTTTATTTTTAGTCCCCTAATGTAATTGCTTTTGCACACAGCAGAATCGCTAGTGCCATCACTTGTTTTACATTTGTTTTGCTTCCTGCTGTTGAATGAACAATCAGTGTTTACAGATTAGCAGCAGTTGTAGTCTTCTGACTTTTACTCCTTTCAAACTGGCAAATGAGAAGCATTTTATATTTGTTGCTCTGGCATTTTTAGAGTAGCGAGGACATTCACAGTGCAAACCACTGTTATTCATACTGTTATAATTCCTTTGCAGTTAAGTCATTACTAGCAATCATAGCAGGCTTGTAGTACAATACCTTATTTGGGAATGTCATGTGAGATGCCTACAGCAATACAAAAAATAAAGGCCAACTTGTCTGGCTGAGGAGGAATTTATCGTGAGCCCCCTGGCAGAGAGAGCTTTTGGAAAGTATTATGTGCTTCTGTGGGGTGGATCATATGAACCTGAAATGGAGCAGGTGCCCTGAGCCACTAAGGAAAGGTGCTATAAAAACCCAACCACATGGCATTGCTTTTAGATTTCATCAAAATTCCAGTAGTATTTCTTCTATACAAAGAGCTTTAGGCAGAAACTACTTTGACAATTAAAATATTAACCAAATCGAGCAAAGATAAGCAAAACCCACAAAGAAATGAAGGCACTATGAACATTGAGCAAGCTCCACTTCCCTTCACTTTGCTCAGAAGAAAACTGGAAAGACAAGTTCACTTGCTTAACTGCAGAGCAGTCGCTTTGAGTGCCTGTAATTTGCTGTGAGATACTTGATTTTAAAACAGTTGTTTCAAAGTAAAAGTGGAATGAGGACTTTAATTTATCAACCCCAAAGGCCACAAGAATGTAATTTATGCCACCCAAGGGGAATTTAACTCCTGGACCTGCCTCAGACCTATGGCCCATCTCAAGAGATGATATGCAATTTTAAAAAATATGTTTCCACATAAAGAAAAACACCAAAAGGAAAGATAGCAAACGTGGAAGTTCTGGAATTATTTCTTGAACTACCTGGTTAATCGACTCACTTATCTTGCCTATGCATGAGCATGTGATTTGCTATTTGAATTAGTGTGAAATTAATACTGTATCCAAGTTTGTGATGAGATTAATTATTAATAACATTTGACCCTCACATCTACATGACGATATATGGTAAAAATATATTCAAATGAGAAAACAAAGCATGAGAGAGATCAAGTGAATTGGCTAAATTCAGGAAATATGTAAAAACATCATCAAGAGGAGATTTTACTAAAGAGTCACTCCTCTTTTTAATATTCTTGTCCTACAATACAAAATGTTTATTTCAAAAAAAAAAGGCTTGTCTAAGTACGAAGCTGAAAATCGTTCTAAGTGCAAAATCATGTTTTCTGAATTCTCTTAGTTGCAAGAATCCTCATGCATTTCGAAGAGCATCCTCCAAAATGTTGGCTGTCCAGAACAAATCAGAAAATTCTGCAGACATTTTGCAGAACTGAAAAGAAACAAGTTATTTTCACATCCTGTGTCAGATGCCAGATTTTTGACCCAGATCAGTTTTAAATTTCGGGAAAAACTGAATAAACATGAAAGTAAAGACCCAATCAATAAGGCTGAGAATAATTGGAGCAAAGATGCCAACTACCATCAATTTTAACTGCAGTTTAACATGCTTTATCCTTGTGCTGCATTTCTGCTGTGTGATAGTCGACTCAATGACCTCCGCAAAATGTCCATACTCCAATCCCTGAAACCTGTGAATACGTTACTTTACATAGCAAAAGGGGTGCTATGTCTTCAGATGGGAATATCATCCTGGTTGGCCCAACCTAATCACGAGTACTTAAAAGCAGAGAACCTTTCTAGGCTGAATCAGGGACAGAGAAGTGACAACTAAGGCATCAGAGAGATATGAATTTCCTGGATTTTAAGATGGAAGAAAGGGGCTATGAGCCAAGGAATAGAGTCTGTGAACTATAAAGTCTGGGACAAAGAAGGAAAGGAGTCTTTCCTAGAACCTCTAGAAAGAGCATAGCCTTGCCCATAGCTTGATTAGAGCATCATGAGACCTCTATAGAGCTTCTGAATGACAAAACTGCAAGGTAACGAGTATTTTGTGGTAATTGGTTACAGCAGCAATAAAAACAACAAGAACACTAACATATGCTCTTTTTTTTAAACCTGACTTTACTGTATAATAAACCTCTGACGTGAAACTGTATAATATTCAAAGTTACATCTTATTATTTTGAGCGGAATCCAGACATTGCATCTGAAACATAATACAGAAAGTGTTTATATGGTAGATAGGTAGAAGAATGTCACAATAAGGCTACAAACAATTATCATTGCTTCATACTGCTTATTCCTTTAATTGCTTTTTTTAACTGAATTTTTTACACCATCCTGTGCTGAAGTTGTGCATTCATGGGCAATTTTATACCATGTCTTCTCTGAGAACAACAACAACAAAAAAAAATGATTAAATGAGTGTTTTATTCATTTAATGACTAACATTGGTTTAATTATTTTTTTCTTTTCATCAAATTGAATGAATATATTTTCTTGAATAAGCAATGATTTTGACATCAGATATATTGTTTCTATAGAAGTTCCAAGATTGATCATTTCTCACAATAACATGATATACAGATATGCAGAGACGCATGGCTGGACATTTGATTAGTTTGAGTTAAATCTGTCTTCTCTAATATAATGGACTGCTATTTTTAAGTTCTATTAGAGCAATGCCTCTCATATGAGGATTTTGGTAAAGAAGGTTTATCAGTCATCTGACTTTTCTGTCAGAATTTTTGATGGATTATACTTGCATAATACTTGAGAAAAATACTGAAAATCATCAATGAAACGGGAGGCCACGGTTACATTTATAGTTAATGTTGTGTATCACACTTAGGGAGGATTTTTATCTCTATATATGTTTGCCTTGGCTGACTCTTGATCCATTTCAATCCTGCTTTGAGACTATAATGAACTCAGTATTTAACATGACACTTTTCAACAACAAAGACAAACACAGAAAAAGGTTTTGTTCCAGGACACTGAAATACCACTTGTATTCTTTTTGTGTACTTCTTACACTGATGAAATTCAAAAATATGTAGAACAACCAACTGACCTTGGCAAATTTATATGGATTTAGAATACTATCATTTAACAAATTCTTAAAAACAAAACTAGGAATACTATGGTATGACCTACAGACTCAATTTAAAGAGAGTTCTGTTATTTCATTGGTACACTTGCCTTTTGTGTTGCAAAAACTCAATTTTGTTTTAGTTTACCTGAAGTTCCCATACTTTAGAGAATTATTTCATAGTAAGTAAATTAACAGAACATGCATTTATAAAGTAAGATGTCAATGAATAAATGCTCACTGAGAAATGTGCTACCTTCTATTGACCAGCAAAATATAACTCTCCAGAAAATCCACCAAAAGAATGTTTATTAGGGAAAAGAAAAACGATACAACCCACCAAGGAGTATGTATATACACACTCGCAGCCAGTGGCCCAACCGGCCACCTATGTGGAAAAAGAAAGAAAGAGGCAGAGGCCAACATGGCTTCCCCCTTTATTCGCATCCCACTCCCACACCTCACCCCAAAAGTTACCACAAATTTCAACAGGAAGTCAAGATTAGAGAGTTAACAAGAGGCCTAGCTCTACCCGTAGTCCTCCCAGCTCTATGGTTAAGCATTTTTAAGATGCCAGTTCACTTTTATCACTTCCAATCTGCAATAATGAAATTGACTAGTTAGAGAATTCTCATCTCTAAAGAATGGAGTGCTGGGAATGGGAGTCCAATGAATAAGAGAACACTTTTTCAGTGAAGACAGTGGAGTCTCTTTTACTGACAAGATCCCTTTTTCTGGTCTAATTCTTCACCATGGAGAAAATCACAGTCTAAAGATGTTGAACCCAGAGTATCTAGGAATGCCCGAGCTAATCAATGTCAGCATTAAATATTTGTGATAGCTGACTTTTTACAAATAACCTAGTAAATAATCCATTTAGAGTTAATTAAGAGTTAAATGAGAGTGAACTATGCAAGAGCTTGACATCTAAACAGATTTAAATGACCTCTAATGGGTAATTCACTGAGCAAATCATGGACCTAGTGTACTTTTTATAGATCTTTACTCAGAGGAAAATTTGTTAAAATCCAGACTTGTGATCATGTTGACGATATAAGTCATTGAAACATTGACTTCTCTATGTTGAATTGTCCAGGAACACACACCAGTTAATCTAAACTTGCACATGTTGCTTCCTCAACTACACATAAAACAAAATTGAACTGTTTTATCTTAATAACTTATATTAGTACACTTGATGTCCTGGCATGTCTATCTCCACCATGAGAACATCCTAAAGGTAGATCAGAACATTTTCTTGAACAACATTGTATAAACTTAACTCTGGATATTTTTCCATGTTCTAAATTCCAAGAATATGTATTTGATATACTAACTTTTTTCTTGAAGGATTTTTGACATTCCATATTATTTTATATTAATTTCAGGTGTACAGGATAGTGGTTAGACATTTAGATAATTTAAGAAGTGACACCCTGACTAGTCGAGTACCCACCTGGCACTATACATAGTTATACTATATTATTGACTATGTTCCCTATGCTTTACATCCTCATGACTATTTTGTAACTACCAATTTGTACCTCTTAATCCCTTCACCATTTTCACCCTGTCCCCAAACCCATTTCCATCTATCACCTTGATAAATCTAGTACTCATCTGACACCATATATAGTTATTAAAATTGATACACTAACTTTTAAATGTAATATGTGGCAATCAATTAGCTCATAGCTTATATCATGTTAATTTTGTATTATTCTTGCTGACATGAGATTTCAAAGAAAGCTTAACCAGTTTTCTTAATCTTAACCAGTTTTCTCAATCTAATATCCATATGCTCCCTTATGATTTAAAAATTCTCATGTTCCTGTTGCCTTCAAAGACACTGATAGGCCAAATTCCATCTCCACTCCCCTGCCATTATTCACAAAACATGTTCCCAATGCCCATAAAGCTATTTTAAAGCTTTAATTTTTCTAAAGTTGAATTTGCAGAATACACATTTTTTAAATATAAAATCACAAGATGATGCTACATGTATATTCTGCCCTCTGCCTGTACCCGCAGGGAGGATTCTTCTCTTTGGAATCACTGTAATCTTTTGACGGAATTTGTAAAATGGTTTTGTCTTACCAGCAACACATTTGCCACTAACAGTGATAGCTCACCCGTATGAGTATTTATCATGCTCTTACCATGCATTTATATTATGTACAAACTTCACATATATGTTTATTTATTTTATAGATGAGTACTAAAAGGTTTAGCAAAGTTAGGTAGTACGCCCAAGCTACTATATAGTACAATTTGGAACTCAGAGGGGCGTATTCCAGTTTGGGGCTCTAATGTTTACTACTACCATCAGGTGACTCTACAAAGAATGAAAAGAAGCCTATTATAAATCAACTCAGCTAAATTAAGGCAATGGCTTCCTAAAATAGCTCAGGGATTTACCCTTACTCTTCTATAATTTAATCTTAATAATTCTAGAGATCCTCTTCAAACATAAATCTGGCAGTGTGAGTCCTCTGCTCTAAATCTTCCAATGGCTCTCAGAGATGGTCTGTCCACATACACTGATCTTTAAAGTCTTCTGCCATCTGGCCCCTTTACCACGTTGACATCACCTCCTACTAAACTCCACTCTTTTGTTCACTACACTCTAGCCATGATGGTCTCCATGCTGTTTCTTCAAGACAATAGGCATTGTCCTGTCTCTTCACTGGTTCTCCGTTTTGCCTGGAATGCTCTTTCCCTGACACTAGCATCTCCATGTATGTGTCTTATGTAGGCTTACCTCCTCCTCAAAATCCTTGCTCAAATATTACCTTTTCGGTGATGCTAATAATCCTATTTAAATTTGCATCCTCCACCCTCCATCCCCCAGAAGCCTGGCAGTTCCCAATATCATCTTTCCTATTCCTCTTGATTCTTAGCATTCATCACTATATACTTTAAAATATATATTTACTTCTTATAATCCACATTGTTCTACTAGATTGTAATCTCCATAAGGACAGCTTTCTGGTTTGTTGTTTTTGTTTGTTTTATTTTGGACAATTTGTTTGTTTCTTTTTGTATACCAAATGCCTACAGCAGCATAGTAGTTACTCAGTAAATGTTTGTTGAATGGATGAGTAAATAAATGATCTCTGCTCCTTCACTCCACATGCTTTCTGATTTCCCATAGTGCAGTCCAAAGCTTTGCAGCAAAAAAAAAAAAAAAAAGCTTTGTGTTTTCTTAAGTCTTCATAAAGAGATCTTCACAGATATAAATTTTTATCATATCACCATTCAGGAATTATTAGATACAATGATGCCATCTAATTGAATGGCAATCGGAATTTCTGCACTAACCTCCATAATTTGGGATTTTGTGAATTTTGCCTTGCTATTTTTTTTAGGGGGAGAGAGATCAAATGTGATTCATATAGGGGTATTGAAAAAGAACATATAGATTGTACCAACACTATAGAAAACAAAGTTGATTGCACTATTCCACAGTCACGGATTGAACTCAACCATAGTCAGTTGCTCACATAAGTGTATGTGACAACTTCAAGAAGAATTTTGCTAAAATCATTGAAAAAATTCTACAAAAAATTTAAATACTGTAAAAACTTGTATACGGAGGGTATGGACTCTATATATCCATAACAAATATAGAAACTCAAAGCTTCTATTTTTTCTAAAGAGAGTAACTATTTTTCATGTGAATTGTGAATGCTCTCAAGATTTTAGTATGAAGCTATTTGGGACCAAATATGGTTTATATTTCTTACTAACACCAAGAAATATGGCATACTTCTCTGAATCCTATTTAATACTCATGACGAGTAGATCATTTGAGATCATACAGACATATAAGTTAATCATTTTTAATTTGGGGTGTGGTTAATCAATATCAGTGTTGTTAAATATTTTCTCTGAGATGAATTCATTCATAACTTTTTCAAGATTATTTTCATTCCACCATATTACATTCCTTATTTCATAATGATAATAGACATCTCTGACTTTATTGGATGCCCAGCTTTTGAATCATCTCTTTAGGATTGGTATATTCACTCTCCACAGAAGAATTTGAAGATGTAAACAAAAACAACAACAAAAACAAAAAATGTCATTCGCAGCCTCTCCTGCTATGAAGATACAGGTACATGATCTAGATTTTGCCAATCAGATGCCTCTATCCCAGACTTTGAACTTGAAGCAATAAGAAAGAGATTCAAGGGTCACACAAAGTCCTGCTTGGTGATGAGAAGCTTGGTGATGGTGGCAGTGGTAGCCACATTTAGTTTCTCGAGTCAGTAGTAGTAACAGGCTGAGCATCAGAGTCTTGTGTTGGTGAAGTAGGCAATGTGAGTGGCAATGTCCAAAGCCCAGTGACAGAGATTGGTGTCATCAACAATCTCTGAATGATGGGTGGATGACCTTCAGACGTGTTCTCTGGTCTTCCCCGAGATATTCAAAGCCACTCCATGCTCTCAATAAAGTTTTTGTTTTCTTAGTTTAAATCAACTAGAATCAGTTTCTATTTCTTCTAAAAATCTAGTTTGCTATACTAATAAATGTATAGTATAAGTAAGTATAATCATTAACAGGGATTGATTCATATTTCTATGTACTAAAATGTTTGTAAGTTATATTTATGTCACATCTAAGATTATACGCATGTTCTAGCATAATCTAATAAAATTAACTAAAGCAATACACAAAGGATATAATGTGTGATTATCAATCTGAATGTACTCACCAATGTAATTTCAGAGCAAGCAGTCTTCATACAAAGTTTTATAAACACACATATCGACTGTATAACTAGAATTTAATTTCTCAAAAGCAGGGTCACTCTTAATAGTGTAGATAACTAGCTCCTATTGTTGTCAAAAAAAGTGCTTTGGTTTTTTTTGCTCTTGAGTTGTATGAGTTCCTTATATATTTTGGATTTTAATCCCTTATCAGATATATGATTTGCAAATATTTTCTCCTATCTTATAGATTGTGTTACATAATAATTAATACTACATATTAATTATAAATTAAATATATTCTTAACTCTTTATATATCCTTAAGGTAATACTTTGTTAAATTCACTTTTGTTAACTATTAAGATGTATCAGTATGAGCATAGAGTAAATAAAGGTTAGTTAACTGGGTTACATCTGATTTACATTGAAAATTTTCATAGAACAAGTTTTTCCATTTTGTTTGCCCAACAGACAACATCTATAGGGAAAACCAGCAATGTTAATAGTGCCGTTTCATAGCCAAATAATTTATGCTGCCTTTCTATGTTGTTCTTAAAAATGTTATTTTTTCCTTATTTGTATTTTTTCAATCCCTTTACCTTTTTCACAAATTGGTAGTAACCAAATAGTCATAGGGATGTAAAGTACAGCAGAGAATATAGTCAATAATGTTTTTATATATAATGTGATGGTTCAGTGTGAGGTCGGAGGGATAGTGGATGGGGGGGAGGGGGGTTCACAGTATGAGGGATATAAATGATGAACGTCTAAGTATTACCTTGTTTTGTACACCTGAAACTAATAAATAAATTAATTAATAAAAAAAAAAAAAGATGAATAAAGAAAAAAAATAATAATGTTGCAACAATTATGTGCTAGGTGGCTACTAGACTAATGGGGAGATTGCTGCATAAATTATATAAAAGTCTAACCACTATGCTGTACACCTCAAACCAATATAAAAAAACTCTGAATGTCCAATGGAAATAAATAAATAAATAATTTTTAAAATCTTTTAATGATTTGACAATATCTGAGCAACATGTTCTGTATTGGATCAATCATAGAAATGTTATCCCAAGATCCAAAAAATCAGTTAACTTCCTGGCTTCAGTTTCCTCGAAGTTAAAATGATAAAGTTAAATTTATTGATCTTTAACTTTCCTTCTAGCTCCAGAATTTTATAAATTAAAAGTAGAATTACTTTATGCCTCTCTTCTTTCCACTCAAAATTAAAACTAATCTTACACATAGTGAAATGTTGAATAGACAGATTAAATAAACAGATAATATTAGTACAGCACAAATAATATATTTAGAATATAAGCCAGCTCAATATTTTCTAATTTGCATCTATGATTTACAAATAAAATGTACATCTTATTATTACAACATAACAATTTGAAATGCGGTAAAGCTATTCTTCAAAGAAATCAAACATGGTTGAAAGGATCAATGAATCAATGAATATTCCTTTGAAAAAAAAGTAACATATTTTCCTGCCACCTGCCACTAAAAAAATAATGCTCAATGTTCTTATCGTGAAAATATAATTTGTATATTTCATAATTTTAGTTTTAACACAGTGAAAAATGTTATTGATCTCTGGTCAAATCAATTTTTCATGATGACTATAATAAATAAAATGTATATGTTTGCCATCTTTATTCAAATGCTTTGTATGTATTTGCTCATGTAGAAATAACAGCCTGTGTAACTGCTAAAATGGGAAAATAAAATAAATGACTCAATGCATAGAGCGAATGACTGAAATTTAAATAGAAATTTTACCATGGACATTTGGGAAATCCATTTTGCATATATATATTTGTTTGTTTGTTTTCCTAATGGTTTAATTCTAATAGGCCAGAAAACTAAGTTTAAATACATTTAAGCAAGAAAAGAATAATCTAAGTGATATAATCCACAACTTGAGTGCTGAGAATTTTCTGTTGCTTTCTAGGTTGTTCTTTATTTTTATGCTTACTGCCATACAAGTTTTCAAAACTCCTCATCTCTGGTTGTATATGGTATTGATTGACTCAGTTCATGAGAATAATCTATATACATCAAAAAGCAAAATTTAGCCCAGGAGTGTAAAATCAACTTATACTAAGCTCATCACAACGTTAATAAGTGATTAGATGCATTTTGTATTAGTGTTAGTACAGTAAAATACTTCAAAATATATTTTAGCCAAAGAATATTTTCCAAACTAGTTCACCTTTTGATTTATGATGTGATGATGATGGGTTTCCAACGTTATGTACTGTGTTTGGGTTAGCGTAGGTACAGTGGGTTTTCATACACCAGTTCCCTAGGTCAGTTTGAAAATATTCTTGGGACAGATCTTGGCAATGTGGCATAAAAGAGAATGTTAGTTATGCAAGGCATTCACAAATGTATGTAGTGCCACTCACTGACATATACAAAGAGTCCATTTTATAAATTGTCAAAGAAGCCATTGTGACAGAGTGACACCAGAAGAGAGCTGTCAATTCTATTATTAAATTGACATTCCTCACATGCTGCTTTCAGATAGAGTCCCTTAATGAACTCAGTCTCCCTCTTTTTGCCCCTGCACCATTTAATGCCTTCTTTCTTATCTGCTCTTCAAATAGATATCAGTTGATGGTAAAGCATTGGACAAGTGAGTCCTACAAGAGGACATCCTTCTGATTTGTTGACAAAACACCTGGGAGAGAGTCTTCCCAGCATCTCTGTTACTCAAGAATACTACAATGATTGCTACAGAAACTGTGACATCTCCCAGGGTATTGTCAATCAAGCATTTGAGGGTAAAAAGAAGGAGAAAAAAAAAGTGTTTTAAGCAAGACAAAAAATAGCACTGTAATCCCATTTGTGAAAAGGAAGAAGAACAAGGAATTGTCTTTATCTATGGAACACAACACTCAGCTCTTGTATGTTTTTGACAATGAAATGCAAAGAGCACATGCCTTAACCAAAACTGAGCGCTTGGTACAAGCTGGTTGTTAATTCTCTGGGGATCTCCATTATTCTCCTAGCCACTGGAGTCATATGTGCTAAACAGGCATCCAATGAAAAGTAACCTACCATCCTTGTTCATTTGTTTAATGTCATTCTTTTGTTATATACCCCCATGCTTGGATTTCCCAAGCAGCCATCTTGCTATCATGCCTGCTGTGAATCTTCTATGAAGATGACAAACTTGAAGAGATGGCTAACTTTTGTTCTCAGAGGTGTCTTGTCGTGGATAGTCTGTGACTGACAGCTGTTGGGAAGCAGGACAAGCAGATTTTTACATCTGTTTACTGCTTTGAAGTTTTCCCATTCCTTCCCATATTGACTATTGTCATTCGTGGAAGAGCTAGAATTCCTCCCTCCCAATGCAGATACCACAATTCCATGGACATAGGGCTATGGAGTGATCATTATATGAGAAATAAGAAGTGGATCAGGGTCACTGATAGTGGAATGCTGAGGGAGTCTGGCTATTAGAACATAAACATTCCTAACATTCTTAACAAGACATTTCATCTTACATTATTCTTTGTATAAAGCAGAAAGCTTCAATACTATATATTTTCAATATGATATCAGTAGAATGAAGTCTAATATAAAAATTGTTTTATTGTGTCCCAACTGTTTTGATTTAAACTTTTTGGCTTATTACAGCTGGTATTCCTTATTTCTTATTATAGTCAATAAACTGGCTGAGTGGAGTTAAGATCTCTCTGGCAGTTAAAATCCAAAATATATAAAGAATTCACACAACTCAACATCAAATCAACAAACAATCCAATTAAAAAATGGGCAGAGGACCAGAAAAGACATTATTTCCAAAGAAGATATATCGATGGCCAACAGGCACACTAAAAGATGCCCAACATCGCTAATCATCAGAGAAATGCAAATTGAAACCAGAATGAGATATCAGCTCACACCTGTCAGATTGGCTATTATCAAAAAGACAACAAATAACAAGTGTTGGTGAGCACGTGGAGCAAAGAGAACCCACATTCCCAACTGGTCGGTTTGCAAACTGGTGCGGCCACTGTGGAAAATGTCAACTATACTTTCATTAAAAAGAAATATATTCGCTGGCAGTAAGATGACAGATTCACCTATGGTTTTGCATTTTCAAACAGTAATTTTTTTGTTTGTTTATCTTTACTCGTTCGATGCATAATTGCTATAACTCAGAATTCCATAATTTGTTGCTTGACTATAATCTATGTTTCACTTCAAATCTGATAATGGAATAAAATCTTATGTAAAACTTCAGCACAGAAATTATAGTACAGAACGTCCCTGAATGAAGAAACCAAAGTGATGGACTCCCCATGCCCATTATGTTGTCTAAATCTTTCTGAAAAGTGTTTTACTGTGGTATATAATTTACACAACTTAAGTGGTTTCTATAGAGCTATTGAAAGCCTTTCTGTCACTTACTTGCTTTAGGATAATGAGATTTTAAGCCCTTTGATCCAGAGCCTGTATTTCACAGTCAAGACTAAAAGCAAAGACTAAAACACATTTGAACTTCCTAACTTGAAAAAAAAAAAAGATTGAGTTATGTACAGACTGAAGGTGGACAATCCCCTGGAAGGGGAAAATCAGTATGTCTTGATATAGAGAAGTATACACTAAGTGATTATGAAATCTTGGAGTATAAGTTAGCTAAAAAGAATTAAATCTCAAATTTAAAACATCTACTTTTTTTCTTTCAAATGAACTAGCCATAGGCCTGACAATTAAGTTCGCAAATTTGTTGCAATGATGTTACTAAACTTTTTTTGATATCAGTAGTATTATTCATTATGAGTTTGTACCAACCAGACAAACAGTTAACCAAGTTTATTATTTAGAAGTGCTCAAAAGGCTGAGTGAAAAAGTTAGATGAAAATGACATGAACTTTTCGCCAACAATTCATGGCTCTGACCTCAAATAATGCACCAGCTCACAGGACACTGTCTGTGAGGGAGTTTTTTGCTAGTAAATAAATAACTCTATTGGAACACCCTCTCTACTTACCTGATACGACCCCCAATGATTTCTTTACCCAAAAATATAGGAAATATTGAAAGGAAGACATTTTAATGACATTCAGGACATCAAGGTTAATACGACGACGGCCCTCATGGCCATTCCAGAAAAAGAGTTCCAAAATTGCTCTGAAGCAGGTGCTGGCATCAGTGCATAGCTTCCCAAGGGGAGTACTTTGAAGATGACTGTAGTGATATTCAGCAATGAGGTATGAAGCAATTTTTCAAGGATGAGTTCATAAACTTAATTGTCCAACCTCATACACACACACACACACACACACACACACACACACACACACACGGTGCCAAAAAAAGTATACACATTTTAGGAAAGGAAAAAAAAAATATTAAAATTGAAAACTCAATATATACCAAGAATAAAAGATAAATACAAGTCACATTTGACTTCTGCAGTTACAAGAGGTGCTCAAAGTAGTTACCATCAGCGTAATTTTAATACAGGTTTTTTTCTTTCTTAAAATGTATATATGTATTTTTTGGCTCCCTCTGTATATATTCATATATATACACAAAAGTTATATATTTAATTAAATAGATATTCATAACATATTCATATTCATATATATATTTATATATATATTTACAACAAAATATTGTCTTTTATGTTCTTTTACAACAATATTATGTAAAACATGTTATTGTGCCTCAGGATAAGAAAAAGTTTTAATACTTTGGTAGGGGAAAAAATTCATTTTTCTACTATCTTTCTGGTTTTCTAGTTAGGGCCCTATAAATTAGACTGTTAAAAGACAGATTAGCTAAAGAAAATAATACAAACCTGTTTAATAGGAGTTTTATGTGACACAGAGCTTTCATAAGGATATGAAGACCTAAATAAATAGTTAAACCTAGGGCTGATGAAGAGTGGAAAGTCATGAAAAAATATAAGACTAAAGGATATGAGCTAAGGGTAGTAAACTGGGGGAAACAGCAATGCCTGTTGCTTCAGATTTTTCTTGGCATCTTTTTATCTTCAGAGCTAAAGGTGCTCCTTTCCTCTGGATATACAGAGCATACCTCTTATGTGAGGGTTTTATGCCTTACTTCAACAGAGGAGGGGGAGGTCAGAGAGTCCTTCCTGCACCTGACGTTTCTCAAGTTCCTTCAGCTTAAAATATTCAATATGCCAAGTTGCCACGTTTTGGAGTAGTGTGTTCTGAACCCCATCACTTTCAATATAATAATTTTAGGTATTTTGAAATTTTTAACAACTTTGATTTATCCCTTCTCTTTTTCTTTCACCTCTCAATCTCACATGACTTGGAACAAAATATGTAATTGACATCAAGACACACTGCAAAAATATCCAATGTGATTGGAATGTCATCTTATTATACAAGAATAATAATCAATAGAAAAATCAGAATCTTATGCTTATTGTCTAAATGAATCAAGAATCATTTCTAATGCTGTACCAGCTGTAAAATTTTATGATTTCATCACTATAAACACAGTGAATTTGTGACTTGAATAAAGAATCCAAAATTGTTCATTTCAGAGAACACCTATTAATGTAGGTAAAGCATGTCAGACATTATTTTTATATTATATTTTGAATGCTAAAATTATATAAATCTTTTATTCAATCGTCTATTTCCTCAGCAAAAATATAATGACATCGGAGTGTTGTATTACTAGGGATATGGTAAAATACAAAAAGGAAAACATCCCCTCCCTCATGGAGCTTACATTGCAGTACAGAGAGGTATTAACAAATTAATAAGTTGTATGATTAGTTGATGATAATAATAAGTAAAATGCAGCATAAAAGGACGCAGTGATTTTAAATAGGAAAGTCTGAAAAGCCTATTACCTTCTCTGAAAAGGTAACATTAACAAAACGAAATGAAACAAAACAAAACAAAACAGAATTACATAAGAGATTGAGTCGCGTACGTATTGGGTAGGCATATTCAGCAGAGGGAAGAGCATATAAAAGTTTCTGAGGCAAGAGTATGTCTGGATTATTTCCAGAAGAGTGGGGGTAGAGCTGAAATAACAAAGGCAAAATTAGAAGAGTAGAGAACAAGGTCAGCAATAGGAAGGAGGTAAGGCTATGTAAGGGTTTGTAGAACATTCTATAAATTTTGAACTTTACTCTGAATGACATGGAAAACCTTTAGAGAGATTTGAGCAGAGGAATGAAATGATCTAAAGTGAATTTTTAAACCATCAATGTGTGTTAAATAAACTGGAATGTTAATACAGAGCCTGAAGCATAGAGACAAGTTAGTAGACGTACAATGCTATAGACTGAGTTGGTGGTGATTTTGTGTCATGTCAGTGGAAATGGTGAGAAATGTCTAATTCTGGATATATTTTAAATTACAGCCATGTTACTGCTGATAGATTGTGTATATATATTATATATATAACATATATATAATATAATATAATATATACATATATATGTACATATATACATATATGTGCATATATATGCACACATATATACATATATATGTATATATAATTATATACATGTATATGTGTGTAGATTGTGTATATATAGATTATATATTGTATATATATATACATAATTAATATTGTATATAATATATAAATTATATATATATGTGGAGAGAGAGAGAGAGAGAGAGAGAGAGAGAGAGAGAGAGAATTTCTCCCAAGATACTTTACCTAGGGAGGTGAAATTATGGAGCTGTCATTAAATGAGATTGGACAACTATATCAGGAGCAGGTTTGATGAGTAAGAGGAGAAAGTTTATTTGGGACATGTTACATTAGAAATGCTATTGGAAGATTAGAGATACAATATTTGAAGATTAGAGACTGGTGCTTTGGGAAAACAGCAGGGCTGGAAAAATATATTTGGGAATGTATATATCATATAAGCTATAAAATTGATATATAAAGTCCAAAGACTAAGTTAAATTACCTAGAGAATATGTATAAAGAGGGTACCAAACAAAAATTTATACACATTTTAAGAAAGGAAAACTGTATTAAAATTGTCATACTCAATATACACCGATAACAAAAGATGAATACAAGTCACATTTGACTTCTGCAGTCACAAGAGGTGCTCAAAGTGGTCAGCGTAATTTTAATAGTTTTTTTCTTTCTTAAAATGTATAAAATATAAATATATATATATATATATATATATATATATATATATATATATATGTATATGTATATATGTGTGTGTGTGTGTATGTGTGTGTGTGTGTGTGTGTGACACCCTCTGTATATATAAAGTCCAATGACTGAGCCGGGGGCATCCCAATTGTGGATGAAAAAGGGGTTCCACAGAAAGTAACCTCACAAGATGATCTGATCATATATTCTTGCCTGGGAAGGTAATGGTGGGTAGTCACAGTTCCAGCATATAACTTCTTTAGTGAAAAGTTTATTTATGCTTTATACCTTAAGCAAGCCCTGTCCATTGTTTCTGTACATATAGGGTAACACACCTTTGAAATGCTCTTTTTCAGACCCTTAAAGTAAAACCACCTTCAACAGAACCCATGACTTGTTGATTATCCTGTTATCTAATCCCCACCTTGCTTTCTCCCACCTTCATGTAATCTACCTTACATTCCCTCCTTAGCTTCAAATGCATAAAAGAAGATGGAAAGTATCATTCTAATGAAGCATCTTTACTCAGCATGCTTCCAGGTAGATTCTCTATTTGGCTCAATTACAGTTTTATACAAATTCTCTACAGGTTCAGATTTTCTTACATTGACACAAAGCTCAGAAGCCTAGAGTTGGGGATTAGCAAAGAAGACTCAAACACATATGCAATGAAGGAGAAGAAAAATATCACAAGATTGGGTGTCCCAGTAGATAAGTGATAACAGTGTTTCAAGGAATAGTATTGGAACTGAAAGCACTGAGAGATCCAAGATGGTAGAGTAGATAAACACTGTGCCTGCTTCCTTCCATGAACACATTAAAATCCCAACGAAGTTATAGAACAATCAGCTTGGAGAACCATTTGAAGTCTGGCTGAACTGAAGGATATAAAGAAGAAGCCATGCCAGGACAAGTAGGAGTAGGAAGACGTGAAATGGGCTGACCCCAAACCTCTGAGTGGTGGTTGAGAATCACGAGGGATATCTAGGCCACAGAGGTTCCTCCTACCCCCCAGAGAAGCAAAGGATCCCGGCCCCAACCATGTTCCCAGCCCAGAGTACTGGTGCTGGGAAGAGGAATACCCAATATATCTGACTGTGAAAAATATTAGGGATTCCAACCATCCAGGTGGAGCAGAAGGCTGCAGGAAACCCAGACGTCCTCTTAAAGGGCCCACACACAGACTCTCTCACAAGCACTAACCCTGGGCTTCAGCAGAGGGACAGTGACTCAGGGGGTATCAAATGCATGGAGTGTGTGGGGGGAGCAGACTGAGATGTCTAGCTTTTGGGGGAGGGCTGGAGGACAGTCAACATTTCCCTGTGTTTGGTCCTGCTCCCATGCAACTGACAGATGGGCACCATCTGTTTCATGTTGAACCTTCCCAAAAGTGGCCAAATTTGAATCTGAATTGGTCTGGTGGGCTCTGCTGCTCTACTCTGTTGAATCTCTGGGAGTTGAATCCCTACCCAACTCCCTCAATGCCGGAGGCACCTTCATAGTGAGCAGGCAGCCCAGCCCACCTTGAACTCTTTCTTGAAAAACATCAGAGTCCATGGGTCCCAGGTCAGTGGCTACTTACCTCAATGTGCTCTGAGACTTTTGCTGAGTAGCTCCAGGCTCAGCACTGGCACCAAACTGAAATCTACACTAACCTGGTGAATACTACTTTTCCCATTCTAGTGACTCCCTGAGACTCTGCCTCACTCAACTTGCATACTGCATGAGTCTTTATTAGTGGCTGAATATTAAGGGAATCAGCAGGTGGCAGCAGGACTTGGGGTGTCCTACTTTTTGTGGAGCTGCCTTAGGCCTGGTACTGGAGGCAGCCATCCTTCGGTCACATTGTGGTCTCTTCCATGTGGCTCCAGCTTAACACAGGGAGTGAACAACCACAGATCACTTTGTAGCTCCTACCAGGTAGTGCCTGGCTGATCACGGGCAGTGAGTGGCCTTGACCTGCACCCAAGAGGCCCCAGAATGAACATACTTTGAGGTTGGCTTCAGACCACAGCAGAGCACCACCAAATAAACTTAACAACCAGCACAGACGAAAGGTGGTCTCAACAGGTCTGAGAGCCCACTGGGGCGAATCCCAGTTAACGGGGAAAATCCCCTCGCATTGCACCCCATAAGCTGTGGACAGGGTGAAACATTACAGCCAATCAGCTTGAGGGCCAATCCCGCACACTGATATGCCATTAGCAATCAAGGCTCAAATATAAAAGAAGGGCACACACAACCTATACAAGGGACACTCCTGGAGCACCTATAGCAGGTGAAAAGAGAGATTGTGCCTGGGCCCCACAGGACACCTACAACATAAGGCCACCCGGAAAGACTGGGAGACATAGCAGATCTACCTAATACACAAAAACAAACACAGAGTCACAGCCAAAATGAGGACACAAAGAAATACATCCCAAGTGAAAGAACAGGAAAAAGTGCCAGAAAAAGAACTAAATGAAATGAAGGCAAGCAACCTACCAGATAAAGAGTTCAAAACAATGGTTAAAAGGATGCTCTAGGACCTTAGTGGGAACTTCAACAAAAAAGATAGCAAGCATAAAAAAGGGTATAGAAACCATAAAAAAGAAACAGTCAGAATGAAGAATACAATAACTGAAATGAAGAATGCACTAGAAAAAAATCACTAGCAGACTAGATGAAACAGAAGATTGAATCAGTGATTTGGAAAACAAGGGAGCATAAAACACATGATGAGAACAACAAAAAGAAAACAGAATTAAAAAAATGAGAATAGTTTAAGAGACCTCTGGGACAACATCAAGCATAACAATATTCACATTATTGGAGTACCAAAGGAGAAGAGAGAAAGAAGGAATTTAGAACCTATTTGAAGAAATAATGACTGAAAACTTTCCTAATCTGGTGAAAGAAATAGACATACAAGACCAAGAAGTGCAGAGTCCCAAACAAGATGAACTCAAACAGGTCCACAGCTAGACACATTGCTGTGTTTCCCCGAAAATAAGACCTAACCGGAAAATGAGCCCTAGAATATTTTTCAGGGTGACATCCCCTGAACATAAGCCCAAATGTGTTTTTTGGAGCAAACCTTAATATAAGGCCTGGTCTTATTTTTGGGGAAACACAGTATAATTAAGATGGCAAAGGTTAAAGACAAAGAAAGAATCTTAAAACTAGCAAGAGAAAGGCAACTAGTAATTTACAAGGGAGCTCCCATAAGATTGTCAGCCGATTTCTCAACAAAACCTTTGCAGGACAGAAGGGATTGGCACAAAATATTCAAAGTGATGAAAAGCCAGAACATACAACCAAGATTACTCTACCCAGTAAAGCTATCATTTAAAATCAAAGACAGATAAAGAACTTCCCAGACAAGAAAAAGCTAAAGGAGTTCATTGCCACCAAATCAGTATTACAAGGAATGTTAGAGGGACTTCTTTAAGACAGAAAAAGAAAGAAAAAAATCAAAATTATGAATAATGAAATGGCAATAGCTACATATCTATCAACAATTACTTTCAATATAAATATTCCAATCAAAATACATAGGAGGGCTGAATGAATAAGAAAACAAAACCCTTACATATGCTGCCGACAAAAGAATCACTTCAGATTGAAAGATACTCACAGATGGAAAGTAAAGGGATGGAAAAAGTTATTTCACGAAAATGGAAACGTAAAAAGAAAAAAGCTGGGATAGCAATAGTTATACCAGACAAAACAGACTTTAAAATAAAGGCTATAAAAGTAACAAAGAAGGATCCAGGATTCCCACTTCAGGGTATTCATCTGAAGAAATCAAAAACTCAATTCAGGGGAATGTGTGCATCCATATGTTCATTGCAGCACTGTTTACAATGGCCAAGACGTGGAGGCAGCCTGGGTGTCTGTCAATGGATGAATGGATAAAGAGGAGGTGGTACATATATACAATGGACTATTGCTCTGCCATGGAAGGGAATGGGTTCTTGCTGTCTGTGGTGGTATGGATTGTCCTGGAATTTATCGTGTTGAGTGGAGTATGTCAGACAGAGAAAGACAGATGCATTATGATTTTGTTTATATGTGGAATCTAAAGAACAAAATAAACAAACAAAAGGGAAATAAACTCATAGATACAGAAAACATTTTGATGTTTGCCAGATGGGAGGAGGTTTTGGGAGGTGGATGAAAAAAGGTGAAGGGATTAAGAAGTACAAAATAGTTGTTACAAAGTAGTTATGAGTATGTAGGGTATAGCATAAGGAGTATAGTCAATAATATTGTAGTAACTAAAAAAATAATAATAGTGATAAAGGAGGAAGAATCGATCAACCATACCAAATGATTCTGATCGGTCAAAGATGAAGGTGACTAAGAATTTAATATTGCATTCAACAACACGGAGGAGCCATCTTGACAATTTATTACAGTAAAAGAAACACTGCCATTAATTGCCCTCAAAATACTCCTTCTCACTTCAAACACCCTTATCCCATCATTCTTGCCACTTTCTAAAGCAGTTCTGGAAGTCCTCTTTTGTGTCTTTAGTTGCACTATTGTGGCTGTCTCGATGTCCTGAATTGATTCAAAACATTTACCTTTCATGGTTATTTTGTCTTTGGGGAAGAGCCAGCAATCTCATGGTGCCAGATCTGGTGAATAAGGTAGATGAGGACACACTGTAATGATGCTTTTATTTGACAGAAATTGTCGTATACCAGAAGCGATGTGTGACAGGGACCATTGTCATGATGGAGGATGAAGTAAAGACAGTCATGAACGAGGACTTCCAGAACTGCTTCAGAAAGTTCCTTAGAACAATGGAATAAGTGTGTTTGAAATGAGGGGTGACTGTTTTGAGGGGAATTAATGGCAATGTGTCTTTTACTATAATTTTTTTAAATTTAGACATTCATGTTATATTTTATCACACCTCGTATATTAATAAAAATACTAATTGCAAAAACTATGCAATCTTAATTGAGTAAACAAAAAATATAAACTAAAATATAGTAAATTAAATAGCAAGCTAAATAGTAATACACTAAAAATATGGATATTAGAGATGGATGGGCCTGTTGATACAGAAAGGAATGTTAATGGCAGTTATCTCAGGATAATGGTTAAGGAGTAAATATTTTTAATCTTATTTACTTTTCTGTTTTTCTGAATTTTCTGTACTATATACATACCGGTTTTCTTATTTAAAAAAAAAAAAAAAAGGAAGAAAATAATTTCGGAGGATTCCCTTTGCTCTGAAATGAATTACATTTTTTTTCCTCAGGAGACCTACCCCCCCAGCATCATCTTTGCCTCCCTGCCACTTGCACTCTGTCTATGTTCCTGCATTAATGAACTATTTATAACTTCCTGAACAAAGTATGCTGTTTCATGCTATTGCAGATATTAGTCTTTCTATCAGAAATGTTTTTCTTTCCCTTATTTACCTGATAAACTCACCCAGTGAATCACCTGTTAGTATTCCCTTCAAATACTTCTTCCTCTAAGAAATATTCCAAAACAGATCTCTAACAATGTTTTTTTTTTCCCTCTGTCTTTGAGTCCATTGTTTCTTACTGTTCTAGAACTTATAACAGCTCATTTCTAGTTTGTCCTACCTACATATGCCAATCAAAATTAAAACACGAAAACAGGAGGAAAAGTCCTCTTTGTCAAGTTTATTGTAGAAAGCAGTGATATCTGTTGCTACCCTTTGTTTCCTTCTGGTGGGCTCTTCACCTTGGATAGTATATGGCTAAGCGACAGATAGAGACCATTTTTAAAACATGACTTAGTTCTACTTAGTCTGTGTCAAAAGAATTAATTTCAAGACATTTCAAAAGTTAAGAAGTTAAGATACCCTTTTTATAAATAGTCATTTACTATAGTGGTGCCGTCTGCTGACCAAATCTCCTATCAGAAGCAAGATGTAATTCACAAAGGTTCATATCCACCAAACTTGTTATATCAAAAGTGCAATCTTACTTTGCATTGGTTTACTAACAATCAGGACCTATTATAAGCAGTATATTAAATAAATAAATAAATAAATAAATAAATAAATAAATAAATAAAGTATTTAGCTATTATTTGTCCAATTCTTTTAACTTGGTTACAGAGTAAATATTTAGGTACATATTCAGAGAAAATAATCTTGAGTTCAATTTTGACTCACATTTAAGAGGCTATTTTGCTTGTTTTCTTACCCTAGTACTTGTTCTGTAATAACAAACTGGCTAAAGAGGAAGCGAGGGAAAATAGAAACTTGTAGCTTGCTCTACTTTTTCATGCTCTAAAACTAGAGAAACATAAAATGAAAAGACATGCCCTATTATGTACATATTACCTCTATGACAGCAGTTACCAATTTGCATTTTGTAATTTATTTCCATGCCTTTCTCTACTTATTACTTGAGCTGCTTAGGATAGGAACTGTGTCTTACTCATTTCTGTATTATTAATATATAGAAAACTAAAGGCATGAGAGAAGGGCTTAATAAATATGTTTTTCAATAAATAAATGAATGTGTGGATAACTATTGGAATATCTAAGGCACAGCTCATGTCTTTAAAAAGCTCACAATTACAGAACCCAAAACACATGCACAAATAACTACAAGACAATGAAAAAAAAAACATGAAGAGACACAGGTAAAAGTACAAATTTATCTAACAAATTACTTTTACTTTGTATTACTCATATTGTAAGAGAGGCATTGTGATCTAAACCAAGTCTCTATTACCCTGTTCTTAAATGCTAAATACAGTATCATATATGAGATGTAAATATAGAAAAGTAGAGATGGCCAGGCAAAATAAAAGGGGGTGGGGATAAAAGCAGATTGAAAAAGTGAGAGACATGAGTAACTGTTTAGAGCGTAGATTTACCCAGGTATTCTGAAAATAACTGGCAATACTTCGTAACATTAAATACGAGTATGCTTTCTGACCCAGAATTCACAGTTCTGAATGTATATCTCAGAGAAATTCTCACATGGTCCATGCGAGAGCACACATTTATCGTGGCTTATTTTGTAAGGGCAGAAAGCCACAGGCAACTGGAAAACTGGGTGAGTAAAATGTACATACACACTTGTGAAATATTATGTACCATTTAGAAACAACTAGATATATATATGAAAAATAGACAGCAGTGTGGAGTAAAAAAAAAAAAGAACAAGATTTATAACCAAACATTATGTATGAGAATTAAAAACACATATACAAATAATTCTACATAGTTTATAAGATTACATGTAAATTTAAAGACATATCACACACAATAGAATGTGTTTCAAATGCATGATGAAAAAGTAGAGATGAGGCGTGAAGGAAAAATAGAACAAGAGATGAGGTTTGCACACTCTAATGAGCAGTATAATGGACTCAACTTCCTGTGCATGATACAAAATTATGTTTTTATAAGTGACGGGGGGGTAGCATGAGAAAGTTTTAATAGATAATTTACAAACCAAATATAATTTCAGCAGCCAAATGATGTTTAAAATTATTGCTAATTTGAGACACATTTTCTGAGTGTGTGTATTTATACTTATACCTATTTCTAAAAATTACATGTTATATGACCATTCCTATAAGATTAGAAAGATCCACCACTACCTTATTTAGAATCTTTGCATTTATTTGGTTTTAAATATTTTATAGTTTTGTGAAATTCCAACTATTATTTTAGACATCATTGATATTGTGATATAAACTAGATGCACAGATATTTCAAAAGATATCTTAAGATAGAAACAGTGCAGAATTCTGAGATACTCATATCTAGATATTTCTAAAATTACTCTATATTGACAGAAGAAACATACTGTTGGGGAGACCAGAATTGTGACAAACATTTACAATATAGATTACATAAAGTACAGCATAACAACCCATACGGCAGTGTCATTAGTAATTACACTGGATTTTAACATTTTACTATTTAAAAATAATTATACTCAAATGAGTATGAATTGAAGAAGGAACTATCCAACTGGAAAAATATGTATCACCTATTCCTAAGCATCTATCTGTGACCAATAATGTGATATTTTTCATGATTGAGTGATAATACCAGGAGCCCGTAGAGTACAAAGGAAAGGGTATTGATTTAAAGAAGATGCCTTAGCTATCTATGCAGCTCAGTGAATGTGTTATTCTGGACATTTTATTTGGTATCTATGGATAATAATAAAGTTCTTATGATGAGTAAAGGAGTGAATATAAGTAAAGAGCATAGAATCCCATATCTACAAAGTAACTGTAGATATTCATTGTTCTTTGTGAGCCTTTGTTTCTTCCTTTTTACTATGGGGATGATATTTTGTAAACTGTTTTCTTCAACTTTAATATGGAATAATACCTATAATAACTCACAAGGTTGCCAAGAGAATAAAAATGTGTATTTAGGGTGGTTCAGAATGACTTCAGTTAGAAAGAAATGTTTGAGCAGATATCCAAAGGCAGAGAAGGAACTAGACCTGCAGACATCTTGGGGAAAGAGATTCAAGATGGAGGGAATAGCACCTATGAAAGTCCTGAAAGTGGAGCTTTCTTGGCATGTTATAGTGTCAGTAGGAGACCTGAACTGCTAGAGCAGAGTGAATGAAGAGGATAAAAAGGATAAAATCAGAGAGATATTGGAAACCAGAAAATACAAGTCTTTAGAGATCATTTTAAGGACTTCACTCTGAAAAAGATAGAAATCCATTAGAGTTCTGACTATTCTGTCTTTGACTTCAGAGATGAAACCAAAGGGGCCAAGCACTGAATTAGGGAGAGATGTTAGGAAACAATAAACCAGCAAGTGGTGATGGCAGAGATAGAGAGACAAAATTGTGCGTGTGTGTGTGTGTGTGTGTGTGTGTGTGTGTGTGTGTGTAGTGTAGTGTCAAAAGATAAAGGGGAGGGAAGCAATTTGATTTTTGAAGTCTGGAGATGAGAAAATCAATCCAGGCTATGAACAAAAAAAGCAAGAATTAAAAGTGGTCAGGAAATCTGAGACATTGTGGTGTTTGTTTAACAACATGAATGTTATTGGAGACATTGACAAAAAGGGTTTCAGCTGAGTGAGAGTGAAAAGCTAATTGAACTGCATTAAGAAAGAATAGGAAGAGGTAAGTTAGATAGAAGTAGTATAGATAAACCTTTGGAGAGATTTTCTGTCAAGAAAACCAAGGTGGGGGTAATAACAGAGAGGATATGTAGAGTCAAAAAAATATTGAAAGTTGATATAATATCTTGACATGTTGGCAAGCATGACTCAATGGAGATGGAAAATTTGATTATTTCAGAGAACTGGGAGAATTTCTGGAATCATATTCATGAATAAGTAAGAAAGGGTTGAAATCAAGAGCAAAAGTGGAGAAAGTAGCAGAAGAAGGATTACAAATACTTACTCACAGTTACCAACAGAAGGCAGAGAGTATGGCACCATGTAAGTGGTACATGTAGTTATAGCTTGAGAAGGGTCTTTTCTGACTGCAAATCAATTTTCCTAGAAAACTAGGAAGCAAGGTAATCATCTATGAGTGACTTCAGTGATACGGTGGTAAAGATTTAAGAACAAAGAGGTTTAAAGTACTAATTAAAAGTTGTAGGAGGGTTAATGTGCAAGGGAAACATGTATTTAGATGTCATGAATTTAAAGTAAGAGTAGTCAGCATGTTGGGTTGCTTTTTGTTTGTTCGTTTGTTTTCAGTTACATTCATTTTCAAAGGTTCAGATTCAGAAATGGCAGAGTTTAATTCAGCTAGATTCAAAGTTTTGCCAGGGGAGCATTAAAAACCAGAAAGGGATAAATGAGTTAATGAAATTTTCAAGGAAGTAATTATAATGATGGCCTTAGGATCTGGAGAGATAAGATAGTAGGGACATAAGGGGAGAGAGGGATGGTAAAAATTTGGATTAATAGATCATAAGTCCCATTGAAGTTGAAGAATAGTATGAGTTGAGATATCACATGGAGTTGGCTAGAAAGACAGAAGGTGAGAGTCAGTAAAAGATGCTCCAAATGGAATTTTTTGGTGATCATAAAAAATTAGTGTACAATCATGAGAATGAATGGCTTAGGCTGAGTTGCAGAAAAATATTATTTTGGCAAGCGGAAGACAAGGAAGAAAACATCTGGAATATTGGAAATGCCATCAGCATAGGTATTAAAATTGCCAAGAACCGTGACACACCTAATATTGCAAAGCAGCAGGAACTGAACTTTTCAAAGAATAAAGGAAGTGACCAGAATGTATTTCTCATGTTAAGTTAAACTATGTTTCAAGAATTTTTTTTTTTTTTTTCAACTAACAGTGTAACTCACGTACTTAAGTGGATGGAGGGTGGAAGAGAGTGTTAAGTAGTCTCTGATCCACACAATCATTCAGGGAGTCAGTCTAACAAGCTGTACCATACAGAGCACGGTGTTCTACATTTGCATCAAAGGGGAGAAGGAAAACTGGAGGAGCCATTACCAAGTCTTATTATCCTTTGGCCCAGACCCTAGCCAGAACTTGTCACATGGCCGGCCTAACTGAAAGAGGGTGGGACAAATAGGGGAGCACATAGATATCTGGTGAGCAACAAATGTCTCTGAGACACCTGGTATATTAAAGATGACTGCTGTAAAGACAGGTGGTAAATTGTTTGTTCTCCATACTGCTGCCAAAGTTATCTTTCTAAAATGCAAATCTCACTATATCCTTGGTCTATTAAGAAGTCTACAGCGAATATATTTCACTCAATGTAAATGTCAATTTAAAGGAGAAAAAAACCTCCCAGTGGCTCCTCATAAATTTTAGGATAAATTTCAAACTCCTCATCCTGGAAAATATCTAGCCCTTCCTTACTCCTCCAGTTCCTGCTATTTCTCTCCTTTACTAGATTGCACCTGGACTGCCTTTAACCCCTTTATATTAACAGTCTCCTATTGCCTCAAAATTCAGTATAAATATAACAGTTTCTGGAGAAACCTCCTTTCTCCACCTCCACTCCCACATGTACCTCTGTTTGGAATTCTCCAGAACCCCAAGATTTTATGACTCTGTCCTATTATTGTTGATTATCATCTCTCCACCTCCACTAACTCCTCAAGGGCAAGACCATGTATAATTTGACTTTGTGTAGCCGGTGATTAAAAGTTACTGGTGCACAAAGCAGGCAATTAATAAACATTTGTTAAATGAATGAAAGAATGAATATGTATTTGTCTTTTGTTATGGTTTTATTTATTCCTTTGGCTTTTCATGAAATGCAGATTTTTCTTAATCCAACTGATTTCCTTTTTAAATGATCAGCATGGGTTCTTATCTTTTATTCCTCAGCATGTCCAACCCTCTGAGCAACCATTTTTCTTTTCTGTAGAGCTTAATCTATCTTTGAATAATCAGTATTTAAACCATTGAAGTCCTTCTCTTGGCAAATTACCATGATAATAATAAAACCACAAAAATGTCTTTTTTTTCAGTGTCTTAATAAAATACAATTAAAATTTAATAAAAACTCTGAAGTTTCATTTATCCAATTCTGCACTTCCTGAGGGAGGTAACAGTGGTATTACAACCAGACCAATTAAATAGCCAGTCATAGTTAAACTCTTTAATACACATAAAGGTGAGTGTAATTCTGTACTTATCATTCCAGGGTTGCTCGTGGCTTTTTTGAATAGAACATCCATTTTTATTCAGTCCTGTCCATATTTCCCTATGTTGCAAAGAGTTATTACTTTATTATATTTGTTAATATTACAAAGATGTTTCTATCGTGTTTCCTTAGTTGCCCATTTTCTTCAACACATTGCTATGTCTAAACATCATCACTTATGTATTTCCCCTCACATCATTTAACACCATTGTCATCAGAGGGGGAAAAACACAAAAGAAAAATTAGAAGTGGAATATGCATTCTTAAGTGACTAGATTTCATTTAAAAAATACAAGAAGCAATGTTTTCCAAATACCTAAAATATACATGAAGAATTTTTGCAGAAGGATGCAAACATTTTCCCTTTTATAAGATTTGAAAAATGCATTTTGAAACATTAGTGAAAATCGAGTTAACACATGCTACCTGCATTTTGGCATCCCCCCCCCAAATAATGGACACCCACACTCTTCATTTTATTGAGGCCAATTATAGGTTACTTTGTCAGATACAGTTTATGATATACATCTATACTCCAAAAGTTGCTATTGTAAACATATATATTTATGTAAATCTTAATGTTTGCTAGGTATGCAAATCCGGAGAGACAGTAGTTTTGGAAATACTGCTGGAAAGACAAATAAGGCAATTCGAGAATGTGAAAATATTTCCTTCCTCCATCTCCATTAGTGGGTGGTTCCTGCGAGAGGGTGAAGTACCACACATACTTATTTTGTGGTTTGTTTTGATTAAGTACTGAATAGACCTTACCGTTGCTTAATAAGATATTTAAAATTCCAACATGAAAGATATACTTCGTATTTCAAGCCCAATAAATCACAGTTACAATTTTCAATTCAAACATTTATCTGGCAAACTTAGAAAAGTCAGCAGAAACCTAGTGGTAGCTTTCTTTCTTTCTTTTTTTTTTTTTACTTTTTGTGGCCAGAAAAAACAAAACTAGCATTTTTGAAATGTAATTTTCATAGAATTATGGTGACAATCAGGTTTGATTTTTTTTAAAAAAATAGAGGGCCATATATTTTGGGGAAGTTCTATATTTAAACTTTTTTTTTCTTTTCTAATATTATCGATCACCAATGTTCTTATTCCCTGAAAAAGTTAGATCCCAATATGTTTTTTAAAAACTAATTATAGGGCATGTAACATGTATTTTTCATCTTTGATAACTCTATGAATTTTATTTCTTATAAGTGCAGTTATATAAGAGATGTTGTTGACAGATGAATATATTGGAGAAGAATTACAAATTATTTAGAAATTAATTAAACATTGCCATTCCTTTAATAGCCAATAGAGTAATTAAAACAGATTCACTTGCTTTCATTTTTAAAATATGCTATTGAAATTTTTAATGTTAATTCCACAGAAAGGAAAATATTATGACATGCATTTTACTGCCTTTCCATCTGACTAGAATTATGTTAGAGCTGGTTTAACTATACCAACTAAATAATACCAGCTTGAGTCTCAGGCATTTGTATTTAGTTATGAATGCTTAATATTTTATATACACTACATACTAAAGATTTACTTTGGTTGTGCTTACATGTATACCTTGTCTAACTTTCAACTATATTATCAGAATGCTAAATTAATATGTCAGTTTACTCAAAATGGCTTCACTAATATTATTTTAGGACCTGGAACTCCTATTTTGGAAGAAGTAGGAAAGGTAATGGAATGCTGCATTTTCAGAATCATCTTTAATGAGCACTTTGCTGCATACTGAAACAACTTACATTTTTCTTACTATTATTTTAAAAACTGTCATTATGCACCTTTTTGCCATTTTCCAATACAACAATTTCACGATGAGGAAGATTTTTCTTTTTCCTTTTTTTGTTTTTTTTGTTTGCATTTTGTAGGAGTTAGGCAATTTGAAATTTTCCAACTGGCTAATTTTTACTGCAATCTGGTTGTTCTCAATCTTGGCTGGGGAGCTTTGAAAGCAAATTAAAACGGAGGCCTAACCCTACACCAGATGAGTCAGAGTATCTGTGGTTGGGGACAAAGGAGAGGTACTAAACAAAGCAGGGACCTTTTAATGTACCATGAGCTAGAGAACCACAGCTACATAACCTTTGTGATATTTTTTTGGAAATAGCAGTTCCATCTGTATGTTTCTATGAATAGTTCTTGATAAATATTTTAGTTTCCAGGAAGAGAACTAAGTCATCTCTATCACTGATTAATATGAACAAAACAATCATGAAAAAAAAGCAATAACCACAATAAACCGGGCTATTTTGTTAAAGGGAAAGGTTTCAAGCAGGCATACAATGCCCACTTTTTATTTTGCAAACTCATTGCTCTAATCTGCAGAGTTTAAGAAGTACCTGTAATTCTATTAAATGTCTTGTAGATGGGAGTTCACAGTGTAGTTGGGAAGAAAATAAATGTATTGACTACTTTTGGTGTCATAGCCAGGTCCCCTCACATGCCTTACTGGTTTCGCATGACTTTGCTGGAGACACCTTACACCTGAGACAACCTGCTTCAGAGGATGGTCCATGGACTTCCTGATTGTGCCTGATCATACACCCCCCACCCTCCCCTCCACAGCCAATAGCCAGTGAGGGACCAGTATAACGTACAAAAGTTCAGCTCTTCAACCATTAAGTGGAACAATCTTGGCAGAGCAATTTTTCACTCCAGAACTCTCCATGAGATCAGGCTGAGGCTCAGCTTCACCTGATCATACTTTTGCTCACCTTTTCTTTCCTGTCCTACCTGCCTTAAACCCTAATCTCTTCCAGATTAATCTGTCTCAGACTTGTCTTCTAGGAAACCCAACCTAAAATATAAGACTATCTCACATAAACAAATATGAAAGTAAAAACCACAATAATGATATTGATAATGACAACACAAAGACCATACCTACTCTGCACCAGGTACCACACAAAGAACTCTCATCAATCATCAACTCTTTAATCCTTACAATAACTATTATTATCATTATTACTACTTCTGCTCCCTCCACCCCTAATTTATGGATACAGAATCAAAAGCTGTGAGTGGCTAAGCAGTTTTCCAAAGTTTCTCAGGGAGCCAAGGGTCCCAGGCCTATAGTTTTAACTTCTTCTCTATAAATGCAGTGCTTAAACAAGCTGTAATTGACATAGATTCATACAGCATAGAGTCCACTGGAAACTCGGGGTATAAAGGGCCGAGGTTGGAATCAGACAGACCTGTGCTCTTACCATACACCACTTATTATTATTAGTCGAGCTGATTAGCAAAGCTTCTTAGGTCCACAACTGCAAGGACGTCTACCTTATTAGGTTGTTTTCAAAGATTCCACAAGACTCATATTTAAAGGTTTTAGCATAGGAGTTACTGAAAACAAAATAATGAATCCCAAAATCACATTCCTTTCTTAGTCATAGAATAACTTAAAATCTCAGTTATATAGCCAAAATAATTTGACATATATTATGCTTCTTGTAGAACTAAAGCTGCTACAGTGGATCTCAATTATGTGAAGAAAATAATATAAGTACGTTCCAATAGGTTTATGACTAGGATTGCACGAATGCATACTACATACCTTTAACACGGGTCCTGGGACGTAGTAAACACTGAAGGATGTAATCCCCTTCTCTAAAAATGGCTTCATCCATACTGATATAAATAAGTGGCTGCTAAAAAGCAAATCAAAGTGAAAGAATTGATAAATCTCTTGTATAGAAGAATTGCAAGTAAATTATATAGATAATACTCCCTCAAGTGTAAATGTTGGTTGCACTTAAGGACTTGCTCCTAAGGAGTACCTTATGGAAAAAGGGGGAAAGTAATTTTACAGTGGAGAAACCTGGTAAACACTCCCCAGGGTGTTTGCATTGGAAATACCTGGGAAGCACCACCTCACTGGGTGATTAAGGTTAATATAATCAGTGACAAGATATGTTGCTAGTCTGTGACTTTGATATATGGCATGATGAGACTGGCATTTTACTTCTGCGGTTTCCCCCAAAAAATCCATAACTCCAGTCTAACCATGAAAGAAACATCAGACAAATTCAAAATACCTAATCATACTCCCCCAAACTGCCAAGGTCTTTAACAATAAGGAACATCTGAGAAAGAATCGATCTAAAAGAGCCTAAGGAGACATGACAACTAAAGGTATCCTAAATGTGGTATCCTAAATGGGATGCTGGGACAGAAAATGGAAATTAGGCAAACATTAAAGAAATCTAAGTAAAATGTAGACTTGAGCTAATAACACTGTGTTAATGTTGGTTCATTAATTGTAACAAATGAACCATACTAATGTGAGATGTTAACAATAGGAAAAATTCTGGGGCATATAGAAACTGTACACTGCAACGTTTTTGTAAATCTGAAACTATTCTATAATAAAAGGTTTATTTCTTTAAATAAAAGACTCAATGGCATAGATCTTAAAACATAGAATTTTCTAAAAGGAAGTCATTGGCAACCATGAGAATGGAGAGGCACTTACTGTCATATCTACAGAATAATACTCTTATTCAGCCTTAAAAAGGAAGGAAGTTTGGGCACATGCTATAACATGGGTAAACCTTGAAGATATCATAAGTGAAATAAACCTGTCACAAAAGGACATTCCTAGAGTAGTCAAATTCACAGAGGCAAAAAGTAGAATGGTGGTTGCTAGGGTGAAAGGAGGGGAGAATGGGGAGCTACCGTTTAATGGGTACTAACTTTCAGTTTGGGAACTGGAAAAGTTCTGGAGATGGGTGGTGGGGATAATAGCACAACAATGTGAATGTACTTAATATCACAGAACTGTACTCTTAAAAATGGTTAAAATGGTAAATTTTATGTTATGTACATTTTACTACAATAAATATAGGTGCCTAATATCAAAATAAACTCATGCTATATAGGACTGTAAGTTTCTTAAAAGGAGGTATCATATATTTTTATTCATTTTATCTTTTAAAACCTCTTAGTTCCTAGAACGGCACCTAAAATGTATCAGGCCTTTCGTGGTGGAACATCAGGAGGTGATATACTGAACGTTTAAACAAGAGAGAAAAGGTGTGATTTCATAGAGAAACAGAACTTAAATGACACTATCACAACTATTTCATCTGATGATCCCAACTTTTAATCAATGTAATGGACATGGGTGGGTTCACACCTTGGGAAGAGTAGAATTATAATTGGTATATTTTTCTTTAAAATTTATACTGGCAAACATTAAAGGCATTCTTTAGAGAGTTGCCCTTGAAAAAATTTTAAAATAGAAAATGTAGTTTCTATGCATTTGGGAATTTAAAATTTACTCATGTTTAACATGTGTTACCTTACGAGTAAGCTAAGGCAACTGAAGTAAGTACTTCTCCCCATTATGGAGAAAAAGCAACATTTTCAGTGAAATTTGAAATTCTTACATGCCCTCGTTCCTTACTAAATATTATGTCGAAGCATGGATTATCACTTTTAAAAATCAACAAGACATATTCCAAGGACTTTTTGAATTAGTCTGGCCTGCAGGCCTAGGTGCCCATTTTCTATTTGGGATACAACATCCCTGGAACACTCCACCATCCATTGTGTCTGTATTTTCACTGAACTAAAATGTACAATGGACATGGAGCTCTATGCATACATTCCCAGAGGGCCTTCCCTGACAAAATCAAAGTCACTGGGGTGCAATTATCCATAGCTTTCACCCTTTTATGTGAAGTTGTAATGTCTACTGTTACATGACAATACTCCCAAATGGCAGATATTTAAAGCACCTTTAGAATTGTTAGCACAGTGACAAGTTGGCATATATATCTTGAGGGCAGCATTTTACTGACCAGTATTGAGAATGAATAAATAATAGTGCCAGTAGCTAAAATTAATAAACTCCTCAAACATTAAGTGTTAAAATAGACTTAGAAATATCTAATGTAATCATTTTAATTGATAAAATGAATTGAGGAAACCATGTGCCCGTCATTACATTAAATCCTTTAGAAGCATTAGCCGATTTAACCACAAAATAACCATATGAATGAAGGTGATTATGCCAATTAAATAAATAGATGAGCAAACCACTAGTTAAGAAATTAAACATCTGAATCAAGATCCACGTAGCCAATAAGTCAAGAAGCTAGATTTCATCCCAGGTATTGTCTCCAGTAATTGTTCACTTAACTCTTTCTAAGAAAAATGCTAAGCATGAAATATGAGTCCCTCAGGGTGCTTATCTTACTTAGGTTTATAGTCAACAGTTCAAGTCATTATATGACATTGTTAAACTATAGACATTTCCACTTTCACACTTGTAATTTACCTCTGAATTGAAATTAGAGGCAGAGATTTGTGTTACGCTAAATGACCAGAAAAAATTTAAAACCTAGTGACACCTGTTTCAACATTTCTTTTAACCATACCATATCCCTAGATATTTCACTTTTTTACCAATGGAAAGGACAAGTGAAAGATTTGGACCAGTTGCCAGATTGCTTTTGGTGGAAGGATTTGCATCTGCATAGAATTGCATTGAAGACATTATAAAGTCTCATGATCATGCTCTGATATCCTGTCTCATTTCCTCCTTTGCTATTTTCTTTTCTCCCTCTCTTTTATATTTTTTGTCACTAGATTCTTCTTCTATTCTTCTTTTGTTTCATATTTCTGTTTTCCCATACTCTTATTCCCTATTCTTTTTCTCTTCCTTCCCCATTACATTTTCCTTGGCTATTAGTTCTCTCCTCCCTTAGAGGAGAAGCATGATTCAGAATAAAGCACCCTAAAATGCACCTCGATGTTCTTTCTGTTCCTCTTTCCACCTACAATTACTCAATCCTTCGGTGAAAGCTATTCCTTCTAAATATTATTTTGGCTCTAAAGCTTAAACGAGTACAAAATTCCATTTGAGTTCTTTGTCACCTCATCTCCTCCTCCATTATCTGCCAAAAATAATGAATATATAGCAATAACATCTATATTTGTCATTGTATCAGAATTTGTGTTATTTTATCAGGTTTTAATAGTTATTATGCTTTTCAGTTTATATTTACCAGCTAATGACAACATCAGCTAATATTTAACCATTAAACAAGACCATTTTAACTTAACAAAATAAATCTTAGGTGAAATTATTTGTGCCTAACTCTGGTTAGGCTGTAGTTTATCTTTCCCATTTAAAATATTTTCCGAATTGTTTTTCAGTCTGAAATTTTTCATTTCACAAAGGATGGTTATTACTTTTGAAATTGTATAAACGGACAAAATAGAAAATTAATAATCTGTCAATATAGAATATAAGTTTCACTCATTAGACATTAAAGTCATAATTAAGTTTTATAAAATTTTTCAACAGCATCTATTAAGACATCTTTATTCACATCTGCTCAGAAAGATAAAGATATGTTTTCACATATATACTGTATGAAACACATACATACTTACCCAATGATGTAGCATCCAGATACTTCTTCAGCGAAGGGCTTGCTACCCTAGCTGCTGGAGGTATGTCCATAGCCAGTCTTTATCATGGTCTTCAGAGATAACCTTAGGAGAAAAGCACTACTGCTTAAGGCCACCTTTCCCTAAGGTCATGTTTCCTGGATGGTGCACAATGCCCAATGACTGGTAGAATTGGGAATTTAAAGGTCTGCTTATTGTGACCCAACTGAGGGCAACTATGAAAGACATTCAAGCTCCAAAATAACCTGTGGGGTCAGCTGAGATGTGTTAGGTCTGCCCAGCAGCTTTGCTTCCTCCTCAGCCCCATCTCACTACTTCAGGCCTTTCCACTGATATGGGTGTTGAGATGCTTCATAATAAACATGCTGCAAGCTCAACACTTCATCTGAGTCTTTGGTTTTCTGGGAAACTGATAAAAAATGTCCTAATGCCTTTCTTTTTTATATTTAAAATTATTTAAGTAAATTATTTTTAAAAGGTTACACATATCTTTTTTAAAAATTAAATTCCCCTTAGTCACAAGCAATTTTGTGGCCTTCACATCAAAGTGGTTAAAGTGAAGAGACGTTTCAATAACTTATAAAAGTCAACAGTCAAATGTCATTATGTGCACACACCCACACAAAAAAAAATTTTTACGCATGAGGGTAATAATTCTGTGAACATAAAATCTGAAAATGAATAAAATGGGGGAAAAACCCTATAGTAAATATACAACACATAATTAAATGTTTCCGTTAAAACGAAAGTTATTTTAGCCAATAGAAATTGGAAATACATTATATCTTCACTCTCTCAACAAAAAAAAATGGAGAAAGAATAAAGATGAAATGTGAGCTGAAAGAAAGGAAAACAAGTGAAACCTGAATGGCAGTAACTCTCTGACCTATGGTCCTTGACCTTCAGATTCAAATGGGTAAAATACTTTAACACTCTCAGCACACCTGAGGCAGGCAGCAGCTGGTCCTAAATTTCTGCAATTTGCTACAACACAGAAGATAATATTAATTTATCTTCAAAGACATTTTCAGAACCAACTAATTAAAATTGCTTATATCAGTTAATGCATCTAGAAATGAAGAGCAAGAAATAGAAAATAAAAGCATGACAAGAGTAGAGACAGGGAAAGGAAAAGATCTCTCCTCAAGACAGAGAACTAAAACAGTCTTTTCTCTGCCTTTGGAACACTTTTCCCAATTATTATCATATGGCCTAACAAAAGCGTTCCTAGATTGAAATTCACAGACACCTTTATGTTGTTTCATCCATTTTAACTCTTAAGTTCATCTGGGGTTTCTACAGCTACTTGGAATTACAAAATAATAAAAACAACTCTTGAAAAAAACATTAAGATATTGCATAATCCTTCCAACATTGTTTTTTTTTTTTTTTTTTTTGCATTTGAAGTCCATGTTTGCCGCTGACTTTCCCATTACTGATACTATAATGGGAATTATGTCAAAACATATTTTCACTCTGAACAGTCATCACCCCAACCCCAATCCCCGGAGTTGCCCTGGCTGCCTGTGAGAGATTCTGATTGTAGGTGTGGCCTGGGCCACATTATAAATTAGAAATGCAATCTAGTAACATTAATCTTAAAATATAGACTGGACCATGGAGTTTGATAGATGGTGGCAAATTAGAAATAATTTATTGGTGCATCTCATTATTTAGTAATAGAACTGATATCCGACTAAAAAGCTCCCTAAAGCCATTTCAGATTTTCACAGGCTTTTTCTATACCAAGTTTTCTCTGACTCATTCTCTTTGTGTTTCTCCGTTGATCTGCTTCTAATACTCAGGCTCCACTTTTTAGTTCAATTAACGAGGACTGGGGAGGGGGCACTGATGGATCGAGTGCTGATCACATCGGAGAGAGGAGAGGATTCTGAGGGGTAGTATTTTGGGGTGGGGGGGCGGGGAGATTTTCATATAGAGAAAAAAAGACCATTGTTTTCTTTCTACCTGGAATTCAATTAGCCATGGTCTCCTGTTTCCATCTTATACCATTAATTGAGAAAAGAAGATTTACTCCACCTTTTTATGCTCGGTAAACATTTGGGTGGAAAAAAATGAGGAAGAGAAAACCAGAAAGAGAGAGAAACAGAGATATAAAGAGAGTGAGACAACAAAGCAAGCCTACAATCAGCTGTGGTAACAAATCTTAGGAGTTTAAACAAGAAAGGTTTATTGTTCTGTTAGTACTAAATGTCCACCACAAACAGGGACTGGGAGCTTCTCATGTCATTTTATTCAGGGACCCAGCCTCACTGGAGGAGTAATAACGTTCATCCCAGAACTGCATCCCAGCTCCTCAGTGCTTTTGCTCACATTTCGTTGGTCAGAGCAATTCATGTGGCATGCCTAATTTCACGGGGCAAGAAGCAAGTTTCTGATGTATACAGAAAAAGGAAAACCTAAAATCTTCAGGGAAAAATTTCATGTCTATTATAGCTTGATTGTTTTCAAATAAGAGTATGAAATTATGTAGATAGATAGATAGATAGATAGATAGATAGATAGATAGATAGAGAATCATATACAAAGATAAGGTTAGATAGGTAGACAAATGGATAAATTGATTTTGGTTGGAGATAATCTAAACCTCTAAATCCAGTACCTTGCACACTGGGAATACACTTGCTCTAGGATTATTTTCTAACAGGGAATTTAAAAAGTATGTGTTTTATTATTCTGTGGAGTCTAGACTTTCAAGGAGATTAGAGAGGAGTGACTTGAGTTAATCACCTTATCAAGATTTGATATTGACTTTTACAGAAAATACCCTTGCAGCCTTTTTTCTTCTTAGATCAAAAGTGAATGTGTGTGAATAAGTATATTTGAAGAGATTCAGTCTAAAAGTAGCAATCCTACCGCTCTCTCCTTTAATACAAATAGCAGTTTTGAAACTCTTCAGCAGTGTAAACATTATTTTTTAATACTGCTATTAACATTCTCTGAAAAATTGGGTAATACCACATATCTGTAATATTTAAAAACTTGTTATTTGGAGATACATATTTTTAAACTTTTGCTGTGTTGGTATTTATCTACAATATATTGCTTAATTGGAGCTCCCAACATTGATAGAAATGATAAAGTGGAATTTGAAGACACATTTGTTAATGGGGAAGCAGGGAATCATGCACATTTTTAGATAATTGACAGAATCAAATGGCTGGTTCAAGCTGGCACGTGTGCCGAACTCTAATTTTGGCAATGTAATCTCAAGTTTAATTATGTCAAGAGTAAGGCATTATATTTTAAAAATAAATATGTTTACCCCTAGCATCTGGTAGAATAAAGAAAAAGTTTTATAATTTTAACAAAAATAGATGTAGACTAAGTAAAGTTAATAAAATGTTCCTGAGAGTATGATTACAAAATGAAAAATGTTAGTAAGATCTTTTTTAGGATCAATTTATTTTGAATTAATCTAGATATGAACAGTTGAATCATAGATTTGAGACATTAAAATGTATACCCATTATTCACTTACTACTCATTGCTAAGTGACAAAAAGTATGGTGAGTTAGCACTGCTTTAGATTTTAAAGAGTAACAATGAAAAGATTCTTCACAGCAGTTTTTCATTACATTATCGATGTGTTATTTAAAGAAAAAAAAAACCTACACATAAAAATTATGCAGATTACAGACCCTAAACTTTGAGAAATGATTATTTCATGGTAATATCATCTATGTTTCATCGAAGCAGTCATAAGAGAAAATTTGGAGTTTTTGTGGCAGGCATCTCAAAATCATTCCATATTTTCCTGAAGTCAAGAAAAAAAAAAGTGACCAGGAGGAAACCTACCCACTCTGACCAAATAAATATTCTGAATCTTTAATTTGATAGTAGCTATGTCTTATGTATTATATAATTTATATGCTAACAACACACATTCCCAAGCTTTCGCAGTGCTTTAGAATGCTGAAACAATGTACATTTTTTCTCCTGTAACCCACTCTCCCTCTATACTGACCGTAAGGTTTTGAAATCCATTCCTTTCTTTTGAGCATCTGGCATAAATCTCCATCAGACACGAAGAAGGAGGGGCAAATTCTGTGGTCTGCATGCAACAGCCTGACAGCTGCCAGTTTAATCCCCTGACGATGCAAAAATTTCTTCAAGGAGGGAATCCCACTTAACATGCATACAGTCAAGCCGGATACATTTGGTTTCTTTCCATTTTAGTGATATTAATTAGAATAAAGCAGACCAGCATCCCTTTTAAAATATTTTTTACTGAAAAAGTTAAAATTATAGAAAAGGAATTTTGTTATGCCATCATCCAGGTGACTAAGATTAACATAGTAAATTTGAAATTCCATTGCATATTGACAGAATGTCAATATCTTACATACTGATAGCTTGAAAATACTATACTGCAATAAATAGTTCGCTAAAACTTTGAGGAAATTTAACTTAAGACCTTAAATTTAAGATGGGGTTAGGAAAAAAAAATAGGTGCTATGGATGGTCAAAAATAAATTTTATGCTTTTACTTTGCGCTTTTTTTTTTCTTGAAACATCCATAGCTTTCACCAGATAATCCTCACCACCAGGGGACTAATCTGGTCCACCCTAGTGATTCTAGGAAGAACTCCATCTACCAGAAACTTTTTATGCTTTGCTACCCCAAAGTTATAGCCGTTTGTTCTTTCATGGCATATTCTGTGACTCCATTTTTTCTTTTCTTTTCTTTTTTTTCCAGTAATGTATTCCAGCAACGCACGAGCGGAGATACTAGAAGAGATTCTACTAAATGGAGACTTCCAGAGAGAAATTCAAATACTGTTCACCTTTTATTGTTCTAGCATCCACTCCAAAATCATGGCAGAATTATTTTACTCTCCTCCATGACCAGCATTCCTGGGTCTGTTGGTCACAATTCAAATTAGAGTTGAGCCTATTTTGAAATCACTCTCTATGTCTTTGTTGGGAGAAAATTTGGAAGAATTGACAATTTCTAACCTCCTCTTTATGTTTCTAAGCTATTAAACCCATTGCATCAAAGACAGTCTTGGGATAATTAGGATCTCAGAATCACTATCAAGTGCAACCCTTTATTTACAAGTTTCATTGTTATTTTATATTCTCCTCAGCCTCTCTCAGATTAATAATAACCAGCACTCATATTATTTACCATCATTGGGCACTCTTCTAAGTGCTCTACAAATACTAATTCATTGTGTTAAGCACTTGGATGCTTTCTCAGATATCCATGTGGCCTCCTCTCCCCTACTTGGGCTGGGTCTCCTTTCCACTTCCAGACTAGGATAAACTTCTCTTGCAGTTTCTTGAGGAAACACCAAGGGCTAGATGACAAGCTAGAATTGCATGAAAGCCAGCTCTTCATTGGGGTGAACTTTGACCTATAAGAAACAACAGATGAGGAGTCACAAAGATAACTTCTCCCAACCCTCCTCTTTTCTGGGGCTGTTCCTTATGGCAACCCTTCCTGGTAATTTCCAGAATAAACATGCCTGCCAAGGGACCGGCTTTGTGTGTAGGCCTCTGACTGTGAAATAATACTCAGACTGGTAAACTTCACCACATCACCTGACATCGTTTTACCTCCTTTGTTACTGCAGTTTCCTTTTTCTCTCACTATTACTACCCTTGGTTGGAACTGTTGCCAAAAAACAGGTTCTTGGTCTACACCACAGAAAAGAATGCAAGGACGCACCTAATAAGCCAAGCAATCAACAGATTTGTTAAAGAAGGACAGTACATTCTCAACAAGGTGAGAATGAGCAGGCCTGGAGAAGAGCAGCTGCTCTGAAAAACAATGAGACAATTTATTTCACTAAAAGTAAAAGTGCAAGATATTCAAGATTTAGGGGTGGCGTTACAGGCATTCCCAGGCAGGTCCTCTCTGACCGCTCCTTTCCCTCATGAGGTGGGATTTTTGTCCTTATTTGACTTGGTTGGAACTGTCATGGTGGTACAGGGGGTAGAGATTTCCCCTAACTGCAATGCTAATAATATAATCCATTATAATTAGCCAAATTAACCTTGAGGGACAAGATGGTGTCCTGGATTTGCCTTCAACCAGCAAAATCTAGTTCTGGTAACTGTACTTTTTATTAAGGATGGTGATTTCATCTCCTCCCTCATTTGTATACCTTCCCTTCTTCCTCATTTCTCCCTATTCTTCCTGCCTGTGTAACAGAACCACTAAAATAAAGGGTTAGCCTCTTGAATCTTGCCTTGTGTTCTACTTTCTAGAAGACCTGGACTAAATGCTCATTTAATTTTCATAAATATTCTATGAGGTAGGTACTGTGATGTTGCCCAATGTACAGATGAGAATACTGAAACATAACATGATTAAATAACTTACTCAAGTTAACACAGTTACTAAATAGCAGGCCTGGATATAAATACCGGTAGTGTGGGTCCAGAGTACATGTTATTAAATCAATGCCATATGAAGTTGTCTGGATCAAGAAGCCAGATTGGAGATAAATCTCTATGTCAGCTTCACCTCCATAAGCACAAAGAATGATTAGGAGGATTAAAAAAATAGGAGATAGTTGTCTTGTGTCCTGGACGATGACACAGCATGTTTGCTAACTCACTGCTTCCATTAATATACAGCAGAGTAGTTTTTTGTTTTTTGGTTTTTTTTAGCACGATCAGTGCCAAAATATTCTAGAGTATCAGAAATCCATGTGAGTAAATGTGTCCTCTAAATTACTAGTCTTTTGAATAAACCTCTGGAAGAAATCCTACAAATATACTCCTTTCTCTGTATATTCCTCATGTAGTAACTTATAGCAAAATATACCTTTATTTGATTTTAAATAATGAATTTATTCATAATTTAAAACTGAGCATTTATTAATGATTATTCCTGTCAATTTTCAACTGTATATCTTTTTATATCAAAACGTCCCTTGTTGAAATCAAACCTAATAAATCTTCAACTTAATGTAGCAGTATAGGCTCCCATCAGCCAAACCTAAAAAGCAGTTTATTATTTTATAATAAAATTATGAAACAGGGAAATCAATACCAGGCTGGGAAAGTATAAAATTAATGTTTGGTTTAGAACTTGAAATGTCAACATAAAGAAGTTGGGAAATCCAAGCATTAGTCCCTAGCAATATTTTCTCACTTATATACAATAATAAATCTGACAACCTACTTATTATTGAAGAATGGACTGTGGTCTGCATCAAATACATATGAACCATTCCATTCATTCCAAAAAATTAGTTACAGTTCTTCCAGGAAATTGTAGAGGAGTCTCAAAACCCAGTTGAATTTTTGGGGAGTTCAAACCTCATCTTCTATGTTCTTCAGGCCCATAACCTAAATATTATTATCTTTTTGAATCCTCAATCATCTACTTCCCACATTCAAATCAGCAGATTTTACCAATTCTTCCTTTACAGCATTTTTTCAGCTTTAATATGTCTAGTCTGCTCTCCGAGCTACGGCACACTCTCTTTTCAGGTTGTAATTCAACAGATATGGCCCTGAACTTTGTAGACACTACTGCATCCCATTGCTTTAGGGAGAAGCATTTCCCTAAATTACTATGTGAATTGTATCCCCTCCCCCACATTGTAATGCAGGTCATGTCCCCTTACAATCACAATTCTCCATTTGATCAATAATAACTCTTCATACACAACTAGCTTCAAATTTTTTAATCATTTTCATGCGTTTCCCTTCCCATTGGGGACCTCCAATGCTATTCTGTTGATCTTCATACCCACTGCCTCAAATTCTTCAATTAATGATGACATGCATAGACAAAGTGAAATCATTATTACATATATTTGTATATTTCCCTTTTGGGTATTATATTTGAACTTCTTTAGGTGTATTTGATTAATTTTCTACCCAAATCTCAGTAAGTATATTAGTCAGGGTTCTAAAGAAACTGATGCATGGTCTATTGTATCGTGTGTGTGTGGGCACATGTGTGTACTCATGTGTATATATATCATACACACACACACACACACACACACACACACAAGAAAAAAACATACACAAAGAGATTTATTTATTATAAGGAATTGGCTCACATAACGATGGAGAGTTGTGAGTCTAAAAACTGTTGTGTGGACTAGCAGGCTGGGGACACAGGAAAGCAAATGGTGCAGATGAGGTTCAAAGGCACTCTGGCAGTCTTCTAGAGAACCCCTGGCTCAGGGCAAGTCTTTTTCTTTTCAGGTTTTCAACTGATTAGATGAGGCCCATCCACATTATGAAGGGCAATCTGCTTACACAAAGTTCACCCATTTAAATGTTAATTTCATCCAGAAAATACCCTCCAATTTGATAAGTAAAACTATCACATAATGCCTGTGCCTATTACTGCCTTTTTTTTTTTTTTTTATTACCAGGTAACAGCAGCCAGCTAAAGAGAGCACCCATGCTCTCTTTAGCAGTGGATAATTTATAATTTAGGTGACAAGATCACAGTATGTGTTGCAGATGTTTTAGAAATAAGGCTTGCAAACATAATATTGCATGGCATAATAAAAATATAATGGTTAATAAAAATTGATGTTTAAATCATTATGATGATTATGATGTTTATATATACTATGGCCTTAGAAATGAATGGAACTTACAAATAATATATGTTACAAAAGCAAATTTCATTTTCTGAGCTCTGTATAACAGTTTTGGGATACATTTTTGGTAACTTGAGACACAAGGTACAGGTGAAGCTCAGACTAGAGTCAGACTGCTTGAGATTTAAATCTTGGTTCTATCCACTAGAAGCTATGTTTCTTTGAACAAGAAATTTGATCTCTCTGTCCAACAATTTACTCACCTACACAGTACTATTAACAGAGTTTTCTTTACAGGCTGTGCTATGAACTATGTGTTTGTGTCCCCTCAAAATTCATTTGTTGAAACACTACTTCCCAATGTATAACATTTGAAAGTGGAGCCTCTGGGAGGTAATTAAAGTTAGATTAGGTCATGAGGATACGGCCCTTATGATGAGATTAATGCCCTTATGTTTCAAGATAGGATGCAATTGATTCCTTCCTCTCTCCTCCATGTGGAGAAAGCAGGAGGAAGCTCTCACCAGAACCTGACCATGCTGACACCCTGGTGTTGACCTCCCAGTCTCCAGAACTGTGAGAAATAAATGTCTGTTGTTTAAGCCACCCAGTCAATGGTATTTTTATTTTAACAGCCCAAGCTAACTAAGACAGGCCGTTAGAAAATTAAATTAGTTAATATTTGTAAAATCCTTAGAAGAACACTTGGCTGTTATTAAGTGCTATTTGTGTTTGTTAAATAAAAGGAAATAAATAAAATAATTGTTCTGCATTAAGCAGAGGTCTTTTCACCTGCTGTGAATTGACTTTGGAAAACTGCAACATCAATATGACTCTTTGTAGCTAATGAAATTCTTCAAATTCACTTAAGTAAACGTTTTTATGTACGTCAAAACAGCGCACTAGAAAGCGTTTCCATGAGATGTTTTCTTCAGTGGTCAGATTCATTGGTGTGAGCAGGATAACACTAGCTCACTCTAGTAGAGCAAGTGGTCTGTGTCTTTAAGACACACTAACACACACTAACACACACGCAGGTGAGCAGTTTAATCTCTTTGGTGAGGAAAGTTTCAACAAATTCAGTAAAGTGGGCCTGGTGGAATGTTTGGCATTGTATATATACAATCATTTATTAACCAAGTTTCATTTTTTTAGTTTCCATCTAGTGGATGCTATGATACATAAGCACATATTCAAGGAAAGTATTCCAGAGGAGAGATGTCAGAAAAGTAGGGTAACATCGTCTTTTCCTGTATCTGATATTCAATTATAATATCTAATCTCCATTTTACTAAAGAACATCCATGCCATTTTTATGTGCTAGGGCAGGTAATAAATCAGGCCATGGTAAAATATTAATACTTTTAATTGTTATTAGGCTGCCCTAAAATCTTTTGAGATGTTTCAAAAATTTGAAATGTTTTTCTGCATTTCTAATATCAAATGTACTCTCTAAAGCAGCTCCTACAGATAAATGATATCTTCTCTACTGGGTCAAAAGACAAGAGAGCACATATCAATCTCCTTAGGCTTAGGTGGGCAGGCACAAGTTGACTAAGCAAGGAGATTTATATGGCTTCTGTACTGCACTTGCATTCAACCTCTGCTTGATCAGCAATAGATGTTGATATCCATTTCTAATTGCTGACTGGCTCTCCAGTTTTTGTACTACAAAAGATTGGGTCACAATGACCCAGAAGAGTAAAAACCTGACAGTGAGGTAGCTCAACATTTCTACACAAGTATATCCTCTCCTGTTTAGGTCAGACATGGGGCCTGATTCCACACCAAGTAGAGCAATTAGGGGTGTCTCAACACAGAGAAATAGGAAAAAAGATCATGAGAGCATGGTGTTGGAATTGAAGAACTTTATTATTCTTAACTGCAGTGGGGGAAAATATAAAGAAGCTACCCTTTCATACTCACCTCGATGGAATATAAGCAGCTGTAATCCCAATATATTTCCAGCCAAGCAATACATGTCTATGAGAATGGAGGATCGTTCAAGCAACAGCAAATGAGAATGATCATACTCTTTCCTTATTATTGAGAGAAATTGTCAACATATTTTCCATATTGTGTAATTTTTTATATATTTGATATTACTCTTTTAACTGATATGTTGCAAATGTAGGCTTACAGAATTTCTACCTTATTTGGGGGGCATGTAGATGTTAAATGCATCTTTTTTAAGTTTAATTTGTGGTTAAAAAGGCCATCTCGACCCCAAGATTATAAATTATGCAGGATTTTTGCAAATACTTACATGATTTCATATTTTACATTTAAATCTATTACTTATTTTATGTAAGTAGTGGGGGGAAAATCCATCCTTATTTTTAACATCATTTATTGAATAATCCAATTTATCTTTACTAATTTTAAATATGACATTTATAAGGCACTAAATTTCCATTATACTTGAGTCTAATGCAGTCCATTGATCTATTCCGATGTCCACACTGCTTTTAATTTATAAAACTTTATAGTATGCAAAACAAGGCCCCATATTTTTATTTTTCTGTTATTTTCCCATCCTATTTCCTTATGCTTATTCCTACAGATGTCCTTTTGAGTTTTATTTTTCATGTTAAAATTTTAAAAAAATAATTTGATTATGATTGATTACATAGCACTAATAAATTAATTTAGGGAGAATTGACAAATTTCAGCATTTTCCTATTTTAGAACAAAATACATACTTTTATCTTTAGTAATCTGTTGTATAATAGGTTTCAGAGTTTTTATTATATGTTTCCTATATTGTTCTATTATGCTTTTTATTAAGATATTCCTAGGTTTTCCTTTACTTTTTCATAATATTTTTATTGTGTTTTTAGATAGAAAAGCTACAGAATTTATTTCTGGAAGTTTTTAAATGAATTCATTAATAATAGAAAGCATCTTCATAGATTTGTAAAACAGTAGTAGAGATAGATATATTACTTCCTTTGTGGATTATGCCTGGGGAACATGTACAAAAAGAGTTCTCAGGTTCACTGCAATATTTCCAAACTCCCCCAGCACTTAGAGGTCCACAGGTTTGTGAGCAACTGGATCATATGACTATATAAACTTGTTATTCTTAAATGAGTCTGTATTTCACATTGATAAATCTTTGTAAAGTTTATTAAAGCACAATTCATGTCATAGAATTTGAGAACTAGCTGAAGCTACAAACATTATGAAGTCCAATCTATTAAATGTATTCCATATTTCCAATATATTGAAGTCTTTAAAAATACTGAAGTTTTTTTTGTTTGTTTGTTTTGTTTTTTAGTTTTTTTTTGTTTTTGTTTTTTTTTTTAATGAACTATAATCATTGTTATTTTATTGTTCCAATTACTGGGCTTCAGTTGATTGTATGGTATCAGATACTCATTTGATCAGATGATTAGGGACCAACTAGAGCAGGGTCCCTCATTTTACAGAAACTATAAAACTGATACCAGGAAAAAAATAAAAAGGTTGGTGTCTGCAAGGTATTTGATCTCCTCAACAGTAGATCAGTGTTTCTGATTCCTAGAAGGTTGGGCACAGCACAGGAGAACCATTTGTCAGGGTCAAAAAAGAGTTTACTTGGAAAGGCCTGGATAACAGGCTGACCATCTATGATTCAGCAAACTTTATCACATTTCCTAGTAGCAAAAATCATAAATCATTCATGTTAAAGCAACAGATGGATCGTTATTGGTTTTTATTTCTTTTTTTTTTTTTGAGTTCATGATCATACTTTGTTTTATCATAATAGTCTATTTCCATAGTTATTCTCCATAACATTTATTTTTTAAAAAAAATATGTATTTTTAATTTTATTTTGAATTATAGTTGACATACAATGTTATATTGGTTTCAGGTGTATAACATAGTGATTAGACATTTTAAATACCTTGTAAAGCAATTCCCATGAAAATTCTAGTAACCATCTGTCATCAAACATGATTATATTGTTGACTATAAGCACTATGCTGTACATTACATCCCTTTGACTTATTTTATAACTGGAAGTTTGTATTTCTTAATCCACTTCAGCCTTTTCACCCATTCTCCCCACAAAACAAAACAGAAACAAACTCACAGATACAGAGAACAAACTGAAGGTTGCCAGAGTGGAAGGGGTTGGGAAGATCATTATTTTTTATATTTGTCAGGCAATGAGCAAGTCAATCCCTGTGGTTTTATGACCAAGAAACAGGTCAGGTACCAAAGATAAGATCTCATCCCTTTGTAGTGGGTTGGGGATTGAGAAAAAAAGGCTCCTATTTTTGGTACAGACTGCTTAATGGGATATAAGATTCAAGTGCATTAAAAAAAAAAAAGTAGACATATGAAAATAGTCATGACACCTGTAAAGAAGCCTAAACTTGTAGAACTTCCTTTCAACTGAAAAAGGTGTATTATCTCTTATCAGTATTCTGAATGGCTAAAGTCTATTAAAGCAGTTTTCTCCTATCCTTACTATGGTCTTCTCTATCAGAATAACTTTATATTAGGAATTATTTAATTTACAATAAGAATCACATGGCGTTAAAATCAACTATGCTTTTAATGTTGTCAATACAGTATTGTGATATTAATCTCAGCACCATCTATTTACTTATTCATTTGAGCTGCCTAGTTCCCCTTAATAATATGTGTTGACTTCCAATCACTTCAATTATTTCCTGTTGGCCAAAGTGATAACGCAAAGTTTTCATATACTATACCCCCCATTATCTGGCTACTGCCTTGTTCCGGCTCAACACTTGCCTGAAGTGTGGCAGTATTTTCCACTGAGTATCAGGAAAACAGATAGATGACCTAGAGAATAGAGCACAGTTTAAGAACTCAGATTAAGTGCAACAAATTTGCAAATTGCTTATTAATAAATGCCATATCAAAGGCTTATTCTACGCATGTAGGAAGGTGGGTGAAAGCAAGGGTGAGAATAGCAATCAGGAATCTCTGACTATATGTCCAGTCTGATTTTTGACCATTCATTTGTGGATCCTGCAAAAGAAGATACCTACCAAGAAAAACAAACAAACAAAAACCAAGAAACAAAACAAAACAAACAAACAAACAAAAACACACCAGAACCTAGCAGCCATTTCTACATGGGGGCCTCTCAAGCAAACTGATTCAGGGAGAAGCGGGAGAAGCCTGCACTAAACTGCCTGCCCATCTCACTGTGTTCCTGCCATCTGATAAAGGAGTTCCTGGAATTGTATTTCAACCAATAGGACTGAAGCTTTCCCCATCCAATCAGAGCTTCACAGCTATATCCCCCCACCACCAGCATTTTCACCGTCCAATTAGAGTAGTTCCATTGGACCAATCAAACTGTAAGGATTTGGAGCCCTCATTTGTATTAGGGCAGACCAATCAGAAACCAGGGTGGGGATTTCTGTCTATAGTCAGCTCCCCTCTGGCTCAGAGAGTGCACTTTCGCTTTCCACCAAAGACTGTATTTCCCTGGCTAGAGCAAAACCACCAGCTGGAGCTGAAACACCTAAGACAAAACACTGAAGGTATCTTGCTGGAGAAGAGCATGTGGAACAGAGCAGGGCAGAGAGGATCTGTCTAACAACCTGAAAGGGGCCTTGCCTCAGGGATGCCTAATAATCACGCTGTTCCACAGCCATTCTGTCTCTTACTCGAACTGTAACATGACTGAGCTGTTGTCACAGCCTCTGCTGTGTCACAGTTGACTTGTTTACACTAAATGAAGTTTCTTTCTTCACTACACCCTAAATTGGAGATTCCTATTGGCATTGAATTGGCCCCAATGACCATCAGTTGACACATATGCACTTCATGCCCTAGCATGCTATTTTTATGACTTCATATCTTTGTTGAGGTGGCTTCCTCCTAGAAGGTTTTTGTCATCTGGCCAGCACAGAGAACTACTGATCCTTTAAAATGAAGCATTGATAAAACCTTTGCTAATTCTCCTATTAGTCCTCACACCAGAAAACCTGACATTCGCTTCTGGACACCGCTAATACCTACAGACAGTAGGAGACTGAAGAATGACTCTAGGAACCTGGATATAAGGAAAATAAGATTTTCCCTAAAAGATTTACACTAAAACATAATGTTAATGAATTGCTACAGAAATACACACCGTCACAATGAAGGGTCAGAATAACTACTGGACTATGAAAATTCCATACTGATAGAATTGTTGATAGTGGTTCAGAGTGGGAATAGTCAGGAAGGAATTTTAATGGAAAGGAATGTGATTCACTTTCTGTCAAATTCGTCACTGGATGAGGAGGATTGACCAAGACATCAAGAGAAGAAAAAGAGGATGCAAAAGATAATTGAATAGAAGAGTGTGAATATTAATGGAGAACATTTTATTAAACTGTGCAATAATCATTATGGAGCTGCAATGGAGAGGGAAACAAAAGACACAATCTTACTTCCTGAATATCAGGAAAGTGAGTTCAAAACTGAAAGATGCAGAGAAAGTAATATACTCAAGGAAGAGCTAGGTTTCAGCTAAGAGCAATGTAGGAAAACTAGCTGACATATAGTCTGTGACTCTTGGTTAAATTAAGTCCCAATGGTTTATTGGACATGAGTGAATACTGAGCCAATGGACACAAGACATGTTTCAATCTATTTGGGATGATGTTTGCAAAGCAATAGAAGTCCTATGCAAGACTTATCCTGCTGGGATTACATCAGCATCTTGTCCATCAGATTTTATGGAAATGGCTAAAACAGACACACACAAATGAGGCTTAAACAGCAGAAGTATCTTGATCTGATACTGTGCTCACAAATCAATATTCTAATAATTTGGCTTTTAATACATCTTGCATACAGAGAAGATACACCTGGAAAATGGATATAAATATCTAATCTTCCTATAAGATTAGGAAGATTATTTCTTACTGTAAATTAAATATTTTTTTTCTTACTGTAAATTAAATAATTTAGCTATATATAGTATATATATGTATATATATATTTGGTTTTATACATCAGTTCTATTGTAAACATTGTCAGAGTAAATTGAAAACCCTAGAGGATCATTTTTGGAACTGAAAAGATCCCTCTTCAGGCATGGCCAGATTATGAGCCAACTATGGATTTGCTTCTATTACTAAAAATAATGCTATTATCACTGAATATATCTATACACTAAGAAACTGTATCAGGGAAATACCTCTGTTACCCTGAAAATAAATTGTATTTTTTGTATGTGTCATGCCTATTGATCTTTGAAGTTTGGAGATCAGAAACGGTGTCTTTTTCTCTTTTATATCCACAGCATCTAGTGCAGTTCCTGGTGTGTATTAGGCAAACATTTAATAGTTTATGAAAGGAATCAAACAGTGTTATGGACTAATTATTTGTATCTCCCCTAAATTCATATTGAAACCTAATCCCCAGTGAAATGGTGTTTGAAGGTTGAGTCTTTGGGAAGTGATTAGTTCATGAGTCAGAGCCCTTATTAATGGGATAATGCCCTTATAAAAGAGACCCCTAGAGTGTTCCCAACCTCCTCCTTCAGTGTGATTACATTGAAAAGATATCAGACACTGAATTTACTAGCACATTGATCCTGTACTTCCTAGCCTCTAGAACTGTGAGATAAACATCTATTGTTTATAAGCTACTTGGTATATTGCTATAGCAGCCAGAATAGGCAAAGACAAACAGTTATTCAAATGGTGGTGTTGAAAGAAAAAGAAGCCCTGTCCCATTAAACAAGATTATAATATCCGTAGAATCAAACAATTGCTTTCTTGGAAGTCTATGTAGCAGGTTTGTCTGTGTGGGAAGTTGTATTGCCCGACAGGCCAGTGTGGCAGGTGGCACTAGTAGCTGATAAATGCAACTTGTTGAACTCTGTGGCAGATCGGTTGTGACCAGTTGTGTCATTAGTCCTATTTAGGGATGGGGGATTTAGATTTGTGAAGTAGCTTGACCTCTTGTTCCTTTAAACGTGTGATATAGGTGGGCACCACAGCAATTTGCCCAGCTTTCTCAGTGAATGTAGTAAAGTTTTTTGTTTTTTTTTGTTTTTTTTAGAGTTGAACGGCAGATTTAATACAGATTCTTTAAACAGTCTTAAGTTGCATGTATTTAGAACAGAATATTTAACGTACAAATGATTTTGATAACTTGAGCAGCAAAAATGAAACATTTTCTCTAAAGTTTGGGGGTCTGTTCATCTTTCCTACAGCAACTGAACACTTTCCAAGATCAGAAAAGGTATTTCCGAGTGGCCTTGTCAAATCAAAACACTTTATTTCCCCAAATTCAAGTAGGTCATGAAGAGTAAATTGTGGTTTTGTAAAGTTAATTTATGTTATTACTTTTAAAAATAATATTTACTTCCATTAATTATCTTAACAAATATGTTTTTAATAAGAGGGGAGCAAATGCAAAAGTCTGTGTAGGACAGGAAATTGGGCAGAGGCCTAGGAATTGCTTTCCTGAGACATAAAGGCACAGGAACCAAGTGTTGAGTGGTCCACTCCATTAGGGAACAACCAACTCGCACAGTGCTAGGGAGCAGAGCTGAGTTTATAAATGTGAAGCTGGAAATATAGAGATCCCAATCTGAGAGAGAAAAAAAAAAAAAAGAAAGAAAGAAAAGAGAGAAAATGAGAGTAGGGTAGAGAAACCAGGGAAGAAATTGTGAGCAATACAAGAAATCAAAGCCAACTGGCCGAGCTAAAGTCAAAATTCAGTTTATCAGACAATAATTAGGAGCTCCTCCCACTTCATGCCCAATCCAGAGCTAATATAAAATGAAGAATTTGAGAGAAAAAAAATACGTAATTCTTACCTTCAGAAAATATATTGTTTAGTTTGGAGGTCAAAATTATTAAATAAGAATTTATTAAATAAGAATTGTGTGCTCTTGCCTTAGGGGTCAAAATTGAGCTATATAAAACTATTCAGGGACAAGCAAGCACCAATCAGCAAATTAATAAAAGCAATTACAAGCTCAAAGAAGGGATAAAATGTGGGTGGACTGAAAGCCAATGTCTAGATTGAAGAGGGTCCTGACCCCTAACTATAACTGCATAGGATTAGCGCAGAAAGGATCCTGCCAAAATAAAGAACTGCTCTTTACATCCTGTTTTGCTAGTTAATCTTTTTGCCATCAGTCAACTCATTTTCCCTGAAGTTCTCAGAGAAATATTGAACATTGGTATTGGTTATCTTAACATGGACAGATTCTGATTTTGATAAAACTGTTCTGAGTTTTTTTGAATCATCACCAAATTACCATCAAAAAACTTTCCCCCCCTCCCCACTTCTGGTGGGGGTATCACACAGACACAATCCTAAAAATGATGAACTACTCTTATCAGATAAATGACAATTTCCCAGTGATTTATTAAATAAGAATTGTGTGCTCTTGCCTTAAAACATAAATTTTAGCCATTGTTATTGTTTTACTCACTGTAAATTTCTTTGTATTTTTCCCTCTGTAATATTCCTGAATTTGATTTATCTAATATGTTCAAAAACTTGCATCAAAGACAAATGAGTTGATGCTGAACATATTTCATAAAACATGTTTGGAGGATATTTTTTGATGGATAGGAAACCTTTTTGGTCAAACTTGCAGTTGGTTTTCAAAGGTCATTTTTTTTTCAACCCAAATTCAATTAATCTTATGAAATGTGAGTTAGTCATATCCATCCAATTTCCAACATACCCTGATTCAGTAGCATGTCGACCTGGTGATAGGTATGTCAAAAATAGCAAATATACCTTCAGTTTTCTCCTGCTCATTCCACTTGATGAAGTCCAATTAACCAAAGAAGAATTTGGTCTTCTAGAGAAAATTTCAGTGACTACTGAAGTAAAAAATTATTGCCTCTGAAAAGTTTGGTTGAAAGAATAATCAGTGTTTATTTGTACCTTATGATAGATTTTGTATCGTTCTTTTCATTTGTTTTTCTTTTAATCATAAATATATGAAAGCTCATTGTAGAAATTGCAAGAAAGAAAAATCCCCAAACTCAGAATAAACTATTATTTTTAAAGATATTTGTGACATGACTCTTACTGTTTTTGCTTATATCTTTCATGTCTGATAGTCAGTTATTCTCGGGAATACTGTGAAATTTCTTAAGAATCATTTATTGTTTTCTAACATTTTGGCATCAAAAACATTCAAACGAGAAAAAATACTATAAGCAGGCTAATAAAATTTTTCTCTAAAAAATGTCCTTCTTGGTTGACTGATGTTAATATTTTATAATAAAAACAGTATTTCATGCTACTCACTGAATAGATTTCCCTCCGTAAAGATCTAAAGGAAGTTCTAACTATAAAAAATAGCAAGAAGTTCTTTATGATAGGAACACGCAGAGAACTTTCTTTCCTAATAGGTCAAGCTAGTTAAGAAAGTGAAAACAAAGAAAGTTTCTTGTTCATGGTTCCACTAATAGTTTTACGTAGGCTGAAAAATGGACTCTAATCCTGTGACTGCGCAGTACACTTTTGTTTCTCCTGCCCTCCTTGCCCCTGTCCCACTGAAAGCAAACATGGCTTGAGAAAATGCCTGAAAACACTGATCTTATTGTGCTGGTCTTAGTGCAGTTAGATGATTGAGAAGCACAACATGCTCTGGAGATGTAGAAGCCATGTAATTCTGAGCTTCCTCCAGGAAAGAATGAGTTTTGATAGGCTGGAACTAAAGCTTCTCTAAAGGTGTAAAATAACCATGAATTTCCTATTACTATGGACAACTATTTCAGACATTCACAGCCAATTTATGCATGGTGACTAACAGCTGTTCATAACAGTCCTGCCGTAGGATACATAACGGTATATCTTATAATAAGAGTGAGGGGCTACATCTCATTCTTTCCCTTTATTAAAGAGGTTATAACTATGTTATTTTTGCTTAATATCTGGCTCACTAGTTAACTTGATTTAATGAGATTTGAAAATTTATGTAGATTTTTTAATAAGGACATGTAAAAGTACTTCATACTCATTTGGTAAAAGTTTGAATTTTGCCTCAAAAATGCATTTTACACTTTAGAAATTTCTAGAAATTTAATACCAATATACAGTACTTGCAAGACTGAAAACTAAATCTTCCAATTGTGCCTAATTCTAAGGAGAATAATTTTATCTATATAGATAACTATGTCCAGAAGATGTAACCTACATAAATTAGAGTACTTGCCCAATTTTATTTTAATTATTATCATTAATAGAACTTTAGTTCAAAGAGACAATCAAGCACAATGGAAATGGAAAGCACTTTATATACTCTGATAGAAAGTCTATGTTTTTGCTTGAATACAGAACATTTTGAATATCTACACAGAAGCTCTCTATGTCTTTTGACCTAGAGAAAACTTTTATAAGTAGCATATTAAATCCTAGTGTTAATTCACATCTGTGAAATTGGCTTCAATCTGAGAAATCTCAATGCCATAGATAACAAAAGTATACTATATAATATGAGTATTCTATACCTAGTGCTCAATAAGTTTCAATAGAAAATGATGAAGATGATGATGAACATGATGGTGATGGTAATAATGATATGCGGTCAGTGTTGGGAATTTGTGTGCTAGTTATAACTTTACTGTACATTTCTGGAAATAGAAATCATGCAGTACTTGTAATTATTTGCCCCCTCAGACACATTAATCTTTCAAAGTGTAAATGATTGCCTTGGTTTCAGAAGACAATTTGTACCCATGGCTACTGTACATTGCAAAAGTACATGTAGACTTAAATAGATGACTGAATCTTCTTCTGTACCCTGAAAATCATTTCATAATCAGCACTTCAACTAATTACCTGTTACATCCAATCGCAAAAAACTTTTGAGAGTTGAAGCACTGCATGTATTTTACATAGTATACACATACCACTTTGCAAGCCTTTTTACTTGCTTGTTTTAAGAACTCAAATTGATGCAGTTCAAAATGTTACTGCATTTGTTTGGATAATCATAGTTTAATATACAAAAGTATTATTACTATTTTATAAAATACACCTAATTACAAACTACATGATGTAACAAAATATAAAACGCAGACCTAGATTAACTATACATACATTTCCAAAGAATTTTCAAAAGTTGGTTTGTTTTTGTTTGTTTTGTTCCCTATGGGGAAAGAATGAATGAAAGACTGCTTTCAAATACTTTTAAAATGATGGCTGATGGAAATAATAGGATATTGAGAAATGTTTTGATACTTTACTTTCAAAAATCACTAATGTTGCTATCAATATTGAAAAAACATATTTTACAGAAAAATGTTAATACACGTCAGTGTTAAAACTCATTTTTACTTCTCCAAAGTAACATACTATTTGTCTTATAGAAAATTTAGCTTTGAAGTATCTGAATTTTAACCCACCTCAAATTCAATTGTGAGCCTCACAAGTGAAATTCAATTATACTTTGTAGTGTTACATGTATTTCCAAATCGTATCAATGATTAATGTATGCTCATTTATATGTGTAACTTTTCTCATGATTAAAATTATATACAAAATTATAAAACTATTTAAAACTAAGTAAATGTTTTTTTCTTCAAATATTATTTGTAGTCATTCTTTTAGGTAGATCACCTCTATATGTGCGCATGTACATGAGTTAATTCTCACCATATTCCTATATGAGAATGACATTAATTTGCCTGGAATATGTATAGTTCAGATATCGAAATTCTTTGTGATTTCCTGAATTCCCAAACACCACTACAATAGCAAGTCATAAATGATGAAATTTAAATGAAAATAATCTTTTGCTGAGATGTTTATACTGAGTAGTCAGCTGAGCTATTTCTCACTGTCTTAAGTAATTTGTGCCTGATTGCATAATATAAAGTCATGTATTATCAAAATTGCAAGGTGCTACAGGTTTTGACAACTTGGAGCAAATTGCTGGTAAAGAAACATAATGGAAAGACTGTTGTATTTTCATTTTAAAAAGGTCTCTGAAGAGAGAATATGAACAAAAAAAACAAAAAACTAAAAGTAAAAGGAGTTTTCTACCTTCTCTTTTAAAAATGTTGTTATTGTGACAAATTATAATATTTCTTTCACCGTGCTCAGTGGTATTATCGTAGGGAAGAAAAATGTCTTAACATGAAAAAATATTTTTAATTTATACTTTTAGGAGAGCACCCATTATTAGATCAGACCTCAGATTGGCATGTAAACCAGTTCCCACCAAATCAGTCAATTGAGATGACATTGATTTGTTGAATTCAAGCTGGTTTGAAAATCAATGTGCCTTCACAAACTATTTAAAAAAAAAAGGAATGAGCTAATTTATTAGTCCTGTTTTCATCCTCAAAGCAAACTTTTTTTTTTTTAAAGGCCATAGTATTGATTTTCTTTATAAATTAGTCTACTTTAGAAGTGTGGACAAATAGAAGATAGCAATGATAAAGACAGGACAATGGAATCCAAAACTCTATGCTTCATTCAGTGTTATCTTCAATAAACTTGTATGAGTTATTTTCATTTCCCAGAAATTCCTGACAACCTTAATTTCATTTCCCCGTCATCTAAAATGGTCACCTAGGCAGAAATGTCACAATCCCGGTTCCAGTGAGTCTAGTGAAGAAATTGTCAATGCTATAAGAAAGCTTAATTGATTCTTATTTTGATAATTATTGATAAATCAAAAAATCAATTGCTCCAATAAAAAGGAAAATGAAAATCCACAAGGTAACATCTATATAAAAAACTAATGAAACAGTTTGGCCAATGGAGACAATTAATAAGCAAATAAAATTTTAAAAAGAAAAAGAAAAACAAAACAAACAAACAAACGAAAACAAGGTTGTTTGAAAGACTTATCTGGCAAGTGTATTGACAAATAACAGACAACTGATCAATTTAGGATAAACCATGATGTGGTGGGAAAAACCTGACATTTGACACAGCCAGAAGACATGATTTACAACCTGGATTCTAAACTTGTCGTTGTTTTAGTCCTTTTAAGCAAGGTAATCTTTATCTCAGTCTTGGAATCCTCATAAATAAATTATAAATCTTTCATAGGACTATTGTAATAACAAAATAATATAGGGATTAGAAAGAGCTTGATGAAATGGAGGACAATGTCTGGAGAATTTTGTCAAGTTTGTACCTGTGTTAGGGGATGAGTTGTGTCCCCGCAAAATTTGTATGTTGAAGTTCTAATTCCCAGTATCACAGCCTGTGAGTGCATCTGGAGAGAGGGTTTTTAAAGAGGTGATTAAGTTAAAATGAGGCCTTCAGGATGGGCCCTAATCCCATTTGGCAGGTGTCCCTATAGGAAGAGAAAATCTCAGGAACGGCAACAGGAATGCTTGTACCCAGAGAAAAGACCAAATGAGGACATAGCAAGATACCAACCATGTGCAAGCCAAGGAGAAAGGGCTTAGGAGAACCCAATCCCGCTGACACTTCAGTAGTGAACTTTCAGCCTGCAGAATTGTGGAAAATTTCTGTTGTCTGGTATAGTGTTGTGACAGCCCTGGCAGACTAATGTAACATACATATTCAGAAACATAAAATGATCCCAATGTAGGCATATGTCCATTCCTTATGTCATAGTTATTAGAAACATACCTCAGGAAATGTTCCAAAGCTTTACATAAATTATTTCATTTAATCCTCAAAATAGCAATAATGAATTAAGTGATATTTTAATGTTCATTTTACAAAGAGGAAACTGAGTTACAGAAGATTTTAATCATACAACTAAGGTCACACAGCTAGCCCAAAACCACACCCCAAGCTCATAATCACTATGCAAAAAACAAAAAACTAAAACTAAACAAAAACCACCAAAAACAAAGATAACAAAAACAACAACCAAAAAACCCTGCTAAATTAAAAATAAACAAACATTCAGTTTATGGGCATATAAAACAAACTGTACATCATTATTCATTGAAGAACATGAAGCCCTGCAGCCTTCGTTAAGAAATAAGGAAAAGTCATATAAATTTTAAACCTAATTTGGGCATATTGAGTACATGTTATCAGACCTATTTTTACATGAACTTTTCAGTGCTCATTTGCATGAGGAATGTAGATGACACAAGCAGTTTTCAGAACACTAAGAGTTGTTTTTAGTGTAGCCTACACTATAATTTTAGAGTCCCTCAGCCCCATCAGTTCCAAGTATCCACTGGGTAATTCCATGAGCACAAACACAAAGAAGATACAATTCAGAAGGGAATAAAAGCTGACAACCTTGTCTGACCCATGGACAAAATGCTCAGATTTTCAACTTGAAAAATTGTGCTTCATTTTGCTAAAGTAATGTGGTGGGAAGATTTGAATAGGTCAAATACCTGCGTTATATATAATCTTTACAGAAACTTGGTTTGCTAATTTGAATTATTGTTAGTCAAGTGTTGATATGGAGAGACTCCAAGGGATATAAAAAAGATATTGATACAAATGTTGAACATTAACTATTTATAAATAAATTTATCTAATAAGATAAAAATAGCGCTTTTAGTTATGAAAATGCCTATTGCTAGGTGCCATTCTCTTTCCTAGATCTCGGATATAACAATAAACAAGATAAAAATCCTTTCCTGTATTTTTCACAAATAGGAGGAAAATGGGTATGAAAAATTGATTTAATGTCATTACTTTTCATAGAAATGCCATTTTGTTTCTGATGGAGCAAAAGAAAACTTTACCTGATGATCTTAAAAACATAATTATAAATTCTAAGTATTTAATTCTTCTAAAGCAGTATCTTCATTAACTTCTTGTAATCTTATTCTTTACATGTCTTAAAATCTAGGAGGATTGTATTTTAAATATTTTCTCTAGCTATCAGAGTAGTGCATAACATTTGTGGAAAAAGTAAATAAAACTAGTAGTTCTTGTCATTCCTCCACTATGGGTCACTACTTACTGTTCAGATATTGATATGTTGCATTTTACATATTTGTATATATGTGATCTGTGCCCTGACATTTTGATTTATTCATTCCATAATTTAACAAATATGTATTAAACAACTACTCTGTGCCAGAACAACAGAATACAGGAGCCACAGCTCTGTACTCTGTTGATGGGGAAGTCCGTTAATGGAGAGAATACCCGGAGTCAGATTTGGAAATGTTAAACTTGAGATATGCATTACACACTAAAAAGGGAAAATTGAGCAGGGATTTGCATATGCAGTGATGCTATATAAGAGAAGTCTGGTCTAGATATGTAACATTTGGGAATAAACGATATTTAAAACCATGATGTCAGATAAAGCTGCAAAGACGTTAGTATCGCTAGAGAAGGGGCCACGGACTGAGTCCTGAAGCACTTCAAAATGGGAAAGGTGAGGAGAAGAGGAAGAACCAGCCAGTGTGACAGAGAAAGAGCAAACAACTAGTAAAACCAAAAGAATCCGGTGTCTAGAAGCCAAATAAGGAAGTTTCATCCAATGGGAGAGAGTGTCAACTCTGTTAAAATAGTGCTGATATAGCAAGTATGATGATAAGCAGGAATTGCCTGTTGGGTTTAAAATAAAGAGGGCATTGCTGATCTTGAAAGTAGTTTCGTAGAGTATTAGGGAAAAACCTGGCTAGAGTGGAAATAAGGGAAAATGGGAGAAGAAGAATTAGAGTGAGTGTGTATAGAGTGAGTGCTATCCGGAGTTGTGTTGTAAGTTAAAAAAATAAAAAAATAAAAATTGAGTAGTACTTCAGCAACCGGTGGAAAATGGAACCAAAATAAGGATCTCTTTCTTCTTTTTCCTCCTCCTCCTCCCTTCCCCCGCCCCTCCCCTTTCTCTTCCCTTTCCTCTTCCTCTTCCTCACCTTCTCCTCCTCCTCCTTCTCCTCCTTCTCCTTCTTCTTAATGGGAAAAACTGCATCTGGTTGGACTGCTACGTGAAATGATCTAAAGCGGAACAAAATGTTGTTGGTGTAAGAAGGGAGAACTGTGATGCCCATGAGAAAGAAATGGAGTGGGATATTTTTTTAGTCAGATATATGAGAACTCTAGGAATAGGCATGAGGACACAGGATGTGAGGGCAGGTGTGGAGAGGTAGTTTCCATCAGTGACAGTCTGAAATAATTCCTTTTGATGACAGAGTGAATGGACTAGGGAGGTTCATGGATTTAGCTGAGAATAATCAGGGTGGTGTTTTCTCCACTCATATTCAGCTGATTAGGTGCAAGAAAAATGCAGGAGAAATTTTGGATTTACATGGTATAGAGTAGGCCGTGGAGTGGCCAAAAAAGTGAAATAAAGATTTTCATCAAAATTTCCTAATTTTATATTAACTCATGAGCCTCTTTCCTGTGTTATCAAACATTCTTTAAACCTTATTTTAGTGCTCATAAACAAATACATGCAATAATATATTAAAATCTCTCTCTTTGTTGGAATTGTGTATGTTTTTACTCGTTATATAATATTTTAATAATTATTGTATTTGAGAATCAAAATTAAGAACCAATTGAAAGAAGGAAAGTATCCATAAGGACAAAAGCATTTGCAAAGGGATTTCATATGAATAAACTATTTCAGTGAAGATTTCTTGCTATATAACAATTCACTCTCAAAATTCAGTGGCTTCAAAAACAACACCTACCTATTCGCTCCCACTTCTGATTTTTAGGCAATATCTTGTTTCTCTTTCAAAATGTATCAGCTAAAGCAACTTGACTTAAAAAATTACTTCTAAAGTGGCATCACTTATGTGGCTACTAGCTGTTGGCTAGGAGCAGAACTGGGGATATTTGTTATTCTTTGTAGGGCTTATTAATGCGAATAAATATTCACATTATTTTCATTTTCTATTTATAATTATTAAAATATTCAAAATTATTCCCGTGACTCTGAATATAGATTTGGACATATCTTATATGTTTTATAATGATGTTGGCTGCTAAATCATCAGCCATAGTAATTTGCTTTCATTTTATTCAATACTTTGAATAAATACTTTTAAGCAGAGATTTGCTTTCCTTTGTTCATTTTCTGTGTTTATTTTTAACTTATTGAGGTGTTATGGTTTTTTGTTTGTTTGTTCGTTTTTTCAGTTTTTAATATTCTTTATTTAAAGAATGGGAACTCGAAAATTTCTTCATTGAGAAATACATTGAGATTTTCTGTGTGACCTGTTCCACTTTGTTTGATGAATTTTTCAAAACTCTTAAATAAAATACATTTGTATTCTTAGTGTTTGGTTGCTAGATTTATTTTATTTTATTGCAAAACTGTTACACCAGTTACCTTATGAGCTAGTTTTCAGTATGTAACAAAATTATTGCACCAGATTCATGGCTGAGAACAGATATACAGCAGCACCTCTTTTATAGAAATGCAACCATTACATTCAAATTAATGGTGTGTTACTATACAATTAATTGTATTTGCCAAAATATAACCTAAATAAATAATTCATTGTAAAGCCATACAAATGATTTAAAAATTATTCTATGATTTCCTTATTATTGTGGCATAGATATTATTAACTTCTTACATCTAGAATCTCTTGTGTCCTAATGCTAAATTACATATCGTTACTGTGTGTTAAAAGTTATATATCTTAATTTGATTTTTTTTCCCTAATACAAAAATAATTATTTAAAAGTATTTTTAGAATGTAGTAAGACCTAAAAAGACAGTTATATTTTTATTCACAGGATGCCTCTTCCTGTAGTGCAGTGTCTCTTGTTTAACAATGTAAGAAGTCTCTTGTGATAAAATACATTCTATATATTCCTGTTTTTATGGCTTTGTCAATTGTACTAATCTTTTCACCCACCTGGATGTGAAGCATAGAAAGAACTATATTAGTGACATCGTTACTCCATGGGTGTTTACTGCAATCATATATCACCTCTTTTGAATCTCGTTTTGCAGAATAGACCTCGACTCATTTTTACACTTTTATTGTAATTTCATTGAGAAGTATTACATAGTTCAGTTACTATTTTAGCACAGCAGCCATTAATTAATAATGTTTCCTAAATTTTTATTAATAAACTAAAACATTTAAATGGCCTACCTGTATGTTAATATTACAAAATCACAACTATTTGACTTCCATCATTTTTGTACTAAGAAAATGGTTCATAATATTTCTGTGGAACAGGAGAATATTTTTTCTGTGAACTTCATTAACATAGATATTTTTCTGTCTTCTTGGCATGAAATTACACCTGTCACAACAAAAGTAAATTCAATGTAAATTAAATGTAAATTCCTAGGTAACGTAAATAAATATATTCTTGCAGGTAGGGCTGACTAATAGGTAGTTATTTTTATAGACACACCTCTGTGATAGAATTTGCAAAGTTTGGAGGTATATTTCAATGCCATTTCTCAAAAGCACTCTGTAATAAGAAAACATGCTTAGAGTGGTTTGCTGGAGTTCTAGAAATATTTGAAAAGTGTAAGATACTTTGCTTTCTATGAACCATGTATATAGTTTACTATTATGCTGTTATTTGTAACTTGATTTTTAAATTCTAGCTCTAAATATTATTTTCATCTTCAATCTTGAGAGCAGTTTTTCCCCACAAATGTAACTATATCAGAGCATGAATCATTTTTATTGACATCTCTAAGAAAATAATGCACTAATTTGATTTCCCCAGGTAAAGAAATCATATAGGAAAGATAAATGTTATTAAGCATCTATTCTAGGATTTAAAATGCACTTTGCTAATTCTATTGCTGTTGTTTTTGTGTTTTTAAAGACCCAACACCCACGTGGAAAATTTTAATTTACTCTTATTCTCCTTTCAAAAAAAATCTACACATCTTGTTGAAGATCACGTACACACGCCTACAATGTCTCAGTAATTGAAAAACCTAATCTAAATATATGTCAGTATGATGCGTTATGAGTTAGATCTGTGAGAGCAGATCTCTTGACTAGAATCCTGTTTCTATTTGCTACCTGCTTATCCTTTTACAAGCTACTAAATATTTCCAAATTTTGAAATTCTTATCTGCAAAACGGGATATTTACTCAGGACCATTATGAAGATTTAGGAAGATAGTATGTCTAAAAGGAGATGTTTTCCTGGTACATATTAAACACTTGCTATGTGTTAACTACTACTCTTATTGTGGTATTTTTCCATAGCGATAGATTTTTAAATGGAAGATAAGTATATGCTTGTAAGTATGTGTGTCTTTGTCAAAAAGAAAAACATAGTTTAGAGCAGTATATTAAGGATGTCACAAGAAAATCTAAAGTCTCTGGGTGTTTCAAAAAGAAATCATTTATAACTGATTGCAGAAAAGACTTCCTTCCCAGTCACTGACAGAGATTTACAAGTTTTTTTTTTTAATTAAAATAAACTATATGAATAATTGATTGGGTGGCACAGGCACACTTTCAATAATATAAGAATTAGTATATATTTTTAAATTAAAATGGATTTAATTCAACATACATAATTTAATTATGATTTATATATCTATTATAGTTGAGTCCTTCAGGTATGTTTGAGAAGCAACATAAAGTACAATTGTTTTTAAAAGTCACAGGTTAAAAAGTATGTGAAATACTTTTTAGAAAACATTTCAATTGGTTGTCACACTGATAATAACCTTCAGCATGTGGTCGTGAATTAAACGCGAAATAACATCAGGAGCCCTGCTTCAAGAAATAATTAGACCTTCTGCAGAGTCATTCAGTAAAATTACATTATTGTGTTCAACTGAGAGGAGCTGTGTGGAATTGTATTTGTAAAATATAATTGCAGGGACAGCAGGCCTGAACAAGGAAGAATATTAATAATATATGTTGCTGAGGTGGTTGGTTGTTTATTCCCCATTATGAGTGTGGATGATAAGAAGGACAGTCATTGTTGCATGGGAAAGAGAAATTAATTCAGGAAAATAATAATGTAGCTTCTCATGCAGGATAACTGAATTTTAAAGTGAAATGTGTTGTTAGCCAGGCAAGCAACATGCCTGGAGGATGTGCTCTCCCTGCTCCAACTCTTGAAGCTTCTCAGATCTTCTACCATGTTTCCCCGAAAATAAGACCTAGCTGGACAATCAGCTCTAATGAATCTTTGGAACAAAAGTTAATGTAAGACCCGGTATTATATTATATTATATTATATTATATTATATTATATTATATTATATTATATTATATTATATTATATTATATTATATTATTACATAAGATCCGGTCTTATATTATTGTAAAATAAGACTGGGTTTTATATTAATTTTTGTTCCAAAAGACACATTAAAGCTGATTGTCCTGCTAGGTCTTATTTTTGGGGAACCATGGTATGCTCCTTTCTCAGTTGGTTCCTTCTTTATTTTCCTAACATCCCTCTTGTAATGTAAACATGGGAAAGAGAAAGTGGTAGAAGAACAAAGGATAAGCATACAAAATAGCTCCACTCCCTCTGCATAAAGCTTTAATAGGGAAATGGTACCACACTGAGATTTCATGAATAGATTGATAATAGCCTGTTCATTTAAACCAAATGGGGAGCCACTGGATGTTTTGCTATTTCGAAGTCAATTTCACTCTTACTTAAAAGCCTTCAGATTGTTTCCATCCTTTGTCAAATAGGACAATTAATTTTATCAATGTAACCTTTTAATGCCATTGTAAACTCACATGTGCTAAAATAAATGTCTTGGCACCCTCATGACCATAAATTATACAGATAATCACATGAAATATGGAGCCAGTACTTCATATGCAATTTACTGTCATGTAAATTAAACACAAATCAAGGAAAAAATTTTAGCTGATGATTAACTCCAGAGAGAAATACAAGTTTTTGTAAAATATTTCAAAGTAAGTTCATTTTTAAATGGCTTTGGATATAAAAACAAATACCAAGTAAATATTTGTAGTAAACATCCCTCAAAATAACAGCATTTAGAAATGGATATATTAATCATCTCTTGAAAATTAAGCATTTCTAATTTCTACCTTTACACAATGTTAGAATACCTTTCTCTTTCAAAATACTGTATTTTTATTGGTAAAAGCAGTTTGACTAAGGCCACCTTGGTATTACTCAAAGACAGATTGGCTGGTCTGAAAGGTCCAGAGTGGCTATATTTACACATCTGGAGCTTTGGTGGCGATGGCTGAAAGGCCGAGCTTGCCCAGAGGTTGCCAAAGAAGAAGTCTATATGTGCCCATCCAACTCCTGTAGTCTCAGGGTACTCAAAGTTGTCATGAGGTGGTTCAGGGCTACCTGAGAGTGTTTTAGGAAATAGCACATAGACATTTCTGGCTTCCTAAAGTCCAGACCCAGCACCTGCACACAGCATCACTGTGGCTGGATGTTATTGATCAAAGCAATCACAGTGCTCATCCGGATTCAAGGGGGTGTCATAACTCCACTTCTTCACGAGAGAAGAGTCAAAGAGTTTGAGGTGATCTTTAATCTGCTGCACTACCCATTAAAAAATTACAAAATTTACTCAAATACCATGAACATAAGCCAATGCACTTAATGTGCTTGGATAGTTTTATAGGAGTTGCTGCATTAGTGTGTGTGTGTGTGTGTGTGTGTGTGTGTGTGTGTGTGTGTATAGTATTTGAACCAAACCTAAAATAATATATGTGTCATGAGAATATGACATTTCCCCAAATGTGTACTCTGGAACTCATGAATTAAAATCCAGGTAGAGTAACATTAATTATATATTGAGGGTGGTGACATGAATATGAAATACAGCAAAAATAAATGCACAAATTGTATTTCTCTTATAGAAAGGATTTCATAGATGGTTTATTTCTTTTTATCAATATTGAATTTAGCATCCTCTAATTCTCACATAAAAGATATAATGACAACTCATTGTGACATAATGAACTCCTTTGTTTTTAAATTCCCACTGAAAACAAATAGAGGTAGTTATAAAATATCAAAATTATAATGTCCCCATTTGACATAAAGGTAGTATTGGATCTGCTTGAGAATAACTTTACAAGCCATTCTTTTGGAGTTCTGAGTTGTCAATCCAATCACTATGGTCTCTGCTGCTGATGGCTCCTTTCACAGATAACTTAAGTTCCAACCATGTTGCTCACTGAACCAGTTTCATCCATAGTAACAATAAAATCATCCTAGTATTCTCACTAAATGGGATACATCTTTTTGTTCACTTTTATTTACAAGATCTACTTGAATAGGACCGAAATGATCACTTAGAATATCTAAGAAATTCTTAATTTGGGGAAATATTAAAGACTTATAATCATTAGGATCTAATGATAGCTCTAAGTTAGCATTGTTAAATTAATTTCATTTTCTATGTAAAAGTGCTTTGTTTATAATATTTAAATTGTCAGACTTTTTCTGTGATATTGCTATGACTTTGTTAAATTAACATTTGTTAAGTGGAGCACAGGGTGCAGAGTGGCAAGCCACAGATCAACGATAGACCACAGGAGACAGTGAAACAGAAAAGTGTATTACTCCCAGGTCCTGGGAGAAGTACAGGGTATGCCTTAAGGGGTCACAGTAGGCCGCTGGCAGGGAGCAAGGCAGGGCCCAGGGCATCCTTTATTGGGGTGCCTGGGTAGAGTGCTTTGGGGTTTCTAGGGTAAGCCTGGATTGGTCAATTCAAACAGAAAGAGTGGGGTTCTGGTAACCTCCGTGGGGTCTGATCTAAGGAGAGCATGAATGAAAGGCACTGGGAAGCAGGGGACATTATTGATCAGAATGGCCTATGGGGATGTCATGTCAGGAACTTACATTTACTTGTGACTCTGCAGGTAGTTATCTGGCGCGTGCACTTGCGTGAGGGCTACTGACAGCTTAAGGTCCCCACAGACCGCTTGGCCAAACAGAAAGGATGTGGACGCAGCAATGTCATGGAGTAGCTCAGCTAAACTCTAGACAGATGTCTTCAATAAGAACACGTAAAATTTTAGAACAGTGTTGGCTCCGTTATAGCCATTCTCTGAATTTTCCAAATTCTGGTTTTTGTGAACAGCAAGATTTATACTTTTCCTGGATTCGTTTGAGGTTTAACAGGGATTCCTATTTCTGTCTATTCAGGCAAGGCTGAGAATAGCTGTGTGCACTGTTAAGCTGGATGTGACATTTCTTGTTTCAGAGATTCCTTTTATTATATCCATTTGAAGTCCTTCTGTCACTAGGTATAACTAGAGCTTAATTAGAGAGACTCGTTCAAGACCTAAGTTCTCATAATTTACTTTTAAGGTAAAGAACCTGGAAGATACAGAGTCTGCATGAATTGGAAAACAAACCCCACCCCTTGCATTTTTGCTCATTAAACATAACAAAAGTTACTCAGAAACTGGTCCAAGACACTGCCAGTTGAAGTAAATTTAAAAGGAAACTACTTTCCATTCTCCTTGTGCTTGTCTCATGGATAGTCTCATTCATTCTTTAAAATACATCTCTCAAATTTGACCTTCGCCAGAAAGTTAAAAAGTCCAGATTATTTGTAAACTGTTCTCTTTGAATTGGGTGGGTCTGCTAGCCAACTTCCCTCTTTTCATTCAGGGTCCCAAAGTAGTTGTGCAATTAATTAATTACCACTTAAATTCCTTTTTTGAAAAGCATGATAAAAATGATATCACAACATTTAAATGTCTAGCCATATACCTGAAGATGAGAATAATATCTACCTGGTTCTATTTTACTATTATCAGGAATGTTATTAGAGTATCCAGGTCTAGATGTTTGGAAATGTTTGAAAACTGAACTATACTTTTTGTTTTCTTTCAACTTTTTTTCTCTTTTTGTCTAGAATTTTAGCATAAGATGAGTCAAACTAGAGATGATTTGATAACAATTTTTATACGAAGCAGTCATAGCACTGAGCAATTTATAGGAAGTACAGCACTGAGTGTTCCTTTATATTTACCAATTTTATTTTCTAGAAGCCAAAGTTACTTTTTATAGATGTGGATCAATGAGCATTGAAAAACAGAGCTAACTCTTATGAGGTAACTCTTACTAAGTGCTTCTTTGTATATTAACTCATTTAAACTTCATGATACCCCCATAAGGAAGATACTTTTTTAGAGGAGAAGAATGATTTTATCCTCAAATGTAGATGGGCATTCTGACCCAGAGAGGTTTACAAAGCCAGTAAATAGAATGAGGATCTGAAGTCAGGCTGTTTAGCTTGTCTAGTTCTTATCCACTATGTTTTTCATCTTCTTTGTTAGATTTAGGAAGAAACCATTTGTAAAGATTCAGGGTCTTAAGATGTCATAAGAGAACCAACACATTCAAAATTGCTTGGTTTGAGTCATTATGTAGTTTTCAGGTCTGTGAATTTTATTTATGCTGAACTCAATACCTTAGACCATGTAGAAATATCTAATCATAACGTCTTTTCTTGATGGACACTCCTCTTGATTCATCATTTCCCATATGCAATATATGATTATCATTTGGACAGAAAATATATAGAGAAAATATACAGAGAAATGCATATGTATACATATATATGCACAGAAATGTATATATATATATATATATATATATATATTTAATATATGTTGGGGAAATGTCGTTAACTATTATTAAATTTTAGAATATAATTTTTATTTTAAATTTACCTTGTTCTGTGAAAACCATAATTGATTTTCTTATATTTAAACTGTCGTATTTAAGTGAATTCTGACCTCGTGTATATATTAAACATAAATTAGATATACAGTAAAATATACTTCAGGAAATTTCCAAAATGATTTTTAAAAGTACTTAAAGATGTGAGGAAAATATTACCTTGGGACTTATGGACCATGAAAATATTTCTTAAATACAATGAGACAAAAATATCAAGATAAAAATTTTCAAAATGGCTATTCCCTATAACTTGTTAAACAGTCTTTCTTCTAGATTACAAAGGTACCACATCAGCAAAAAAATGCTTGCTAACTTCTGGTGTGTGTTAAATGATTAGTACATTTTATTTAAATTGCTATTACACAGTATGATTTTTCTACTCTAACCATGCAAAGTTTGGTTTTATTAAAATATAAATTCAAGAAAATTTTATTTGAAAAATATTATAACTTTATCCCCAAATTGGTACTCCTTGTGATCTCTTCAAAAGTAAACAATCTTTTCTAGACTTTGTTTAGCTTTAGCATTTGGTCAATCAATAAATATAAAAGTTTCAAGCTCTATGAGTATCTTAAAAGATTTGATGCTAGTTGTGGATGTAAAAGAGGGAGAATTTCAGACACTATCTTGGCAGAACTTGCTTTATGAGAACACTGAAAATTCCGAGGCCGGGACCATATGTTTTTCATCTTGAGTCTAGCACAATTTCTGACACATAGTAGGCAGTTAAAGAATATTTGTTGAATGGAAAAATGACTGAATGGCTGAATGTGCTTAAATGTTTCTGCTTAGCATTTAGAGGTTATTTTTAAAACTGTTAGTTAGACTGACGAATATACTCATTGAAAAGAGCAAAAAATATTTTCCTTTCACAAATCTCCAAGGATTTTTGATAGGTATGTTAGTTCCCCAGTGTGCCAAAAGCTTTAGTCACTGTTTTCTTTTTAATGAAAGCACCGTGGAAGTCTTTGGTTAAATATTAAAGAACTTAAGTTTGTATTATACTTTCAATTGTTCTCTTTGTGGAAATGTTAATTTTAATGTTGATTTTTTTCATCTTTTGAAAAATAATTATTGTGTTTTATGTGTAATGCCTTATAGTTATGTTTCTTAAAATAATTCTCCCCGTTAAAATACCACTTAACAATTATTTTATAAACAGAAACCTCACAACAGCCTTAACACATAGATATTATAACTCTTATTTCTATTGAAGTAGGCCTAGAGATGCTAAAGAATCTGCCCTAGTTTATTCGACTAAATAGAGACTAAATTGTCACCACTATGCAAAGTCTTTGGCAAAGTTATTTTTTGTTGGCATTGTAGTATGTGTACCACGTTCATTATATTAACATATATATTTTAATAATTGATTCCTAAGTTATATATAATCAATTTAGAGTTTCTGCTTTAGCAAATTAATTCCTTTTAGTCTGGAAGCAAAAGTACATGGCTGAAAATGTCAAATTTTCAAAAGACTTCATACAAACAATATAATTTATTTTTAGCGTTTTTAATTATGTAATATTTTCTTTTACTTTTCAACATTCTTAAGGACATCTGCCCTGAGATATAAAAGCTTGAAGAATAAAGACAAACTAGTTTATTTTTAAGCACCAGATTTGTTTTTCATACAGTAAATACTTTGATTTGTTTTGTTTTCCTGCTTCCCAAAATGCTTACATAGTCATGCCTGGATACGGTCTAGTTGTTTATGATATTCTTGTGTTTTTCAAGCAAAGACAAACGTCTTTTATTTTATTTTTTTCCTACTGTTCTTTTGTTAATATAAGTCAACATACCACTAATAATTCTATACGAAAGACTGAATTAAGGAACAAATCTGAAGCCATTATTGTCCAAAAATGAATTGAAAATACATGTATTTAAATTACAAAAAAAAATGCTCCTATTACTTCTTTAATCAGTGCAATTCAGATATGACTAGTGGTGGTACAGGCTCTCTGAGAGCTGTAATTGAATTCCTATTATGTCATTTGGATGCTCTTAGCTGCTTGTGTATCAGTGAGCCACATCATGGCCATAGAACAGATTGTTTCTTGCTGAAAGCAGCAGCACTGTAAAATAGTTCTCCATAAAAAGAGTGGCAAAGGACTGCCATGTCAATATACATATATATATTCTATACTATATATATGTACTATATATATAGTATTTTCATTATTTTTACGAGTTGCTTCTATTTTAAAAGTTGAACATACATCAGGGTAATTATTATATTCAGGGCAACAGAAATAACTATACAACTCAAAAGTTATGTTTATTACCATGGTAACTGATTTAGGGGGTCAATATAAGCCCCAATTCTATTACAATACTGTTAGTATAAGTATTTTTGTTTTAGACTATCTAGATGAACAAATAAATTCACCACTTTAATTCATGTGTAACTTTTTTATATGTCAATAAAAATCTGTAAATTTAGATAAAAGGATTCACCTGATTGTATATAGAGATAATCCGTAACTCAGTCCATTTATGCATTTGTTGAGTAAATTAGAAAATAAATGAGTGAATTAAATCTCTCTTAACTGTTTGTGAGGAAAGCCAGACCAGTTAGGCCATAGTGAATTTCCACTTGAACATTACAGGTACTAAACGAGAGAAAATACTTCCCTTGTTTTAATTGTTGATGTTTGTTAATTATATAATTTAAAGATGATTGACTTAAGAATCAGAGGCTTGGAGACTTATTGGTTCTGCCATGTAATTCTGTGTGTCCTGTTGCCATTGATTTATCCACATTGGGTCATAATTTTTTCATGGAAACCATCACAATGTTCCTTGATTCATAACTTTAAGTGACTTTCAAAAGATACAAGATACTATACAAAAAATAAAAGAAAAACAAACAACAACAACAAAAAAGACATTGCAAATTGTAAAGAGCCTTACTAGCAGATTTTTCTTATTAATATAACATAGAAAATTATCTGAAGTGTGCCTTATTTAGCTGGAATCCCAACCCCAGTAGCAGGTTCCTTTTAAACCTTTGGAATTTTCCATGTCTACCCCAAAAATAGCAAATGGAATATTCCCTTGTTGAGTTTATAGTTCATAGAGATGAACAAGGAAGGGGTGCACCTGTCATTAGATCAGATGACTAAACCGAAGTCATCATTCCAGATTAATTTATGGTTTCATGAACTCAAACTGACATCAATAGTCTCATATATGTGTATGTGCATGTACCCATCTGTGTCTGTGTGTATATGTTTGTCTGTATTTTAGTCTTTATAATAAAGATTTAATATCCCTTCAACAAAATATGCAAATTTTTAACTCCTGGATAATCCACTACATATAGGAACAATTCTAAGCCAATACTCTATGTCTTAGATGAAACCTCTCATAAATAAAATAGATTTATGTTTCCCACAGGACAGTAGACTAGAAAGACATTATTAAGGAGAAATAACCAGCTTGTTCAAAAGGATTGATTTTAAAAAGACACACATTTTATGTTATCATGTACAAATGATGAATGGTACTCTTAAATGGGTTCAGATAGCAATAAGAGGAACCATGTCTGATAGGTACAATATTGGGACCCATTAGACAAATTGGGGCAGCAGCATACATCTGTTGTTACAATGTGAAGTACTACAATGAATTTGAAGATTATGAAAGAAAGAACAGGGGAACTTCACACACTTTGACTTTGTCTTTAGTTGATATTTCTGTTGCAGAGATACCATAGATCTGTTTTCATACCAGACTAATAACACTGCAAAAAAACTATCTAAACACATTAGGCAAATTTGATATTCAAGAAAGAAAACATAATATTAAAGAAAGAAATAACTTCGTTTTCTAGTATTTAACTAAAAGAATATATACTATTTATATTCTTGCAAAAGTTGAGTCAGTCTTAAATACAATACAGATGGAAAGAAACTAATTTATGATTAACACGTAGATAGAGGCTTTTTTTTCTATTAAGAAATGGAGGAATGACAATGGTTATATAGTATTGGACTTCAGTGGCTGTAATGAATTACCGTCATTATACTCAACTATCTAATTATGTTGGAATCATGTAAAATTTTCTGCATGTTTGACAGCTCACTGGTCAATATACCCAAAATTAGCACATTAGGCCTTTGAAAATGAAAATAACTTAATCAAACACTTCTTTAAAAAATATTTTTTTGTAAACTGACTTTAGTATTAATCTATTTTCAGTGTCAAATATACCTATTTACTTTCCTATTAGAGAGTTTTGGCTAAAAATAAGTTAATGATTCCTTCTTCAATCAGTATATTTAACCCAAGGGATTATATTGTCTAATTTTAAAATAAATCACGTGGAATGGACATGATAACTGAGCACAGAACCTATATTCTAAAACCTCTGTAGGTATTATTCTCTGATGCTAGGAACAATAAAATAAAACTCACATTTCAGAAATATACCAAAAATTATGTTGTTGTAAACTCACAGACAATGATTTATTCTATGAAACCAATAAAAGCATTCGGTGTGATCCCCATATTAAATTTTTCATCGTACCTTCAAGTTTCTGTAAGTTACCCATGCTATTTGAGAAAGAGAAACATAGTCTTAATGGCACATAGCCAATACTATTTAAAGAGAGCTTGCTTTTAGCCTTTAGATTAGTTGATATCAGGATGGTAGGGTGGGGTCGGGTGGGGGCTATCTTTAGGTTAGCAATGTAGGAAGAATTTTTTTTTCATTATAAAATTTTAAAATTTTATATATGTTAACAAAAGTTAACATATATAGTTATTTTTTAGAGACCACTTTGCATTATACCATTGGATGTTAATGACTTAGTTCACCTGGAAATTTAAAATTTCAGAGGACTTTGGGAGAAAAAAAAAATAAAAAAAATCCCCAGTGCTAAAACATTTAAAAAATATTAATTGCTTTTTTCCCTAAAAGTCCCAAGCAATTTTATTTCTGCCCCACTGTTGTAGTTTACATAACGTTGAACTCAAATACAGAAGGGCTTAATTGATATAAGCTACAGATGCAGGAAAAATCAGATATGATGATGAGGACAACGATCATGATGATGATGATCTATCTAGCTGGTACATAGCTGGTATTAGGTGCCAAGAATCATTCTAAGGCATGGATGGATAGATAGATGATAGATAGATGATAGATAGATAGATAGATAGATAGATAGATAGATAGATAGATAGATAGATAGATAGAGATCGATAGATGGATAGATGAGAGAGAGATGATAGATGGATAGATAGATAGATAGATTGATAGATAGATAGATTGATAGATAGATAGACATATATATGACACACGTAAATACATAAAAATATATATACACAAAGATATAAGACACATGTTGTCTGAAGGTAGAGCGGAGATACAATGACAACCAAACTGTAAAGGTGTCTTAAGACTGAAAAACAAATATAACAAAATATATTTTAGAGTAATTTACTTACAGGAAGATTGGGTCAGAGTGGTAAAGGTGACCATGCAGTCTGTGAAGGTTATTCTTCACTACGAGACAGTGCTTACAGTACATATTTTGTAGTGTAACTGAACTACTAATGATTGACAAGACAAAGGAACAACGAATGCGGTAGAAGCTAGGAGCCATACCTCTAGGTGGTCTTATGATGGATAATTGCTTCGACTTGACGCCAACACCTAGTTTGATAGTTGTTGCTATGTCATTCTGGCTGTTTATTGATAGAAATCTTTATGGGTACATTGTGTATGCTTACAGGACACAGCTAATCATTAACTTTGAGGCTTTGCTGTTGGTTGAGGCTAGTTAGGTTAGAGTCCTCAGAATAAACTAGGAAGAAACTAGGGGACACAAAAAGAGTCAGCTTTGTTTACATCAACATCTATACACATGTTTCTACACACACACACACACACACACACACACACACACTCACACCCAGAAACAGAGACAGAGAGAGACAGACTAGAGACTGAGAGTGAGAATCTCTTTACTACAATTCAATATGAGGTAAATACTATTATTGCCTCAAGTCCACAAATAAGATACAGGCACCAAGAATCGAATTAGCTTTTCCAGTATCAAACAGCAAACAAGTTTTGGAGGCAGGATTCCAAATCAAAAGCAAAAAGTCCTTAAAGTGCACATTCTGAATCTCTACACCAAACTAGCTTCCACTGTTCCTTAAAGCCCCAAACTTTTATAAAGAAGAAAAATGTCGAGTTGTATCCCTAAATCTGCCATCAAGAAAAAAACTTATGGTCAAGTTGTTGTTTATTGTCTCTCATCCCAAAGTAGTTCCAACACTTGACAGACTTCAAAATCTGTTCTACTTGAGTTTGAATTCTGACCACCATATCACTTCACATCACTTACTGAATATGTGATTTCAGATTATTCACTTATAATTTTTTTTTGTAGCCATCTCTTCACTTATAATTTTTGATCCTCAGTTTTCTCCTCTCTAAAGAATAAGGAATAATAATTTCCTTTTACTATTGTATATAAAATTAAGTCAAGGTCAATCTTACTATTTGTGAAGTTCTTGGCATAGAACCTAGAAAATAGAAAAGTGACAAATAAATTGCCTTATTATGATTAATATCATTGTTACCATCATCATAATCATTGTCTTTTGGCATATTTACTTTTTTTAGACAAGTTAATAAACTTTTTAGTAAGCAGCCCTAAATATATATTGAATGATGAATAAATATTCATGTGATCCTACAACATTTTAAAGAATATCAACTCTATTGTATCAATACTCTTTTTGTTTTAGAAAATATCAGCCCTATACATTAAATTGAGAAAATATGCTTTTGGCCTGGCTTCTAAACAGTAGAATTTTAAGGACTACTTTCAGAGATAGCCTAGAAACCATTAGTAAATAATTTCTTGGGATGTTTTATCAAAATTAATATACCCATTTCCAGTATAAGCGAACACCCAGTATTCCTTCACTGAGCCAATTTAATCTGGGATAAACTTTTGTGGTTCACCTCACATCTTGATCTGAGCCTTTGGATCCATTTTTTTCTAAAATAAGAGATCTGATACCCTCTGTAATTAATGGTGCTTAAATATATTTAAGGAAAATTGATATTTACTACAAGAAACACTGTCTTTGAGCCATCTTTGAGGAGTCTTAGACTCCACAATATTGAACATATCTGAATAATATAATGCCTAATATGAAAAATAATAATTCACCATGTCTGGTAATCCTAAACAGATTTAATATTAGATTACATTATAAATGTAGTAACAAAGGCTCACGTTCCTTTATAAGAGAAAAAGTTTCTCCACAAATTCCTTATAATGTCTCTTTTTTTTCATTTCTTTAATTAGTGATAATGAGGATGCTGACCTTTATATGCAGATCTAAGAGCCCTAAAATTTCATTTGGTTCAACAAACACATAGTACCTACTAATAATATTATTAGCTATAATTCATAATCTGTTTCACATTTATTATACATTTTAATTTTGGAAAGAATCCCAAAGATAGATAGATGTTATCACCACGAAAAATAGAGGGAAATTAAGACCAAAGAGAAGTATAGTGGAAAAGGCATAGAGCTTGCTCAGTAAACCCTGCAGTCTACTTTATTGAGAAGCAACCATGAATAAAAATAGCTTAACACAAGGCACGACATGAGCTAGCTACATAAGCAAAATATTTTGAATGCTCAGAGTGAAGAGCACATAATACTGATTGGAGGAAGTTCGGAGTAACTGGCCTTTGATAAAACTTGAACGAATGTGTGCACATCTGAACACAGAGGAATGGACTATTGAAACAGAAGAAACAATTTAAGCAAAGGCACAAAGGTATGAAAGTATAAGCATGATTGGAAATGCATGGCCCATTATGTATAGTCGCAGTACAGAATATTTGAGGAGAGCTGTTCTCAAACTTAAGCAGATAGCAGAATCCCTCAGTAGGGTGCCCAAGAATTTTCATTTTTAACAAGCAACCAGGTTATGCTAATACTTCTAACTCAGGGAGCATACTTTGAGAAATACCAGTTTAGGGACCCATGAGTTGCTAATTTTACTTCTGAGTTAAAATTAATTACAGATTTTATTTTTTAAGTTCATAATTAGTAGAACAAGATGTCCAATGTTGGCCGACAATGTTAAAATCCTATAAGTGAAAGGGTAATTTAATATAAGCCTGAAGAGCCTATTGAGAAAAGACTTATCACAATGGAGTCTGCAGTTGGCTGTATAATGTAATGTCTGCTTAGAGCGCTAAGGGTGAAAGCACTGTTGATATTGGCATAAGACCAAGCCACATCTAAGAGCAATAATTAAAGGAAAAATCAGTGCCTTGGTTGTAGTAACACATCAACAATACACCCCGGATGGATACTAGAGCAGCAAAGGAATACCATGTGATGTATATAAAGGAGATGCCACCTAAGAAGAGACAAAAAAGGTCTTTGAAGTGTCTCTATTTGAAGAGCTAAATGGCCATGAATTGGCACACAGCCCATGGTGTAGAGCTGAAGTGGATAGGGAGAGTTCAAGTCTACCTCCAATCCTTGTACCCTGATACCTGGCATCAAGGTGGTAGTGCAATTTTATTGGCTCAAAATAATCATTGTCCAGGTGACACATCCTTTTCTAATTCACCTTCCCACTTCAGGAGTCTAACTTTTTACTCATACCTAGTACACCAAAGAATGCGAGCCAATTTGTTAGTTCCTGACATACGGGAAGAAAGCAACCACAATCATAATGCTGGTATTATAGTAATTGATTATATGACTTTAAGTAAGTGGTCTAAATCCTCTGGGCTACGATTCCCTACAACGTAAATTGATGTAGTTAGAATGGGTAATCTCAGATGCTCTTCCATTTCTGAAGTCTCATAACCCTATGTTTTAGAATAAACAAAGAGAATATATGAGTAGAAAAACATCATGAGCTTGGGTACCAAGCAAATCTGGGTTGATATCTACATACAGGACACTCCCTTGCTGAAAGATTTTGAATGTACCATGTAATCTCTCTCAGTTTCTGCTGACTCATTTGCAAAATGGGGACAATAATTCTTCCTTCATAAGCAAAAGTAAAACTGAAGAAAAATAAGTTTCAGCATAAATATTTTCTTAAATTCACGGAAGAAAAACAAAAATCCGTCTGCTATTGTTTTTCTGCGCTTGGTAAGATAAAGAATCACATAAAATGAAAATTCACACCCACTTCCACATAAAATTTCCCCCCCATCCCAACCTTACAAGGTTTAAATTCATGGCTAAATTTCTTTAAAAAGATAGGAAAGAAGGAAGGAAGGTATTGAAAAAATAGAAGAAAAGAGGAAATGATATAGGGAATGAAGAAAATATCTTTTAATTCTAGAAGAGAATTCTTTCTCTTTAATCCAAAATGACTAAAACAAATCTTAATAGCACATGGATATAGATAGATAGATAGATAGATCGATAGATAGATCGATAGATAGATAGATAGATAGATAGATAGATAGATAGATAGATAGATAGATAGATAGATAAAGACCTAATGGAGCAAAAATTAAAATAAGACCTAATGGAGCAAAAATTAATCTATGTCCCAGTCTTACTTTAAGTCTCTGAAAATAAGACCGGAACTTATATTAATTTTTGCTCCATTAGGTCTTAATTTCAGAGGATGTCTTATTTTTTCATGTACAACAATCTACATTTATTCAAATAGAGTCATGTCATTTTCTTCTCGGACATCATTATAACGTACTAAATGCATCAGTCTGGCTGAGATCTTAACTGGGGCTTATTTTTCGAGGTAGGTCTTATTTTGGGGGAAACACGGTATGTTGAATGTTAGTATAAAAAGAAATTGTTAACGGCTATATATCAAAATTATGATCACAAAAGGAACGATCATAAGCAGTACAAGAAATATTTAACAGATATCTGTATAAAGAAAAGGTTAATGATTAAAATATCAAATACTAAAGAACGTTCTTAAAAAATGAAAAGTGTCATACATTTTTATCTAGGAGTACTAGAAACACTGTGGGCATACAGGCTCAAACCAAATCTTATTTGAATTTTGATTCCAACACTTGTGCTCCAGTTATGTGACTTTGGACCAGTTATTTATACACTCAGCCTAAATACCCTCATATAGCAAATGTAGATACTACTACCTACTTTCTCTAGTGAGATTGTTGTTTACTAACTGGAAAACCACATAACAAAATCATCCTAAGTATTCCCAGTCCAATTTCAGTATTGTATCATCTGAGGATTAAGTGAGACAATGCATTTAAAGTACTTGCACATAGTCGTCATTCAATAAATATTAGCTTTATTAAATTTAAAGATTAGCATAAAAGTGCTCAGGTTAAGTGCAGTTAAGACAATTACATGTGGATAAAATAATTTCAATTATTTTAACACACTAGAATTTTCAGCTCTGTCAAATCAATCTAATGTATTGGTTTTGTTCAAAAATGGATAAATGTTAATGAAGATAAAAAATTAATTTTCTCAGATTCTGTTACATTTTATGGGACAAAGGAGAAACATAACCACCTGGAGATTTTTTTTTTCCCATACAAGTCAAATCATGTGTGGGGACAGAGCCCGGAGTGCAGTTTCCAGGCTCTCAGCCTCACGTGGAAAGGTGCTGGTTCAGGTAGTAAATGGCCATCAACTGTGATTGGATAGCCATCAGCTGTGGCTACTTGGCCGTCAGCTGTAACCAGTGAGCCATTGGTCACTAATATAACTGCTGTGGCTACGCTAGCAGAAAATGGGGGCTAGCAAGAAGATGGTGGCTGAGCCAGCAAGTGGCAGAGTGTGGATTGCAGATTGCAGAGAAGCGGATTGCTAGCAAGTGGGATTGTTTGGCAGAGACAAGTGGATGGCGGGTTGCAGATCATGTGGCTCTAACCTAGCCGCCAGTGAGAATATAGTGGTGTGACTCCCCTACCTATGGCTCTGTGGGTCTTCCTTTTTGTCCTCACCATGTCCTACATTCTTATGTGGGGAGCAGGACCAGAGACCCTGCATGATACCCCACATGACATGTCATTACCAATTCTGAATGTTGGTCAATATATCCATGCAAGCAAACAAAATACATAAGCAATACCTGCCTAAAACACAAATAAGAGTCAGCCATCCATGTGTGGGCCCTGAATATAGTTTTACAGAAATCCCAAGAAAATGATTATGTTCTAACAAATATCCTTTTATCTTCTCAGTACTTGAAATTTCACAATTTAGTATTTCTTTTAGTAAAAGTTATGTTCTCTCCTGCCATATTCAAATACCCCTGAAAAACATACTTTTTAATGTACTTGTTGACTCTCGTGCTTATTCTCCTTTACAATCATGATTTTGACCACCAACTGCCTTTCTTGACATAAGCAGCCTCTTAATTTGGATGAGTTTTCCATTCTTCATTGGCAGTGCACTTAAAATTCAAATCTAAGTCCATTTGAAATGATTAAAGAACAGTAATACTGAGTAAGACAACAAACTACATTATCATATTATAAAATATTATTATACTTTATAAGTAAATATATAGGCATATTGTACAGATTTTGACAACTATAAAAAGTCAAAGAAGAACATCAATATCACCTTCCATTCAGAGATAGCCTATGTGAATAGCCACGAAGAACTCAGGTCCTGCTTTTTTCATATATCTTAAATACTTTCCCTGGTGATAAAATATTTTTGTAAATAACTGCTCTAATAAGTGTGCAATATGCATTCACACAGTTGTATTGTAATTCATTTCAACAATTCCTATTGTTGATGCCAATTTTTAGTGTCATACATGACATCACAATAAATATATTTACAAACAAACATTTCACAAGTATGTATCATGTAAAATAGTTTCCTAAGGGAATAAAACAAGATGGTGGAATAGATAAACACCGCTTGCCTCATCCCATGAACACACCAAAATTACAACAAAACTATAGAACAATCATCGGGGAGAACCACATGAAATCTAGCTGAACAGAAGTTTTATAACTAAGGGTATAATGAAGCCATGTCAAGACTGGTAGGAGGGTCAGAGACACAAAAGGATCTGGTACCAAACCTCTGTATGGTGGATGAAAATTGGGAGGGATAGTTCAGCCACAGAGGTTTCCCATGGAAGTGCTAGGGACCTCAGCCCCACACAGGCCCCCCAGCCTGGAGTACTGGCACTGGGAAGAGGAGCCCCACAACATTTGTCTGTAAAAAACATTGGAAATTCCGACTATTTGGGTGGGACAAAAGGCTGAAGGAAACCCAGTCATCCTCTTAAAGGGCACACACAGACTTGCTTGCAGGCACTCACCCTCGGCTGCGGTGGAGGGACAGTGACTCAGGAGATGTCAGAGACGTACGGCGAGGGAGAGTGCAGACTGAGGTGTGTGGCTTCGGGTGAGGATTGGAAGACACTTATCATTTTCCGCTGTGTGGGGTTCTCCCATACAGTTGGCAGGTGGGCCCGATTTTTCTTGTGTTAAGCCCTCCCCAACGTGGCCAAATCTGAATGTGATTGGTCTGCTGAGCTCCTCTTGTGACCCACTGAGACACCACCACACCGAACTCCATACTGCACAAGCTTTATCGGTGGCTGAACCTTACAGGAACTGGCAGCCAGCAGCGGGCCTCAGTGTGTCCTGGCTTTTTGTGGAGCTACTCCAGATCTGATACTGATGGCAGCTGTCCTCAATTCATAGCACGTCCTCTCCCATATGCCTCCAGGTCCAGCACAGGCAGAGACTAATGCGAATGGTTCTGTAGCTCCTACCAGGTAACCCCGGCTGGTCACAGACAGTGGCTGACCTGGGCCTGAACCAGAGCCCCTCCCAAGATGCCCCAGAACCAACATACGTGGAGGCTGGTTTCAGATCACAGGAGAGCACCGCCCAATTAGCCCCATACGTGGTACACCCAAAGAGCTGTCTCAAGAGCCACCAGAACACATTAGGGTGAATCCCACTCAGCAAGGTAAGCCCCCCTGCACAGCAGCCTATAAGCTGTGGATGTGGCCAAACCCTACAGCCAGTCAGCCTGAGGGTCAATCCCACTCACTGATACGCCAATAGCAATCAAGGCTCAACTATAACAGAAGGGCGCACATAACCCATAAAAGGGACACTCCTGGAGCACCCAGCACAGGTGCTCAGGGAAACTATGCCACAGAACACCTACTCTATAAAGTCACTCGGCAAGACTGGGAGACATAGCAGATCTACCTAATCATTGAAACAAACACAAAGAGGCAGCCAAAGTGAAGAAACAAAGAAATACATCCCACATGAAAGAACAAGAGAAAACTCCAGAAAAATAACTAAACCTACCAGAGACAGAGTTAAAAACAATGGTTATAAAGATGTTCAAGGAACTTAGGGAGAACGTCAATAAAAAGATAGCAAGCATAAAAAGGACATAGAAACCATAACAAAGAAGGAGTCAGAAGTGAAGAATACAATAACTGAAATGAAAAATGCACTAGAAGAAATCACCAGCAAACTAGATGAAACAGAAGATCAAATCAATGGTTTGGAAGAGAAGGTAGCAGGAAACACACAATCAGAACAGAGGAAAAAAAAAGAGAACAGTTTAAGAGACCTCTGGGACAACATCAACAGTAACAACATTTGCATCATAGGGGTACCAGAAGAGGAAGAGAGTAAGCAAGGGATTGAGAACCCATTTAAAAAAATAATGACTGAAAACTTTTCTAACCTAGTGAAGGAAATAAACATACTAGCTCAGGAAGCACAGAGAGTCCCAAACAAGATGAATCCAAACAGATCCACACCAACACATTATAATTCAAATGGCAAAGGTTAAAGACAAATAGAGAATCTTAAAAGCAGCAAGAGAAAGGCAACTAATAACTTATAAGGGAGCTCCCATAAAATTGTGAGCTGATTTCTCAACAGAAACTTTTCAGGCCAGTAGGGATTGGCACAGAATATTTAATGTGATGAAAAGCTAGGACATACAACCAAGACTACCCAGCAAGGCTATCATTTAAAATTGAAGGACAGATAAAGAGCTTCCCAGACAAGAAAAAGCTAAAGGAGTTCATCACCACCAAACCAATGTTATAAGGAATGTTAGAAGGACTTCTTTAAGATGGAAAAAGAAAAAAATAAATTATATATATATATATATATATATATATATATATATATATATATATATATATGAATAATAAAATGGCAGTAGCTACATATCTATTAACAATTACTTTCATTGTAAATGGATTAAATGATCCAATTAAAAATATAGGGTGACTGAATGGATAAGCAAACAAAACCCTTATATATGCTACCTACAAGAGACTCACTTCAAACTGAAAGACATACACAGATTGAAAATAAAGGGATGGAAAACATTATTTCATGAAATGGAAAAAATAAATAAATAAAAAGTTTGAGTAGCAATATTTTTACCAGTCAAAATAGACTTTAAAACAAGGCTGTAACAACATTAGACAGAAAAAGGTTCAGTAATTCCATGTCTGGATATTTATCTGAAGAAACCCAAAATGCCGCCTTGAGGGTCCATCTGCATTCATATGTTCATTGCAGCATTGTTTGCAATGGCTGAGACGGGGAGGCAGCCTGGGTGTCTATCGATAGATGAATGGATAAAGAGGAGGTGGTACATATATGCAATGGACTATTGCTCTGACAGGGAAGGGAATGGGTTCTTGCCATCTGCAGTGGCATGGATGGACCTGCAGCGTATTTTGCTGAGTGGAGTATGTCAGACCATGAAAGACAGATGCAATGTGATTTCATTTATATGGGAAATCTAAAGAACAAAATAAACAAACAAAACAGAAACAGACTCATAGATACAGAGAACATTTTGATGGTTGCCAAATGGGAGGAGGTGGGTGCCAAATAGGAGGTGGTGGGGTTAAGAAGTACAAATTTGTTGTTAAACATCATGGGGATGTAGGGGATAGCACAAGGAATACAGTCAATAATATTGTAATAACTCTGAATGGTGTTAGATGGGTACAAGGTTTGTTGGGATGATAGATTGGAGGGGTTGGGGGATAGGGTGAAAAAGGTGAAGGGATTAAGAAGTACAAATTGGTAGTTACAAAATAGTCATGGGGATGTAAAGTAAAGCATAAGGAATATAGTCAATAATATGGTAATAGTTATATATAGTGCCAGGTGAGTACTAGACTAGTCAGAGGGATCACTTCTTAAATTACATAAATGTCTAACCACTATACTGTACACCTGAAATTAATACAAAATAATATTGAATGTTAACTAATTGAATTTTTTTAAATGGGGGCAAAATGTAAAGGAGAAAAAGAGATTCAAATTTCCAAATGTTAAACAAATAAGTCATGGAGATGTAATGTACAGCATGGGGAATATAGTAAATAATATTGTGATAGCATAGTACAGTGTCTGGTGGTTACTGGACTTATGGTGATCACTTCTTTAGGTGTATAAATGCTGAACAACTATGGTGTACACTTGAAACTGATATAATGTTGTATGTTAGCTATATTTTTTTAAAAAAATCAACACTGGAAAAAAATTAAAAAGCTTCATAAGGAGTATTCTTGATCTAAAGTTAATCATGCATCTATTTTTGGTACATACCTTATTTTGCTTTCAAGAAAGATTTGCCCTGTTAACCCTAAATAAGATCACTGTTTAAAATATTTCCGGTAACACTTACTTTCAGTTTAATGGAAATATAATTAATGTATGCCCATTGCAAAAAAAATTAGAAAATACAGGAGAAAATTTAAAATTCTACTGAAAAATTTTGTCATGAATAGGTGTTCCTTTTTTCACCAGAGCATTTATTTGTGTATATATTGCACACATATTTTTATAGAGACAATTCAGAATATCGTTTCAAGCTTTATATCTTTTTTCTCTTTACATGGTGTCATGAACATTTGCTATTGTTTGATTTCCTTTTTTCCATCCTTATTTAAATAGTTACCACTATGTACCAGATTGCCCCGATCAGAAACTCAGAGGATTCACTTCAGACATGACTTGCTCTCTTTTGTTGAACACCAACAACAGCTTAACAAGCCCTCAAATGTACACCTTCAGAATAACTTTCAACTCCCTTTGACCATCTTTCCACCATTTTCTCACTCGTCTCATCACAATCACCTCCTACCAGCACTTTCTATGTCCAATCCAGTCATTTTATATCCCACACTCCATGATGCTAGAGAATATTCTTTCTAACACTGAAATAATACCCTGACGTTCCAATGATTTCAACGATTCATTTAAGATAAAATCCTGGTTTATTCAGTGTGAATTTTTTTCATTTACTTCTTTAGCTTCAACTTGCCGTCAGGTAATGAATGCCACACTGCTTGTTCTTCTCTGACTGCTTCACTTTCATAAATATGTAAATTCCTTATTGGAAACCTCCCATAGGGGCTAAGAACAAGGTCCTTGGAGGCACGTCACCTGTATTTAATTTCTAGGTGTGCCTGCTGTTGACGGTGGGCAATTCATTTAACTTTTTGTGCTTCACTTGTAAAATCAGGATGGTCATAGTGCTTACCCAACGGGATAGTTATAAGGATTGAGTGAGTTAATATTTGTAAGGTGTTCGAAACAATAACCTGAACAAGTGCTATGTGCCTATTAAATAAAGATTTTCTGTTTTGCCCTGTTATATCGCTTAACTTGCACAACCTGCCTAACTTTGAGACCTCTCCAAAACTGTTTCTTCTGAAGGTAAGGCTGAGATGCATGCCTTTACGCTTTTACCTTTGTCCTATCACTTTTTAAAAAAATTTATTGGGGTGACAATTGTTAGTAAAATTACCTAGATTTCAGATGTACAATTCTGTAATACATCATCTATAAATCCCATTGTGTGTTCACCACCCAGAGTCAGTTCTCCTTCCATCACCATATATTTGATTGTAATATCACTTTTCAGTGCTGAAATTCTCTACATTTGTGACTCCCAAAACAGTCAGCTGTCTGAGAGGTGAGGTTGTCTTTCCTCTCTTCATTGCCAGCATTTAGCGACAAAGTCTAAGCAATGCCTTACTAGTTGTGGTCTGTCATTTTCTGTTTCGCAGAAAAACAATATTTTATAACTGGCAGTTTTTATTAAGGTCTTTTTCAGCACCTTTTCTTCTTCTCTACACAATATTCTCAAGATCTTTGTTAAATAAAAAAAATAAAAATAAATAAAACAAAACAAAACAAAAAACATTTGAAGAGCCAAGTCTCACGTTACAATAAATTACAAATATGTAGTCTAATTTCTTTAAAAAGACTAAGTCAAAATCCACTTTTAGCTGGCATTTTACAGGATTGTTTTCATGGCGAAAACAATAGCACATGTTACATAATAAAGTGAAAATTAACGAACCAGCCATATTTACTGAGATCGTAAGTTGTAGCAATCAGAACTAAGCACAATGAGAAGACATGAAAGAAAGGAAAAAAAGACAAAAAACAAAACATAAACACTACTTTGAAAGATGCTTGAAGCTCTCTTGGGTTTCAGAGCACACATTCATAAAATTGTTTAGGAATACCTAAGGCAATATATAATTCAGAAAATAAACAAATCAAACAATGCAGTGTTCAGAGGTATAAAGAGGGAATAAATGGAACATGTAGGATAAATTATCTGAGTTCAACAATTAAATATTTTAGGAAGATATGAGTTTTAATTCAAATTATAAGGACAGAGACAATTGTACAAAGATTTGAAAAGAAAAGGCTAAAATAGCTAAGTGAGATGAATAGCACACTCGAAGTCATGAAAGTGAAAATAAGACAAATGACCTTAAAAGTTTTTTGAAGTATGTAAAGCAATTGGCAAATTCTTTCTGAAAATTAAATAGGTGAGTGTGTTACAATGCCTGGAAGTCTTTTCCACAGAAGTCTTTAAGTAAAGATGAGTAAGGTAAAATAATTTTGTAAATGAAGATGTTATAAAAATATAGATATTTTTATAATACCATTAATGTTAGAATGAATTTATAACAATCATAGTAAATAATAACAATAATAGTATTACGATTGATTAGAATGATGAAGATTATCACTATGTTAATAGGCTAGAAAAGCAAGATATAAGGACAAATATAGATGTTCTAGTTAGTGTTATTTATATACTTGAAAAAATGAACACTGAGATTTCAAACATTAACTATACCAATAATTATGCTATTTGTTTCCTAATAAAAATAGCTCCAAAAGCAAATAAACAATTTCCAAAGTCTTTTTTATTCCCAAGTCACTCTTACACAAGAGGAATTTCATGAGTGAAGTGTAAATGTTTAAGAAACATATGGATTACATTTTCTTTAAAAATACACAAAGGTTTAAAAATTAAGGAGAAAAAGTGTTCGACACAATGCATTTTTTGTGAAGCCAAACCAAAAACATTAGAGACAGTTTCAGATTGTAGTATGACCTTCGGTGTTGTGTTTATGTCTAATAAATTAATCTCAAAATAAATGCTATTTTTAATGAGGAGAACTGAAGCAATAAAACCTGTACAAGATATAGACTTGAATGAATAATTTCTTAAGGGTTTTACTGAGTTTCTTTCTTTTTTGAAAACAATTCTCCATCCAGAGAGGTTCAAACAAATGCCCACCATATGGGTCATATTTTGTCTCTAGCCCATTATTTCTTCATAATGTTTCTGGTTAACATAGTAAAGGAGACAACATTTGAATATGTGTAAGAAAAATGTCAATCCTTCTCTAATGGTAGGATTAATTTAGACATAATTTATGCTCTTTAATTGGTTCAAAATTGTTCTCAACTTTAGTCATTTTTTAACACTTTTGGCCCATACTTTAGCATAATTTCTGTTGATATATTTGTTGGGGAGACAATTTCAGAGGTGACATTTGTTCCTGCAAATAGACAAGAATTGTTATGAATGGCTGGGTTATTTTGAGATTTACTGATGGTTAAGTTAAGGTGATGGAAAATGCACTATGACAGGCAATGCCCATCTGGAGAGCCTGCAACAACACATGAAAAGAACAATGAAGTGAGAATGTGAAAATTGATGTTTTTACTTTTGTTGTTTGCTGAGGGCTCACCTGGTGCCTCTATTCTAGTATGTCATTTCAATGATTTGGGGTCATTGCTTTGTTCTTCTTGAACTACAGATATTGTAAGGAGCATTTTGCTATTCCTCAAATTCTCCAGCATCATGCATTGTTTTCATCTCCTTCATGCCTTTTATACTAAGCATGAAGTCCTGTAAATTATCCCTGTGAAGTTTTACTCAGAATCATGCTTTCCTTTCTCTTCCCATTGCCAGCTTCCAAAAAATAGACCCTTATCTTTCTGGCCCTAAACTGCAGTTTTAAAAAGGAAGAAATCCTCAGTCTCTCTTCTACTTCACCCCAGTAGGTCCCTTTGCCTGGTGATAGCAACTTAACATTTCTAAAGAAGTTTTTTTTTTGTTTTGTTTCTGTTTTTTTTACTACTTTTTAATTTAATATCCTTAAATGACACCCTATTGCTCGAAAGTCAAAATCTTATACCAGAATACTAGAAAGCAGTATTTGTTTAATAAACATTTGTTGAAAGAATGAATTTATTTCTCGTATTTATAGCCCTCTAAATCTATCTCCACACCATCTCCACTACTTTTTGAAGCCAGGAGCTCTCCGTGTTAAGCAGAATGGCTCTCCAAAGATGCCCATCCTCTAACTGTTGCGATCTATGAATTTACTATGTTACATGACAAATGAGACTTTGTAGATCTAATTAAAGTTACAGACTTTAAAAAATGGAGAGTGTAACCTTGATTATCTAGGTGTGCTCAATCAAATCGTGCCAGCCCTTAAAAGCAGAGAACATTTTTTGGCTGAAGGCAGAAAAAAATATGGCAGAAAGCAAAGCAAGGGATACGTGGCAGAAGAACAAGTCAGAGATATTCCAAGCAGAAGAGATTTGATATGCTCTTACTGGCTCTGAGATACAACAACCTACACATAAGGACCTGAGAGATCACTAGGAGCTAAGAGTAGCCCCCCCGGCCCCCCCGTGAGACAGCCAGCAAGTAAATGGGGACCTGAGTCTTACAACCATAAGGAACTGGATTCTTCCAAAAACCTTAATTATTTTGGAAGTAGATTCTCCCCAAGTCTTCCTGATGAGAGCCGGTTAGTCAACATCTTTATTTAAGCCTGAGGAAAAGGGCGAAACCCAGAGCAGAGAAACCAGCCAAGTCAACAGAACTGTAAGATGATATACTTGTGTTGTTTTATCCAAGTTTTTGGTAATTTGCTACAGCAGCAGTAGAGAAAACAAGTACACTCTCAAATAAGTTATCCTTGAGTCTTTCTCCTGTGTATCATTGCCTCTTTACCTCTGGTTGGCACATTATTTACTTATGACAATAATACACCTTCTATATCACTTCCCAACCCAACTCTAATCCACAGAAACATGTTTTTAAAAATTGTAATAGCTACCTCACAGCAAAATAGTTTTACTAATAAGATTTGAAAAAGAAAATACTTAGGAGAATCTCTTTGGTTTGACTAAATAGAATAACATAGCTTTGAGATCACTTGTTACGGTGTATAAGAATTTTTTGTTTAATTGATGACTGTAGGCATTTAATAAACACACACACACACACACACACGCAAACAGACATTTTCAACTAGTGCTTAGCAAACCTAAATATGCAAGTACAGCACACGGGGATTATATTAAAATGTAGATTCTGATTCCGTAGGCTTGGGGTAGAACTGCAGGTATTTCACTTCCAATAAGGTTTCATTTCATTTTGTCATTCACTTATTGGGTGACATTGGATAAATCATTTCAGAATCTAAATCTAAATTTTCTCATCCATAAAATGGATGTTCCCACTTTAAACCAAACTATATTTGTCATAGACACAGCTCATCATACTTGTCACGTCTCACATGAAACATCAGCCATATTTCTCTGCTTTTCTGTTATAGCTACTCAGACAATGACAGCAAAGCAGCCCAGAAATAGAGTTGATGTCCATGGATGAATCCATCAGTAGAGCTCAGGAGCTGGTGATGAAGGTCCCAGTCTCTGGTGTTTCATTCAGAGGTGCAAGCAAGACTGTTCTTTTTTTTTTTTAAATTAAAATGTATTGGGGTGACAATGGTTCATAAAATTACATTGGTTTCAAGTGTACAATTCAGTAATACATCATCTATATATCACACTGTGTGTTCACCACCCAGAGTCAGTTCTCCTTCCATCACCATATATTTGATCCCATTTACACTCATCTACCACCCTCCACCCCCCTTAACCTCTGGTAACCACTAAACTATTGTCTGTGTCTATGAATTTTTGTTTCTTTATGATTTCACTAATATGTGGGATGCAAAACTGAAAGCAACAAAGGAACAAGACAAACAAAGAAAGAGCTAGAGTTATTTTAGAGTTAGGACCACAGCGGGATTGAGTCCCAGCTGTTCTCAAGGGGAATAAACTTTCCTCCCAGCCCTTTTTTCTTGTCACTTTACCCATCCCTTTATTTCTGTTTCCAGGAACCACTTTCCAAAGAAACTACCTTTTCATAAGTCTTTGTCTCAAGCTCCAACTTGGCATCACAATCATTCATAGTCTCACCTGTTTTGGAATGGAATAAGGGGCACGAGAGAGGCAAAACAATGGCTCATGGAGTAGCTCTAATGCTTGAACTGGGCAGGGATAATGGTGATCTTAAAGATTATGAAATTAGCTGAGTTTTTCATTTGCATTGGAAACCTTAGTAAAAGAGAATGACAACCTGAAGTCAGACACCTAGCAACTCAGGAAATGCTGGGAAAGCCAAAGGCCTTCCTGGAAAATTTTAAAGACCTTTATTTTCTACAGCTGGGGATAGATTTTGCTGACATTCAAGCCCAGGATTTAAAAGCAAAGGTAGCAAAATAGCAAAGGAGATAGAATGTTCAGCTTCAGTGGGTCTTCTAGGCTAAAATTATGTCAAAAATACAGAATAAGTAGGAGCTTGATAATCGGAGTGGCAATACTTGGTGCACCAAGAAGACCTGCTTTGCTGAGGAAAACACTCACGTCTTGGAGAAGCTCGCTATGGCTTTCCTCTGTAGGACAGCAATAACATGAGGAGATGATGTCATGAGCAAGAGGCCCCTCATGTCAATGAAGGTGACATAGCTCCAGCACAGCGAAAATCAAAGGGCAGCACTGAGCCATCAGAAGCAAAGTAAACATAATTACTATACAGCTCAGTAATCCCAGGGTGGCACAGAAGTGATGCTTTACCTACAGTGTTCTGGGATAATGGCTGGGAGACTGTGGTATGTCTAGAAGTAGAATAAATGAGCAGCCAACTAGAATGTTGCTTGACATGGGTAACCAGAAAAAAACCTCAAGAGCTGGTAGATCAAGGCCTCTACCAGCCTTTGCAATGAACATTACTATTCCTCCCCCAGTTTTCAGATCTGAGCTAGCTTCCAACATAGGACATAGTGACCAAAAGGGAGACAGTTCTGTGAGTAAAGATGCTGTCATGCCACCCAAAGCATATATAATAAATGTTACACCAATCTCTCTTTGATGGATCTACAACCTTGTAACAGAATAACTGCATTTTGAGGAAGAGGATTATCCAAGATCTTTCAAGAGACATTGAAAATTGAGTCCTTCTTGATATTAAAATAAAATTGTCTCTTACATCCGCTACGTCATTGCAAGGCAGTAAATGGATCTCTGGCCTAAAATCTCTTGCAGCAGAGCCAATCGTTCCATGGATGCACTCTTGTCATTTCCCAAGACCCCTAGTTTTGAATGAGATCATAAATATCTAGAATCTTGTAGAACCCTCACATCAGATTTCTGATCTGCAGTATAAGAGTATAAGAGTATTAGAGTATTAGGTGAAATACCAAGAGCAAATCTGAGGTTACCCCAACCATACCCAGTCATGGTAGTGAATCAGAAGTAATGCTACATCTAAGGTGGGCGTTTGTGATGACAACATCATAGAGAATCACATAGTATGTAAAAATGGTCCCTGTAAGGCCTAGCCAGCCAGCTTGGGGCAGACACCTTATGTTTAAGGCCTAGCCAGCCAGCATGGGGCAGACACCTTATGTGGCTAGGATGCTGACTTTTATAATGCGGTATTCATATTTAATCAACAGCTGTTATATGATACCTTGTACCCAGTACTAGGATATACAGGTGTGGGAGTCAAATGTTGAAAGAAAGATTTACTATTCTCACTGTGCCTTTCACTGACCCATTGGGGAGCTTGTACTGCTCATTCCTGCAACTTTAGACTATGCAGGATCCAAGGTCTTGAACCCTAGCAGGAAAAATATCTCTTCTAGGAAACCTAAGGATTCCTCCAAAGCTAAAGCTGCAACTTTTACCTAGTCATTTTGGGCTCCCTGTGTCTGTAGACCAGCAAGTAAATAAAGGAATTAGTAAATTAGCAGCATTATTGACCATGGTTTCATGAATTTGTAGGGTCACTGCCATGTGATGGAGAAGTGTGTTAGGCACTGCAGGGGATCATTGTGACATCTTATGGTGGTTCTATGCTTAATAATAAAAGGAAAAGTCATTTGCCGCAACGATAGCCTGATAAGGGGCAAGGCAACCAAAGACTCAGAAACCGAAAGGATAAAGGGCTGCATTGTCCTTTCAGGCAAGCAGCTTATATACCAACTGGAGAGCCAGCCAAGTGTGAGGGGACCCTAGAACTTAATGTGGCACAGTAATAGTTCGGAGCCTGAGAAGGGATGTTGCCTGAGAAGTAGATGAGAAGTAGATGATCTGGGGACTCTGTGTTAAGCTCCCCTAAGTCAACCTACAATTTCGGCAGCATTTGTGGCGAGCTTCCCTGTGTGTCCTCTGGCAGCATCCCATCTCAAGTGCCTGCTTCTCTGCTTTTCTGCTTTATAGCTTTTGTGGAAGTGACAGGAAGCTCCCTTAGTCTGCACACCGGACAACTTGGGAGTGTGAGATAATTATGCCCTTGGGGTGCAACCCTCAATAACAATGGACAGGAATTACAGTAAAGGCCGCTTCAGAGAAACAGTTCTGAGGGTCCCCAGCAGGACTGAGCCCCCGGTTACCCACAGTGATCTTCCACTCTTCACTAGCACGTCTTCCTTCTATGGAATGCCCTCTCATTCACCTTCCTCTATCACACAGTCCTTCTACTCTCATTACTTCTGCAATAGTTGCATTGACAACCATGGAGTGCCCCTATGTCCCTTCTCAGGGATAAAGGAATTTAGTGAAAACCCTAAGAGAAATGTCCAACTCTCTGCTATATACCACAGTATCCCCAGGAACACTGATGGAGGAATATTTTCCTGCGAGTCCCCAAATGATGTACATGACGTTGGATCTGCCGACAGTTTCTGGGTGTGAGCTGGGATTGTGTCTCGTGAGACCGAAGAATGGAAACACGGACCCAGGAGAGGCAAAGATTTTTAAAAAGAGGTTAGTTTATTGAAAGCAAAGAGTCACAGCTCTCTAGTGGGAGAGTGTCCCGAATGGGGGAGGCCCCGTGACTGAGGCAAAAGCTCTTACTTTTATACCTTCCCTTGTCTGTTTAGGGAAGGGAAGCTGTTTGAACAGGGGAACTTGTTTGAAGAAGGGAACTGGTGCCTTGTAATGAAATTCGTCTACCAGGTTTATTCTGCTTGCCCATCCTAAAGGAATTAGCAAAGTAACCCACTCTTATCTATCAGATCTACTCCCTTTTCCAGGCCAAAAGGAATTTTATGGTTAATCTCAAGGTCTTGTTACATTATGTGCTGGAGGGAGGGAATGATTTCAAAACCTGAAGGAGTGATTTCAAAACCTGTAGTTTTAGGTTGGCTGTCTTTGTTTATTCCACTAAGGACCTCCCTGTCTACCTAAGGACATGCTAGCTAACCTGTATGACAACTACCTGAAAGCAATGGGTTTTCAAACATATAAATCTAGCATAGTCAGACCCAGAGTGAAACTTTTGTTTGGGATGAAGTTAGAGTTTAAACTTTGAGAATTATAAAATTCCAGATTCAAGGTGACTCCTAATTGATTCCATTTAAAGCAGAACCACTTATCTCAAGAAAATGAACTTGCATAAAACTATAACTAGATGAGAGTATGAGTAGGCATGCTATGGTTAATTAATAGGAAACACAGTCATTTTATCAGACTAGATATGCCTAGTGAATAAATATGAATAGTTAGAACCTTTTATAAAACTTCTGAAGAAATCATTTCTTTATGTATTATTTCTGCATATATTAGATTCAAAGACACTAAGATAAATCCTGGGATCACAGAATGTTAAACAGGGACCTTAGAGTGTAACCAATTTCATCCTTTGTCTTTCTGTCTACCTTCCTGCCCAGGGAAAGTTATGCAGCATTAAGGTTAAACATAGACTCTTGAACAAAATAACCTTAGTTCTTTGCTCTGACCAAGCTACTAACTTCTCCAGCTCTCAGTTTCTCACTTGTGCAATGGAGATGATAATCGGAGTAGCTAATTACAAGGCAATTAGAGAATTAAGTGACTCAATACATAGGAGATCTCAGAACAAATTGTCACATACTAAAAACACTGTAAGTTTTATTATTTTTTGCTCTCCTTCTTTCAGCAAGTGTTCATTGAGCAGCAGCTATATACAATCATTGACTAGATACTGAAAATATGAAGATGATTGTCATGGTCCCTGCCTTCAAGATGCTGAGAAATGAGGAGATGAACACAAGATCACATAAGACACAACAGTGCAAATGAATAGATTTCCCCGAGCAGTCTTTACAGATGAGATGTGTTTTAACTTGCTCTTGAAGGTTAAGTAAGTACTCTCTGAAAAGTTGCTGCTGCTAATGATGATCATGATAATGATGATAGGAAATAGTAATTAATGATACAATCTTTAGTTAGTGGCTAACGTGTACTGCACTCTTACAATAGGACCCTTACAATAGACAATTTGTAATATCAATATGTATTTTTTTGTTTAATCCTCAGAAACAGCCCATGAGTTCAATTTTATTTTTATCTCTAGGATTGAACTTAGGAAACAAAAGACAAGAAAGATCATGACATTTTCCTAAGTTTACCAGGAGAGTAAATTGTAGAGCTGCAAAATGAGCACAGTTCATTTTAAGCAACGAGACAAACAGTGGAGAGCACACCTAATTGTGAAAAGCAAGGCATGACACTGAATGAGAAAATTTCAGAGTGGCTTGATCACTGAATGCTCAAGGTGTTAAATATAATAGTAGATGGTGAAGAATCTTGAACATTTGGCTAAAAGCTTGAAAGTAATATAGAAGGACCCAGAAGGAAAGGAGAAGCCTGTGGAAGTTTATGAAGTGAGAAATGAGAGTAATTTTTACCATTTAACAAGGAATTTAGGTCCATCCATCATTGTCTCATTTAATTCTCCCAACAACCTGTGATCTACATAATAGTATCATTGTTGATACAGAAAAGAAAGCTTAGCTTACATTTAGCTTAGCAATCATTTTCCTAAAGATTTTGGGAAGATTACTCTGGATTTGGTGCATTGAGGCATATCTTAATGAGAGAAGAGGGCAAGAGAAAGGAAATGATAAAGTCAAGTGTGACTGTAGTTTCTACAGTGGGGCACCGAAGAAGAAATGATAACAATAAATGAGATTTAAAGGCGAGGTATCGGGGTAGAGGAGAATATAAGGAATTCAGGTTTTGCATAAAGACATTGCGCTGATCATCGAACTTCCTTGTAGAATTTTTTAGATGGGCAGTTAAAATAGGCATCTGAATTCAGAAGATAAGAATGGCAATGTCAATTATGATTTGAAAGTATTAATGAACTCTACTCTTTTTCTTTTCTGTGTATATAGCCATCAGATTAATTGACCTGAGGTCCAGGGCTATAGGCATCACTGGGACATAAGATTAAAGTGTGTTTCAGAAGAAATGTAAAAAGAAAGAATATGAAAATAGCATGTTAGTAATATTTTACAAGATAGAAATCTTAAATTCCAACATTATTAAAAAAAATAAAGAGTGGTGTGATTTCTTTAGTTTTATTGAATATATGAAGGGCTAAACGAGGTGCTTTCCAATAGTTAGAGAAAGCAAACCTGCTCCCCTGACGTTAGTATAGCAGGAAAGTGGCAGTGGGATAAGTGAAGTTAACACTTAGCCCCTTCCCTGAAGGTCAGTCAGAGAATGGAAGTGGAGGGGGGGGGAGGAAGACTGACTCATGTCTCAGTATTTCCTCTCTGAATTTGAGCTGGGAGAGAGGAAGCTCTATTAGATACTTTGAAGAGAGTATTAATTTCCGGGATCCTGACTTACTCCTGCTATTGAGACCATTTGGGCCAAACTACTACCGTATGCTCTCTGCAAACTGTATCAACACGAGGTAGCCCAGTCTAGTGAAGAAGGTGGAGCGACATGGTAAGAGAAATATGGATGACACTCTCTTGGTCCTGCCGTGGTTCTATAGTGGGGAGAGGACGTTAGAAGTCACCAGGTCTGAGAAGTCTTCCTGTAGTGTCATGAGGTGAATTTTTGTCAAGGCCAAGAACTGTATGTTTTAGCCAGAATGACCCTGGGGGTAATCTGAATCAACCAGGTGGGAGATGGTATGCTCCTGGAAGGACAGTCACAGCCAGAAGTTCAAAATCTAAAACTTAAGTTTCAGAGATATGTAGGAGGCTTAACTACAGAGTGAACAAGACTGACAGAAAAGATATCAGCTAGTACATATCCAAGAAACAGAGGAAGCCCCGAGGAGGCCAACCCAAATGAAAACAAAATGAAGACTCCCTACAAAGGGATGTGAAGTACATCCCTTTCCTCTACCCCCAAACCTCAACTTCTTAACAAGTGAAGCAGAAGGAGAATAGCTGAACCTAGTTTATATGTGTTGTCCTTATTCTTTGCTCCTGTTTTTGTCTTTCATTCTTTTTCTGCCTTTTATGGTTTTAATGGAGCATGTTATGATTCCATCTTCTCTCCTTTGTTAGCATATGGGTTATACTTTCTGATTTTTTTAAATTTTCAAAAAAGTTGCCTATGTAACTTTACTAACAATTGTCACCCCAATAAACTTAAAAAAAAAGTTGCCCTAGAGTTTGCAGTATACTTTTACAAATAATCCAAGTCCACATTCAAATAACACTACACAAAAGAATCCTAATTCCTTCCTCTCATCCCTTGCATTATTACTGTCATTCATTTTACTTATATATAAGCAAGCGTAGCAAATATATATGATGCATACATAAGCATAGAATTGAAACACTGTTTCTATTCATTTAAAAAAGTCTATTAGATCAATGAAGAATAAGAAAAATACAATTATTTTACCTTCACTTATTCTTTCATCAATAGTCTTCTTTATATAGATCTGAGTTTCTGACCTGTATTATTTTCCTTTTCTCAAAAGAAGTTTTTTGTTTGTTTGTTTGTTTGCTTGTTTCTAACACATCTTGTGCAGGTTTACTGGCAAGAAATGTTCTTAATGTTTGTTTCTCTGGGAAAGTTTTTACTTCTCCTTCACTTTTGAAGGATAATTTCACAGGGTATATAGTTCTAGGTTAGTATTTTGTTTTGTTTGCTTTCTCTCAACACTTTGAATATTTCATTTCATGCCCTTCTTGCTTGCACAGTATCTGAGGAGAAATTGGATGTAATTCTTTTATTTGTTTCCATATAGGTAAGGTGTTTTTATTCTTCAGGCTGCTCTTGGGATTTTTTTCTTTATCTTTTATTTTCTGTAATTTGAAAATGATATGCTGATGTGGAGTTTATTTTGGCATTTACCCTGCTTGGTATTTTCTGAGCTTCCTGGATTTGTGGTTTAGTGTCTGACATTAATTTGGGAAAATTCTCATTACTTCAAATATTTCTTCTGTTCCTTTTGATTTTTTTCTCCTTCTGGTATTCCCAATACATGTATGTTAGACCTTTTTGTTTGTTTGTTTGTTTTGTTTTAGTTTTCCACAGGCCTTGTGATGTAGGTGATCTTGGATCTGCCAACAGTTTCTGAGTGTGGGCCGGGATCATGTCTCGTGAAGCTGAAGAATGTAAACACGGACCATGAAGGGGCAAAAAGTTTTCAAAAGAGGATAGTTTATTAGAGGCAGGAGAAGAGGTCGCAACACCAGAACGGGAGGGGGGCCCGAATGGGGGTGCCCCATGACTGAGGCAAAAGCTCTTCCTTTTATACCTTCCCTTGCCTGCTTGGGGAAAGGGAGCTGGTGAAGAAGGGAATTTGTTTGAAGAAGGGAACTGCCGCCTTGTAATGAAATCTGTCTACAAGGTTTGTTCTGCTTGTCCATCCTAAAGGAATTAGCAAAGTAACCCACTCTTTATCTATCAGATCTGCTCCATTTGTCAGGCCAAAATGAATTTTATGATTAACCTCAAGGCCTTGTTACATTATGTCCTGGAGTGAAGGAGTGATTTCAAAACCTGAAGTTTTAGGATATGACTGTCTTTGTTTATTCCACCACGGACCTCCCTGTCTACCAAGGGACATGCTAGCTAACCTATATCACTTGGATATTCTGTTCTGCGTTTTCTTTCTTTCTTTCTTTCTTTTTTTTTTTTTTTTAAATCAATCTTTGTTCTCTTTCCTTTTCAGTTTTAGAGATTCTACTGATACATCCTTTAGGTCAGAAATTCTTTCCTCAGAGGTATCCAGTCTACTAATAAGCTCATCAAAGAGTTTTTTGGTTCCTGCTACAATATTTTTCATCTCTAGCTATTTTGTTGTTGATTTTTCCTTAGGATTTCCATCTCTGCTCACATTGCCCATTCATTCTGACATGCTTTATCCATTAGAGCCCTTAACATATTAATCATAGTTGTTTTAAATTCCCAGTCTGATCATTTCAACATCCCTGCCATCTCTGGTTCTGATGCTTGCTCTGTCTCTTCAAATTATGTGGGGTTTTTTTTGTTTTTTTTTTACTTTTGTATGACTTGTATATTTTTCTTGAGAGCTGGACATGACACACTGAATAAAAGGAGTTGCTGGAAATAAGCCTTTAGTATTGTGGTGGTGAAGAATAGGGGAATGGGAAACTTTTTATAGTCCTATGAGTAGATCTCGGTCTTTGTGAGCCTGTGCCTCTGCACTGTAAATTTCACAAGTGTTTCTCAGTTTTTCTTTTTTCTCTCTCCTTAGGTGGAACAGATTGGCTAGAGTGGGCTTGATTTGGGTATTTTCTTTTCTCATGTCACTTAGGCTCTGTGAAAACCCCTCAGGTTAGGTTCTGGTTGACTAGTTTCCCCTGAGGGCAACCCTTGTTAAGAAAAACGGTGCTCTGGGGTATTTCCAAAGGGTTGCATTTCTCATCCCCCTGTGGAAAGTCTGTAGAGATTTTTCTCAGATATTTACTGTGGGTATCTGGTCAAGCTCCTGGTGATAAATCTCACAATATCTGCCACTCCCCACCATAACAGAATCCCCCTGGAGTTTTTAATTCTCAGGTTTGTCCACACAGACCCTCCAGAAATTTATCAATTACAGTTCAGGTTTCCCTACCCCAGCATGGTTCCACAGCAGTTTCCACTTGTTTGTTTCTGCTCCTGTAAACTAAGACTCCCTGTATTAGCTTGTATGTCACAGTGGTTTGCCCTGTGTCTTTCCTTCTCTTAGGGGTGCAAGAGTAGCTGTTGATTTTTCAGTCTGTTTGGCTTCTTACTTGTGGTTAGGATGGTGTGGCAATTTCCACTCTCCTTATGCACAAAACCAAAAACAAGAAATCCATTTGTGCTCTTTTTCAGTGTACCAGCAAGCCTCAGAGAGGGGGTCACTATATATTTGTGATTGCATGCTTATGGATGAGAGAAAAACACATCACAACAGAAAAGCATTCTTCAGTCTTTTCAAAATTGGAAGGTCATTTAAAAATATTATAGCATTCAAAAGACCCCTCTTGCTGGGAATTGGCAAGGTAAGAGGGTGGGGGCGAGGATGGTGGTAGTGGTGGGGGGGGTGGAGCCAGAGATGACACTCCCTTCCCTGCTGCAGTAGATCTCTGGCGACCTATGAGTGTGAAGAGGAAGGAACCTGGGACATTACCCCCAGAGAACAGCAGTAGACTTGTGCTGCTCTCACTATCTATTCATAAGCTCTCACAGACTCAGTGCTGAATTGAAGTGCTGACAGTAGAGAAAAAATAAAATACCCCAGGGTTTGTTTGGAGAGATATGTCTATGTGAAGTTCATATACACATAAAATATGATAGAAATATGAACACAAAAATCTCTTTGATATGGTTATGACTCGAGACATCACGTTAGATATGCCTTCAATGGAGGAAACATGTAAAAATCTGTACGGGGCACTTAAGATGGAGAAAGTGCCAAAAGAATATGTATATTTCTTAAGGGGTGAGATAATGGGAGGCTACAGATAGCTAAACAAGAGTAGGCTGTAGGTAGTGGAAATTCAGTTTCCTCCGTTTTATTCTGGAAAAAAAAAAATATTTCCAGGAACTGCAAATAATGTTGAAACTTTAAAAGTCTTAGCTGAAAGCCAAAAGTTTATAATGGTTGGACCATTTCAACTGCTACAGATTTTGCAACTATGCTGTCATGCATCCCAGGATGTTCTTTCAAACTCCCTGGGCAATAAGAAGTAGGAGTAGGTGCAAAAAGGAACAAGCTTGTGAAAGAATTTAAGATTGTCCTTCCTGTTTCCTAAACAAGAATTCAGTTAACTGCAGTGGGGGGGGGCAGGTGGGGGGGCGGGGGGGATACGCTTACTTGAAAATGTGAGGAATCTTCTCATCAGTTCTTGCTTTTGAAATTTAGACTTTGGCTGTAAGTAGACTCTTAGAAAAGTAGCTACTTCTAAGGAGACTCTAAAGAGAATCTTAACCCTGAATTAAAGTGAATATGACCTTATAAATTGTGAGATCCCAAGATCTTCTTGAGAATAATGAACAGTAAAAAGGCTCAAACGTATGCTTCTAAGGGTAGAACAGGAAGGCAAAAAAAAAAAAAAAAGAAAAGAAAAAAAAAAGAAACAAAATAAATGCCTACGTGATGATAGGGGCTTTTACATGGTACCTCATTTAAAGTAATTCTTTAATCTATGAATTAATTGGAATGTGTTGTCCAGCTTAGAGATGATAAAAACAAAACTCAGTAAGAACAGCATCAGATTCAATATTCTCTAAAAATCAGGGCTTGGATTGAAATCCACTTCTGCCTTGCAGAAGAAAATAAAACTCTACTTCCAACTAATCCATGCTTCCTGATGTGAACAAACCAGTATTTTTTAATGAATTCTTCAAATATACAAGAGGAGAAAAGTTCAAATTAAAAAGAAATATTAAAGATCGGTATAATTGTGAGGATGTAGTGTACTTTTTACAAGATTTCATGTTTTAATATGCATTTACCTTTAGCCAAGACCACTCAGCTTTCTCATTATATCATTGGCTTCAGGGTGTTTTTTTTTTTTTTTGAACAAATTCTCCTCCAAAACTCATTGACTTCCTATTTTAATATGACTTCCTTGTTTTCTATGCTGCTACATACGCGTATATGTGATCCAGAAATGTCTATTGTTTAGTTTCCTGAATTCGGCATATTGGTTCACGGATGCCCTATTTTCCTTTTACTCAGATTCATGCTTTATTTGCCAGAGTACACTTTTATGTATTTAAGGAAGGATTTGCAGGGCGTAAACTATCTGAGCATTTATCTTTCCAAAATGCCTTTATTTCTCACCTTGATTAATAGATTGTCTGAGGATAGATATCAATTTTTAAAACTGTTTATCCTCAACAGGCATGTTCCATCACTTTGTAACATCCAACAATGCTAATGAGAAATATGATCCACATCTTAAAATTGATCCTTTGTAAGTAGCTGTTCGATTTAGCTTTAACTTTTGTTTTGAATCTTCTGCTAACAACTTTTAAAATCTTGTGATGTTCCTAGTTGTGTTTTTGTTTGTTGGTTTGTTTGTTTTTTCTTCTTCCTCTTCTTCTCATTGATATTTTTTTGTACTTAAGAGATTCATGCCATCTTAAAATCACTGTTCTTTGCCTTTAGGAAATTCACTCTATTTTCCCCTTGATTATTTCATTTTCACTTTTTTAATTTCCCCCTACTGTGACTTAAAACAACACAAAATTATTATTTTACAGCTATGGAGATCAGCAGTCCTAAAATCAAGGTGTCTACAATATTACATTTCTTCTGAAGCTGTCAAGAAGAATCCATTTCCTTGTCTTTTCTAGCTTATAGAGGCTGACTGCCTTCATTGGCTCCTGGCTCCTTCCTCAAATCAGTCAGACTTCTGCTTCTGTCATCATTCTCAGATTCTGACCTTTCTGCCTTCCTCGTATAAAGACCCTTGGGTTGACATTGGGCCCATCTGGATACTTCAGGGTAATTTCTTCATCTTCAAATCCTTAATTTAATCACACCTGCAAATCTTCTTTAGCCATGTAAGGTAACATACTCACACGTTCTAGCAATTAAGACATAGACACCTTTGGTAGCCATTCTTCTTTCTAGCACACCTGCCATGTTTGTTTGTTTCATTCTGCCTTTCTGGAATTCCTATTTCATAGATGTTGACCTTCCGAGAACAATCATCTATACTCATACTCCTAATTCTACTCCTTACACTTTTATCTCTTTCTCTTTTTGTTATGTCCTGGTAATTTTCTAGACTTTTTCTTGAAGTCCATTTTTAATATTTCACATTGGTGATTTTTGTTTTAATACATAGCAGCTTATTTTTTATTTTATGAAGCTTTCTTCGTATTGGTTCTAAACTTGGGTGTCAGTCATCTGATTTATCTTTCAAATCCATCTGAATTTCATTATTCAGAAAATAGCTAAATATTTGTTCTGATAATAGACTCACTTCACTCAGCACTTTTTTTTTGACATTTGTAATTCTGTATTGATGTTGTACTGAATTGATAGAAAGGAAGTGAAATAAATATATGTGCTCTGTGTTACAACTTGAACTGAAAGCTTCGTAAGCCTGAAGTTTACTTTAACATTGCTTTACAAATAGTAACAGATCTTCTGTGATGGATAGAGGAAATGATAAGAAAACCTACAGAAAATCATCTCTAGGAAGAAAAATAGGGGCAATTAGAAAGGCAGATGAATAGCAGTAACGGGCAACAAAATTAAAAAAAAAAAAAGAAATACGGTAAGAGAGGCATCCTAGATGTGAGTGAACAGACATCTTAAATATTTGGAAAAAAAATTACATTTGAGATAAAAGTTAAACTGACCTATTTACACAAGGATGATAAGAAGAGAAATAAATTCCAGGCAGCACTTTAAGGAATAGGGACCCTCTTAACCTAACCGCCAAGTGAGGAAATAAATTTAGAGCATGAGCTATATGGAAACTGCAATGGTCAATATTTAGGTTTTTAATATTTAAAAGAGTTAAAAAATATTTAAGGATTTGAATTTTAATCCAAATTAATTGGTTTAAATTATGTAATAGTTCATGTTCTGTGTTAAAATTCAACTAAGTACCAAGATGTGATGCATGAATATAATGGGTATTTTTGCCATCTAATAAGAATAAGTAGTGTGGTGTTTCTACATTGTAGATATGGAATTTGTTAGACTGGGGGTATGACTTCACTCAGTGCTCTATTCCACTCTATAAAAGTCAATCAAGTGACATTAACTGCAAATAAACTCTAGGGCATCTTTACTGACAACACATTGCAACTTGAAGAGGGAACCAATGCAGAACAGGACCTCATATCAGCATCAGAACTGCAACAGTGCTAAAACAAGAGATGTAGCGGAAACTGGCTACCTGGATTGTTCTTGGACAAGCATAACTGACAGCATCCAGCCCACTGATGTCCAAGAACCTGACACATTACCAAGCAAGGACTCTAGAGATGTTTCAAAATTTATCCACAGACAGGTGCCCTCATTCAGGACCACAGAGAAACCATTGGGTTACAAATGTACCTGTTGGCTCTCTTCATCAACTGCTCTCAAAGTCCAGTCATTTTATTCAAGTTATCAACTGTAAACTTAGACTCTGTTTCATCCTTGTCCATTCCTTGCCAAACAACTATTTGAACTATCCAATGACATGTGAGGTGGTTTAGAGTGGTGATTATGGGCTTGCCCCTTGTATTCAGACTGTTTTCGGTTGAATTCCATTTCTTCCATTCATTAGCCATGTGTGAGCTTGAACATGTTATTTAACTTCTCAATGCCTCTGTTTTTCTTCTGGACGAACAGGATAATAACAGCGCATATCTAGTAAGGTTTTTGTGAGAATTAGGAGGGTCAATATATGTAAAGCCATCAGACAACTGGCAAGATAATTAAGCAGTAAAAGAATATGTGTTACTATCTAAAGTTTCTCATCCCTCTTCTTTCCAGGGATAAATGAAGAGTTAACAAATCAGTGTATCAATTTATGGATATAAATACCTCTCACATTCATAATTATTTTAATTTTTGTTTTAGTAGTCATGAAGATGACTGATATTGAAAGTACTTCTGGTATGTTCTTGCACATCCTACAATATTGCAACTCATTTCCAACTCAGATGACTCCATGGAGAAAGACAGACCTCATTTAGCCCCTTCTGCTATATCTTTTTTAGTACAGAAGTAAATCTGGACCCCATACCCCAAAAGCTTATATGAATCCAACCACATGTTTTCTATTCACAAGCTTTTTTTTTCATGTTTGAGTTTCCATCTTCTTTCTGCTTACATTTCCAGTAATGATCTTTGTGTGTGTTTTTTTATTTTTATTTTTTATAGTTGTAAAGGTTAAACTACTTCCTCGTTCTTGCTTCAAGAACTGCACTATATTCCATACTCTTGTTGGAAATGGGCTCTGCCCTTAAATGAGAGGTGAATTTGAATAGTACTAAGTCATGATAAATGGAGAAACTTAAGCCCACAGGATTTTATCTTCGAACATATTATTACCCTGACATCTTAAAAATATTGCATGATGCAATTATCTCCACAAGTATTTTTTAAAACTGGTTTTCCATTCCAAATGTACCATTGCAAATGGGACCTCAAGTTATTACCATCACCATTATCCAGAAACTCCTACTCTGTGTAAAGTGCTTTAAAGATACTGTAAATACTGAGAAGTATATCAAAGAATCTTGTCCACAGAGGGTAAGAGTCTATTTTGGGGAAATTATACTAGCACTGAAAGATTATGTCCCCAGGCAAGATTTACTGTGTGGCTTATAATTGCAGCAGGTATAAAGCTACATACAGAGTAGGAAATGGCTTTAAAGGCTCTTAAAAAATAAATAAGATTGAGACAAGGAAAGTGAGTATAATAGAGCATCAAAAGGAGGTTTGTAGCGAGCTAACATTGTGGAGTCTGGAAGGCATGTGACATGTCTGAGAACACTTTGTTCTTTTTCTCTTTCTCTTCAAAGGTTAAAACAAACAGGAGTGATTGGGTGATAATCATAAGAGGAAGAATGTGGGAGGTGTGGAAAATCAGTTCCTGGAGCCTGAGTTGGTTCTACCTTGAATGATTGGAAGTCACAATGTGACCTGATGACCAGAAAGGACACCAGTGACTTTGAATAGAATTTGCAGTCTGGGCCCATGGGAGCAGTATTCTGAAAAAGTGAGTCCAGTAATCACTTACTCATGTTTGCCGAAACAGCCAGCCATGAGAAAGACACTCCTCCCTCCCTCCCCAGTTCCTGTTTCTTTGTCCCAGGATGTATTATTGCCTTTTGCTAATTAATTGTTAGGACCACCTCAAATGGAACCTGACAGCTGCAGAAGAGTTTGGTAACAGCCTTAATCCCATGTTCCCTTCCATCTGTCTGCAGATGGTTTAAATTTGACTCCTCAACATCAAAAAGTATCCTACCAAAAAGCAATTACTGTGTTGGTAGATTTCCCATAAAAAATGACAAGACTGTGATATCTAGGAGTCTTGTAATTGTGGATTATGTCGGGAGTTTGACACTTATGCTGGACATGGAAGTTTTGACATTATTTTGGGCTGAATTGCTAATATTTCATTTAGATTTATTCAAACTGTCAATCATAATGACATAGAAAATAGAAATGTCAGCCATAATGCTGAAGGAAGCTGGTCCTTTCAAAACAATTAGCATTGCTTTTATTTTTATTTTTCAAAATATCTTTTAACTACAACAGGATGATACAATACCAGAATGTTTCTGTTTATCATGTGCCATCTGGATTCCCTTTATTCATTATATAATTCTTTTTCTACAAGATTTTTCTTCTGAGAATTTCAAAACAATTTAAAGGTATTATTTCAATACCCATTATATATTTTTTAAATGCCTTAAACAATACCATTTATTATATCATAGGTTTTGTAGGTCATAAATCTGGGTGCAGCTTAACTAAGAGAGCCTTAAATGGAATTCAATTATTTATTATATTTAAGGATATTATCTCAATATGAATAACATGAACAAGATAATTTAGGAAAGATAAAAATGTGAGTAGAGTCTTAGAATATTTCAAAGAATTACAGAATCTTAGAATCTTTAGAGCCTTACAGTCTTTCCTTTCCTTGGTGGCAAGCTCAGGTGCCAGGAGTGTTGACATGCCACTGAGTTGACATGTCCACCTTTTGTTTGCCACTGAGCCACAAAGAGATGCCAGTTCTCCTAATGCTGAATTCAGTACTCCTTACCAAACTTTTCCTAAAATATCATTTTGACACCTAGTCAGTTTTTTTCTAATGATTTCATTCCAGTCAGAATAAAAATCTCTGAAATAGAAGGGATATCATTTATAACATATCAAAGCACACAGTGTTGTAGAGCCCGCCAGTAAAAGACACATTCCATTATGTGAAGAACTGTATCATTCTCTAGGGCAGTCATTTTGGGGAATCGAGGCTTATGCACGTGAAAATATAATTAAGACTGTAAGGCAGTATACATGCTGGAAAGTGAATGACACAGTAGATATAGGAGCAAATAGGGTTTTTCATTGTCTTTCTATAGGTCCCTTTGGATACTTGTTGAGTTGCATTGAGTTATATTTTCTAGGAGGGGGCTAAATCAACAATGTCACTTGCTCATTTTCAGTTAGAATTCTCCTGACTTGGGCTTAATTGTGGATACTTTTTAAAGCATATTTAAAATGAGTCTGGAAAGACATTTGGGTATTAGTACATTTATTCTAATGAGCTTTACATTAGAAGTGCAGATTATATTAATATGTAAGGAAAAAACTTCATCCTTTAAAGAATTTTCTAGAGCTTCCTGATCTATGATGGTGAATTTTATGTCAACTAAGCTAGGCTATGGTACCCAAGAATGTAGTCGACCATTACTCTAGTAGTTGCTGTAAAAGGTTTATTTTTTTTATTTATTTATTTTTTTATGTGTGTGTGTGTGTTTATATCATAGTAACATTCATATCAATAAACTGTGAGGAAAGCAGATTACCTTCATCATGTGGGCGGGCCTCAGACCATCAGTTGAAATAAGTGTTTCTTTCATTAAGCACCTGGGGTTTGGTCATTGTAATCTCAGCTTAACTCTTCTATCTTAAACAGGTCTTAAGACAAAAAAGGACTGATATCTGTCAAGGAAGAGGAAATTCTGCTTGTAGTCTGCCTTCAAATTTGAACTGCAACATCAGCTCTTCCCTGGACCTCCTGCCTGCCAGCCTACCTTGCCATTTTGGTACTTACCTAATGAATGAATGAATGAACACGTACATGCATACATACATACGTACGTACATACATAAAGCACACACATCCTATTGTCTCTGTTCTATGGTGAACATTGAGCAATACACTATCAATCTACAAACCTAATGAAGTACCATAAATATGGGTTGCTCAAAAAAAGATCCATCTCAATGTTTTAACAGAAAGCGCAAGAGTGACATGGAAATCAATAGAGAATTATCACTGTGAGCATCTAACCATTGCCTTCGACTGTGCTGGTTGGAATATTCTCTTGCTGGTAGAGAACTGTTAAATATTACCACAAAAGGCAGGGTAGTCTGAGATGAACTGTACCTTTTCTCCATATTTATTGGCTGTGTGTTTGGAGTACCTAAGCTCTCTGAATCACAAGCTCATCATTTCAAATTGTAATTAATTTTAAAATTATGTATTATATGTATATATATAATAATAATAATTTGTATATTTCTATCTATTAGACAAATATTCTACAATATTTTAATTATTTTTACTGGATATTTTCTTTCTTTCAAATGTGAATGGATATTGAGTTTTTGGAATCCTTTGGAGAAGTCATTGTATCATTTCAATTGGATGACTATATTATTGAAGAAATAATTTTGGTTAGCTTATAGGCTTCCAGAAAACAAAGAAGAATTAATATCTAACTCTCTGTTCGGCTTTTAATATCTAACTCTCTGTAAAGGTACTCGATAAATATTTGTTATTGTTGGTTGCTGCAGAAGAGAAATGTTCACTAAACATTTCTTGCCCACCTCTCCATGTTCTGGCAGCTAGATAGAACCATGTAAATAGTTAGAGCCAATTAAATATGTGCAGGAAAAAAAAAACACACCTTTGCTTTCTGAAATGAATGTGTAAAAAAAAATAAAGTAGAAAGTTAACACAAATTGTTCTAGATGTTGCAACTTCAAGACACAAAGCCTTCTTTATTATGGGTTATAGAGTGATAAAGTGGAATAAGGCCCCTGTCAACATCTGTAGTATGAGTGTGAAATAAATGTTCCTTGTATTAAGCCCCTGAGGTTCAATGATTATAACCTCAACCTCCTATCCTGTCTAAAATAGTGATACACCATATGCTTACCATTTAATAAGAATAATGATTCCCAAAACACCTAGAGATACCAATCATTATATTAAGTGAAATATAATGAATTACTTATATAATCTGTGATAGAAGAAAAAATAATGAAGCAATTTGGACCAAAAAGAGTGTATGCTTTTTAAAATTTTGCTTGCTTATACATTAGATTTTAAATTTTGATGTTCAGAAAATGTATATACTTTTTACCTCAGATAATATTCATTCTGAAACTTTTACAGTAAGTATGTTTCTATAATTTTAAGGAGAAGACTATTATGTATTAAACAAATTTGGTTTTTTAGTTGCAAGACACATTTTCATATTTAAGGTAAACCTTTTATAGCACAAATTCATAAGTTTAGGTTCTGAAACTTGAAATACCATTTCCATTATCATTCAGACATCACTACAGAATTGGGATTCTGTCAGAATCAGAAGACTAGTATCCCTCAATTATCAGAATGTTTGGATATTGAAATGGTCTAAAATGAGTTTGAAAAAAAATAGTTTCAATCATTTCTGATGATACTTAGAAGAGTTGTTCAAGTACCAGTAAAACAATTTACATAACTCTAATAGTGATATACAGAACTATGACTAGAACATATTAGAATGTTAGACCTTTGTCAATAGGTTCAATATCTTGAACTATACAAGCCACATATTTTCTTACCAAAAGTATAAATCATTTTTTAAGCTCCAAAGAGTGACTTTTTTTTTTTTAATTTAGAGGAAAATATATTAGACACAAGGGGAAAAAATCCAAAAATATATTAATTCCTTATACTTTCTAGAAATTGCAAGGCTGATATATATTTATAATAATATTCTATATTTTAGTGAAAAAATAGTGTATTCAAAGTAATTTATTAATTTGGTTTGCAATATCCAGCTGGTCACAGCTAGTTGTTTTCAACAAAAATTACCTACCTATATTAATAATAGCAATGGAAATTAGGATCTAAAATATTATTTATAATCAAGAAATGTTAAATTAAAATGTGAAATGGTCCTTTCATAAAATGTTTCATACAAATACATTCTCAACTTTCTCTACAGTAGTGATGGAATTTCCAAAGCTAAATAACAAAGACAAATGTGAAAAAAATAATCATTTGAGACAAGGAAAACGAAAATTATTTTCAAATAAGACCTGTAAAAAGATTTCATGAATAAAATATCTGTGACCATAAGTTAGGTCCCATAATTTAGGAAAAAACTAGCAACAAGTCTGATGTTAAAGACAAATATCAAAAGCCAGGAGGCTTTGTGTAGGCAATGGATATGGTTAGTTCCAGGTAAGGTGCACTCATTAATTAGGTGACAACTTGAAGATTCTACCTGAAAATATAATAAGTTTACATGTGCAGAGCACTTTAGAATTTCCAAAATGTGGGACATGAATTATTTACTAATTGGGAGAAATTAAGATACATAACCAGTAAATTATGATGGCAAAGGGTTCAATGCATAAAGATTTTTTTTACTTGATTAAATAGAATCTTTTCCTTTAACAAGCTAACAATAAAATATTAAGATAAAACATATGAAAATAAGAATATGTCTACTTTAAAGCATGTACTTATATATTAAAGAGCTATGATCTTATAACCTCAACTCAAAATGGATGCTGCTTTAAAAGAAATGTGAATTTATTGAGGAAATAAAATGAGAATTTCATTTATGTTCAAGTCCTGCCCTTGAGACAAGTGTTGATAGGGGAATGTGGTCTCTAAAAAAAAGGATGTTTTGCCTAAACGAGGAGGACAAATCCTAGATTAAAAAAAAAAAAAATTAAAAACAAAAAATCAAGTTATAATTTGGGGAAAATTATGTGTAATAAATTAAAATCATGACATGAGGTCAGAATAAAAGTGTATATAAATAATTACTTGGTATCTAGAAAATCAGGAGTAGAAGTGAGTTTTCTATGAGGGGTCAGATTATTTGGGATACTCTTAATAAAAGTACGAAGATCTTGAGATCTCCTACACAGTATAAAGTAAAAACAGTTACTGTAGGAACAACACTGATATGAACACACTGACCCTTACAACAGGTCTGAAAAACAAGAAGAGCAGAAAATTGGTTATACTTTCATATTTTATAGATCCTGCACTTCTGTGAGCTAAACCCGTGTCTGAATTATTTCTCTCTTTTGAGAACTGACCTCAAGAACCAACAAACCGAGATCCAAGATAGCAGAGTAGATAAAAACTGTGCGTACCTCCTTCCATGAACACATTAAAAATTACAACTAAATTACAGAACAATCGACTTGGAGAACCTTCTGAAGTGTGGATGAACAAAAGTTTTATAACTATGGATATCAAAAAGAAGCTACGTCAAGAGTGGTAGGAGGGGTGGAGACACCAAATGGGCTGGCCCCAAACCTCCATGTGACTGTTGAGAACCAGGAGAAATATTTCAGCCACAGAACTTCCCCAGCGAGAGACTCCAGCCCCACACCAGCCTACCCAGCCCAGAGGACTGGTGCCAGGCAGAGGAGCTGCCACAACGTCTCATTGTGAAAAACATAGGGATTCTGACCATCTGGGTGGAAAAGAAGGCAGTGGGAAATCCAGGCATCCTCTTAAAGAGCCTGTGCATAGATAGACTCACTTGCTCGCAGGAACTCACCTCGTGCTCCAGAGGACGGACGGTAACTCAGGGTGTCGTCGGAGGCATAAGGGGGGCAGACTGAGGTATTTGGCTTCAAGATACTGGCTGGAGGACAACTGTCATTTTCCCTGTGAGAGTTCCTTCTGTCGTGCAACCAACAGGCAGACGCCATCTTTAATACTTTGAGCACTTCACTTTATGTTTACGGCCAAATCTGAATCTGATTGGTCTGGTGAGCTCCACTGTTCTGCCCTGCTGACTCACTGGGACCTTGCGCCACCCAATTCTCTGAACTCTGGAGGCACTTTCTCACACAAGTAGCCAGCCCTGCTCACCTTGCACTCTTCCTTGAAAAACTATCGGAATCTGCAGGACACAGGCAGGCAGCAGCTGGCTGCGGTGTGCTTTGAGACATTGGCTGAAGAGCTCCAGGTTCAGCACTGGCACCAAACCAGAGACCACATTAACCTGATGACCACAAATTTTCCCACTCTAGTGACTCCCTGAAACCTGTCTCACCCAATGTGCATACTGCAGGAGGCTTTATCAGGGACTGAACCTTAAGGGAGCCAGCAAGTGGCAACAGGCCTTGGCATGTTCTGGATTTTTGCAGAGCTACCCCAGGCCTGGTGCTGATGGCAGCCATCCTCAATTCTCAATGTGGCCTCTCCTACACACCTGCAGGGTTAATACAGGCAGGTAACAGTGTGGATCGCTTTGTAGCTCCTCCCAGGTAGCTGCAAACTGGTCACTGGCAGTGGCTGACCTGGTCCTGCATTGTAGTCCCTCCCAAGAGGCTCCAGAGCCAATATACATGGAGGTTGACTTCAGAGCACAGCAGAGCACCACCCATTTAGCTCCACAAGTGACACACGCAAAGGGTGGTCTCAACGGGCACTAGAGCTCACTGGGGTGAATCCCAGTTAATGGAGTAAGCCCTCCGTACAGTAGCCTATGCGCTGTGGACATTCCCAAACCCTACAGCCAATCAGCCTGAGGGTCAATCCTACCCACTGACATGCCAATAGCAATCAAGGCTCAACTATAACAGAAAGGCACACAAAACCTACTGTCGTGCAGGGGACCCTGCTGGCTGCGCCATTTGTCGTGCGTGGCAGCAGGCGGGGTCTCAGCTCCCGCTCCCCACATAAGAACGCAGGACATGGTAAGGCCAAAAAGGAACACCCACGGAGCCATAAGTAGGGGAGTCATATCACTATATTCTCACTGGCAGCACCCGCCTCTCTGCAATCCGCTCTTGCTAGCCCCCATTCTTTCTGCTAGAGTAGCCACGGCAGTTATATTAGTGGCCAATGGCTTACGGGTTACAGCTGATAGCCAACTAGCCACAGCTGATGGCCATCTGATCACAGTTGATGGCCATTTACTACCCAAGCCGCACTTTTCTATGTGAGGCCGAGAGCCTGGAAACTGCTTTTGGGGGCTTTGTCCCCACACTCCACCCCTACAGGGTCTCGCCTCACAATCTATGCAACAAGCGTCTTCCGCGAGGGGCCCTGTGCGAGGAGCTTGGAGGTGAATGCAATATCCCAGACACAACCAGGCTCTCTGAGCACAGCCAGGGTTCTCAGGGCACTATCAGTTCTGGGCACAGCCAGACTTCCTGGGTTTCTTAGGGTACCACCTGTCTCCCCGGGCACAGCCAGGGCCTCTCAGGGCACTGCCAATCTCTCTGGGCACAGCCAGACTTCCTGGACACAGCCAGGGCCTCTCAGGGCACTGCCACTCTCTCTGGGCACAGCCAGACTTCTTGGACACAGCCAGGGCCTCAGGGCACTGCCACTCTCTCTGGACACAGCCAGACTTCCTGGACACAGCCAGGGCTCTCAGGGCACTGCCACTCTCTCTCTGGGCCTCTCGGGGTACTGTGCTGGAACAACAGCGGCTCACATCAAGGTGCTTACATATTATCAATGGCGGCCAGTCAAGACACAAAAGCAAACATCCACCAGTCCCACTACATGGTGGTATGTTCCCAAACAGTCAAGCGTCCATTAAATTAGGGATGGAAGGCAATTCCTCATAGTCCATAGTCATTCGCCAGGGCTGTCCTGGGGGTGAGGGATGACCTTGACCTCACGCTCATCTCCCACGGAGGACTCAGCAAGCGTTTCCTCCAGGGACAAGTCCTGCATCCAGGCTGCGTCAGCAAGCACTTCCTAGCCCACAGCGCCGCAACAGCCTTCGCTTTCTCCGGCCTCTGCTGGTTGGGGAACCATCCACATCTTTCCACCTCTCCACGGGGATCAAGACCTCCAGCAGCTGCTCCTCCTGGTCTTTCTCAGAATGAGCTTTCATATGCACAAACTGTTCCACTGCCCTTCGGAAAGCTTTGGCCAGCACCGTATCCTGCCGACTATGCCATGTGTCGTGCGGGGGACCCTGCTCGCTGCGCCATTTGTGGTGCGGGGCGTCCAGCGGGGTCTCTGGTCCCACTCCCCACATAAGAACGCCAAAAAGGAACACCCATGGAGCCATAGGTAGGGGAGTCATATCACTATATTCTCACCGGTGGCATCCGCCTCTCTGCAATCCGCTCTTGCTAGCCCCCATTCTTTCTGCTAGCGTAGCCACGACAGTTATATTAGTGGCCAATGGCTTACGGGTTACAGCTGACGGCCAACTAGCCACAGCTGATGGCCATCTGATCACAGTTGATGGCCATTTACTACCCGAGCCAGCACCTTTCTATGTGAGGCCGAGAGCCTGGAAACTGCTTTTTGGGGCTCTGTCCCCACACCTACACAAGGGATGCTCCTAGAACACCCAGAGCACATGACCAGGGAGACTGTACCAGGGCCCCATAGGGCACTGACTACATAAAGCCACGTGGCCAATACTGGGACACGTAGCAGATCTACCTCATACACAAATAAACAGCGAGGCAGCCAAAATGAGTAAACAAAGAAATATGTCCCAAGATAGAATAGGAGAAAACTCCAGGGAGGGGTGAGGTGAAACTAAACGAAATGGAGGCAAGCAACCTACCAGAGACAGAGTCCAAAACAATGGTTATAAGGATACACAAGGAACTTAGTGAGAACTTCATCAAAGAGATAGCAAGCATAAAAAAGGACATAGAAACCATAAAATAGAACCAATCTGAAGTGAAGAACACAATAACTGAAGTGGAAAATGCACTACAAGGAATCACCAGCAGACTTGATGAAGCAGAGGATAGAGTCATCAATTTAGAAGAAGGTAGCAGAAGGTCGCAGAAAACACGCAATCGGAACAGGGAAAAAAAAAAAAAAGAACATCCTAAAAAATGAGGACAGTTTAAGAAACCTTTGGAACAGCATCAAGAGTGACAACATCCACATCGTAGTGGTACCAGAAGGAGAAGAAAGAAAGCACGGGATTGAAAACCTATTTGAAAAAATGACTGAAAACTATCTTATCCTGGCAAAGGGTATTGCACTGAATGAGGTATGTCAGACAGAGAAAAGACAGATGAAATGTAGTTTTGCTTATACGTGGAATCTAAAGAAAAAAATAAACAAACAAAACAGAAACAAACTCATAGATACAGAGAACATATTGGTTGCCAGATGGGAGAGGGTTGGGAGTGAATGAAAAAGGGGAACGGATGAAGAGGTACTAATTGGTTGTTACACAGTAATCATGGGGATGTAGGGCATGGCATATGGAATACAGTCAATAATATTGTAATAACTATGCATAGTGTCAGATGGGTACTAGATTTGTTGGGATGATAGATGGCAGGGGTTGGGGGTCAGGGTGAAAAAGGTGAAGGGATTAAGAAGTACAAACTGGTAGTTACAAAATAGTCATGGGGATTTAAAGTAAAGCATAGGGAATATAGTCAATATATGGTAATAACTATGAGATGTGATCAAGAGATATGGTGAATGTTTAAATTAAAAAAAAAATTACAGTAAAAGACACATTGCCTTTAGTCTCCCTCAAAATACTCCCCCTCACTTTAAACACTCTTATCCCATCTTTCTTGCCACTTTCTGAAGCAGTTCTGGAAGTCCTCTTTCATGAGCGTCTTTACTTCATCTTCCATCATGACAAAGCTCCATGTCACACATCATTTCTGGTATGGCAATTCCTGTCAAATAAACACATTATGGTGTGTCCTCACCCACCTTATTCACCAGATCTGGCACTATGTAACTTCTGGCTCTTCCCCAAAGTTAAAATGACCAGGAACGGAAAATGTTTTGAATCAATACAGGGCATTGAGGCAGCCATGACAGCACAACTAAAGACTCTCACAAAAGAGGACTTCCAGAACCACTTCAAAAAGTGGCAAGAACAATGGGATAAGTGTGTTCGAAGCAAGGGAGAGTACGTTGAGAAGAATTAATGGCAATGTGTCTTTTACTGTAATTTTTTTTTATTTAAACATTCACCATATGTTTTGAATATACCTTATACGAACAGCGCCAGGTGAGTACGAGACTTGTCAGGGGGATCATTTCTTCAATTATATAAACGTTTAACCACTATGATATATACCTGAAATTAATATAAAGTAATACTGAATGTCAATTGTAATTGAAAATTTTAATAAGGGAGAAAAAGGTAAAGGGGAATAGATTTCTAAATTTCTAGGTATAAATTAAATAAGTCATGGGGATGTAGTGTACCGCATAGGAAATATAGTCAATAACACTGTGATAGCATGGTACAGTGTCAGATGGCTGCTGGACTTATGGTGATCACTTCTTTAGGTATAAATGTTGAATAACTATGGTGTACACCTGAAACTAATAACAACGTTGTATGTTAGCTATATTTTAATAAAAATCTTTTAAAAAGGACTTAAAAAAAAGAACCAGCATACTCAGCACATAACATGCCTTAAGGGTACAGTGTCTTAGGCACTCAAGAGCTGTGTTATTTATTCCTTGTAAACTATGTTACTCTTGCCCTCAGCCTGTGCCTCAGATGGTCTGGTTCATTACCTACTGGGGTGATCAAACTTACATCTGTGACAGGTCTAAATTCCAAGACCATGGCTTTATAGGTTTTCTATGATTTCCATTGATCTTCACTATATAATATGAAAGTAATAAGATGCACACTAAGAATCCCTTAAATTTCATACATATTCCTTTTTGCCACAAACTATTAACTATCTATTTTCCCCTTGGTTTTGTAACCTCCCTCTATCACTGATGGTTCAAGGGAAAGAGAAGCGCAAAATAACCACGTGCTAATTTACTCCCAATTTGATAAAACAATTGTATCCCCTGGTTAAACCTTAGTTCCTTCATTAGGAACTGAGATCTCTAGCAAAGCTGTGCTCAAGTTTGCAGAAAGTTAAAGCAAAAACTTGCACAGTGGGTGGTTTGTTGCGAGGAGCCCCAAACACATACCATGAGCAACACATGTATTTATTGTGTATACAGAGGGTTGATCAGGAAAATATACATATGTAGTGTTTATTGGCAAATAACTGACAATAGAGAGGTAGTACAACACACACGGCCTCCCGAACTCTCATTATTTCACAGGTCAGGTAAAGTAGAGATGATCTCAGTGCAGCCTGGCCACTGTTCCACCAAAGGGGCCATGCTAGGATAGACGGCTGCAAGCGTGACTGAGAACTCTCCAAGACATCAACTAAGCCTCAAGCCCACACTCCATTACAGATTGATTATTTAACCTAAGAAGAGATAGGAAACTTCTATTTTCAGTAAAAATTCAGAAATATATCAAGGTTATCTGTGGGCCCAGGTACAATGCTACAGAAGATGCATAAAAATCACCCAGTTCTACATACTGAGTGTCCTTGGGAAGGCTTCACGCCAGGAATGCAGACGTCAGTTAAAGGCCACCTTGTTTCTCTGTATGAGTTCAGTACAACTGAGTCATCTACCTTCCAAGATACCAAAAGGGGAGAAAAAAAATGAGCTTCTAGGGCCATCTAGACTTGTTGCATTTAGGTCTTAGATACAGTAATGAGAAGGGTCACTCCCACTTCCTTGACTTTGTTCTCGGATCAGTGTATTCTGACTACGGAAAGGAGCACCACATATTAGTCACCATTTCAAAGCAAGTTCAGCAAAATTTGTAAGACTGCTAAACCAACCTTGGAGGCTGTCATGTCCCGGGTGGCCTCAAAACTGAATCTTCACCCATTCCACTATTCCGCCAGATCAGCTGGTGCATGAGTTAAGTAAATTTGATGGACTCATTGGCCTCTTTTCTGGCTGTGAAATGGGTTTCTCAGTTAGAAGCAATGTGGTATGTGATACCATGTCTGTGAGTAAGGCATTCTGTGATTGCATAGGTAGCAGTGCTAAAGGAAGAATCAAGGTGAACAGATAAGGCAAATCCATTTCTGAAATATGTCTATTTCTATAAAAACACATTTTGTACCCCAGGAGTTGTTTCTCCTGTGATATACATGGCTCCAGTTGCAAGAGAGAATATTCCAACACACCCTAAGAAACCCCACGGACAGGGCAGAATCCAGGACTTTTATTTGTTTTATCTCTGACTCCTTACACACAAATGACTTCTTGGGCATTTAGGATATTCTTGCTACTCCCCTCCCCACCAGATTCAATCCACAACAATGAAGTGGACCAGTGGGAGCTCTTAGAAACATTCTGATCAAGGTGGTGAGGTCTCGCTGTTGTAACAGTAGGGAAGTTGACATAGCCCTAAGACACGGTGGCGTTCACACCTTATACAATATACATACAATATACCACTGTGTCTGACAAGTGAAAATGAGTTGTTTCTTGTCATGCTTTCAAATTATTATGGAGAAGGAAAAGAAGAAAAACAAAACAAAACAAAACATTTTGCTAGCCAGGTTATTAACTGTATGCTAAGTTCCAAAGCCTGCTTTGATTTATTGTACTCAGGATACAAATTGGAACCGTTGTTACAATTGCAGTGATTACCTGATTAAATTTAGAATGGTCTATAAGCATTCTCTTGTTTTTTGTAGGTGAGTTAACTGTGGAGGTCCTAGAAAGCACTATTCCATCATCCTTAATCCTCCGGAGTGGAGATTTTGCTTTTGGTTTACTATTTCATTACACCAAGGAAGGGCTAACATAGGGCCCTTCTTATCATAATGGTCAATGCAGGGATTCTGTCAGTTTCTTAATTTACTTTACACAAATATGTAATCAGGAACTGGGAAAATAACCAAAGGATGAATCTGTGGATTCATTAGACCCACTTTGAGATAGACTTGGGCCAAAACTCCATTCACCAGCCAATTTCCATAAGCGTTACTGGGCAATAATGGCATTTCAGATTAATGTCAACTCAGAGCCAATGTCTGGATTTTCCCTTTCTTCAGTGCACAGTCGCAGGCAAGAAGGCCATACACCCCTCTCCCCCAGGGCATGCTTGGAGGAGGATTTACAGCCTGTACGCATGGCAGTGTTGGACGGCCTTCCTCAAGGGGGCCCAGTCGCCGCTTCAGTCAGGAGGTTCAGGTTTATGGACTAGCTTGGGTGAAGGAACTGGATGAGAGGCCATGACTTCTTATGTCAGTGACTCAGACACCATTACTTCTCCCCAGACTGAATTTATTTCCTGTACTATAGATTAAGTAATATTTTATGATTGTTTATTTTGTTCCTAGGACCCTGTAACCAATTAGCCCTGTCCCAGACCCTAGACTAAAACACTCCAAATGGTGGCTCATCTTTACAGCAGTTATGGCAATTGAGACATCCTTATCACTGATGGTGAAGCGCTGACATCTGGCCTCTGTCACCCTGGGATCCCACAATTTTCATTAAAGTCATATATACTAACTACATCAAGGGTGGCAACTCCCACCACCATCATTCCCCAATCTACAAATGACCACCAACACCAAGTTTTAGAGGATTCTGCCTCTTTTCTCATAACGCATTTCTCAAGCCCCAGAGACGGGAGGGTTTCTATGACTTTCAGGCAACATTGTAAGAGGGAGAAAAAGCAAATTGCACATAATAATTGTATTCTAACATTACCAAATTTGTAAGTCTGTTGAATTCCTTGCTCTAAACAATTACAGGGAAATTCTGACTTCCTGACCTTGTTAAACGTAGCCCTTTGTGATATCTATGCTTCAGTCAGTCCACCAAGCAAACTGTTAGAGACATTTGCAGCCAATAAACTTAGTACATCAAATCCTATATCCAACAGGTCCACCCATAGCTTTCTATTCCATCTCCTCAGTCTAACATGCTTAGGATGTCGATGATTCTCAAGTTCCAAATGGTAAATAGGAGGAATCCCAGTGATGTGTAGGCTATTTTCTCCCAAAATAATTAGTGGTTCTCCCTTGGGTCTTATTGGAATCTGACTCTGGTTTTGCATATAGAGGCAGTGAGGAGCAAAATGGGTAGAGCATGTAAAAGAACAAACTTTCTCAGAGAGAGGGAACGGATTGTTTTAACTGGAGAATGAATTTGGGGATTCATTTAATTTATGGGAACCCAGGGTTTCCAGCTTCTTCTGAGAACACCCAAATGTTTTTGCTCATGTCTAAGGCAATCATCCCTTTCTTACTAAGAAACTGGACCAAATTGCCTGACCAATCTGCATCATGATTCTCCAAACCATGCCATGAGACTTGAGTTCTGATCTTCAGCCATGTCCACCCTGTTTCTACAATGAATTTAAAAAATTTTATTTAGAGCTTTCATGAAGCTGTTTTTCTACCTATATTTTGAGCTAAGAGTTCAAAATCTTGAGTCAATTTTTGTTTGTTTTTTTCAAGTCCTTCAGTGCTGCCTCACATACTTCTCAAACTCTACAATACTTATAACCGTCGTCACCGCCACAGTGGCCAAGTTCAGCAGGTCACTTAGTTTCTTAGAGCCCTGATACTATAGGTGGCTGTGACCCCTCTGCACACCATGAATTACTAAAGTTCCCCTTTGTGCCTACAAGGTGGGCATTCCTACACTCATGCTCTAACATGTGAAGAACTCTACAAACCCTTTCTTGAGCATTTGTTTCCTGGGACCGTTCATTATCGGCAAAAGTGTATCCATCACTTTCACACCAGGCAAACAGAAACTACTCTGAGTATCTAAAATAGCAAGTTCAGTGCAGGAAACTGGTTACACAGTGATGGGAGAGCTAAGGAGATGGTGAAGCAAACCAGACATTAGCAACATCAGGAAGCCACTCCAAATCATCAAAGCAAAAAGGAGAAACTGTATTAAGGGAGCCAGAGGCCAAGGGTATCTGGCAGGATCTGGGAGTGTGGCAGGCAGGCACTACAGCCACCGCTGGAGACGGCTGACACCAGAGATGTGATCCAAGTAGAGTGAGAGAAAGAGAAATATCTTGGCTTCTCCTTACCACCTGGTCTCACACATTGATCTCCTGCCAGTGCCTAGGGTTAATCTTCCTACGACACTGAGTATAAAATTGGGAGTGACAGGAAGAGATTTGAGAGCAAACAGTCCCCAGGCCTGCAAAGAAACAAATGTGGTTGCCCTTTTCAGAATAAGAAACAATTCTTCCCTCCACCTGGGGTGGACTATTCTGGCCTCATTACACAACTATTACTGCCCAGTGAGGAGGGCATCAGGCTCCATGTGTAAAATTGACCTACGATAAAGCTATTAGGAGCATGAGAACTGAAAAGTATGCATTAGGGCACTTATTAGGAGGAAGAAATTGAGGAGAAACAGACATTTACTTGTGAGAAATTAAGGAAATAAGATTAATTGGACAAAACAGAATAGATGGCCAAATACGTGGTACAGCCAGACCTAGGAGACAGAGAATGATGGTTTTAGAGCACAGGGACTGTATCTATTTAACTCTTTTATTCAATACGTGAGATGGCATTATGAGACGGTGGTAAATGCTTTCAGATTATCGTGGTAAATGGTTCTTCCTCATGAGAGTGCAAATGACTGTGGGTAATTACATGAAATTCGGACACCAGGAAATTAAATATCAACAAATGTTCACTGACATTGAAATTTATTCAATTATTAGTTTCCCAGTGGAAGTCATAGAAGCCAATAGGTGTTGTTAAAATTAAGCTGGACAAATCACAAGGATTTTATTTTTAAAACCATGCAGAGTTAAGTGAGTAGGGGGCAGGCTCTTATGTCTTTGATGATACGTCTCTAACTTTGTCTACAGTGTTTGACATAATTAGTAATAGAAACACTGTAAGTTTTCTTTTTCTTTCCCTACATTTCTATTTTCCACCACTGAGTAATTCAAACCAGCACATGGAACACATGGGATGAGCAAAAAGTCTAAATTATACACAGGTTTGAATATTGGCTCCGTGAGGGATAAGCCATGTTAAAAATACAAATTCCAGGGTTTCAAATTCCTGTGGGAATCATGTGTCTTTTTTTTTTTCTTCTTCAGATTACATAAATACCAATGGCATTTGTTGCAAAGAGAGTCTTTGGAATTTTTCTTTGTTCCACTCTGTACGGCATTGTCATTATTGAATTTTTATAGCTCAGACTGCCACTGACATCTGAAGTTGTCAAATAATCTTTTCCGATTAGGTTATTCTTTCCAAAGTGTTGTAGCTCCAGGAAATTATGAATTCTGATGTCTAAATAGGTTATAGTATTATATTTAAAGAAAATACATGTAGAATCACAGAACATTTAGAACTAGAAAAAGCCGTAGAGATTATCTAGATTTATAGTTCCAATTTTATAGATGAGAAAACACACCAAGGAAATTTAGTGATTTTTCCCCCCAGAAGCATGTAGGTTGTTAATGAGAGAACTAGGTCAGGAATCCATTTTTTTTCCAGATAATCTAAGAAAGTATTCTGTCAGGAATGCTTCATTTGTACAGTAAGACTTCATTCATGTGATATAGTTCTGGTTTGTGGTCATAAATAGTTGCAAAAATCTATTCCCTCTTCTTTTTTTTCTTTTTTTATTAAGAAAAACAAGACTGCTTTGTCCAGGGGGTAACTCATTCCTCACTGTTCTCAGCTTCAGGTTATTTGCACATAAATTCTTCAGTTCAGAGTCATCTTACAAACTGTTTTTTCCTTGTTTGTCCATGTTGAATTCCTTCTAAATGTGCTTGGCTTTGTCTTCCTCTCTCTCTCTCTCTCTCTCTCTCTCTCTCTCTCTCTCTCTCTCTCTCTCTCAACCTGAAGCCTTTTTAAATCTTGGCTACTCAGTATAGAATTCTCTTATCATCTTTGAATTTATAGTTTAATGTACTGCAACAGGTAGGAACTAGGAAATTAAAAATGCAAGGCCACACACCAGTGCTCTTGAAGGTAGGGCTTCCATTTTCACCATGCAGGATGTGTTTAAGCAGCAAGTGAATAGGCAGATTTGCCCTGAGCTAATGAGACTAAAGCTTCAGGACCCCTTATTTGCAGAGGCCCTTTCCAAAGCCTAGGGATGATCCTAGCATTCATGTCGACATATGTTCCAGCAATTTTTTTTCAAAAATAAGCTATTGAACTACAATCATTTAGGAACACTCCCATTCAGATGTCCTCTCCATCACACTTTCCCCTTGTGCTGCTGTGGGGATCAAGCTACGGGAAAATTGAGTTGGCAGATATGTCTACTTTGATTCATACCATTCTCAAACACTTCTAGGTGTAATTAAATAATCATGTCCTAGTGTATGAACGGCATCTGGGAATATTTCAACCCCTCACTGTACTGATTCAAAAGGGGCTAAGAGCCTATTACTCTCTGAACAAGTCTTATGAGTGTTGTACCACCAAACACAGAGGATAAGGAAAAAGAAATGCGTTTGAAATATGAAGATAAAAGCTAGTTGTTGAAAGAGTAGTATGTTATATCCTGTAAGTGTCTTAGGCAGGTAGTCAATACAAATTTACAAGACTTTTTGGATTTCATGTTTATGGTGTCCATCAGCTTTTCCAAATGTATTAGTTGTGATTTCTCATTCTAAATAAATATTGCCTTTCATGCATAATTTAGTATTCATTTTGTATTCTTTTTCTTCTTAAGAAGTTCTCCTTTCCCCAACTTTTGTAAGTCTTTTAGGCCCCACGAATCCTAGATCAACCCTTGGGTGATTACCTTTCTCAAGTGAATCCTTTCAGGCTTCTGGACAGCCTGATCCTGGTTCATTCCAGGAGCCAGAGTTCAGCAGGACTGGGACAGAAAAGACCTATTATGAGCAACCGAATAAGTCAAAACAGGTAAAAAAAAAAAAAAAAAAAATCTCTTCTGGGAAATGCAATAAAAAAGATCAACATCAGAAAAGTTGATTTCTGTTGACAAGTCTAAAAGGGATCATGATGGGGCCCAGAAAGAGACAAGTCCAGAGGCCTCACAGGCCCAGACATACAGCATAGGACACGGAGCAGTGGTTGCATGTAAGAATATTTCTTTGAAAAAGCTGACATTTCTAAGACTTGTTTCTATGAATGTGCTTTGCCTAATAAGAGAGCAGTTTTGGCTTATTTCAAATAATCAGTACAGACACTATGGCCACTGTCACCTGTCAAGGGAAAGGATTTAACATCCATATAAATTCAAGACCACAGTCCCTAGGGATTAAAATCACGACTTTATTTTACTTGTATTAGTACTGTTAGGCTATATAGTTGACCGTATAGGAAAACTAAATGGAGAAGGAAAAAAATATGTTATACACACACACATTAAGTTCTGGGGTTCTGGGAACAGAGAGATTTCTTCTGCTTTTTCATGGAATTTGGAGGAAGAAGCAAATGGGGTTTATCTCTCTCTTCCACAAATTTATCATAATCTGATTTGTGATGCAGACATTGGACTAGATTTTCCAATTACTCATCATGATATCTCAGTCATGAAATTAGCTGACCAGTAATTTAGTTTAGGGAGCACAGCTCATTTATGTTATAAGAAGTTTAGATGCCAAGCATCCAATCACTCAGAGTAGGACTTTATACTCTTGCTTACATATGTTTTATATGTAAATGTGAACGAACAGTAGTTACTCAATATTAATTGTGTAGTAGATTGAGAGGCAACTTGGCATAGAGGGGAAAAAATTAGCTTTGAATTTACACAGACTGAGCATTCATTCTTGATTCTGCTTTGGGCACATTAATTAAAATCTCTACAACTCACTTTTCTCATCTGAATGTGGGAATAGAAAAACACCCACCTTGGAAAGTTGTGCTGAGGATTTAATGAGGCAATTTTTGTGAAGTTTCTTGTGGCCGGTGCCTAATAAACTGGGGTCATTAGTAATTGATATATGAAATTCTAAGCATCCTAGGAAGTCCAGCATTTAAAAGGTATTTATACATTATATCACGTAACCCATATATCTATTATAATGTAGGTATTACTACACACACATATACACATACACACTCACTCATATGTGTATGTGTGTGTGTGTGTGTGTGTGTATATATATATGTATATATATATATATATGATATATATATGATAGTATATATATATATATATATATACATATATATATATATATGATAGTAGTAGTAGTAGTAATAGTAGTAGGGAAGAGTAATTTTTCCCACATTAAACAACTGACAAATAAAGGGTAAGAAGATTAAAACCAAATTCTTAGCTTTCTGACAGAGAAGCTGAAAGTTAAGATATTGTGTGTTTTTAAATGATTTGTTCTATCACTTTGACTCCTCCCCCAACACACACTCAGGGTGTGAGAAATGAGGATTCTTCATACATATTATTACCTTAATTATAAAAAAAAGGATTAATGTATAATTTTGATTTTTTGTTTGTTTGTTTTTTAGCAGACAAAACACGAACTCATCCCTAAAGATATTAGGGGGTTGACATTTTCAGATAAAAAACAAGATGTCAACACAAAAAGTTATAATTCTTCCAACCCATTATTCATTATTTTAATGAGATTTGAGGTTGACCTGAGTAGAAAAATAACCATGACCCTTCAGCCCAGAAGAATATGTTGAATGAATTAGTTTGTATCCCCAAGTTACAAAAATTATTCTGCAATTGCAAAATCTGTCATAACTCTTTTGGCTCATGTAAGCTACATTACTGTTGCTCGTCCTTCTAAAGCACCCTGCTCTTTCTGGTCATTGTCAGTTCCTCCTACTGTCTCTTTTATCCCAGTTGGCTAAGAGATTATTAAAATATGCTCACAGCAGAGAAGTTCAGATGGACAATAGCAAAAATTTACAGGGGAGGAGGGGCCAGTGTGGTGCTCTAATATTCTTTTTTTGGTTAAATCTGAGTTTGAATCCTAACTCTGTCACTTGTAAGCTGAATATCCTCGGGCAAGTGCTTAACGGATGATTTCCTCAATTCCCTAAAATTACTGAAAAATAAGATGAAAAGAAAATCCATAGTATTCAGTGCTAAATGATTGACATACTTTAATCTCCAGAACAGCTCTATGAAATAGTTACTTTTAAATATTGGAATAGTTACTAAATGAAATAGTTACTTCATTTTATGGATGAACACACTGAGATTTAAAGAGGTTAAGGAAATTGTCCAAAGATGTACAGCTTCTAAGTAGCATCATTAAAATTCAAATTTCCATTTATTTTTAATATATTGTTAACAGCCTCCCAAATAATGCTGTGATATCTACATATTGATATTGGTGAGAATTCTTTGAGATAAGTTCACTTAATGTTCATAGTATATAGAAGACTTAATAAATACCAGCTCCTATCTCTTTGTAGCTATGTAGTATTTTTAGTTCTTTCAAAAGAGTTTACATTTCTTATTTCATCTTCACCTGACAGATAAGGAAACTGAGGAAACATGGGGCTGAATGGTATCAACAAATAACCAGAGAAACTGGTCTGAGGACCCAGGGTTTCTCTCTCCACATTTGCTACCTTCTCTTCTCCAAACCTCCAATCTGTCAAAATCCTGTGAGAAGAAACTTTCATTTTTCTCTTGGGTCCTCCCTTCCTTTTTGGCTCCAGGCAGAAAGGCGTATGCTTATTTTCATAAATGAATGAGTATCTTAATGTTACAGAACCTGATAGCACACACTTAAAATGATTACTTTGTGATCTCTGGGATCATCATGGCAGGAGGCCACTTTCAACTAGACGCTTGCTCCCCTGCAATGACAAGCCTTAATGGAATCTGGCCTGTGGAGTGTCTGGGCTGTGTGCGAGGCTGGTGTCAGAGCAAGTGCAAGCAAGTTTCCCAGAGCTCAGCCTTTACAACATTGTGTAACTCACACATTCCTTCAAGGCACCACCCACCTTTTCCAGTGGGAATCTACTGAAATGATTTTCTTTGAGGCAGTGTGGAAATAGGGGGGAAGGGTGTGAAGTATGTGCTTTTGGAGGAGATTGTGGATGGGGGAGTGGGTGGAGACGGGGGGGGGGAGGGGGGCGGTGACAAGCAAAGATGGAAAAAATCACCACCACCGCCACCAAAATATTCTGCTCAAGGATGAGAGTGTACACCCTACAGCTGCTAGCACTGTTCAGCATATTTTGCATATTTACATATACCAAGTATTTCCAAACAGCCTTGTGTTTGTTTGAAAATCCCACACGGAGATGTCTGGTAAAGCTGTTACTGTGCAAAGCTTATTTTCTTGGTGATGTTTACAAAACTGTTTTAAAATTTTTGTATATACATCATAAGTCGACCAGAAGAGTCACTGTCATGACCCACATTTTGGAGAAATCTGGATTACTCCAGCTATCTATCAGACAACATACAGAGCAAAACACCCATGTTCTAAGGCAAAGAAAGCACCTGGTTGGTTGAAGCCACTTTTTAAAATTATCTTTGATTCAATACAAAATGAAACACAAATCATCACTCAGTGATCCTCGTTAGTTCTGAAGACACCAAAGTGTGATTTTCCTTGTTGCTGTTGGTTCTCATTTTTGAGTTAGAAGTTTTTTTGTAAGAAAAAATGGTAACACTGGATAGATTTCTCATGTAGCCATTTTCCTTTGGAAACATAAAACACCACAAAACCACACACAGCCCATTTGTTAAAGATTAAGAAACTTCCAGCAGAATGGGGTTGTTTAAAACTATATTTCCCTTTTAGCAAGATCCACAAGAAAAGGATAGAGTGTCGTGCTTAAAGGGGAACAGATTTTGTATTTTTTGGCAAGATAGTAAATCCTCTGCTGCTATATTTGGCTTCCTGCAAATACTCTCTTGTACAAGTGCAAAGTGAAGATCAGCGCCGGTGTTCTTCATTCAGCCACAGCCAAACTTGGTATGGAAAGTAAAACAGTTGTGCTTGCGTGTTGTTTTTAATCAAACCTAGCTCATTTATTGATCAACAGCATTTTAGAGTATTGGTACCTACTTTACACATTAAATGAATGTATCATAACACGTTTGCATTCCATAACAGTTTTTCCACGGCTTAACTGATAACAGATGTAATGATTCAACCTAGACAGAAATGTAAAAGCTTTACCACGTCAGTGTGGTCATATATAGATATTTAGTTAAATGTGGATAAGCAGGTCAAATGAGATGCTTGGAGACTTAGAACATCACAGAATGGGCATATGTTCCCAAAAAAGGAAGCAAAACAATTAAATGGTAGTGATTGTCCCCAAAGAAAACACACTTCAGCTAGGAAGAATCTGCACCAGATGTCCTGCTCTCCACCCCCCTGAGTGCCTGTCTGAAATAAATACCACATAACCCTTTGGATCCCAAGGCACTACAATAACCACGTGAAATGTTTGAAATAGCAACAAGAATTTCCTTCATATGCAGTTATTTAAGTGAATGAAAATGAATCCTACACAAATGAGCACGGCAAACATGGAACAAGCCTTGCTAGTTCCAGTGACATAGTAAATCCTCTTAGATTACAAGACTGATAAAAAATAATAATTGAAATCTAATAGTAATTGTGGTAGGTAGAATGCCTCCCCTGCTAAATGTTCACATCTTAATCCTCAGAATTTGTGAATATGTTACCTAACATTTAAGGATTTTACAGATGCAATCATTTAAGGACCTTGAGATGGGGAGATTATCTTGGATTATCCAGGTAGAGCCAATGTAATTACAAAGGTCCTCAAACATGTAAAAGGAAGGCAAGAGAGGCTCAGAGTGATGCCAAGTAAGAAAGACTTGACCAGCGGTTACGGGCTTTGAAGATGGAAAAAGGGGGACATTAGCCAAGAACTCTAGACCCTGAAATCAGCAAGAAAACAAAGTCTCCCTCAGAGTACCCAAGAATGAATGCAGCCGGCACTTTGATTTTAGCCCACCGAGACCAAGGCTGAATGTTTGACCTACAGAGCCCTAAGATGAATTTATGTTGTTTTAAGCCACCGAATTTGTGGTCATTGTTTACAGCATCCATAGAAAACCCGTAACAGTAGTCTAGTCTAAATATGGCAGCCTGTTCAGAAGTCTGTGCCAAATTATTTTACCTGTAATGCTGGAGGGTCTACTGATTTAAATACTGATTTCCAGGCTTTGCGCTTTCACAATGAGGATTTTATTTAATAAAACATTAGACTCATGTGGGGAAACTCCAGCTTCCTTTAAAAATATAAGGTCTTGGACTTCTTTCTAGGTGTATTTCTTCAATGTCAATGAATTGTTAGGAAAGTTTTGTTTGTTTTTCCATACTACTTATACCAAGTTCTGTATCAACAAATGTAAAAACAAAACAAAATACACTTCTCTCAAAGAGTGAATGGATAACTTTAAAGCATTGTATTAAAAAAGTTCATAAGTTTCTTGTCGTTATGTAATTAATATAGCCCATTTCACTTGCTCTTCCATTATAAACGCTTGTTTTATGATCCATTCTTCACTGTAACATATCCATTCTTTGGCTCTCGAAATTAACCTCATTAAACAAACAAAAAAATACTATGATGTTTTAATTTCCAAAGATATTTATAAGTTGCTTAATTAAATAAGAAAAAAACAGAAAGCTTTAGTTAACTGTCAAGAAATTCAGACAAAACCAAAAAGCTACATTAAATATAAACATTAACGTCACATTAAATTATTTATTGAACAAATTGAAGATGACATCTGTTATTACAAAATCCTTGATTATCTTATATCATCAACACATAGGTATAAGACCTGCATTTGAAAAGTGAATAGAGATATGAAAACATCTCTTTCCCAACCCCAAGAAAAACAGAAAAAAACATATGATTTTATAATTAGCTTGTAAAGCTAAACGTTTCATGAATTATACATATTTTTTATAAATTGAAAATGACAACATTAAGATTAATTAATTTGTCTTTCTGGAAATATAAAATTAAGATAGCATGAAATTACTCATAAAACTAACAGATCTGGAATTTCAATATTGCAAGATAATATTTCTATCATTAGTTTTCAGTTTACCTAATCAAGTGACAAATATTAAGTTCACCACACTGTGCATTTTTTTAAATGAAAGTATATCAGCCTATCTAGATTTATACGATGAAAACAAGTTAAATCCATGTTTTCCTTTCAATATATGCACTTTAAAATGACTCAATGAATTCACATGGAAACGTTTCCCTACAATGTATATCCAGAAAAATGTATGGAATAGTAATTTTAAATCAGATATTATATCTAAGATTGTAAATATCCTAAGAAATTAAATCAAGTATGTAAATATTCATTATTAATTTTTGTCTTAGCCACAGCATTGAAAAATGTACATCTTTATTAGTATAAAGAGATATTACTAGAAAAGTTCACATCTTATGCATAAATGAAAAAAGCTAATTAAGGAATCTCGTATTCTAAAAGAGTTCTTCTTAGGCCAAAATTTAGTAGTCCAGACACTGTTAAAAAGGAAGTTAATTGATAGTGACCAGCCCTTTTCTAAAAGGTGTCATTGTTTACTTATACAACAGAATTGGCAAATTACACTTATTATTTCTCGGAATTTTAAAGGGGGATTCTGATAAATTTATTGGATCCAATTAATTTGCAATTTCAAGAGAACTAGTTTGATCAGTTATGCGAAACTATAAAAAATATTTTTCAACTAAACAAAAAGCACAATGGACAATAAAAGAAATGAGAAAATTAAGATATTTTAATAATAATAATGAATAATTTGGAAAAGTGTATAAGGCAAAATTCCCAGAAAGCACTAAAAGAAAAAAAAAAAAAACCTACAGAAAAATTCTGAAAGTCTGTTCTGTGACAAACCTCCTCCATGACCAAGTTAGGAAGGTAATTAACATTTTGAAGCTATTGAGACTGAAGTTTCCTTGCAGGCCCCACCCATACCCCCATCACCAGAGTCATCCACTTTTGTATAGTTTACATATTTGTCTTCAGCATACATCATTGAACTGAATCTTTCACCTCATTTTTCTAAAACAACTTTAATAATAGTTTTAATACTAGATTTAAAGGGCTCTTGAGCCATGACTTTAGGAAATAAATTTTAATTTCTTTCTCAAACAAGCCTTAAATTTTCTGAAAGATGCTTCTTTTATCCTGAATGAAAGAAAACAAAACAACAACAACAACTAAAACTGTGTCCTTAGGGTCCTGCATATTAAAACAGGCAGGCTGATTTCAATCTTGGTCTCAAACAGTTTCTGCTTTCTGCTGTCCTTCTGTCTGTTGCGAAGGTGATCAATCACAGGAATTCTAACTGCCATCAATACCCCTTTGTAACTGCAACGGTTCAAATAAACTCTTTCCATCTTCAATAACTGACACAGTGTCAACATCTGCTTCCAATAGAGTTGTTTCTTTTTTTCTGAAGTAGAGTAAATCTGCTGACTGAGATCGTAAAGGGTTGTGTGTTTTTTTTCCTCCCCTTTTCATGCGGATGATTTTTTTCCACCATATTTTGCAATTTTTCCTCCAAGGCAAGTTAAAAAAAAATGGATAACTTCAAAAGAGATGTTTTTATTCCAGGTGCTAAGGAAGCCCAAAATATAACTGAAAAATATAAACTTTGGTAATTTAATGAAACTGTCGCCTTAGTATTGGAGAAAATAATCCATACAGTCCTGAATGAATAGAATTTTAGAATATGCAAGAAAATTCAGAGTTGGACCTACATACCACTAAGAGGTTAACTTATTTTCCTTCATAAATGGCACACTAAAATATTAGAGATAATTAATAAATTTACATTTTATCTTCAACACCTAGTAGAAGGCAAAAATTATCTTGCAATAATTTGTTACGGAAAAGCACAGTCCTGTATCTATGTGATTGCTACAGAAATGGGTATGGAGAGTAAAGAGAAGGGACACTTTGGGAGCTCAATTTTATGATCTACTTACTCAACTGATAGACACGTGTGGTAGCTAGCATTTATTAAACATCTACTATGAGACAGCTGATTTATCATATGTATGATTTCCAACCTTCACAGCCGGCCAGTTAGGTATTATTATCCCAATTATTCAGGAGATAAATAAACGAAACCCCAAATCACACACATCTTATTGTGGCTAAGCTAGAATTTGGAGAATGCCTTAATGCCCAAGCCAATGCTTTTTTCCATTAATTCATTCTGCTTCTCTATTCAACCCCTAGTCACAACTCTTACACATACATACTTTCTTTTCCATCACTTAATGCCACTGCCCCATTGACTTAATTTGGCAAATATTATCTAACAAAGGGACACTCAGTAAGGAATAAAATGCAGTTTCTTGAAAAATAGTTTCTGATTGCCAGTTTAAAGTACAGATGTAACATAAAACCAGATAGCAAATGTAAAAGCTAGATAGATTCTGTCACATGTTCTACAGGTCTTAAAGTAGGAATGGGCAAATACTATTTGCATAATGAATAACAAACTCCTCCACAGCATGTTTTATGCCAGGCTAGAATGTTTTTTTAAGTTTGTTATAAAGTTAAAAAAATTAATTGCTCAATTATTAGCAATCCACTAGTTGTCATTTACAAAATTTAGAGCAATCCTGGCCATTTTTGCTTAAAATAATTATGTAAGTAATTTTAAGAGGAAAGGGAAAGGCGAAAAATTACAGGGGGAAGTTAGAAGGGATGGTTAACCTTCTTAAGAAGAAACATTGTTCTCTTAAAAAGTTTAGAGACTCTTTTTCAAATAAACAATGAGGGACCAATAACCTGCTGAGATCTGTCTTGTTCCTTAGCTCATTGTAGTTTAGTGTTGGAAGGAAGCATACATTAGATGTTAAATAAATGAGATGATTTTCTAGGGTTTAACTCACAGATCTTTAGAAAGTTTGGATAATGTCTCATTTGTAAATTAGTCAAAGGTATAGTGGTTCCAAGTGAAATTAGGGAGGGAGGTGGGAGTTCTCAATACAGTAGTATCTCAGTTTTCGAACGTCTCTGTTGACAAACATTTCGATTTATGAATGCTGTAAATTTTATAGGTCTATGGTGTGATTAGACAGTAAAATCCATGCTAAATTTGAAGTTTAGGGGGTTGATTTTAAAGGTCTCGAATGGATTAATCCATGTTACATTATTTTCTATGGGGAAACCGTGCTTAGGTTTTCAAACATTTCAGAACTCAAACAGACTTCCAGAACCGATTATGATTGAAAACTGAGGTACCACTGTAAAGCCAACAAAGTTCAACAGCATCATTTTGATGTGAGGAAACCAGACCCAGAGAGTGTTAGCATTTTAAAGTAAATTCAGAATATCATGCCAAATTACAATTCATCCTTTTTTATAACTTCTGGTGGTAACATTAATATGGTCATAACAAGGGGATGCGAGACCATTACAGAGAAACATGTACTCATTCACTTTGTACTGAGATTTCGATACACTCCTTGCGTATCAAGGATCTAATCCTTGCCATACGCTAACAACACCTGGGCCTGTTCTCAGTAGAATAGCTCACTTACAAATCTTTCCTGTGGAAAGCAGAATTCAGGTCCCCAACTGTTGGGGGGCCTCCAGAGCAAAGTATTTCATATTTCATCTTATAGTTGCCAAGAGTCACACAAGGCCCAGTCTCTTTTCAGGGTGAAGCAGTCGAATCATCTGCTCTCTTTTAATTCAATTCGGTAAAGAATAAGGAAAAGAGCAGAGAGTGAATACTTTTCTTCTCTAAATTGGGAAAGTCCAATTTGAATGATCTGAATGGGATGGAGGACACCACCGTTCTAAGAGAAAATGCACAGGAAGTTAATAGATTACAGGAGAAAAATAAGTAATCCTCAGTGAGTCATCCTATGTGAACTATCAAATACTTGTCTTTGAAAACTCAGGAGGATACAAGATGAAACCAATTGTATAGACTCATTCAGCTCTGTGCTCCACAGCTTTGGGCAAATTACAAATAATTGTATCAAATCAAATTGTAAATCAAAATATAGATAATTTAACCAAGCCAGTCCCTAGAAATCCAAGTTGATATCATCAGTGAGTGGAAGATACTTTAAGTTTGGATCTCACATTAGGTAAAAATGTGTATTATGCTAAGGAAAGTCTGGTTAAGAAGAAGCAATGTAAGAAGTGAGGAGAACACAGTAAGACAGTGTTATAGATGTATAATGCATGAGATGCATCAGGAAAGAAAACTAGTATGTAAAATAGAGCTAAGGGAAATATTTGAAATTTATCTGTAAGAACTCTGCCTAGCTAAGCAGAGGTTGTGTCATTTTTATATCTGTAACATTCACATACGTGATTTATACAATTTAAGATTGAAAGTGGTATTTCATTAAACATTGTATTTCATGTGGCTGAGGACAGGGATGGGGAAAATTGTAGAAACGTTTTTACCAAATAAAAATTTCTATATAACATCAATTTTTTTAACATGACCCTTCTCTGGAAGCAGCTGAAAGAAAGAATAGACTTTTCATTAAAAGCCCTTAAACTGTCTTTAACTGCTACTTTCATAATCCTAATTTTTTCCTAGCAGGGTCTTAACAATAATTACATCTTCACCTAATTTAGATTCTGAGGGTCATGTCAAGTTGAATCCAGGGTTTTCAATAATAAATTTCAAATAATAAATTGTCAATTTATTAAACCAGTTTCAGTAAGTGTGGCATAAATCCAAATTTAAAATTCATTTTCCCTATTTTTTCTTAAAATTAAATCACCTAAACCAGATTTAAACCAAAAAAAAAAAAAATTGCAAAAACTTGTGTTTAAAATATTACATATACAGCATATTAGGTTCAATTCACAATGATAGGTAACATTATCAGAAACAGCCACTCAGTTAAAGTCTTTGTGATGTGTCTAGTACCTGCCCAAATATTATCCCTTCAAACTATCTCCAGGAAAAAAAAAAAAGTCCACTGAAATATGACCTTAAAAATGGCCATAAATGAATAATTAGGAAAAAGGAAAATAAATCATTGGAACTCAAAGGTAGCATGGTTAAATGCATTTTTTTTTTCCAGGAGTTTGATAAAACTCTGGTTCTATTTATCAAAGTCGGATGGACTAGAAAAAGAATTATATGTTCTAGGCAAACTCTCCATCTGATTGAAAGTTTATGCAAAACTTTCTTAACCTCTGGGAGAAATCAAAGTAATGAAATATCCTTTCTTTAGTGTGGCCATTAAAAACTTCCTTTTGAAGCTATACATATAACTCAAAGCTAAGTAAACTAGCGTGGAATTAAATCTTCTCTGAGATAATGTGACACAATACTATATTGGCTTAGCTATGATGCTATTTTTGTAAAAAGGAGAAACTATCAAACACTTGAGGTAACCTAGAAAGCACAGAGCATATCACAGACATCTTAAAAACAAGCATTTTAAACATTTTTGCCAGTGCTTCTCTGAGAGCAAGTTCTTTAAACAGAACTTAACAATGTTTACAATATTAAAAAACATACATCCCTCAAAAATAGCCCATCAATACTAAATCAAACTTTCTGTATTTCTACAAAAATAGATGCACGTAGAGCTACACACTGTATTCCTGAAAGAATGAGCATTTCCATCTGTGGTTCATCTTTTCCTGACAAGGTGGTTGGTTCAAAAAAATCAAAATGAAACAAAAATTAAACCATGTATTGATAAATGCAAGACAAAAATAAAAAGAGAGTTGCACAGTTGGCAAAGGCTCAGATGAGGGGAAAAAAAGCAAACAAACAAAAATGCTTTTCTTCAATGTCTAGAACCCACTCTGCTTTCTCAAGAAAAGGCTCCAAACCCAAGTCAGCTGGCTGACACTTCCTCTTGTACTTCCATGTCTACCGTGTCCCACTGCAGAATGGAAAATCCTGGCAGCATCTTTTCCCAGTGGGCCTGTGGATTCACACTCCAACCTGACTTGATAATACTGTGTTTCAGTACCATGGTGATTCCTTACTCTTGTCTTGATGCTGTAGACCTAGAAAAGGTGACAATGAGGAAAATGAAAAGCATTAATACATGTCACCTTTAAAAAATGGGCATAATCTACAATGCATTGGGTACAGAAACCAAAAGGACCAGATAGGCAACTATGCGGTATGGCCTAAGGACCACTTGAGCTCCAAGGAAATTCTGTGCTTGAGCTCACAATTTTCTAAATGCCAACCAACACAGTAGGTTACAAAAACTAGACTAGAGCGGTGTTATTTGTACAGTACAATATCGTTACTGTGGGTTATATTTCCTTGGAGTATCAGTGAATAAAATAAAATAAAAGTAAAATAAAATAAAAAATTAATTTTTATTTTTTAATTTCAAAGGGAGTGGATACTGTGGGAAAACCATGTAACCAATCTTTGGGGCATTCACTAGCACTTCAGTTAATACTTTTCAGCAACAAAAATGATACTTTTGGGGCTAAAGTAGTGAACAAATTCTGGTGTTACTTTCAAATGTATTCCATAGTGGAATTGCTATAAATAATGGTTAAAAATTGACCCTACTATTATTAGTAAAATAGAATAGTCAGTTCATAGCTAATAGTACAAACCTATATTCTATTTATAAATTTACTTATTTTTATCACATTTTCGTCCAGAAAATATTTAAGATGGCTTATAAAAAAATCCATACTTCATAGCAATAAAAATTATAGATACATTTAAAAGAATAGTGAAAAAAGGAAAATATGTGAACATGTATAAATTCCAACTCAAAGATAAAATGTTTAGGAAGAAGTTTATCAAAGAGAAAACAAAAAAATGTGACTGATTTGGTTCTAAGATAGTCAGTCGACTAATTTCTGATCTGGGCAATTAGCATAACTCCTTCAGCCTACACCCACTTGAAGTCATTTTCTTCAGTTTCCTTTATTTTTGTTCTGAGGCCTAATTGTTTGTTTGTAAGAGTAAAGACTCAGAATAATGGCTGCTCTTAAGTTGGTTTGACACCAAATACCAAAACACGAAGGTAAGGGGATTCAATAAGTGGGGAGAAACACAGCCTGATTGCTTTGTGGGGGTGCTCAGATCACAGGCTGTCTTCTCGATCCTTGATCTAAAACTGTTGTAAGTCTGGGCTGGATGTCAGAAATAGAATGGTTAAATAAGCCAATATGGTTTTAAACTGTAATTGTTACTAAAACAGCTGTACTGATTTCATTTCTTGTCCCTTCAACTTGTCAAATAATTTTATAAAACAATGAGTAACATCACAAACAGACACAATTAGTCAGCCGTTGATGGGAGACATTAAGACAATCTACAAAACTACATAAGGGGAGAGAACACAAATAGAAGACAAAGAAGCAACGCATAGAACCACAAGTCACTATCTAGGTCCTTTGGCACTTATGTACTGGGAAAAAGCAACACTTTCCTAAAGAAAGATTATGTCTGCCTTCATTTTTTTCCTCATGTTTACTAGTATCATGTTTAGATACAGAGTCAATAGTTTTCCTTTCCCCTTTCAAAAAAAGGGAGAAGGATAAAGAGAAGGGGGGAGGAAGAATAAATAAAAGGATTTGGGGCACACCGATTTACTTTAAGTTTGCCTTCAAACGATTGTGTGGTTAGAATAATTTACAACCTAACATTGTCTCTGTTGGGTGACTGTTATAATCGAAACCACCTTAAATGACAATCTGCTGACTGCATAAATATTTTTTTCATTATTACAACGTCTCATCTTCTGTATGACTCAGTATTTCCACACTTGAAGGCTCCATCAATCTATAGAATGTCAGCACGGCACTCATGAATAGTGTTGGAATCATCAAGTGGTCTGAATGTCTTTTTCCCCCTTAAATAAAGGCAATCCCTACTTTGTTTTGCAAAGACATATGATTCCTTCAAAATCATGTTAGCCTTTTTCTGTGGACAAGAATTGGATTACTTAACATAGTCCCAAATTTTCCAACCAGGGAAACAGAAGGCATTGTCTCATTATAACTTCATCTCTTTAATATTTCCCTCCAAGTCTTTGCATTACTCTGATGCAACCCTTTAAAAAATCAATTCACTTTGTCCCCAAAACTGAGGGTTGTTAGATGGGCGGGCGGGTGGGGATAAGGGGGAAGGTGAGGGGATTAGAAAACAGTCGGTAACCACAAAATGACCTCAGGGTTTTTGAAAATTAATTTGGGGAACGTAATCAATAATGTGGTAAAGATTTTGTAGGGTATCCGATGGACACGTGTCCCATTTGGGAGACCACCTCAGGGATGCTGTAGATGCCTGATCACGGCACTGTACACCAGAAGCTGAACAATAATGAATGCCAAGTATAATTTTATATATATATATATAATGTGATGGCTTAGTGCGACGTCGGAGGGATAGTGGATGGGGGGAGAGGGGTTCACAGTGTGAGGGATATAAATGATGAACGTCTAAGTATTACACCTTGTCTTGTGCACCTGAAACTAATAAAAAAAAATCAATTAATCTAGGGTCTGAAATGTGTTAAATATCTAATGCGGTCCTTGTGGTTTAAATTCTTTTTGCATTAATTAACAGGTATTCACACCTGTAAATTTCAAAATAGGCCTCAGTAAAGCACAAGAAAAATGAACAACCTCACTCAAAAGACCCTACTACTGGTAAGTTGCAACAGAGAAGTACGGCTATGATTTTTCTTGTTTGACAATTGATGAAGGTAGATTATAATATTTAAGACTCACCCAGTATATTTAGTTTTCCCAGAAAGGGTTTAAGGGGACAAAATCATTAATCCATGAGCCTTATGTAATCTGCATATATTTGAGATTTCCCTAAATTTTCTTACCAGAACACAAAATCCACTACTATAATTTTGTTCCTATTCAGGCTTTTTGGCTTTTTCATTTTCCTAACTCAAACCCATGTGAAATAAGTTTGTAACATATCCTGAAATCTCCCTACTGGCTGTCTGAAATCACCCATATTTATCTTCTTGATATTAGAAACTCAGTTTTGGTTTTATTGTTTAGTCCATGAGATTGGCAGTAGAAAGGAAAATAAAAATCATAAAAATGATGTTAGTGAACGTCATCTGAAGTGCTGAATATGCCAGGCACTGTGCTAAGTGCTTTACATGAATTATCTCAATGTCTCCAACCATGCTATGATCATATCCATGTTACAAGTGAGACTAAGATGCAACTACCAAGTAGCAGAGCTAGGAAAACAAGGCGGTCTGATAACAGTGTCAGTGGTCCTAACCACAAGGTATATGCCTCTCCCTATATGGACTATGTTGGCTGTAGGCTGTGTCACTAGCCTATACTTCCCTAACTCCCCAAATCAAAATTCTTTCATAAAATCAATTCAAGGAAACGTTAATGCATGTTTAATGTTATTTTGCACTGCTTAGAAACATCATTAAAAATTAACAAAATAGCTTTCTGTGCGATTTTTTTTTTCACTATACATCCTCAATGTTTTTCCGAAGACGTAGTAAATTATTATACAGTAGTTTGTTATACTTTGGATGAGAACTATGTACTTTGATCATGAAATAGGATATGCCATATGCCACTGATAGGGTTTTTGATACATAACCATCCCCTGCCCCCCCAAACTTCCCCTGTGTGAACACTGAAGACATAGGGTAGCCATTTGGCTTATGAGGTGGTTGTCATAAATGGACCAACAACAAAGACATCGCATCGTTGGCTTCGGAGTTTGAGAATCTGGGATTTATTTAAGAGGAAAACCTAAATGGAAATATCAGCCCACAGACCCAGTTCCTCCCTTCAATTTCACCACCACTACCACCTGACCGCCAAAAGAAAAGGAAAACAAACAAACAAACAAACAAATGAAAACAAAAAAACAACAGACCCAGGAAGAGTGCAAAGGAAGTATGAACATAAAAAATAAATTTAGGATAATTAGAAGTCTTGGTCAAGGAAAAGAATCATAATTTGATTTCCCTATAAAATTTGAAGAATCTGTCTGTATAACAAGGCACCATAACTCATTTTCTCATTTTCTAGTTGAGATTTCTGGGAGGCAATAGAGTCACAGATTCACCTTTTGCAAAAGGCTCTGGGAATGAGGAAGTAGAGATTGTAGCAGAGTGTGTCCACACATGAAAAGGCTGCAGATTTCCCCCTCTCTAATTTATCTCAACACTTAGGTGTCTTATGAAAAGATCTTAAAGTTCCCATGAGCCCACTAAGAAGGGAACACAGTTAGCTCAGAGAGAATTCTGGTGAGCCTGCCAATATGTCCTGAATAGCTATGATGTAGGTACCCCATGGCAGAAGAAATGGCATGGGCACACCACTCAAGGACCTTGGAGGGATCGCAAACACTAGGAAGCTGAACTCCTATCAAACAGGTCATTATAGGGGGAGCACTGTGGAGAGAATGAAGGAGAGGCAGAGTTGGGGGGAAGGTATATGCTTGGAAACAAAGGCCAGGATAGGATGGAAAAGACAAGGCCAACAATCAGACGGCAACAACTTAATTCACAATTTTTGTGATGTAACTAACTCCAGTAGCACAGAGACAATCCGAGAGAGACACTGAGGGAAGAATCTGAGAAGAGGTTTTATCTCAAAATGGGAAAATGTTTTAAACTGAACACAATGGAGATATCATGGGGTTGAGCTAAGAATACTCATAATCAATGAGATTACGTTTTCTGACAATGGGAAGAAATAAATGAAAAAATGGGTTACTGAAAAAGTTGCTCTCTGGCACACCTGAGTTTTGGGGATTGTTTCATTGTCAAGAGTCATGTCCACCAGAAAAGCACATCCTCCTTCTAAGGAAGCTTAATCACTTGACAACACCATTGGCTATAGTCCTTAAGTAAGTTGAATATGCTTCCAATTACTTTTATTGCTGGAGATAAAAAGTAAGGTAATGTGGTAACCGTACACTGGAGAACATCCTACTGATAAAAAGAGAGGAACATAAAACCTGAAAGTGGGTAGAATATTTTATGACCTATAAGTAAAGAAAGCACTTAAATGAATAATTATAAACTTTTTTACTTCATAGAATGAAGTGTCTAGAAACCTTTTTGAATTAGAATGCTTACTATTAGACTAAAAAGTTGGTAGCTTATTACTATATAAAAAAAAAGAATCATCTGCTTCATCCCTACTTTAATAAAGATAAGTCATATTCATTACAAATATAAATATATTCAACACTGTGGGGGATGTTATATCAGAATATCCAACCTTCACCAACAATTTGACCTCTAACACTGTCATTGAGAAATGATCACAAAGTGCTGCTAGAGACAGTCTTGTTATCTTCTCCTGCTTTATAAAATTATCACTGGTAACGATCATACAACTGCATTTGTTTGTCTGCGCCCTGGGGCAATCAGTTTAAAGGCCAGTTAAGAATTTCTAAATGAGATCTACGTGGTGGTAGCACTTTAACACTAATGTGTGTGTGTGTGTGGGGGGGGGAGCTAGAGAGATACAGTTTGGGAACTATGATTTCATATCAGGCCCATATCAAGATAGATCATATTTGACCACCATAGAGACCTCCCTTTATTCTTTTTAAAAACATTTTTAAAGTTTCAAAACATCATAGATTTCTTGTTTAAAAATCAAGTTATGGAGCATTTGGAAAGTAAAAGTTCTACATAATATCCCCTGTCATCACACAAGTTGCTGAGTACACTTGGATGTACTTATGTACTCATACCATTATTTATACCATGCTGCAACATGCTTATTTCCCCAGCAATATTATCTCGGAAAACTATTCTGCATTGGTATGTAGATCAACCCTTGTTTTACCCTATACCATAATTTACCCAGTTCTCTCTAGATGTACATCATTTGGATACACACACTCACATTGTACAAACATACTTGATACTTACGTGAGTATTTCAGTAGATGAGACAAATTCCTGACATGTTTGTATAATTGCTGATTACAAGTGTTTATGTACATTTACATTTACATATTTCATTGTGGGTGCTAAATGTTTCAGGAAGTTTGTACCAATGTATTCATATTTGTTTACTATTTATTATTATTATGGAGATTTAAAAGTATCTAATTGTTTCAATTTGCATTTCTTTCAGTATTAGTGAGGCTTAACATAATGCGATCATGGCATTTCTTCCTCTGTGTTTGGCCAATTTTCTATGGTTTTCAGAAAATAATTTGTTTATTGATTTCTAACTGCTTTTTGTATATTAAGTATATTAGCATTTTTTCCTCATGTATCACAAATATGTTTGCCAGTTTGATGAGTAGTAAGTACCTCCATGCTTAGTATTTAAATGTTGGACAATAATTCTATTTAAAATCATCCTAAATAAGATGTATTCTAGAACCAGAATAAAGATTAAATTTATTGTGACACCTGCTTCACAATGATCCTACATCATTACAACTCTTACACACTAAAACAACGGTAAGACATTCCTAACTCTGACAGCATAATGATTTATTAGCAGAGAGAGGTTTCTTTGCGTGTTTTTTTTTTTTCTGTATATGAAGATGTTTCCTTGAGGCACATTTAGAATTGACTTAAAATCTCCTTGTAGTAGTACTGTCAGAAACAATGAGGTGAAAACTGTCTGAACTTGTCAAAATATCTTTAAATTCAGATTCTAAAGAGGACTAGAAATGTAAAACCCATTGAACCTGACATTACTAGTAGACCACAATTTACTAAGTTACTGTAAGAAGCACAGCACCTGCACACCTGAGGCAAACACTGCAGGTGACAAGCCATTTAGTGCCCAGGTGTTTCCTGCGGCTGCTGTTTTTCCAGACCCAGACAGCAAGCCACCTTCCTCTGTCTGCCGTCTCAGAACCTTCCTCCCTCTCAAACCACAGACCCGCCCAGGCACAGAATCTTCAGCCTTTGCTGTTAGTGACATCCATTTCCTCAGACTTGTGCATGTTAAAATGCCCCGCTGGAAGGGAAACTGGCAAGTACTTTAAGCACCAGGGTATGGAGTTACAAATCTGAACCAGTCATTTTTAACTGACCTTGCGGACAAATGCAAAATATAAATCACAGATTTAGGTAGTTTTTGATCAAGACAGCAATTTACTGTACTCAAAATTTGAATGTCAATGCGATAAGCTGTTGGGTGCGAGAAGCTGGGGACCAGGAGGTGCAATATGGAATGCAGACACTGCTCACCAACTCAGTGACCTCGATTTCAAAAGCAGATATAAAGAAACTTTGAAGACAGAGACAAAGGATAAAGGGGAAAGGGAGTGGTGTAGAGTGAAATGGAACACCCTCTGTAATTTCTTCTACAGATTTTTCTCCCTGAACTGGAGAGGAGCAAATCCAAAAAAATGCTTGGATCACTTATTGTAACTGAAACCACAAGTTATAGTACTCTCGAGAGATTCTGACTATCCAGACATCTGTTGGATAACAAATGCAGCCAAACATGCATCTTTAAAGAGGTTTCTAGGTTATGCAGTGACAGCTTTATGATCCAGAAAATAGATAATCCAACCAGAAGAAGAGCTAATCTGGATCCACTGCTTACCCACGAAAATATAATTAGGGATACGACACTGACACAGGAAACACTGTACCTGGGAGTACAGGTTATTCAAAGACACAAACATTTTATAAATTACTTTAGAACTGCAGAAACACAAATCTATTTTTATGCCCATTTGGTTTAAGTAATCAACCTCTCCATTAAATCAAAACATATTGGAAAATATTCAGTAAGAATGAGATATGTTCCATATACATCAATTCTACACTGACATTAGTAATTTTTCATCTCACTTATATGTGACGTGAGCACAAGCTTGCTCTCTGATATTTTCCAGAAAAGTCTGTTGAATCCAAGGAAACATAAATAGAACTTCAATGATTATGAGGACGCTGAGCCTCATCGGATACTGCTCAAACAAAGCAGCCACAAAAGTAAGTATTATAACACATGCCTGTGGTTGACAAAAATTGTGAAGATAAATTTCCAGTGTATTAGGCTGTGTCCAAATGAAAACGGCTTATTTTGCATCTCATTGGTCTCTCGCAAGACTTTTTTTGGTCGTCTTTTTGCCAAGGAATTCAGAACATGCTGGCCACAGACAACTGTTTGTGAAACCTTATATTGTTGATAAATAGAACAATAAGAAAAGAGTTAGGCAGCCTGAAAGAGAATAAAGAGAAGCTGTAAATTCCGCAGGCCATATAGAATTTTTGTATACGATCTCTGTAGCCTGTTAGAAAGCTAATGTACAATTGTCTGGGGACACGTTCTAAACAGAGTTCTTCTTTTGAGCTGTTTCTTTTAGCCATACCCTTACACATGATGCAAGAAACAGCAAGGCATTACTAAAAAGGTAATTTGCTGATAAAAAAGACAATGACTTTTGAAACAGGCCTTAATGCTTTGAGTGATTCTTTTTCAGAGCCATGCTAGAATTACCCATGAGCTTTTTTCAACCTCTATAGTTTCCCTCTCAGGCGAGCACAGACGTTTCTACTTTAATAAAAAAAAGTCCCCAATCTTAACCACAGCTGGTTGATGACAACTCCTTTAAGACACAATCAAAAGATGATGGCATTGCCTAATTTTGCTTGCAAATTTGAAGAAAACATTTCAGAAAGCAAGAGGTGCTACCCAATGTATATAGCTATCTGTAAAAATGTGCTTATAAAAATAATACTCGAATGGAAAATGGATTAGATTTTAGTTCACAACTTTCAAAAATTATCATGTATTAATGGAGTTTGGGTGAGTTACATGCATAGTCTAACTTCCTTGTTCTGCATATAAAATTTTCTATATATACATATATACATATATATGTATATGTATATTTAGTACCCTCTCATTCCACATGGTAGTGTTCTATACAGAGAAAACTATGTTTTAAAATTCCTTGAAGTTGTCCATCCTGATACCTCCTCAAATCTTTTCCTTCTTTATTCCACCTCTCCCATTGTCTGCCCACCCAATAAAAAGCACCCAGTTTTCATTGTATGGCAAATACAAGAGTTTCTGTGCTTCGAGAACAGAAATGAATTAAGTTAGATACAGTCAGGAAGTGGCAGAGGCATTTAAAGCCAGCATCTCAATTATTCACGCTGCTTTGCATCTCTAGTGTGAATTTCTTTTTCTGTTTGAAATGCACCATACTTGTTGAGGATAATGAGAACTTTAGTTCTGCACCATGTATCATCATCTAGAAAACACATGTATGGACATTAGTTTATTGGAATCTCCCAGTTTTGTTAGGGTATGATATATTATTTCCATTTTGCATCTAAGGAAGAGGAGCTGAGAGGTTATGAGACTTGTTTGACATAATACAGCTAAGTATTGATATGGGTCCCAGAATCTATATTTTGGTCCTCTGCCTTTCCCAGATACTTCTCTGGACACACATCTCTACATCTCTGCAAAGATTAAACTTCCCTATATTGACCATCATTCTTATGAGCCCCCAAGTGATTTGGAGGTGGGAATAAATTATTAATAAAATCAATCTCTCTCTCCTCCCTTTTTCCCTCTTTCTGTTTCACACATATACGTATGCACGTACATACATACAAATATGTTTTTGTCTTCTAAACTTTCCTCCCTCTCTCCTCTTTAAATTCCAATTAGTGACCAATACCTGCCACCCTAAAACGAAACACATGTTGACAAGTGAGTTTTCTCTGCTGTCATTGAATTATGTGTGCATGCACACACTGCACAGACACACACATACAGCACTTCTTGTCATTCATTTTTATAAGAAGTGCATATAAATGCTCTTTTGCATCTTTTTTTTTTCAGTCAGCAATACCACACAGAACATAATTCACTCATAGACCCCCTTTGATGTCACCTGATTCGTTTTTTGCTACTGTGAAAATTGTCACAATAAACATTTTTGTACATATATTCTCATATGCTTCTGCTTATATTTATGTGGCACAGACTCATAGGAGTAAGAATTCTGGGCCAAAGTTTATGAGTATTTAAAAGTGTCATGCATTTTCTAGTTTACTTATTTAAAAAGCTTACAACTTCTTAATTTTCTATCAGCAATGTATGAGAAATAGCTTTTTCCCTGAACCAAGATGTATTTTATATTTTACAGGGATTCAAATTCACACACACACACACACACACACACACACACGTACACGTGATTATTTATATTATTAAGCAAGTGCATCCTAAAACATGTTGATTCCTCTCAGAAGGTTCCTGAACTTGTCCTGTAAGGTACAAGTTGGATCTGCAAGAGAAATTCCCCATGCTTTGGGCATTGTGACATATGGCACCATCCTATGGATGAAGGCCCAGAAGTGAGCCTGGACAAGATCGACAGAGCTCTGGGGTAGCACTGGAATTTCATTAAGGTCCTGCAGAATCCAGCCAGGGATACTCAACACTGACAGCAGTGCTCTGGAATGCATTTCTCTCTGTGATTCACCATCCAGGTCCTTTTCATGCAGATCTCACTCTCTGGCATATTGCATGCATCTCAAAGATGGTTCCCATTACCCTTCTGGTCACAAAATTGTCATTCTGGACACGTGCCCTATACAACTAATGTCATTCAGGAGTGTATAAATATTTTAACACACCTTTGGTGGTTTTTTTTTTTTTTTTCTCTCAGTGAAAAAATAGACTTATGACATAAGAAAAAGTTTTGCAAAAAGTGTGAAACAACTGGTTGTTAATTGCTGAAGTCTTTATTGCTACCAAATCATAACACACTTTTTAAAAAGTGCAAAGAAAGTATTAGTTTTTAAACATTCTACCTAGTACTTTTTTAAAATCTGCAACTATTGCCTTGTGACATTTTAACTATCCTAAGTGAGATAATGCCCTGAAGGTAAATATCCAGAAACCTACAAAACTTTATGAAACAGCCTAACTGCCACTAAAAAACGGAGTCCTATGGCTGGCTTTTATAAAAATAGTATTTAATTTGTCTATCTGCTGAAATCAAATCATTAGAAGTAAACTTCTATACCTATTCTATCTTATAACACCCCACCAAAGAACATTTCCTAACTTTCTCATCATTTATAAAAGTTATTAATAATGTCAGGATAGACTTCAATGAATCTATCCTGACTGACCCGATAATTTTCAGAATTCTAACAACTGAAATATATGCTCCATGAGATGGGCAAATGTAGAAAGGATTGAGAGTGTCTTTAGTTGACCACCTTCAACATGCATTACTTTGATGTCCTCTCTTTGTGAAAAGTACCTTAACGCTTTCATATTTTCTATAAATCATTCTATCCTGTTAATTATTACTGTGACTCTCCAATGATTTCTCTCCAAATTTACCTTATCTCTCTCATTGCAAAGCCTGGAATGGGAGCATTATAATATGAAGTAAATATTCAAATATCTTAGGTTGGTTACTCTTGGTTTCTTTTAGTCTCTTTTTGCAAATAATTTCCAAGAGGTTATTGGACACAAATATACATTATTTTAATCCTCTTAATTATCCTCAGTGAAATTCAAAAATTAGTAACATTCTAAAAGGGGATGTTGTAATAGTTTAACATGGTTATTCTGAGAACTTTCGTACAAGCTCAGTCTTTTTTGTCCAGGCTTGTCAGCACCAGAGCACCTATAAGAAGGCATGGGTCTTGAGACGTGATCTAGCAAGATGGCAAATTTACAGGTTGGATAGAAAAGTGTGTGGTAACTTGATGTTCATCCCTCTATCATGGAGAGCTACTGCCTTTCCATTTGCTGCTCTAATGCACAGTTGCTTTTCACCTTGCTTTTTTATTCCCTGTATTTGATAAAACAAAGATATATGAGTATAGGTTTCTACTAAAGGATAGCAATATAAAAGCTATCCGTAATGTAAAAATCTGTATAGTTTTGAGCAAGACTGACCTCCAGGATCTTAACAATTGAACTAGTTTAATATATCTATTGCAAAGTGAACACGATGTAACAATTTTAAGCAATAATAATCACAACTTAAATCTCATTAAAATATAATTTTCGTAGCTTGCAAATGAAGGCACTTTCAAAACCTATTTAGATTAAAAGATTCAGATTAAGACAGAATTTTTTTAAATGTAGTTTACAAGCTTTATACCATAACCATTCAAAAAACCATTGCAGATGAATCTATATTTATGATATTATCAAACATAAGTGTCTATGAAGAAAAAAGAATAGGTAAGAAGGATACTTGTGTACTCCAAACTTCCCCATTGGTGCCCAGTGCTCACTATTATCAAACTTTAAGTCCTCAAAAAGTTTTTTCCATATTTCTTAATGGAATAATTCTATTCACAGGCTAATCAACTCCATTAGTATGAAAGTCTCTTCAGAAATAAATCAGTTTATGCCTCAACACCTGAGAGAATACTAGAAACATAACTTCCTGTACTTATGAAAATTTTCACAACCTACATTTAGTAAGTAATTTGTAGATCTAGTAGTCTCTATTGTAGTTTTGTTTTTCTCTGTCTAGCAAGAATCAATGTCCCATTCTATGATACATAATCTTGATTTCACTTGATATCTGAAGATATGGTCACTGGGGAGAGATAAATAAGATAATGTTTAATACCTGGCTATAATCATTGTTTGGGGTAGAATCATATCATGATTCACTCACTCATCAAATCTATTTATGCAAATGTATAACTAATGTTCACATGACAATTTTTTTGACAAGCCACAGGGTAGGTATCTCAATATGTTAATCCCCTTTTAGCTCCAGATTTCCTTAACCTGTGATATATTACAAAATGCTCTTCTGTTTTGGTTTTTAATTTTAACCTACCTAAATGTATCATAGCATAAAGAGCATGTGTACCTCAACTCTAAACTTTTAATGTACATTTTATATTGAGTAATTGTGACATTATTCAAGGTTAAAAAAAATTATAAAAAATTGTAGCTAAAATAACATGAGGGACCCTAAAACAAAATAAATCTGTGGATCTAGAGATGAAAACAATCTCAAACCATGAGCAGCTTGTGTTTATAAAAAAGAAGTCATACACAAAGCATGACTCCTTTTCCTTTGGTAAATTTAAATACAGTAGATGAAGCAGAAGTTATAAATAAAGTCAACTCTGTATTTCAGTAAAAAGACCTCATTAACACATCTTTACTTAAAAAATTAATTCTTTACAAATAAATGTTTTCAGATTTTTTAGGTAGATACCCAGGAGAGGAATTGCTGGGTCATACGGTAATTCTATTCGTAATTTTTTTGAGGAACCTCCACACTGCCTTCCATAATGGCTGCACCAGTCTGCAGTCCCACCAACAGTGTATGAGAGTTCCTTTTTCTCCACAGCCTCTCCAACACTTGTTACTATTTGTCTTGTTGATGATAACCATTCTAACTGGTGTGAGGTCATATATCATTGTGGTTATTATTTGCATCACTCTGATAATTAATGGCCAAGACAAGGAAACAACCAAAGTGTCCCTCGATAGATGGTTAGATAAAAATGTGGTATACCATGTTTCCCCGAAAATAAGACCTAGCTAGACCATCAGCTCTAATTCGTCTTTTGGAGCAAAAATTAATACAAGACCCAGTCTTATTTTAATATAAGACTGGGTGTGATATAATATAATATAATATAGTATAATATAATATAATATAATATAATATAATATAATATAATATATATAATATAATATAATAACACAATACAATATAATACTGGGTCTCATATAACATAAGACTGGGTCTTATATAAGACCAGTTCTTATATTAATTTTTGCTCCAAAAGATGCATTAGAGCTGATGGTCTGGTGAGGTCTTATTTTGGGGGAAACACAGTATATACACAATGGAATACTATTCTGCTATAAGAAAAGATGAAATAACACCATTTGCGACAACATGGATGGATCTTGAGATTATTATGCTGAGAGAAATAAGTCATACTGAAAGAGTCGAGAACCATATGATTTCACTGATATGTGGTATATAAAACTGAAAATAACAAAGGAACAAAACAAACAGATGAAGAAACAAAAACTCATAGACACAGACAATAGTTTAGTGGTTACCAGAGTGTATGGGGGGAAGACGGTGATAGATGAGGGTAAACAGGGACAAATATATGGTGATGGAAAGAGAACTGACTCTGGGTGGTGAACACACAATGTGATATATAGATGATGTATTACAGAATCATACACCTGAAACCTATGTAACTTTACTAACAATTGTCACCCCAATAAATTTTAATAAAAAAATTAATTCAAATTGGTTGGGTATACAACATTGTGTGTCTTATTTGGGGTAAATTATTGCTAATAACAGGAAAGAAGAATGACAGGGTTTCAGTGATATGCATTGTATGGTTACAGCCACTGAAAGATGAGTAGTAGTTCAGAATTCACTTAATGTCACCTCGAAAAAAACCTGATTAAGATACAGAGACAAATTCTTACATTCATATATGCATATCTAATAATATGTTGTATTATAATCACTAATACACCTTCATTTAACTCTCTTCTTCCTGAACATGAAGAGTCCCAGTACAATGCTCTGAACTTCCTGAAGTTAGTTCTCCATATCCTTTGATAACCTTCTTTCTTCATCTTAGCCTTCCAGGTATTTATTATCTTCAGCCTCACTTACCCTTCCTAACCGACACTTCTCTACAGCAGCTTCATGTCAGTGAAAGTTACTGATAAAAGCTGAAAACTGTGGCTTTTATTATGGGAGGGGGATCAAGATAAATAGCATTTCCAAAAGAACATTTCATGAGAAATTAATAAGTAGGCTAAAAACAAAAATATGCCCATAAGAAAATAAGAGTGGAAAAATCTCCTATTAAAATTTAACATGTTTCTTTACTAAAGAATTTACATGCTAAAGTGTGATCTCAAAAAGAGGTATGTAGTAGGCAATGTTAACAAATACATTTCACCATAGACCTTTTCTTTCCTCAGTTAAGCTCTTATTATCACATGCTGAAACTATTGTTCCTTGGAACCTTTTTGGAGACCCCTAAAGGGAAAGGGGAAAGCCTAATGTGGGATTTGGGATAACAGCGTTTTTGTAAAGATGTGTATTTTCAGGAGGGAGGCAGACACAGGTGCCCTATAATCGTATCAACACGTTGACCATCCTAAGGTATCTGTATATAGTATCTATGCAACACAAGGAGCAAAAAGTGAAAGCCAACTAGGCATGACAGCAAAGTAGGGCCAGAACAAGGGTGAGGGGAGCTAGGCACCCTGGGGGCAAATTTTAAGGAGGCATTTACATGCAGTACTCTGAGAATGAGTATCTCTTTAGACTTTGTGCCTGAGGCACCTCACTCTCCTCACCCCAGTTTGTGCCCTTCAGAAAAGATGGACCATCTCACTCACTTCATTCTTATGGAAGAATTTTGCCTACAAATCCCCAGAACTCTAACCTGTTACTATATTCTGTAATAATTTTTAAATTAATTACAGATATAGTAAATGTTCTTTGAAAAACTTTCAAGAAATACAGAAATATATAAAATAAAAAGTGAGGTTCTCTCAACCCCACAGTTCTAATCCTGGGTATATAGGTGAATATACCCAAGAGAATTGAAAACATATGTTTACATAAAACTGTACATGAGTATTCATTATGGCATTATTCTTATTAGCCAGAAAAACAGACACAAACCAACTAATGAATAAACAAAATGTAGAATGTAGTATGCATATCCATACAATGGCATATATCCACCCTTAAAAAATAATGAAATTCTGATACATGCTATATGGATGAATCTTGAAAACACTGGCTAAGTCAAGGAAGGCAGACACAAAAAGATACATTTATGAGTCCATTTACATGAACTGTCCAAAGCAGCCAAATTCATACAGGCAGAAAGTAGATTAGTGGTTGCCAGGTCATAGGGGGTGGGGGTGGGAGGAACTGGCTGTGATTCCTAAGAGATACGAAGTTTATTGTTGACGTGATAGAAATGTTCTGGAATTAGACAGTGGGGATAGTTGCACAATATCATCAACATACTAAAAAAACACTGAATTGTACATTTTAAAATGGTGTAGTATATGACATAGGAAATATAGCTCAATAATAATAATTTAAAAGTGAAAAAGAGTGAGGGTCTGTCCACCTTCCCTTTGATTAACTAAAATTTAAAGAATACCTATTATGTGCAAGGCACATTTGTAAATGCTTTACTCATTAACTCATTTAATCCTCAAAACAACCCAGAGACATCTTTTAAAGGTAAGTTGAGATAGCCAGGGGGTTAAGTAATTTGCCCAAAGCCCTGCTCTAGTAAGTGACAGAAGTGAGCTTATAAAATAAGACAGTCTGTTTTCAAAGCTCAGGATGCCCACTAATTATTAGGAGTAATAATTATTACTCATTAAAACTTGGGGGTACATATTTCCCAATGATTTTCACTGAGGAAGTGTGGGTGCACACATGTGTGTATGTGTGTGTAGATAAATAAAAACCTTATTAGCCAGGGACTAATGGGACTGTATTAGCCATGGGACTGTACTAGGGGTCAGAAAACTATAGTCCATTAGCCAAATCAGGCCCCATTGTCTGTGTATATATAGCCCATGAGCTAAAAATGGAAACATGGGTTTTATATTTTTAAATGACTGAGAAAGAAGGAAATAAAAAAGAGCAGCAGTCATGACACATGAAAAATATACAAAATTCAAATTTCAGTGTCTGTCAATAAAATTTTATTGGGACACAGCCATCCTCAATTTAATTAATTTATTTTTTCTTTTTTTCACTCTGTGGCTGTTTCTACACTACAAATGCAGAATGGAGTAGTGGTGACAGAGATGGCATAAATCCGCAAAACATTAAATATTTTAGTCAGTCCGTTTACAGAAAAATTTTGCTGACCCCAAGATTACACCATACATGATACTGTAAAATTTTCTTTGGTCATTAAACTTTGTATCATGTTCAACCTTCAGATTTCCTTATAGATGTCTGCAAAATAAAAATGTACCTAAAATTATTAAACCTTTCCCCTACTGAGAATGTCACATCCTTTGTCAAGTAGCTCTCAAAATGCTTTCATTAATTTATCTGTTTCCTAATAGAATGTGAAAGTGACCTTCATTTTGGTGGCCTAGTACCTGGATGTGGAGAAATTGCATGCTTGTCTCACCTGAATGCAGCAGGCTCTTCCCACGGCTACTCAGTAGCCACCAAACATTGATGCAGAATCCAGAGCTGAGCTACCGTTTTGGGCTGCATGGTCAGGTCAATGTCAAATAGACTGTAGAGAGGAACGCATCTCTCATTCTTCTCAGCTATCCTACCTTCTTTGCTTTGGCAGAAATTTCTGTTCCTTTATAAGTAGTCATAAAAATAGACAAGAAGCTACTCTTTCGTTGGCCTCATGTAGTGGATATGGTGATGGGTCATTGATCCCTCCCCCTTCCGTGTTTAGACATCCCTTCCCCTGCTGTTGGCAGCTCATGCCTTTCAGTTGTTTCTTGTATTGGAAATTGCCTTCAGCTGAACAGTCACTTGCCTAATGCCATGTACCCTTACCGTGGGCAAATCTATCCAATAACTTGTCAGTGCAGGAATATAAAAGCCCATCTACTTCAACTTAAGGCAAGACAATTACAAAGGGCCATCTGAGCTCCAGAGCTCCCTGTAGAATCAACTAAGGCTCAGTTAAACTTAATCATAGTGAGACTACTCCTGTCTAGTTCTTCTCTCATCCCACAAAGTTGTTGCCCTGAGAACAACACCCCATGAACTATCTACAATCAAATCTGGATCTTGGAGTCTGTTTCTTCTGGAAACTAACCTAAAACACTACTCTGTAACTCTTACCAAAGGAAGAGAGATATATTTGATATGATGCCTGAGTTCGGGACAGGAAAATGAGCACATAGGGCTCAGCCCCTTTCTCTGTTTCTGGGCCAGCCCCCACGTAGGGAGGTGCATGTTCCACCTGCTGCTGCCTTTTGTAGGGTAAGCCCAACAGGATCATGCTTCAGATGACGCTTCTCAGAAGCAAATCTGAGCAACAACCCTCAATCTCTTTTCACATTGATGAGCCTCTAAACTGTGTGACAAAGAAGATGTCTATGGGAGTCTTCTTTGAACTCTAGATTTTCCCTAGAAGTTTAGATTTCTCCCAAAATCTAAATTTAGCCCAAGATACTAGGAAGTCTAGTTGCAGCAGTAAGCTCAATCTAGGATCTCCAATTTGGTCTGACCAAATTATTAATAATTTGATCTTTGTTTGCTTTATTTCATTGTCTTTGTTTTCTCAGTTGGATGAAAACTATGGGACATGGATGAATCATGATCATAATCCTAAACCCACAATGACAAAGAGCAGCATCACGTGTGTTCAAGCAGGTAAATAAACCTTCACTCCTCATCATTAACTATTCATAGTCTAATTTAACAGTCCAAATCAAGTCTAATTTACGTTTATATGCAGGACAAGTCTTAGTTCAAATACAGCTTGAGAACTTGCGATTCAAGCAAGCGGTTTTCAAATAGGAAAACTGAGACTGTTTCTTTATTTGTAAATGAAACTAAGAAGACCCATTTCAGATTTAGTTAAGAATTAAAAGCAGTAATATATATAAATCATCTCTGGCAATACTTTAAAAAGTGGGTACTCAATAAATGTTAATTCATAGCTCAGTAAACAAGAACTATTATATAATACACACAAATGGGTTCTCTCTAGATTTTTCAGAGAGAAAAAAACTCCTCACTCCTCTACTTCCAAAAAAAGTAGGATGATTTTCACCCAAAAGAGACTATTTAAAGACTATCTATACAAGTTAGTGTATGAGGCTCACACCAAAGTTGACAAGTACAAAAATAGGTAACAGGTGATAGAGAATTAGAAACAGAGAACAACAAGCAATCACATTCATTTTCCCCCTTTATGTTCTAGAATATACAGAGGGGATGCTTTGGATTGAATGGCTTTGTCCCCCTAAAATTCAGATGTTAAATCCTAATGCCCAATGTGACAGAATTAGGAGGTGTGGCCTTTGGTAGGTGATTAGGTCATGAGGGAGGAACCCTCATGAATGGAATTAGTGCCCTTAGAAGAGAGATCCCAGAGAGCTTCTTCATCCCTTATGCCAGTTGGGGAAACAACGAGAAGACAATGCCTGTGAACAAGGAAGTAGGCACTCACCAGACACTGAAGGTGCCAGCACCTTGATCTTGAACTTCCCAGCCTCCTGAACTGTGAGAACTAAATGTTTGTTGTTTAAGCCACCAGGTGGATGGTATTCTGCTATAGCAGCCCAAACTGATTAAAAAAAACAAGAATGTTCCCTTTGCCTGCTAAGGGCACTGTTAACTCTGAGCACACAAGTACTGTGGTGGGGGGCGGGGGGGATAGGGCAGAGTCTCCAGAAACTGGATACCCATGATGGCAGTTACCACATTGGCACTCATATCTGGCCTGAGGCATCAAACAACTCAAGAGTTGCCTTCATTCTGATAGCGTGTAGCAAAGGAAGAAAAGAAGCTTGTGGTAGTTAGCCTCATCATATTCTCTTCTCCTAGAGAGGGAGAACCAAGTCTCCTGATGGTTTGCCTAGAAAAGCAGTTTAAACCTAGAGACTCAATAGAAACCTGAAATGGGTAAGGCTAGGCAATGAATGACCAACATTGGAAAGCCCAGGTCAGAACCAGTAACCAAGATAAGAATGTTCAACTTATATGAATGCCACTTCATGATGAGCATTTACTACTCTGGGGAGTTCTCTGCTATGAACCAGCATTCATATTAAAGATCCTGCACACTATAGAAAAACTAAGGAAAGACAGTTTCTTTAAAGTTCTGTAGAGAAAATTCTCATATGTCACAAAGTGTTCCGGGAGAAAAACCTGGGATTGGAGGTGAAGGTGGGTGACTTTGGAATGTTGACTCTGTAGATGTAATTAATCAATCACTGACTTCATTTGTCTTTTTAGCTTCTGATGCCTGTGATTTCATGAACTCAGAACTATTAATACTATGAATATGACTAGCCTGGTCCAAAAATCAAGCTCTAACACCATGACCTTCAGAACTAGTGAATTCCAGAGAGGAGCTGAATGCTCTGTGAATAAATATGTCCCTTACCATTTTTATTTTTTTTTAATAAATCTGTTGAATATAAACTTTACAGTACTTCTTTTTTAAAAGTTTGGTGTTATTTAAAACAGACAGAGAGGGAGAGAAAAAGAGAGGAAAAAGAAAGAGGATGAGGAAGAGTGGGAGGAGGAGAAAGCGAGGGGGAAAAAGAGAAGGCAAAGGAAAGAAAGAGAAGGGAAGGGAAATCCAATTTTTTTTAAAACACATTCCCTAATTCTTTTCAAAGAGTAGATCATGAACTTCACTCCAGAAAGCAGTGTGTTTTATAAGTCATAAGACCTAACAGAAGGAGAGAAGTAAAAATTAACTGAAACATACTATTTATGACTTCTGTTAGGCATTACACATAATATAAAGCACAGAGAGAACTTAAAGAATATGGTCAACTCTATATAAGCATAAGGTACCAGAGATTCCAGTCCAAAGGAACAGATCACTAACTTAAGAAGTGGGAGAAAAGTTCCAAGACCTTCTCAGGTTGTACTCTATGAGCTAATCATACCAGTTTCTCCAGGAATGCAGAATTATTGCAAAATATAAACATATTGGCAAAGCTTAACTTTATGTAACATAGAAGAGGGAAAAAAATATATATTTCAAGGTCTTTAAAACATCCCCAATTTAAAAATATTCATTTCTTAACTTTTTCTTCTTTTTATGAAAAGGAAGCAATCCCCCAGCTCACCTGTATCAAACCCCACACTTGGTACTATGTCCACAGTTCCGTGAAAGGCTCCGGCCCACGCTGAGGTAGCAGTGGTGACTGTCGTTGGATCTGTCTTTGTGATGTCACACTGGGGAGCAGGAATCCTGGCTGCACGCACTGATGGCATCAGCAGGGGCCCGTAGGATGGATCCAGGGCAGAGCCAGCAGAAGGGTGGTGGTGGTGGTGGTGGTGGTGCCGGTGATGCATGTGGGCGTGGGGGTGGTGGTGCCGCATGTACACATCATGCATGTGGCTGTAGGATGGGCTCACCTGAGATGCCAAAGGATAGTGCCAGGACTCAGACACGGGAGGGGGAGGGGCTGGGCCAGTCTGGTGCAGGCCATGTCCTGGCCAGGGGCTGGGGTCGGCCGCGGTAAAGGTGCCAGGGGGGGCCTGGAAGTCAGGATGCACTCCCCCCAAACAGGGTGCAGGTGGAGGCTGGTAAGAGCTGGTCCAAAAAGAAGTCGGGAAACTACTCCTCTGACTTGAGAGAGTTGAGCTGTCTGAGAAGACAGAAAAATAAATTATTTACATAAGATTCAGATCTAGGATGGACTTGCCTCTACTTGTCCAACTTTTACAAGCAGGCTAACCAGTATGCATTCTTTTTCTCCCGACACAGAGGTGAACTGAAACTAAGCAAACCTCTGTGCTCTTGTGCCAAGTCAATGCACAAGGATTCAGGTGCTGAATGAGTCCCCTCCAACCCTTGTTTGTTTAGCTTATGCAGTCACAGTCTGTGCTAAAGTTTGCAAGTCTGGATTTAAAAGCTTCATGTCTTCCTGGGCATCTTGCTGCCATCACATCTGAGCTCCTTATGTGGCTGGTAATGAAAGCTTGTGCCATAGATGTGATTCAGGTGGGTTGGAAATAATGATGTTTACTAACTTCCTTTAAACACAAATACAACTGGCATTCGAACTAAACATTTTAATGCTGAAAGTCACAAATAGAAGAAAGGCTACACGTAATTATGATCATCGACACTCACTTTCCATCAAGAAGAGTCTATTCCAAGTTTATTTTTTTCTGTAGAGGTCTACAGCCTCTAGACTGAAACTAATAATAGTTAATATTTAATAATAGTGACTAAAAGCGGACCACTGGTCCAGGGGCATTTCATGGATGATCTCCATGGATCCTCACTCCGGCTCTATGATGTAGCTTGTTATGATCTCCATTTCATCAGTGTGGAAACTGAGGCAGGGGAGAAGCCCAAGGCTTCACAGCTGGCAAGTAGGCAACTGAGCTTTGAAGAAGACAGGGAGCTGGCCTCGATGGCTGGCATTCTTCATAACTGTGCCACAAGAGGGCATAATTGCAACTATAACTTGAACAGAATTTGATGAAGAGTCTGCAAATCGTGAGTGGAAGAGATTCAAGGAAGGGTCATGCATGGGTTTGAGGTGTTTGGAAAAGGGGGTACTATCAAAGAAGAGCACTTAGAGATAAAGAATAAAGAGAGATTCCTTCCCAACTCTGCTTCAATTTCTCCACCACTTACTGCTCCATAACATATTTATAGATGACCTACTATGTACCAAACATAGGAGGCCAGGGATGACCAAACAAACATCACTTTTCATCACAATCCAATGGGGGAGGATAAGTAAATAGATATGTGCAATGTGACATGGTAAGCACTGTCATAGGGGGAGCACAGGAGGGGCCTAAGAAAAGGATTGCTAAATTAAAAGAGCGAGTAGGACTAGCCTTGTTAAGAGGTAAGGAAGAGTGTTTTAGGCAAATAAAAAAGTATGTAAAAAAAGGCCCCAAATCTCTCTCTCTCTCTCTGTCTCTTTGTCTCTGTGTCTGTGTCTGTCTCTCTCTCTCTCTCTCTCTCTCTCTCTCTCTCTCTCTCTCTCTCTCTCTCTCTCACACACACACACACACACACACACACAAAGTAGCATTCAAGAGACTGAAAAAAGTTCAGTGTGCAAAAGGTGGCAAAAATGTAAACTAAGGTCCAAGAAGGACCCAGATGGGTAAGGCCTTGCTAAGGCCATACTGGATGTGGGCCCTGTCCTGAGAAGGTCCCAGTGAGCTTTAAAGGATTTTAATCTAGGGGGTGACGTAGTCAGATATCTGTTTAGAAAGAGCGATACCTCCTGTGCTAGCTTGTGGCCATGGTGTGGCGTAGCTGAAAGAGCACTGGACTGGGAGTCTAGAGTCCCAGCCAGAGAACCAGCACACAGCTCTTACCCTACCTCATTTTATGGCCCCCAAATAAATCTGTTGACCTCTCTGTGGCTTAGTTTCTTTCATTAAAAATGACACATATGAATTAAATTGCAACTATCTTTTGTCTCCATAGTTCTATCATTCTGTTAACTGACCTATGATTTCTATCTGTAGCTAAAGATAAGGTTGCTTAGCATATTAGTCACGCATCTACAGTAAGATGCTATTTTTATGCTGGGTTCCACACAAAAGAACCTTGCTAGATTTTTCCATTGAATAAAGGCTATCCCAGAAGTACTCGGAAATGAATAAATTCAGAAGTCTGACATATTCATGTTTTCACTTCATAAATTTCTAGGACATAGTTTGTTGGTTTGTGTTTTTAACCTCAGGGAAGCTTATATAACTTGAATCAACCACCACAAGTGTAATTTGACTAACATAATTAGGATAGTACTGTGATATTCAAACATTCCCTTTCTCTAGCTTCCTTAACGGCTGTAGTGCTAGCACTGCAAACTACCATTCCACCCGTCAGCCCTACACCAGCGCTATCATCATTCACCCCATTCATTCATTCTATAGAGAGACAGCTATTCAGTGTTTCACATACAAGTCTCTCCCCTGCAGAATTTCCGTGGATCTCAAAACCCTTGGGCGTATCAAGGAGATTATGGTCTTCAAGAAGCAAAAGATGGAGGTGTATATTGTCCTCAGGTCCTCAAAACAGTCCTGGCAAACTTTTCATTGAATGACTTTGTTTTGCCAAAATCACAACCCATCAGAAAATAGCACTTAAAATCAAACTTACTGGCATTGAGGCAAATATGTTTTATTTAAGAATTGTTTTCCTTTGACATGAGAAAAGGCTGCCAATGACAAGAAAGAACATTGTGTAAGCTGTGACAAGAAAATTCAATTTGCCTTAAGTGGTGGCCATTGTAGAATATTTCTGTCACACCCAAATGAATGCTGTCAATGATTAAAGTTTAAAACCCATAGGAGGAGTTTATAGAAGCTCCTTATATCAGATAGTGTATAAGTATGTATGGTAGCTTTGCCACCATCAATTTGCCACTTTGCACGGATCCAATCTTTGGTACCAAACGCTTCATTCTACTCGTAAGTTTGCTCTCCTGTTCGGGCCAGAATCCCACTATAAAAATGGCTACCCCACCTCTCAGGTGTATACCAGAAATACAGAGTTCCCCCTTATTAAAATCTCCCATTTAAATGTCAAAAGTACAGAAAGTATACATCACTTCTTTGGTTGCTTTCCTTTGTTTTGTTTTCATTTAGATGTAAATAAAACCCAATTTTATTTTATAGATGCTTAAGCATGTTGCATATGCAGACACAAATGTGAATGAACAAATCCATTACCAAAAATCTTGTCCACTTATGAAGTATTGTGATTAGTGAAGACATTATCATTGAAAGTGGAAATCTGTTTTTAAATATATACTTCATAAAGTCTGAACAAAGCTTTGAAATGCCCCAGAGAAAAATAAAATTAAAAGCAACTTACTATTTCCCAGTTAGTATGTCTCCTGAGATTAATACAGACTTTGCAGAGATCTATGCAGCCATTTCAAAAACAATGTTGCATTTTATAAGTAAATGAAATGATATCGGGTAGAAACTATGTTTATGGACAAATCTAAACTTCAAAACCATTATTTGGTATCTTGATTGTTAAAAAATAATCTTGATACAAAGAAACAGATGATACCCTTTTTCTTCATGCCTGGGAATCAGTGTACTTATTTCATATGTATGTAAATTTTTTCATTACATGACTCTTTGATTACGAGTACTTAATCACAGCCACATTTGTTGGATGAAAAAGCATATGAAAAATTGTGCACCAGCTATTTCCGTGAAATATTGCTTTTCAGGTTAGTGGGGGAAATTCAGAACTATATACTGTTAACACTCCATGGTGACTTTGGGCTCAAGGTTACTTGATAGTTGGATGATATTAACACTGACAATCTGACATCTGCAAAAAAATCTGAAAATTTTGATTCAGTTTGCATTTGGGATTAAAAAAATATTGTACACACAATATTATTCCTAAACAACAACAAAAATGACAAATTGATACATATCCACTACGATCTACCCAAAACATACCCAATACTCTCACGTTTGTAATTTATACCAAAAATATACCTTAGAGATATAGAAGAGTTTAACATGGAACATCAAGTGGCTCTTTCAATTCATAGTAGTTGGGATACTTTTTATATTAATTCTAAAGGTCTCTGAAAAAAATCTGAGGGCAAACAGTTTAGCAAGAGGAAATTCAACGTGTGATTTTAAAACACAAACATTGTATGACCTAATTTTGAAAAAAAGGAAATTATATTAAAAAGAAAAATGGGACAATAAAATGTCGTAGAACCTCTATCTTATCTTAGACATCTCCAGAAAATATTCTTAGAATAAATATTTATTTAAAACACTAATGTTACAAGATAACATTTACCTTTTTATTAGCCTCAGTGAAAAAAAAAATGCTACTGCATTCTTAACCTAAAAGATCTACATTACAATTTAATTCCCATCCTCTTGTTTGCTTCCCATGAAAAGAAATTGTTGGGTCAGAGGTGAAAGGATATGCGTTCCAACGTTTTCTGTCACTCAGGAATTAGCATTACCATTATGTCCAAAGATTGCCGGCTAGTTACTTTGTTCTAGAGTTGTTTAAATGGGCCTCGTGACTCTAAAATGAGTTTCAAAGGCGGTATCAGATGCCCACACTCCTTGGAGGCAGGACCATGAGGTCAGTCAGCCCTCACTTCCCTTCCACGTGTCTGTTGTAAACTTCCCAAAAGCAATTACTCCAACAGTGCCTCCTGGAGATGCAGCTCAACTCTCTCCTGGTCTCTGCAGCTCAGGAGACCAGCCCTCCTTTCCTTTGCCCTCTTTGTTGTTATAGGTTAGTGCTCATTTTGAGTGGTCTTTCTTATGAGAAGGAGTTGTTCCAAGCAGATATTATGTTGATCAATCAAGCAATGATTACTTTGCTACTACATAAGAAAAAATGTCAATAAGTTGACTCTTCAGCATGGTTTTTAAGTCAGCGATAGATTTTGCTATGACTCTACTTAACTACACCCCTTTCCAACACACACACACACACACACACACACACACACGCACACACTTTCTGTAATAGTACTTGAGCTCTGAGATCCATGTATGGACATATTTGAAGCCGATGCTTCTATTTAGTGGGAAGGTGGGGTAATCTAACTCATTAGGTTTTCTTAACTGAGAAGCCCTATTCGATTCCTGCTAGAATATGTAGTGGAATAAGAAGGAAATGATGTTATATTGTACCAAAGTACAAATATTCCTTGTCAATTGTTTGCCTAACAGTTGCAAAACACCTAACAAGGATTTTCCTCACGTCATCAAGTTATACATTTAAAGTATGACCATTTTCCATTATTAGCTGACATCTACTCTTGTCTAAAGATTTACTGTGTAAATATATTCTGCCATCAATCATGATTCGGTTTTAAATTCCTTTGTAGCACTGCAGCACTTGTGCAGCCCTGTAAAAATTTTGTGCCGTAAATTAGACCCTTTAATTTAATACAGCTGTCCAGCAGCTACTGCATAAAGTACTGTCGTCATGGCCATCAACATTGTCAATAGCTTTGAGGACCTATATGTCCAAGACACTGTGTTTTAGCCAGAAACACAAACTTCCAAAATAACAACGTTTCTGTACAGAAACCCAAGGTTGGTTTTTTACTCGTATGTGCAACATGAGTGGAAACTCACTTAGGGAAGAGAGAAAATGCCTCTGACCTTGATTTAGCACCTTGCTTCAAGCCCTATGTCAAATTATTTATATACATTATTTAAAGAGTCTTGACAATAACCCTAGAAAATGGATAACGGCAAACACATATTATATAAAGTTGATCCCAGAGATATTTTAAGTAATTAATGCAAAATCACATTGCAACCAGACAGTCAGAAGGCCCAAACCGGAACCCAAAATGAAGAGAATCCAAAGACTGAATTATTCAAACCTGTATTGCTTTGGCAATTACTACAAAATCCCCAATAACTCTCTTCACTAGACATGGGAATCTCAATTTATTATACCTGTCTTTAAGATATTATTAACTAAATCTTTATTTTGTGAATCTATGAATCATATCCCAGTCGTATATGTTTATCTAAAACTGACTGATTTACAACTAGAAACAACTATGGTCAAGTACTATTCACAAATGGAAAGTAAATAATACATTTGAAATCACAGAACTTTACAGAGAAAATATTTCAACAATCACTCCATTCAACCTCCTTGTTTTATAAATAAGAAAACTGTAATTAATGATTTCATACAACGTATTGCTAATAATTTTCTATTAATGACTTTTTTGTTTTCGAATCCAGGGTACATGGTACACACTTGGTTCATTTAAATCAGTCACTTCATCATTCAATTCATATTTATTCCAGATCTTCTATGGAGAATGCGTTATCCCGAGTGTTCGGGAAAATGATGTGCAATAACTAGATGTATGTAGTCTAAGTAAGACTACTAAGGGCTACTCGGATAAATTAAATAGATATAGAAAGCTGTACAAATTCTCGTTGCCAGAATTTTTGCTTCTCATTACATACTCAGCCATTACTTTGGGCCTTTCTAAGGGCTATTGCCTCTGTCTTGAATAATTTCCCCTAGATATTCATGTGCTTCTTATTTCCCCTTCACGTCTGTGCTCAACTGGGATGGTATCAGAGAGAGCGCCTGTTATCACCCTAAGTAAAATAGTACCTTGCATTTCATTATATATTTATTATCTGTCTGTTTCACTGGGACGCTCCATGAGTGTAGTCTTAGACTTTCCTGTTCACTGATATTTTCCCACCACCTAGAACATAGTAAGACTTTAATAATAAATATTTGCTGTGCAATTCAATGAATGAAACGAGAGAGATTTAAAGACCAAATTTAAGATAATGCCAAGAAAATTGTAATAATAGTTACTAAATCATTCGCATTATTCACCCTTTCTATATTGCAATTTGACACCTGTCCAAAGGTCTTCTCAATTCAGTCATGCAGATTATGGGAAAAACACTGAATTGTAGAGTTTTTACATATACACAACACGTCACTTAAAACTATGCTGGTTTTGATACCATAGACAAATCACTCTCACCTCTAGTTATAATTTGGGGCTCTCATTCCTACATTTCATATTAAATGATTGCTAGGTTGCCGATGCCTTTATACTAAAAGAAATAGGCATTGTATTAATTATTCTCCTAGGACGGATTATCTTGATAGGATTTATTATTGATAGACCAAACTATTCATTAAAGCCAGGTAATTAACAGAAATTTTCACATTTTCACCCTCTACAAGTTATTAAACATATTCACTATCGCTATCAAACAGGGAATCGGTTGATTCCATAACATCTTAGGTTTCCAAGGACTTTGTTCTCAGTTCTTGTGGGAAGTCTGTAATATGTCCTAATCAAATCAGTGGTGATGATTCCCAAGTCACCTCTATCAAGGTCTCAGTCATTTGAGTTTGTACTACACCTTCCCCTCTATAGTCACTCCATATCTTAGTGTCCTTCATATTTACTACAAAGAGGGAAAGAAGGAAGGGAGGGAGGAAGGGGAGAAAAAAAGCATCGTATCTACAGATTAGGCCCAGCAATTTCATACCGCCGAGACCTCTCCCACAATGGAGTGGAACCATTCCTCTGATGCTGAGAGGGGCCTGACTACCCATCGCCTCTCACCTGCCCCACCACAGGTAAGCAGCCTTTCCTCAACATAGGATCACTTGGGCACTTGCTAAAGTATGATTTCCAGAGCATTCCTTTAGAGACTCGGATTCAGTAGGTGTGAGTTAAGGGGCCTACAGTCTGTTGTTTTCACAGCACTAGATCGATGATTGTCAAACTTGAGCCTGCCTGTGAATCACACTGGGACGACTAGTTAAAACACAGATTACTCTGTCCCTGAGTTTCTGATTTAGTAGGTCTGGGATGTGGCCCAAGAATCTGTATTTCTAATAAGCTCCTACGTGGTGTCAATGTTCCCAGACCTGGAAACCACACTTTGAGAACCACTTTACTAGATACTGCCTAGAACCTGGCAAGTTCAGGAAAAAACACATTCATAACACATTTCTTAAAACTATCATTGGAATGAAGTACTATTTTTTTCTCTAACCTTATAATCTTATAAGATTATATTAGAGATTATAAAATTAGATTAGATTCGATTATAAGATTAGATTATAACCTCATAATTATAACCTTATAATCACCCCAATTAAGATGTCACCCAACAATTTTCAGTGAGGTAGTACTCAGATTCAAACACACCTCTGTGACTTCTATAGAGAAAAGTAAAGAAGAGGATGTCCGATCTACTGTTTTTACTTTACCAAAGTAAAAACAATCGTCTAAACCATGTAGGCATAGTCAGCCAATAACGTCTGGATTGTACACTACAAAGAGTTAATACCACAACAAAGCAGGACAGAGAGAGCTATCAAGAGAACACAGAAGGCTTTCAAAGTTTGTATTCCTGGGTCAGACTCAGATCTCTGCTATGCCACCACGTAGCACCTAGTGGAATGAGCAAGAGCTAATTTTTACAAGCTGATCCAGGCACGCCTATTATTTAGAGATCCAAATTGGGCCATCGGGGCTTAAGGAATGGTGCCTCGCAGCTGGATCCTGCCACTATAAACGCCGGCTGGTTGCATCACTACTTTCCATGAGGAATTTAAGGGGTGTGACTGCATCCTTTCCAACCCTGCATTCCACATGTGACAAAACCGATCCAGCTGTTTGTCTGAAAGAAATTCCTTGCTGTCCTTAAAAATTAAAAAGCAAGTGGATATCCGTCCTACGGGGCGCAAGTCTCCAGCTGGAACCTGGTACAGGCGGTTGCGAAACAGACACAGGGCCCTGGAGAGCCTCTGCTTTTGAATTCTTACCTCGCCAGAGGGGGGTTAGCCCCATCTTGCTTTTGGAAATGGCAGATTCTGGATGGAGGGTGCTGGCTTGGCCCAAAGCTCTTGAGAAGTGTTCATCCACTACTGACCCAATGTCTCCCTGGAAATAAGTGAAAAGGACACAGCGAGAGTTAAGGTACTCCATCTCGGCAGGCTGGTCTTTCTCCTGCTCCTGCTCCTCCTCCTCCTCCTCCTCATCCTCCTCCTCCTCCTCTTGTTTGCTGGGAAGGGTGACTTCCAGAGAGTCCTGCATCTTGCTGTATACCGCTAACTTCCTCTGGGATGGAATAAACAAAACACGGTATCAAAGACAGTCTGTCAAAGCGCATCACCTAGTTCACTTGTCACTTAAAAACATCTACATGGTAACATATGTTCGCAGACTGAGTCTCCTTCATCTGCGCTACTCCATCTCCCTCCCCCTCCCCAAACCAGCCTTCTCCTTCCCACCCTGGGGGGGGGGGGAAAGTTTGTTATTTCAAATTTAGCAACAACAAAAAAGTCCGTTACTACATGGTATATTTTCATAATGTAAAAGGTTTTGTTTTTGTTTTTTTATTTTATTTTTAAATCTAGATAGACCAAAGGAGAGTGACTTTAAAAAAACAATGACAAATTCCATCCCATGTTGTTGTTGTTGTTTATTTTAAAGATTTAATGTGCAGCAACATTATACTTTGGGACAGGGAGAAATAGGGGATAGAAGGCCTAATTGTCTACGGGTGGGGTGAAGAAGAAAAAAAGCTTTTTATAAATAAGATAAACTAAAACAAAAACAGGAATGTAGCATCTTATAAAAAGATTTGGCAGATATGCTGAATTCATTTCTCCAAAATCGAACTAAAATGACAAAATAAGTCTGTGTGAAGATCCATTTTGCATGGAACATATTTTTCAGATGTTCCACTTACCACCATTATCAGAGCAGTGAAAAAAGGTATCGTCATGCCTTACAGAAAATAATACAAGATACTAGCAATGGCTAATGTGCCTTTCAAATAAAAATGAGAACGTTTGGATAATTTATAAATCTTTTTTAAACATATGATCTAACAATAATAATAATTAATGTATATTATTCCAGTCACTCTTATGAGACTTTATATTTATTATCCCATTTAATCTTTACAATTCTGTAACATGGTTATTGATACTATCCATATTTTAAAGATGAAGAAACTGGGTCACAGAGATGTGAAGTAACTTGCCAAAGCTCACAAAGCATGTAAGTGGTGGAGCCAGAATGTATAATAAAACTATGCAGGTGTACACATGCGTGTACATATATATGTTGGAGGAAAGCAGAGGACGGGTATTTACTATGGGAAGGAAAATCACCAAAATGTTATGTTTTATATTGTATTTCTGGGTGGTAAATTTCTGGTTGTTATTTTCTTATTCCTGCTTTTCAATATTTCCAAACATTTTTCATTGCACACATATTACTTCTATAATCAACAACTTCAATGTTAAGTAGATATAAGATAAAGCTAAAGATTATAAAATTCATTACTGTAATGACACAATGAGCTTTCTGTCATTGTATACCTGCAAAACCTTATTCTTTGTCATGCCATTTTTTTCCAATTCCAGAAAAAAATACATGCTGGAAAATGAATGTGAGGTGAAAAAAATAAATTGTTCTAGTTTTGCAAATGTTGTCAAAACACATAACCCAGACTCTTACGTTTCTAATGTAATTACTAGCTTGGAAAGCTACAGCTCCAAATTATAAATGCATCATTCAGTAAATTAAACCCTTTCCCACTAGCAATGGATGTGTTGTTCTTGTGTGAGGTAGATCCTGAAATTTTCAGGTATATTATGAGCTCCTGGTTATTATTTAGGGACTGCTACTTATAAATATATGTATTGCTTTTTATTTATAATTTGTGTCAATATGATTACCACTTGTTGATAAATAGATAATTCATTCCTTGTGAGTGAATATGCCTCACTGCTGAATAGGTGATTGTAATGACTGAGTGGTTATATTTCTTACAATCTATTTTGCACAGATTTAAACATGGGTATATTTTACTTTAACAGTAAAAGCAGCACAATAACATAGGTTATTTATAAAATGAGGAGATTGATCTAAATTACCTCTAAAGTTACTCCTAGCTTTAAATTCCATTATATAATTAAATGCATATTATGATTTATTAGTCAAATTACAGTACTATTTGTGCACATATGACTTGAAGTTATACCATTTTAAGCAATATACACGTACTCTCTGTCGAACACTCTGGCATATTAGAAAGAAGCAGTTTTTAATATGAGAAGGAAATTAAAACTGATCTACAGAGTGGCTTCACTGTCCACAGAGTTCATTATTTTCTATGAAACTGACTTCATTTTCCTGTTAACGTCTAGCTCAACATCAGTTTGTAAGAACTGAGTTTTGCAGCTATTGCTTCATTTGTTTAATTTTAACATATATTCTTTAAATGAAAAAGCCCTGGGTATGTTAATTATGCAAAGAAAGGCAATGGTTTATGTTAATCCAATTAGCAACTAATTATTAAATGAGATTAAATTAAAGTTTCATATATGTAATAATAAATAAATTGCAAAATTGGATATAAATGTAGCATAGTATCATGACCAATAGCAATAATGAAATATCTTAATTTTTTAATTGATAGAAATTGAATTTAATCTATAGATTTTCAATCTATTTAAGATTACACAATTTTCTAAATGCCAAATAATGTCATGTTATTCTTTTTCAACCATTGTTGAATGGCTGGATACAAATAAATTAATCTAAAAATTACATACTTTTTCCATATGAAATAGGGAAAATGAGCAAAATTTGCTATTGTATCAAAAGACCTTGTATTAATCTATTTTCTAAAAACTATTCTTTTGTCAATGGATGCATCGTTTCTCGATATTCTTTACATTTCATATATATGTAATAAGTCTGTATATATACATATGCATTTTTATAAAAATACACTGATGTTATTTATTTTGATATACAAACACCTGTGGTTCTATAAAATATCTATATTGATTCCTCTATTTAAGTAAAAATTTTTGGAATGATTAAATATACTTTTTTTTCTCTCTCCCAACTCTTTAAAGCAAGTCTTCTACTAATTAAATAAATTTGTTGGAGACTATCAAACAAATAAAATGGAAAGGAGCCTATCATATACCTACCAATAGGAAGGGTTTGCAAAGCACATACCTAGCATTCATTCCCTCTTGTACTTTTTCAGATAAAGTTGGGTCAATTTTCACAAATTATAGTGAATCAATTTAAATATTTATATCACACACACACACACACACACACACACACACACACACACACAATTTATATCCTCACTGTCAACATCAACTTTAAAGGGAGAATTCTAAAGTATCCAAATGGCCTGGCTGCTACCTAAAAGGCTAACAATTTGCATACATTTTTCTAACACTAAGTGTGAGCATGAAGAAAACAGAACACGGAATTTAGACAGCAGTTGATTCATATGTTGACAGTCACAACATCCTGACACTCATCTCCACAGACTCTTAAGCCTTTTTGTTATCTGTGCTCCAATGACAATAAATCAATTCTTTGCTTTTTTGAGAAAAAAAAAAAAAAAACTAAGTATGTTACTTGTGTGCTTTTCTGTATTGCCTTGGTGTTTGTTCTTTGGAAAGAAACTTCCCTAGTATTATCTTCTTTGTTGAGAATAACATAGAAAATTCAAAATGTGGAGAATAATTCTCAAATCATCAAAACCTAGATGTCCTGAATCAAGTTTAAAAAGCAATCCCGTTCATATTTTTCTCAAAATGCACCATCACTTTCTAAACAGATCCAAATCACTCAGAAATGTTTATGCTTTCCTTAGGAGACCCTGAAGAATTGTGAACAAACATAAAGAAGCCATCAAAAGAGACTTGAAAAACTACAAGTTGGTTTATGTAATGCACATTACTCATTCTCATCTCAGAGTAATGACACTTGCTGCCCAGGTAAAATGACACCCAAGTTAAATGAAACAACGAGGGACTTGATAGCCACAAAGTTAGAACTAACTCAGAAAGAGGTCAAAGGAGCAGCGAAGAAGGCGGCCCAGGCAGCGCAAACCATACCCAGCCACCTCGCAGCCTGCCATCAGGCGCAACAGAAACAAACTCACACAGGAATGTGCAGGGGAAAGGGTTTGTCTGACAAGAGAAAGACTTCCATGTCAGGAGCCAAATACCACTAACTCCCTGAGGCTTAAGCCTACCAAATGCCAAATGATTACTGTGCGTATGTGGAAACATTTTTCCTAAGGAAACAAAAGTATTTTAATGAATCATTGGATATTTGGAAAGAGCTTTTTGCTTTTTTTTTTTTTTTTAATGTTTGAAACATGCTTAGAGCCCATAACATGTTTCCCCGAAAATAAACCCTAGCATGAATTTTCAGGATGCTCATAACATAAAGTAAGCACTAATGCATCTTTTGGAGCAAAAATGAATACAAAACCTGGTGTGTCATTGTTATTTCCCCGAAAATAAGACCAGGTCTTATATTAATTTTTGCTCCAAAAGACAAATTAGGGCTTATTTTATATTACGAGCATCCTGAAAAATCATGCTAGGGTTTATTTTCCAATTAGGTCTTATTTTCGGGGAAACACGGTAAGGACGGACCACTAACCAGGAGTAATGGTTTCAAACTGTGAAGTCCATAAAAGTGGTGCATTGCTTTTTGATCGTATTTTTCTGAATTCACTTGGATAACAGATTTTTTTTCTAAATTTCAGAGACACTTGAAATTTTGATCCTTAGCCTACCTGGAATAGAAGGAATAAGGTTATGGGAGAGTGGGTCAGGATAAGGAAGATGTGCCACAGATATAGATAGATAGATAGATAGATAGATAGATAGATAGATAGATAGATAGATATAGATATAGATATAGATATAGATATAGATATAGATATATAGATATAGATATCATATATATCTATATGGTAAAAAATGCACACATATTTTAAAAAAGGAGAAAACTGTATTAATATAAACAAATAACAAAAGATAAATACAAATCACATTTGACTTCTGCAGTTACAAGAGATCCTCAAAGTGGTTACCATCAGTGTCCAGAAACTTCTGATTACAGCAAACTACTGCTTGAGCATACATAACATCTCTTAAATGTGTACAGATTTTTTGGCACCCCCGATATATATATCGGGGGTGCCAAAACAAATGTATACAGGTGAACACAGGTCAACCTTGCTCAAGCAGTAGTACGCCGTAATCAGAAGGGTCTGGACACTGATAGTAACCATTTTGAGCATCTCTTGTCATTGCAGAAGTCAAACATGATTTGTATTCATCTTTTGTGATAGGTATATATTGAGTATTACAATTTTAATAGTTGTTTTCCTTTCTTAAAATGTGTATGCATTTTTTGGCACCTTCTGTGTGTGTGTGTGTGTGTGTATTTAATGAACTCTTTCACACTCACAAATATTTTGTCTAAGTAATTATTCCCAATTTACATACGCAAGTACTGACTTACTTGGCTAGCACCATCTAAATAGTAAATGGCAGAGAGGGGATTAGAACCTATTTCTGTCTGACTACAAAGTATGTACCAAGAAAACAGACTGAAAAAAATGAGTCTCTATCTGATATTTATTTTAACTGAACACACAAACAGAAGCGCAGAGTCAGCATGGCATCGCATGCTAACTAAGGAGAATCTAAAGTTAATGCATTTAAAAAATTAGATATGTAAACATATCAGAGGGGAACACCAAATAAATTATACAAATGTCTAACCACTATGTTGTACACCTGAAACTAATATAAAGTAATACTGAATGTCAACTGGAACTGAAAAAAAAATTTTAAAAAAACATATCAGAGGATGGCTATTAAGTAATGCAGTACTCTTCCAAATATATGTATATCTAGATGAAACTGAACTTTTCTATCTAAAAATGTATCGTCCCAGGGTATTATGCTAAGTGAAATAAGTCAGACTGAGAGAGACAAATACCATATGATTTCACTTATATATAGAATCTAAAGAACAGAATAAACAAATGAACAAAACAGAAATAGATTCACAGATATAGAGAACAAACTGTTTTTTGCTAGAAGGGAGGGGTGTTGGGAGGATGGGTAAGAAAGGTGAAGGGATTAGAAGTACAAATTGGTAGTCCCAAATTAGTCACAGGGTTGTGAAATACAATATGGGAAATATAGTCAGTAATATTGTAAAAACTATAATGTCAGATGGGTAGTAGACTTATTGGGAAGATCACTTCATAAACTATATAAATGCCTAATCACAGCAATATACCTGAAACTAAAACTAATATAAAATAATATTGAATGTCAATTATAAGTTTTAAAAAATTATAGTCATGGGATATAAAGTACAGCTTAGGTAATATAATTAATGGTATTGTAATAGCTGTGTATGGCGTCAGATGGGTAACAGACTTGTTGGGGTTATTACTTTGTGAAGTGTATAAGTATCCAATCACTATGTTGCTTTGTACACTTGAAACTAACAATAAAAATTATTAAAATTTTAAAAATGTATTGCCCCCTTGGCAATTCAGATACGTAATATAATTACTTGCCATTATTCTGAAAATCCTATTTTGGAAATGCGAACAGAGGCAATTTGTGAGGTACAGTCACACCTTGAGATTCTGTTTGTTTGTTTGTTTATATTTTTCTTTATAGTAGGAAGGAATAAACTAAAAATAATATTACTTAACATGATCAGCTATTTTTGAGCGCTCTTGCCTCTCAATAAATCTGGTCATTATGAAAAATCAAACCCATCCCCCTCTACAAATGAAATTTTTCCAGTTTTCAGTATTTTCCAAAAAATGTGCCAGAGGCTTAGAGAGAACTTCAAAATTTTCATTCCCAAAATGTTTTAAGCAATGATCACAAAATAAGGGTACATGTTCTCTCCCAAACTGACTACTTTGAATGGAACAATGGTTTCTGATGTACAAATTTCTGGTATGTTTGTAAAATTCTATTACTAGCTTACGGTATGATTTCTTTTTTTTTTTTTTAATTTCTCTGTTATTCACTGAATTGTCAATTATTTCATATTATGTGTTAGTAATTGTGCAAAGACTTGGAGCCACAAAGATGAAAGCCATAGCCTCTCCCCAAAACTCAAACTACTCATAGTTTGTTGGGAAAGCATTGTAAAGGCCATGAAAATAAAGAACCTCATGGTTTATCCATACAGCTAATTGTGTTATTTCTCTATGTAGCTAATATTCAAAAATTTTTAAATAAGAAAAGTAAGAAGGTAACGTTTGGTAAATTACTAATTGTTTTCTTGTTTCTAAGGAAGCCCAGATGAGAAGGGAAAGCAATAGGAAGAACTGCAATGAGAGAGAGGATTTAACCAAAGCTAGTCCATGAGTCTGACTAACCCTTTGGCCCTCAGCTTCCTCTTTTGAAAATAAGGAATTTTGACTTGATTATCTCAAAGGTCTTGTCCAATTCTATATCCTAATAAGCAACATGTTGGAGCTCTAGAAAAATTCACACTTAATTTTCTTCCATCCATTGGCTGCCTCTTCTAATTTTGCAGGACACTAGCCAAAAAAACCCTACAGACCATTGAAGACTAATTCATTTCCAGACATGGGTCATCTAGCCCAAATCTTAGGAATTAGTTTTGGTGCTTCCTTTATGTTCACAATAACAAGAAAGGATGCATCATTTGGGTCCCCCCACTAAATCCCACATGGACAAGTGTTTTGGCATACTAAAACAATATTTTGTGAAGAGGAAAAGGACACCTGTTTACTTGAGGTCATTCTTTTTTTTCCCTCTACTAAAGTATGAGATAAATGAAAAACAGTTCAGTTACCCCAGTTCAGACCACACTTGTAAATTACTGGCATAAATCTGGTATCCACTGAAATACCTATAAATATGGCATTTGTGACTTATTTCTAGAAGCCGATGTTTGAGTCTCATAGTTCAAGGTACCCGTAGGTCTTCCAAAATGAATAAAGCAGAAAACTAGCTGCTTAAAGATAAGCTTTTTGAACGATTCAGGGCACAGTTTTGCCCAAAATTATTTCTTTCACTTGTCTCTGCCAGAGATTGGTGTTCAAGTATTAAAGAGCCCCTGATTCTTGAATGAAAATGTTTTTTTCTGGAAATAATACATTAAGTATTATCATCTATTACCAAATGTATTAGTTTTGAATTTTTGTAAAAGCTAACTGGAAACTGGGCCGATGGGAATTGGATCTAAGTTTAGCGCCCGGGTTTTAAAATGACAGTCACCTCACTCACAAATTTGCTTTAGGATCTGCCCCTAAGCATCCTGAGCAAATTTTCAGTCTCACTGAAAATTCCCTTTGCACAGAAAGATATAAGACAGATATATACACACTACTCAACCAGGTCAGCTCAGCATCACTTCTGTAATAGCCCAAAGAGTCACTGTCTAGGATGGTCCTACCCTCTGAATACCCTCACTTCCTTTATTTGGGCCATGACCTTGCCATCCCAACTTCGTGAGATGTGAGACTTAATAAGTGCTAGGTGAAGGAAGCCTTCCTTGCATTTATCTAAAACACTTAAATTTTCAACAAGTATTACCTTGTCCTAGCCTTTGGTTTCCTGGTGAATATATCCTCACTACACGTGATTTTATAGATTTCAAGCCCGCCCTTGTTATCCTTATTGTAATCTCCATTCTGGTTGACTGCCAGAGACAACAGTTCAGTTTAGTTATTTTAAAGTTTATTTTTTTTTTCTCTAGCTTTGAGTCTTCTGGCTGGAACGTTACTGAGAACATAAAACTGTGGGGCGTTTTAAGCTTCTAAGTCTCTGTAGTCAAGTTAATTTGTGTAGTGTGGAATTATAGGGGCTGTTCTTTCTCAAAGAAGTCCGGTATGAACTCTTATAAATCCACTTAAGTCTTTGCTTACGGTTGCAAGAAAATTAGATCCTCCACCTTAAATAAGTTGACTATGTCTTGAAACTATCTGAGACATAATTGTATTTTTTGCTCTTAACAAATATAAACTTATGTTGGAATAGCAATGATATATGAGGCTCTTAACACTGACTATTAATACCACTTCCTGCATATTATTTTAAATAAATAAATGTTCATTTGCTAAGTGGATATTCTGCCTCATCAACGAAGGAGATAGCATGGATAGCAAAAGTCATTAGCATAATACAAATGCTTGCAAAAGGACTTTGGAATGCCTAAACTAAAAATGTACACTACCAAGGACTTGGAAAGAATTTCAAGCTCCAAGGCCAAAGAATCTACTGCATATTAATCTTCTTTATCAAAAAAGTTGATTTGGAGCATGAAAGACAAAAATAAGCTTATTGTGCAATAGTGAAAAGAAAAAAAAAAAGCTTAGGAGACTGCATGACATTGTGGAAAGATGCTACATTGGGGAGTAGGGGATTCTGATGGTTCTAATTTTGTCACCAATTAGCTTTGAGATCTTTAGCCAGGCATTTCAGCTCTATGAATATCCATTTTCCCACTTGTAAAAGAAGGGCTTGAGGCATGTTTTTCCAGTTTGTTTGTTTTTTTACCCCTGACAAACAGAATCTCAGAGAGGTTTAATGACCTAAACAAGGTGGCAGAGTCCAAAACAGAGTTTGAAAAAACTCCCTACAAACTTAAAACTGGAGTTCTGCCTCCCAAGGGCATTTCATTCTTTTAAGTGAAAGCATGCATGCAGATTCACCCAGTCGTCACCCTTGAGGAGGACAGAGTAAATACTAGTCTCTAACTTATATGAAGCCCACAATGTGATTGCTAAAAACTCCTACACACAGTTAGAAAACTAGTGATTGTTTTCTACTTGTACTATCTCATCTATAAACTACACAATTCTGAAAGGTTTGCTTTAAGTATCTTCCTAATGTTAACATTATGAATATATGGAGGTGGGGGGGAATCAGACAACAATAGACTATCTACATTTCAGAAATCCACTGGATATGAAGGAAATCTATGATTTTATATTATTTCCCTCAGTTTTTCCTGACACGAATTTTGAAAGTTTTTTCTTGGTTCCTACGCTCACTGTTAGAATACAAGTGCATGTCTTTCTGCACACGCTCTACTGTGTCATCATGCCTTCAGAGCATGTGCTGACTGAGTCAAGAGCTCTCTGGAGGAGATGTTGGGGACGGGTGTATAGACTATGAAGTGATCGTGAGCACAAAAAGGAGGGAGCTTAGCTCTGTAGAGCACACTGTAAGATTTATGCACAGCCACACAATTTCTAGGAATTAACATCAGGGACTATAACATTTATTCTTCAGACATATTTACATCTCACTTTGATTCATTTAGCCTATTGCATGCCTAAGTAACACATTACAGTTCAGCCTGATTTATATGCAGTTAACTATGTTTTTAAGACATTAACCTATTGCCCACCTGCAATGTATCATATGTTCAATAAAAACAACTAAACTTAAAATTGCAAGTGAACGTTTGCGCTTGTATAGGAAAGGCTGAGATTACACATGCCTGGAGTGTGAAGTTCTATTATTTCAAAAAGAATTGTCAGCTATATGATCATACATTAAACGGAAAAAAATATACCTATGTTAAAATCCATCATAATAAACCATTTTAATATGCTAATTTATAGACTTCAAAGCTACACAGAATTGGAAAAAATCAGTTCAAAGATACACTACTACAGTTGAATATACAAGTAATATAAAACTTTAATGTTCTCTTTTCTAACATTTTATAAATGACCATTAAACTTTCTTTATAACTCTATCATTTTTTTCCCTGCTTCTTTTCCTTTTTTCTCCTCAACAAATCAATGTTTCAAATGCAGTAGAAGTTGTAGCCCTTATTTTTGTCTCCCAGGCAAGATGCTATTAGGGGTCACTTCCCATGTACGGAGAAAACAATCTTCATGGATAATAATGATAAAACCTTATGGAATGCAAAAACAACCAAAATATGTATTCTCAGATGACTGCATGAGGGCCAAGTCAATATTAGTCCCATTTCACCCACGCACCGCACAGTCTAAAAATGCTGTCAGCCTGATAAGAATTTCCTGATGTACTCTTTTTTCCAATAGAAAATATAGGTCATCAAAATAAACTCCTGAAAGTAACAGAACAGTAGTTACCCTATCAAGTCTCTTTTTATAATTTACCAGTCAGGTATAGTCAAATAGTTTCTTTACTTTTTTATTTTTATTTTTTATTTTAACCAAATAATTTTGAACAGGCCATTTTGGTAAAAGCAGCCCGAAAATTTCCAAGCACGCTTCTCAACTAAGTTATTAAGGTCAACTCAACCTAATATCTACTCAAACAATATCTACAGAAGTCTGAAGTATAGGAGTTGATCGTTATTTACTAATATGTGCCACTCATCCCTGTGAATCGATCCGATAAAAGGCAAAGCTCATCCTTCAGTTTGTTGATGGTCTTAGCAAAAGAATGAAATTTGGGAACTGAGTCTCGGGGCAACTGCACATGTTAGATAAAAGACTGGAGTTCTTTCTTATTAAAATCTAGATTTTATGGTTAGTGATTTATAATTTTTCTGATACCGCATTTTATTTTATAGCTCAAAAATATTACAAAGATTCTAACCCCCAGCACAGATTCATATTTTAATGGAATTATTTTCACAACTCTAGAAAATAAAACCTCATCCACAACTTCTACTAGTTCAAGTTATTTTTTTAAGGGGAAAAAATACCTTTCTGAGTGTTTAGTAAAGTTTGAGTCTGTTGCTTGTCCACATTCCAATTGGTAATTGAAGGCCTTTACAGTCTTTGAGATAGAAGAAAGGAAAAGAAGAAAGGGTAGTTCATCTGGGATACAGTGTTTATAAAACACATAAACTGATTTCCAGCGTCTCTTCACCTCACTTGTCTAACTTGTACCTATCTGGTTTTGTCCATTACGTATATATCTTATATTTAAAGCCAAAGAAAAGCAAACAATATAACCAAATGGTTTAATCTGTCACCCTGGACCACAAACTACAAAAAACTTTTCCCTTCCCCCTCCCCAAAAGTAATCTTTGAAAAGCTGAAACTGCTGAATATTAAATAATAATAATAATAACAATAACAATAGCAAGAAAGTAGGGTTCCTTCACCCTTTGCCCTGGTTGGTGCTCGGTAAGTTATACTGTTTGGCAGATAAACCTGAAGCAGGTACCCTTTCAGAAGCAGATGAATTTCACAGTCCCTAAATTTTAAACAGAAGTTACAATTTCTTTCCAAAGAGCAGCACTATACATTTAGCAAAGAGACTGAGATAAAGAAAATGCAGAAATTAAAGGCCAGATTAATTAAGGAGCCAAACCCTTAAGACCACCATAAAGCACATGGTTCCTAACAAACTAAACAAAGTCAATCAATAAATTCTGTGGATAGCAGTTTCCTAATCATATCTAGCTCCCTGATAAGTATATTTTTTTCTATAAGTATATTTTTTAGTCTCATCAAATGAACCCACACTAACTACCAGAGTCTGAGGACCCTTTTTTGTTATACCCAATGCCACATACTCATATATGTGTTTTATGTAGAGCTAAGTAAGATTTGACACACACTCTATTGGTGTCCAGAGAGGAATGCCCAGGAGTACCTAATGCCAAATTCTCCAGAACCCTACTCTTCCTTCTAAAGGAACTGTACCATCTATTTGGTTCCCAAACCCCTTTTATCAACAGCATTCTCAGTTGCTCTTGGAGACCCAGTATCCAGTGATCCAAGGTTACCTCTTGGCCAGAAAGGGACAGGAACACACACACACACACACACACACCACACTTCCAACAGACTGAAATGTGCTTTGATAGAATTAAAAGTGAATGAGGGTGGGGCAAAGATGAAGAAGGGGGTCAAATATATGGTGAGGAAAGGAGATTAAACTTTGGGTGGCGAGCACACAATGCAATATGCAGAAGATGTATTATAGAATTTTACACCTGCAACTTATATAATGTCATTAACCAATGCCCCCTCCCTCGATAAATTTAATTAAAAAAAAAAAAAAAAACAATCGGAGTGAGGAATTTGGGGATCAATCCCTGTCCTCTAAGTCACAGACTTAAGAAGACACACTCTGCACAGAAGTTCTAGTAATTTTTGAGAGATGGTCCACTAGACGCAAGTTCTGCCATGAAATCCCAGAAAGGTCATTCCATGAGATCACTGTCCAGGTAGCCTCCCCATGGCAGCGACACATTTCATTCCCTTAATCAAGAAAACCCTGAAACACTCTACCTTTCCAAAGGAAACAAAATATTTGGTTTAAAGGAAGTTTACTCACATACTCCTAAGACAGATGCCCTTGGTGAGCTTCAGAGAACTGAGCCCTAAGAGCTAGGGTGGCTATGAAGGTAGCCTCTGAGCTCCGGTGACAACAGCTCAGTGAAGCCCCCAGCCAGGTAGTGCCTCACTTCGCATCCCCACCCTTCCACCCGGCGGCTCGTCCCTTCCCGAAGCCTCTCCTCCCGTCTTCTGATAGCTTCCTGCTGAAGGGCGCTTCCGCAGGTCCCCGAGCATCCTCCGTGCCACAGGTCCCGGCGGGACGTCGCCGAAGCCCCACACCGATACTCTCTGTACCCCTCGCCCACGCCTCCGCCCCCGGCAGGCTGCCGGGTCGGTGACTCACCTGCTGGCCAGGTTGGGGCGCCGGGTGGTAGTAGGCTGTGGGGCACGTTGCAGCTGCCACAGGGTTGGGCAGATACTGGGGCGCTCCATACGGCTGGGGGTGATACATCACCTCCGCACAACTCATGGCAGCCGGGGCAGCGGCGGCCCCGGAGCTGCCGCCGCCTCTCTACGCGCTCGCGCGATGGGCGCCGCCGCGGCCGCCGCAGCTGCCGCCTCTTTCGCTGCTCCAGCTGCTACTGCGGCGAAGGCGGGTCCTCGGCGTCCGCGGGCTGCGCTCCCGGCGCGGGCTCGGGAAGGGTTGGCAATCAGCGGGGGCCCGTGCGCGGGCACCTTCATCTTCAGCCCTTCCGGGTGTCCCCTGGCCCGCGCTTATATAGCGGCTTGGGGACGCGGCGGAGGCATGACAGTGCCCGGCTCCGGTGAGGGCAGCGCCAGCTGCAGCTGCAGCCCTGGCCCAGGTCGGGCAGCCCTGGGGAGCGGAGCTCTGGTTTGCATACACACAATGCACGCCCCGGCCTCGTCCTATCACCAGTGCTCCCGGCTGGGCGAGGATCGGGAGGCAGTGGCAGAGGGAGGGGTCGACTGGGGAGGAGGGGAGCGCTTCGCCTCCCCAGGCTTGACGCGGAGCGCAGCAAAGTTCCTCCAACTCGATCCGCAGCGGGCCGGTCGCCCAGCAGGGGGACCCCGGGAAGGGCAGGCTGCGGATTGGAGCGAAGTTTGAAGCCCTCTCCGCCTCCCAGCTTTGGGATGGTGGTGGGAGGGGAATGGTATGCGAGAGGCTCCGCGCCCTTAGAGCTCCGCGGGTTCCCACCCAGTCTCTGTCACCTGGCCGCCTGGGCGAGGGCTTCCCCACCCCAAGGAGCTTGCACAGGGAACACCAACGCAGGAGCCAGGGCCAAAGGAAAGCCCAGTGTACCAAGAAGTAAAACAGAGCAGGCGCAAAATAAACTGGAATATTCCCTACATGAACTATAACCATAAGTGAAAGTTAACTTTATTGCAAGAGCGCACATGCCAGGAATGCAACACGGTTTTCTACAAGCAGTCTCTGCTTTAAGTGTACACCTTCATGGTATGACATTCTTGTGGGATGTCAACATTTTCTGGCTTTTCCAGCCTGGTTTCCATAGAACAATAAACACTAACAATCCATGAAATTATTTAAAGGTTTATCTATTAACAAGTGACATAACCCTCTCCAAAATGAAAGAGAAAATCTGTGGTAGAAATTGTTGTATAATCAGGTAAAGTAAAAAAGAAGTATACATATTTTGTAAACAAGTAAACTCTAAGCTCTGTCTTTTAAGAGATGTATTTCTCCCCTTATACATAGATATCCTTTTTTTATGACAGAACAATCTTTTATTTTCACAGAGACTACCCTTTGTCAGAAGAAAAGTCAATCTGGATGTCAAGTGTACTGATTTTGTTGTGGACTGAATAGCATCCCCCACCCCCACCCCCATATCTGTAGGTTGAAGCCCTAAACCCCACGCCATGTGACTATTTGGAAATAGGGCCTGTAAGGAGAAAATTAAGGTTAAATGAGATCATAGGGTGGGGTCCTAATCTAGGACTGGTGTCCTTATAAGAAAAAGACAGCAGTGATCTCTCTCTGTGTTGGAACGGAAGGAGAGTCTTGCGAAGAACCAGTGAGAAGGCAGTCTACAAGCCAGGAGGAGAGGTCTCACCAGGAAGTAATCCTGAGGCCACCTCGATCTTGGACTTTTAGTCTCCAAAACTGTGAGAAAATACATTTCTATTGTTTGAGTCTCCCAGTCTGTGATATTTCATTACGGCAGCCCTATCAGACTAACGCAGATGTACAGTACTAATATATTATCATTTTTTTTATTTGAGTGTATATGTATAGACACATACAGAAATACATATACACTCATACATACACACATTCATACACTAAAACACACAACTATAATAAATGGATAGGAACTCTGCTATTCATAACAGCTCTTATTCAGTCGCTCATTCTTTCATCCATCGGCTATTAACAATATTTATTAAGGGCAAACACAGTTTGGACTTTAAATGTGTTCTCTGTACTGGGGCAGTAGTCCTATCAATAAGATATATACAAATTTATTTAAAATGTCTATTACTGCCTTTTCCCAAATTGACATTCTCTGGTCACACCCCTTTCCGGTATTCAAGATTTGTCTATTCAGCTTCTCTCTGGGTGTCTCCACATAGATGTCCCATCGGAACCTTAGTTATAATGGCACTAATATTTTCCCCCATAGCCCCAACCTGATCCTTTTCTTTCAATCTGCATCTCAGGTATTGAAACTCCTACCCATCAGTTGTGGAGCTAGAATTCTGGGAATTAACCAACATCCCCTCCTTCTTCTCACAGTCCCCACATCACATTTTAGAGTCCAATTTTTACATTTCTACTGGTCCTCTTCCCTCATCTCTTTATCTCTGCTTCTATAATCCTTAGTTCATTCAGCATCTCTCACTCAGGCTCTTACAGGAGGCTGCTACCCAATTTCCAGGCCCCAAATTGAACCCTCCTTTGATTCATTCTTGACAATTTATCTTCCCACTCTTTTCTGTCCTAGCCACTGCAAATCTAACAGACTCATGTTTCATGACTCTTCTAAAAATGTTCACAGTCGTTCCCCACAGTCTGTAATCCCAACCTTCAAATTCTGCCCCTGCCTACGTCACCATCTCCTTCAGCTGCCCATTCAGCCATCTGAATTGAGAACTCTCCTTCTAAGGAGGAGCATGGTATCTGCTACTGCCAGGCCTTCTTACATATGACCAGAACATCTGCACTAATACCCTACACCCCAACTTTTTCACTTGCTAACTCCTTGTTCTTCAGGGGTCATCTTCTAAAATATTTTGATGACCAGCTTTGATGCCTCTACTTTTGGCAACTCCAGCACCCCACAAGTATTGCTCTCATCATATGCATATTAATAACCAACTACATGATTTGATATTGGTTATTTGCTTGTTTCTTCAACATGACCATGGCTGCTTGAAAGCAGGGATTGTGACTTTTATCTCTGAATTTCAATCATATAATACCTGGCTTAATAAACATTCATTGATAAAGAAAGCATAAAAAGGGGAGAAAAACTCATAGAGGAGCTTACAAACTCATGGAGGATCCAAGCATATATGAAATCACTGATAACTCTTTTTTAGGCTTTCTACTGACTGTTAGAATGAAAAGTGCCTTGTGTTAGGAGAAACTGTAGGACCTAGAGTGTAAATTAGGCCACACAGCTAGTTTGAGAGGGCAGCCCTTCCTCAAAAACCAGACCTCTTATCTTAAGTACTAAACACTTTCCTTTTTATCTTCAAAGAACTTAATATGACAGTAGTTGATTATTTTTTGGTATAATTTTGTGTTCAATATCTCTCTCCTCCACTAGACTATTGTGGAGGTTATTTATATCTTGTGTAGCTAACATTTAGAAGATATTCAGTATATATTTGTTGAGTTGGAAAATAAAGACAGAACTAGATCCAGAGTGTCCATAGCCCCCAATTTCTGCATCTTCTTTGTACCCTACATGGCCTCCAGTGTGACGCAAATATTTATTGCATGACAAAGATGTAGTTCTTGGATACTAATAAGACATAGACTCAAAAGTCTGGAGGTATTTGGCAAAATCTTTCTATAATGCAATATCTTTGTTTCGATACCTCCCTTCATTTCTATATTGTACATATGGAAGAAAATGAGAGAAAGATAAATTCTGCCCAGAATTAGAATCTAGAAGAAGGATAGGCAGAGCAGAGGGAGACAATAACCTGTCAAAGGATGAAGTCTGTGTTGACTTATTAATAAAATATGAGATAATTCCTGCTAAGGACAGCTAAGTTGGACTTCTGGGAGGTGAGCAGATGTACCTGACTTCTTCCAGGTAGATGTTTAGGGTTTTAGAATGGAAAAGCATCAAAAAGATCATCTGGTCTAAAACATCTCCTTTTAAAGATAAGCAAACGTGTATTCGGACTAAAGTCTATGGACCTGGAGGCAGAACAAAAAACCATAGCCTCAGGTCTCTTTACTCTTGGTTCAGTTCTTTTTCTATCATTCTATGATAAGGGTATATAAACACACATGTATATTTACATGCACACATATGAGCACATTATATGTGTGTATGTATGCATGCATGTATCTATTCGTACATATTCATTTAAGCAAATACATATATACATACCTGAAAAAAAAGAGGTTTTAGATTAGATCATTCTTTGGCCAATTTGGAGTTACGGAAAAGGAGTGGGTGTGGTGGAGTGGAATGTAGGCCAATTGCGTTTAATACTAGTGAGTCACTCAGATCCGAGAATGCAATCTGGCCACTGGTGTACTCATTGTCATCTCCATTATGTAGAGGTGTCACAATCACTCAGAATAAACTACTAATGGGATGAAATCTGATTATTTGTACTTTTGAGCTACAGTTCCTCCAAGTTTGCTCTTTTATCTTTTCTCCTCCTTCTCTGACACTGCTCCAGTCCTGATATGGAACCCCATCCTACCCATCAGTGTTTATCCTCCTCCTCTTTTCTATTCTAGACACTGCAATTCCAATAACATACCAAAATTACTTTAAATGTTTCCAACTCTTCTGAGTCAGGGGTTTATAGTCACTACATTTTTGGTCTTATGCACCAAATTTCCCAGAAGTTCCTGAATTTCTCAGCTGGAATTTAGTGAGGTGAACTCCCCAAAACCAGTTTTATTTAGAGAGGTAACTGGAAGTGGGTTTTCCCAATATCTCTTGAGATAAGATAGGGTAAAAAAGAGGGCAGGTTTTTTGTTTGTTTGTTGTCTTTAACTGGGGATCTCAGTGTAAGAGAACATATGGGAACTTCAATGCACATGTGTGGATATATGAACCTATGTATCCAAACCCTCTTCCCAAGCCACTAAACATGATTCTTGGCCAGACCTCTGGCCCTAAACTGAACACACTGATAATGCAGCCTACTCCATGGCTCTGAGAGAGTAGGCTTCCGTCACCTGCACAGGGAATTCCTAGGTCTTAAGTACAGATACGTGGTTATTCTAGACAGAATAGTACCCCCCCAAAAAGCAAAGATGTCCTACTTTTATCTCTGGAACCTATGAATATGTTTATCTTACATCACAAAAGGAAGTTAAGACTGAAGATAGAATCAAGGCTACTAATGATTTTAAGATACAAAAATTATCCTGAATTATCTGGGTCGGCCCAGTGTAATCACAAGGGTGTTTTTAAGAGGGAGACAGGAGGCAGAAGAGTCAGTGTCATATTGATATAAAATGAGAAAGACGATAGTCCACTGATCACTTTGAAAATGGAAGGCAGACACGAGTCAAGGAAAAGGCAAGAAAGTGGGAGCACTGCCAATGCCATTTTAGACTTCTGACCTGCAGAACTGTAAGATAATAAATCTGCATTGTTTTGAATCGCTGAGTTGTGATAATTTGTCATAGCAGCAATAAGAAATTAAAGCAATAATTTAGTAGGAGAGGAGGTGCTAGAAGGGAGGGATTTGGGTGAGCATGTCCCCTTGCCCAGATTCCTATGAGGAGAGGAGCAATAAATAGGACAAGGGCTAATGAGTACTCTAAAGCTCAAAGGCCAGGGACAAACTCTGGTTGCTCGGATCTAAGGGAGGTGCCAATAACACCAATGGAATAGATGTGAAACCAGAAGGTAGAAACTCAATATGTAAAGCACTAAAACATCTTTTTCAGTTGTCCTGCAACATCACCTTCCTTAAATGGGCCCTACTCAATGGCCAGCAGCTTTATTATATTTCTCTAGATGCTTACCATGACCTTTTGCAACTATTGCCTCATGTCTTTTTCACCATTCTCGAATCCCTCAAATTAACTTTATCCAGCTCTTCCTTTCTGTTCACTATTCGGGCAACTTGCAATTCGATCTCTACCTCAGCACACCACCAACTTTTATTAAGCTTACCACTAATGAACATGTTAACAAGTTCGAAGTTCATTTTTTTAATTTCACCATAATTAAGCTTCATAAATTTTGACATTTTGACATCAATTGATCTCTCCTTAAAATTGTCTCTTGTCTTGACATCCTTCCATGATATCGCTCCTATCTTAATCTGTTTCCTTACACTTCGGCTATTCTGTCTCAGTTTCCTTTGCCACATCCTGCTCCACTTAGTCTCTAAATAGGAGTTCTTAGTTGCTTAGTCCTAGGCCTTTTTCTCATCTTACTCTATCCTTTCACCCTAAAAAAGCTCATCCATCTTCAAATCACCTCTATATGCAAATAACTTTAAAAAATTGGCCCAAGATTTCTAGAGTGGAGATATATCTTATCTGGAATCCGAAGTCAATAAATAAAGCAAATAAATCATATGTAGCCCAAATTATTATTGAATATTTCTTCAATGCCCCACAATGAATATATATATATGCATACTGTGTCTCAGTAAGTTCGACACAGGTAATTTGGTCTGCAGCATTGAAAAGGCTACCTTTTTAAGGGTTGACAATCAAATGAAATGTCAGTTCATGTTTCAGAGCCATGTCTTTTTAAAAAATGCTAACCTTTGTATGCTAAAATCATACTCAAATTGGCAAGATATACACATAACATGAGAGAGACATATGGGAATTTAAAACTACTAAAAGAATAATAGTCATGTCTTCCATCTTACCCTTACTCGGGTCTAGCTTAACGTCCATTGAGTTGAATGAGGTGAATAGTTAGGTTAAGAAAGAATACGATAAAATCTCTCTCTCTCTCTCTCTCTCTCTCTCTCTCTCTCTCTATCTCTGCCTCTGTCAGCTTACCTCCATAAACTACCCATTTCCTCCTGTCAACTTGGCAATTTTGTTCTAGAAAATGCTGTTTATTCATTCGATTTACTACAATGACCTCTGTCCCTCAGTCTTTGCAAGCAACATTTATTAGTATAACTCTTCCCCCCACCCCCTTGGCCTAGTTAACATCTAGGTCTTAGCTGAAACGTGCTTCCTCAAAGACATTTCCCAATTTAAAATACACCCTGTCCCACACCCACTGTTCTCTCCAATTAACAGCCAGCTCATCCCCCAGCCTGCTTAGTGTTTACCATATTTTGAAATAGAGGCATTTTTCTTCAACACTTTTTTTCCTGTCTGCTCATTATGATCCATAAAGGCATAAAACATGTATGCTTTATTTACTTTATTTACTACTATATCATAGCACCTAATAGGTATTCATTAAATGAGGCAATTATTTTATACTTTATTAAGGGATAATTTCCTTTGGGAGTCAACATAGTCACAGTTGTAGGGATAGGTTATGTTTAAAAGTAGATTTTTCCTACCCAAAATGTAGGTCATAGACTTGTTAGATAATTTAAAGCATGTGCTTTTATGAGAGGATGAAGAATAATGAAAGGGATTCATATAGATCAGGTGTTTATGATTTTTTGTGCTATCACAGGAAAGATGATGATAAAGGCAACTCACATTTTATGAGGCTCTGCAATGGACCAGGCATTTTCTCATTCATTTAGTTCTCACAAAAATCCTATGAAGTAGTTGTTACTGCCATTTTGGATATGAAAAAGCCTAAGGTCAGAGAAATTAAATATTGAGATAAGTGAGTGGCTGAGCCAGGATTTGACCCCAGGTTTGATTCCAAACACTTGTTTCTAAAAAAAAAAAAAAAAATTATGATACTAAATTATCTAATAGTCAATGGGCACTAAGCCCAATGAAATTGTCTATGTATATATTTAACTTCAAGTATTTGTGTGAAGGAGGTAAGAAGATAGACTCACCAAATAATTGACAAGTTTTAGAGAAAACTTCCTACTTTCAATCATCTAATGGGTCAATTTAATTAAAATCCTCACTGAGCCTGAGTTTCTAGCTTTAAGAACTGCTTTAGAGAAAAGTGAATAGGGATCTCCTGAACATTTCCACATTCAGTGGAAAAATTAATTGCGAAGGATTATAAAAGCAGCTTCCACATTTTCTCTTTACGTAGAACTGAGAACTTTTGTATCAAAAGTACTTTTCTACTTAATTTTTTCTATTCTTTTGGGTTTCTCTCATAATCTATTAAAAAATAAAAAGCACTTTATGTTACCAAAAAATAGGGCCTTAGTTTCAGGAAGCAGAGACTCTGAATGGAATAAGGGGTGGCCAGAGTAGGCAGGTGCACAGGGCAGCAAGCTGTGTAGGTGAGAATGATTAGAGAAGTCACCAGTGGCCAACCTCCTTACCAGGACAGCAGGGGCTGGCAGCGCTGTGAGGTGACTAGTAAAATCAGGGTCACAATTGAGCCCTCAGATACTCACATTCGGATATTCACAAGAATGCAAAGAGCTCAAATATTGGCCTCACACAAAATTCTGATCTTCAACTCCTCATATCTAAGTGGAGATAATCATATCCACAAGGTTTCTGTGAGGATTAATAGATAATGCAGTCCGCTCGTAGGAAAGAAACTGACCCACGCTGAACTTTAAAATGTTAGTATATTTGTCTGTCACAAACCTCCCTAGGTAAGTTGTAGAATAGACAAAAATGTGAAACAAGACCTATTATAGAACAACTAGAAACTTTTAAGAAATGTTGGGGGGGAGGAGTCTTTTTAAATGCACAAGCCAACCATCCAGTCCTGTGAATTCGAGGACAATCTAGGGCATAGGACATGTGCGAGTTACTCATGGAATATGCTTATTATGTTTTGCATTATTCTATTCTCTTCAGCCTGGTAAGATTTAAGCTTGTAACAATCGGCATGTTCTCTCTGCAGTGTTTTAAAAACATCCATGCAAGAAGTTCTTGGAATATATGGTGATGAAAGGAGAACTGACTCTGGGTGGTGAACACACAATGGGATTTATAGACGATGTAAGACAGAATTGTACACCTGAAATCTATGTAAATTTACTAACAATTGTCACCCCAATAAAATTAATTAAAAAAAAAAAAAAAAAAAAAGAAGTTCTTGGGCAGTGCTTCTTATAGAGATACTATTTCTGCTGTGATTCAAAGGGATATTTTTTTTCAACATTTAGTGAAGTGGCCCCTTCCACATATTTACTCCTCTTATAACGATTTTAGGTTAGAGGACACAGTGCTAGTTACAAGGTGAGAAGACCTTATTTAAATACTCTGAGGATGAGGTTTCACCTATTTACAATTAGTAATGAGACTCTTTTCAATCCTCATAATATGGTTTGTTCAATAAAAAAGTAAGATTGTAAATATCTCCCGTTGACACAGTGGAGACACAGCAAAGAGCAGCAGCAAGGTTACAAGTTTCTCATTGGGGGAGGTTTGTCCAAACCCTCTCTTAGTATCTCTGTTTGCCACTCGAATGTATTCCTGAAACAGAATGCTCTCTCAGTAGTTCTTTTTTGTCTTTTTTATTTTTCCTTTAGTAATCTTGGTTCAAATTATAGGATTTCATAGTACTCCTCATCTACTTATTTTATAGAAATTTAGTAATAGAGGAATCCTAATTGGGAAAGATGAGATCAAGAGATGTCAAGATACTTCTTAGCCGGTATTTAAAAATCAGCAAAGACTAGGTACTTAACCATGAAAGAGAATCATTTGTCCTCGTGGAAGATAATCACAGACCATTAGTTCAACATGTACCTTGACTTTGTTGTTTGCTTCTTTGCTCATTTTCCTGGTAGTAATGGCAGATCCAGGCTAATTTAACTGTATTGTCTCTGTCCGCTTTGACAAGAGTACATTCACGTGAGGTCTGGCCTGGGTATGTGTACAGTTCTGACCATGGAATGGAACAAAGCTAAGTAGGCCAGGGGGGATTAAACCCTTGATCTTGGCAATGTTAGCACTGTGTTCTAACCCACCAGGCTAACTAGCCACAGACAAAGACCAATTGGACTAATACATCACAGCAGCCAGAGCAATCTGGTTTGAATTTATTTCTCATTTTTCATATATTAGTTTTATAATTTTATTTAAATATTTTAGGATAAATGAAGCCAAAGGCCCATGTTGCTATCATTCAGAAGAGAGAAAGCAGAGAAGCAAAGCTGTCCCACACCACTTCCCACAATCACTAGACAAAAGTGGCACTATGGGTCACGCTCTTACCTTCTAGAAAAGGTGTCGAACCTGGAAGAATGGAGTAAATCACAATGTTTACAAGTAATTTATATTTAATAAGCACAAAAAGACGCTTTGTATTTAAGGAAATCTTTTTGGACCAATTTAAAGGCTAATAACATCTATAAAACAAACACAATTTTTGTTCTACTTTTTTTGCTGTTGGTTTTTGCCAGATTTCCATGTGTTGTGTTTTATCCAAAAATGAGGTATGCATATATCTTTAAATCCTAAAAGTAATTTAGTTGCATCCAGCTGCCCACTTCATTTTTATTGTATAAACAGGTCACTGGATAGAATTTCTTAACATTATTTTCCCTGTGGCTTTAGATGCCTGAAATATATTCAAAATTCCACGTACTTGCAAGGTCCATTATAAGTAGCACCTCTTCTAAGAAGCATATCTTTACATTTGAAAATTGGCTTATTTTCTACCGTTGTTATTTGCATTGCCTGCACCTTCTATTTGCTGACTTGTTTGTGTGTAATCACACATACTTCTTGACTTGCGGTGGGGTCACGTCGGGGTAAACCCATCATAAATGGAAAATATTGTAAGTTTAAAATGCATTTAATACACCTCACCTGCCAAACATCATAGCTTAGCCTAGCCCACCTTAAACGTGCTCAGGGCACTTACATTAATCTACAATTGGGCACAATAATCTCCCTGCTGCTGCCCAGCATCACAAGAGAACTCTGTACCACATATCATTAGCCCAGGAAAAGATCAAAATTTGAGGTATGATTTCTACTGAATGCATATTGCTTTCACACTGTTACAAAGTCTAAAAATCATTAAGTCGAACAATCATAAATTGAGGACCATCTGTATACTTATTATTGCTCTGTATTTTGCCCTGATTATTTCAAATATTTTAACAGCCTCCCTTATAAAAGATAAATAAATACATAAATTCTATGAGAAAGAAGGTAGAGTTTGATATTTCTTTTGTGACTCTCTCAATAGCCAAAGTAGGTACAGTGTAAACCTGCTGAAGTTAATTTGAATTCAACAATTCTTTCTGTGATCAGTGAATGTTGTGGGATTTTTAATCTATAAATGTTCTTGTTTTGGTCTCTTTCAACATCAAATAGGAAGAACAAGGAAACTAAGGATTTTTTATGTGACCTTTACACAGAATACGCACTTTCATTCTTTTTTTTACCTTAATTTTAAATCTCTTCTTTGATGAGTAATTAGATGTCTTCAAATACATGTGTCTTTTCATATTATCTATATGGGATAACGTCATAAAGTTGGCTGTGATTAGTAATACTTTTGAAAATACTGTGTTTTTGTTTTTTTTTATTTTCTAAGGATTTTAATGTGAGCCATCTCTGTAGTATAGTACAACCACAGTACAATGGAAAAATACAAAATCCTTTGAGATTTCAGAATATACATATTATCTCCAGTAACTGTAAATTATAGCAGCTCATCTTTCACATGTTAGTGTCTAAAGAGAATGCAAAATCAAGTCTATCCTGGCGATATAGTTAGGGATAGACTTTCTCAAATTACCTAACCATAACAGAAACTTGATCAGGATAAGGAAATGAAGTAACAGTGATAATAGTAACAAGAACAGTAACAGTCGTAGCTAAATGTTATATAGTGCCTGCTTTGTGTCTGGCTGGTCTTAAACATTTTACCTATACTAACTCATTTAATCCTCACAAAAACACCATGAGGTAAACATAATAATTGTCTCATTATACACATTAGCAAATCAGCGCATCAAGTGGTGAAGTGCTTTGCTCAGTATTATTCACCCAGGCAATGTGTTTCCATAGTCCAGTGTCTAACCAGAGTGCATACTATGTCTCAGATATGGTATTAAAGAAAGCTGATGTGTCATTTTGGCCGTACTGGATAATTTTACCTATTCTATCATGGGAAGCCACAGTCTCTTGTTTACAACTTTTTCTTAGCAGCAGAACAGACAACATCATGTCTAATGTCTACAGTGCACTAGAAGGACAAAATCATGTGAGATTCGAGTAACAACCTGTCCTCCACATACAGCACCTTCCTGGAATCTCAAGAAGATAGGAACAGTCAAAGCAACTGACTGACTGAAATAAAACAGTATCTTTACTGCCTTAATACTGGCTCAGTTTTCTTATTTATAATATCCAAATATAAATTTTGTTCTTTTTATAAGTGTATAACTGAAATAATGGCATGTCTGCTGCCCACTTTGTGGGGTTACATCTCATAAATTCTCAAGGACTGAACTGCTTGTTTATACTTTCCCGGAAAGCACACCATGTTCGTTATGGATAATAACAAATATTTTTTAAAAAGTTAAAAGTAAGAGCGTTTGATAATTAGGTCATATCATCAACATCAGATGTGTTGAGAATATGAGGGACATGATATGAACAGATGATCAGAATAAAGAAGTGTGGAAGCTCTTCTTGGGCAATGTGAGATGCAATATCGGGTATCAATTAATTGTGATTTCAAGCTCAGGAAATGTGCAAAAATTTAGTCATTAACTAGAGCATTGCTCCTCAAAGTGTGGTGTATGGTTCAGCAGGATTATTATCATCTGGGAATTTACAAGAAGTGGAACCCTGTCAGAACCCTGTCTGTCAGAAGTGGAACCCTGACAGAAGTGTCAGGCCCCACTCCAAACCTGTTGAATCTGAGTCGGCACTTTGATGAGATTTTCCAAGTGATTCATATACACATTAAAATTTGAGAAGCACTGAACTAGTGTCTCTCTATATCCAATATCAAAATGGAACATCAAATCACTTACCTTAAATCTAGCCTAATTCTAAGACCACAGTTACCTGGTAGAAATAGACTAATACTCATACAATATATTTATGTTAATTTAAATATTGCAAAACCATGTCCCAGGCATTTGCCTCATTTAAGAGTCTCACTCTGCTTAAGAGAAAGTCAATATGTTTTTCATGATAAAACTGTTGCTAAGGGAAGAGGTAATCATGGGCCCAAATACATAGAGGAGGTAATTTAAACCTTAATCTTCTAAATTCAAACCCGTACCTTTTTCATTCACAAGCAAATCATCTGCAGTTGTGAGAATACTTTTACATTGTGTCATTGGAAATGAAAAGAGTTCACAGTACTTTTCTAAAACACAGTTTACTCCCCATTTTATAGCCCTTGGTCCTCCTGAAAGTGAAAAGGCAATCTTAGTCAAGTTCAGGTAAACTCAGTCACTTCAGGATTTTCTCAACTTTTTCTGGGATACACTCGATGATTTCAGTTTAAACTGGCCATTTCCAAGTTTTCCCTTTTTCTCTTGCTTGGAATGATATTAGGTTATTGGCGGGAAGGGAGGACAGTGCATGCATGGCACTATGGCAAAGTTGCCTCAGGCTCTCAGTCCTGACACCCCACGTAGCCATCTCTACTTATTCCCCATGTTATGGTGACATTCTTGGGAGGCTGCTGCTTTCAGCATGCCAGAGGGCGGATGCACTGGCACTCTATCCTTTCAAATTCTGCTGGTGGGGACAGAGTTCCAGAGAGCAGTTTCCATGCTCTCGGCCTCACGTGGAAAGGTGCTGGCTTGGTTAGTAGATCCACTGTGGCTGGGTGGCCATCAGCTGTTACCGGTTAGCCATTAGCCACTAATATAACTACCATGGCTATGCTGGGGGGTTGGTTGGTTGGCAGAGAGGTGGTCGGCGGATTGTGGCCAGCAAGTGGGGTTAGCAAACACGGATGGCGGGCTGAGCATCATGTGGGTCCTACTTCCTGTGTCTCAACCAGCCCCCAGCAAGACTGGGGTGCAGGAAGACCCCTCGTTGGGGTACTGGCGGATGTTTGCTTTTGTGTCTCGACCCGCTGCCATTGAGAATATAGTGGTATGACTCCCCTATCTATGACTCCCTTGGTGTTCCTTTTTGGCCTCACCATATCCTGTGTTCTTGTGCTGGGAGCGGGAGCTGAGTCCCTGCATGACACTGCTCATGACTGACTTCTGTTGTTTCTCCTCCTTTTTGAGGAACTGATTCCAGAAGTGAGTGTGAGAGGGGCGTGGACACTGCACAGACAACCTGCTCCACATATATGCCTTGTCCGGTGTCTAACACTCTAGCTTCTTCTACAACTCTTCCTATTTCTTCTAGCCCAGAGAGTTCTTATCTCTTAAAAGACAGGAAAAACTAGATCTTCAAGTATTCTTGTGTGGCTTTTTTTAAAGCTTAAAAGTCAAGAATTTGATATCTTTGTTCTCCAGTTTCCCTGGTTGCCACTCCTCCTTGGGTCAACGCCTGCCTGAAGTCTAGTGGCCTAAATGGAGGAGAGGTGACAGGGTGAAATGGAATGAGGTATGGCAAGAATCAGTTGATACTTAAAATATGGTCCTTCCTGGTGTCCTATAATTCTCGTGAGGTAATATGACAGACTAGAGGCATTGGACTCTCTAGAGTTTAAATCATGGGAAATAAGCCTCACTCTCATCTGTTTGTCTGACAATATCTCAAGTGCTACATTCAGTTCTCAGTGATACTCTTTCAGTAGTATTGACAACCTATTCATAGGAAAACAATCAAATTGATAAGGTACCTGAGGGTGACTTCATGTGAGGCCTAATTAGAGTAATTATACTAATTTAGCCTAGAAAAACTTGAGACTGTGGACAAAAGAAAAGGGTTCTGTGGAAAATAACCTCACAGGGTGATGTGATCATAAATTCCTAACTGGAGAGATTATACTGGGTAGTGACTCCCCCCCCAGGCATAGAAATTCTTTAGTAAAAGGCTTATCATTGCCTTAAGCAAGCCTTGTCCATTGTTTCTATGCCTCCAGGTTAACACATGTTTGAAATACCTCTTTTTCAAAGGAACTACCCTCAAACTAGCACTTAATCTGGTAAGGATTCTATAATCTGATCCTGGCCTTGCTTTCTCCCACCTTCCTGTAATCTTCCTTAATTCCAAATACACAAAAGAAATGGTACACTGTAATTTCTTGGAAGCATTTTTCTCAGTCTGTTGAGATCTTTCTTGCAGGTGTATCCTCTGTTTGGTTCAAATAAATTTTTATAAAAATTCTTTGTGGGTTTGGACGTTCTTACATCAACAAGACTAAGGGGAAATAAATATTGGAATGTCTATCATGTCATGTGGAAAATAGTAAACTTTTTTTGCTGTTGTTATTGTGTTTGGCTCCACGGGAAGATTTAGAATCAATGAATTAAGTTTAAGAAATCAAATATTAATTCAAATTAAGTATGGCAGAGACAACACTGCCTTTTTTTTTTTTTTTTTTTTTTTTAAAGAGCAACATTATAGAAGAGCCCCAATTCCTGAGAAAGCCACAAGGAAGGTGAGCTTCCTCAACCCTATTGAATGGTGCTGTGAGAGCTAAATAAACATCTTTGTTATGTAGTGCCATTCACTAATATTTTGTGATTTTTTATGTTGCCATAGCATATTTTCTCCTCGCTCCACTAATATAGTAAGGAGGAACTTCCAATGACAGCAGTTCAGCAATGGATTAAATTTACCAGGCACAAGTACCTACTGTCAACGAAAGAAACAGCCAAACCTGTAGAGATTTTTTTTGACATTCTATATTATTTTATATTAATTTCAGGTGTACAGCATAGTGGTGAGACATTTATATAATTTAAGAAGTGATCCCCCTAACTAGTCTAGTACCCACCTGGCACTATACATAGTTGTTACCATATCATTAACTATATTTCCTATGCTTTACTTTACATCCCCATGACTACTTTGTAATAACCAATTTGTACTTCTTAATGCCTTCTACTTTTTTCACCCGCACCTCCCACCCCCCTTCCATATGGCAGCTACCAAAATGTTTTCTGTGTCTATGAGTTTGTTTCTGTTTTGTTTGTTAATTTTGTTCTTAGATTCTACACATAAGCAAAATCACATTGCATCTGCCTTTCTCTGTCTAAAATACTCCACTGAACTCCAGGTCCATTCATGCTGCCACAGATGACAAGAACCCATTCTCTGCCATGGCCGAGCAATATTCCATTGTATACATGCACCATCTCCTTTTTATCTGTACATCCATTGGCAAACACCCCGGCTGCCCCCACATCTTGGCCATTGTAAACAGTGCTGCAATGAACGTATGGATACACATGTCTCCTCAAAGTAGCATTTGGGGTTCCTTGAAGTGGGATTACTGGGTCCTTCATTGTCACTTCTTATAGCCTTTGTTTTAAAGTCTATTTTGTCTGGTATAAATATTGCTACCCGAGCTTTTTTTTTTTTTTGTCTATTTGTATAAAATATTTTTTCCATCCCTTTACTTTCTGTCTGTGTGTGTCTTTCAGTTTGAAGTGAGTCTCTTTTAGGTAGCATACGTAAGGGTTTTGTTTTCTTATCTCTTCATCCCGACAATGTCTTTTGATTGGAGCATTTAATCTATTAACATTGAAAGTAATTGTTGATAGATATGGAGTTATTGCCATTTTATTGTTCATAATTTTTATTTTTTATTTTTTTTCTGTCTTAATGTAGTTTCTTTAACATTCCTTGTTATACTGGTTTGGTGGTGATGAACTCCTTTAGCCTTTTCTTTTCTGTGAAGTTCTTGATCTTTCTTTCAGTTTTAAATAATAGCCTTGGTAGTCTTGGTGATAGGTCCTTCCTTTTCATCACATCGAATATTTTGTGCTAATCCCTCTGGCCTGCAAAGTTTCTGTTAAGAAATCAGCAGACAGTCTTATTGGAGTTCCTTATGAGCTACTAGTTACCTTTCTGTTGCTGCTTTTAAAATTTTCTCTTTTCCTTTCACTCTTACCATTTTACTTATAACGTGTCTTAGTGTGGGTCTGTTTGGGTTCCTCCTGTTTGGGACTCTGCTCTTCCTGAGCTTGAATGTCTATTAACTTCACTAGGTTAGGAAAGTTTTCAGTCATTATTTTTTCAAATAGGATCTCAATCTCTTGCTATATTTCTTCTCGTGCTGGTACACTTATAATGCTAATGCTGTTATGCTTGATGTCTTCAAAGCCCCCTTAAACTATCCTCATTTTTTTGGATTCTTTTTTTCTTTTTGCTGTTTCGATTGGGTGTTTTCTTCTACCTTGTCATCCAAATTGCTGATTCGAATTTCTGCTTCATCTAGTCTGCTGTTTATTCCTTCCTGTGCCATCTTCATTTCAGTTGTATTCTTCACTTCCGACTGGTTCATTTTATGGTTTGTATATCCCCTTTTTGTGCTTGCAGTCTTTTTGTTGAAGTTCTCATTAAGTTAATTGAGCATCCTTATTACCATTGTTTTGAACTCTATCTGGCAGGTTGCTTGCCTCCATTTCATTCAATTCTGTTTCTGGAGTTTTCTTTCATTCTTTCATTTAGAGTACATTTCTTTGTTTCCTCATTTTGGCTGCCTCTCTGTTTGTTTCTGTGTATTAGGTAGATCTGCTATGTCTCCCAGTCTTGGCCATGTGGCCTTATAGTAAGTGTCCTGTGGGACCCAGTGTTTCAGTCTCACTGGTCACCTGAGTCAGGTGCTCTAGAAGTGTCCTTTGTGTGGAAAGTGGGTGCCCTCCTTCTGTTATAGTTGAGCTTTAATTACTATTGGAACATCAACGGATGTGACTGACCCTTACTTAGTCTGACTAGCTTTAGGGTGTGGTCATGTATACAGCTTATGGATTGTTGTGTGTGAGGCTTACCCAACTGAGTGAGATTCACCCTGCTGGCTGAGGTGCCTGTTGAGACCACCTTTTTGTGTGCCACTTGTAGGACTAATTGGGCAGCTCTCTGCTGTGGTCTGAAGCCAATCACCAAGTATGTTTTTTCTGGGGTCTCTTGAGAGGGTCTCCAGTGCAGGCTTAGCTCAGCCATTACCTGTGACTGGCTGGGGGCGACTTGGTGGAAACTGCAAAGTAATGCACAGTTGTTCACTGCCTTTGCTGGATCTGGAGGCATGCTGGAGAGGCCACACTGCGAACTGAGAATGGCTGCCACCAGTACCGGGTCTGGGGTAGCTCCACAAAGAACCAGGACACCCCGTGGCCTGCTGCCACCTGCCAGCTCCCTCAAGGTTCAGCTGCTGATAACAACTTGTGTGGTACTCGAGTTGGTTGAGGCAGGGACTCAGGAAGTCACTAGAGTAGAAAGAGTTGTGGTCATCAGGTTAATGTAGACTCTGGTTTGGTGCCAGTGTTGAACCTCAAGCGACTGAGAAAAAGTCTCAGAGCACACTGAAGCCAGTACCCACCTGCCTGGGACCTGTCCAATATTTTTCCAAGAATGAATGCAATGTGGATGGTGCTGGCTGCTCTTGGAGAAAATGCCTTCAGCAGTGCTCAAGTTGGGTGGTGTGGGTTCCCAGTGAGTGAGCAGCACACAGCATCAGAGCTCAACAGGCCAATCAGATTCAGATTTGGCCAGAGAGGTGTGGGCTCAACACAGGAAAGATGGCGCACCAGCCTACTGGCTGCATAAACGTGGATCCTTCACAGGGAAAATGCTGACTGTCCTCCAGTCCTCCCGCTGAAACCACATACCACAGCCAGATGTTGTGGGGGCTCCGCGTCTCAGCATCAGTACTCTGGTCTGGGGAGTCTGATGTGGAGAGCAGGGGTCCTTCCCCACTCTGGAGGGAACCAAGGCAGCCAAGATATCCCTCCTGAATCTCAACTGCCATATACAAATGTGGGGCCCTTTCCGCATCTCTGCCCTCCTACCAGTCTCGACATGACTTCTTTATATTTTTAGTTGTAGGACTTCTGGTTGGCTAGACTTCAGATAGTTCTCCAGGTTGATTGGTCTGTAATGTAGTCGTAATTTTAATGTGTTTACAGAAGAACGCAGGCACAGGGTTTATCTATTCCACCATCTTGGATCTCTCTGTAGTGAATTTATGTAAGAGTTTATTTGAACCAAACTGATGATGTATACCAGGGAAAAAGATATACCAGGGAAAAAGATCTCAAATGCTCTGGAGAATAGCAGTTTTGCAGCTTGTTTCATATATTTGAAATTAAGGAGAGAACATAAGGAGTATTAGAGAAAGTAAAGCAGGGTTGGATTACAGGATCATTAACAAGATTATGTGCTCTCTTGAGAGATAATAGCCATGTTGAGTGGTATTACTTCTGACATTTCAAAGGTGTGTTAAGCTAGGTGCACAAGAACCATGGGGAGGGCTGTTTTAAACATTTCACTAAATAAGTTAGAGGCCTGGGGCATGACTACCCATCATGACCATGCTGTTACAAATTTATGATCAGATCACCCTATTAGGCTAATTTCCGTAGAACCCCTTTTTCTTTTTGTGTTCACACTACCCTGTTGTGGAACTTATTGAGCAGTAAAAAGAATACATTTATTAGTAAATGTATTCATAAATTATGTGTCCATTTATTAAACTATGTATTCAATGAGCACATACTATGTGCCAGTTATTCTACGATGCACTAGAGAAAAAGTGGTAGGCAAGATCAGGCTTACCTCTCAGCACGTGCTGGTAGTTTTGATAGATGATTCTCACGTTTGCTTCCAATTCTAAGGTTTTTAGTTTACATTCAATAAATTACAGTGGTACTTCAGTTTTCAAACGTAATCCATTCTGGAAGACTGTTTGAGTTCTGAAATGTTCTAAAACAGCCAACAGCTAGGCTTCAGTATCTTGCATGCAGCAGAACCACATGACATGTTCAACTTCTGAGTTATATTTGAAAATCGAAGCATTTACTTCTGGGTTTACGGTGTTCATAAACCAAAATGTTCATCAATGGAGACGTTCAAAGACCGAGGTACTCCTTGTAATAGAAAATTGCTACCACCACATCCTACTGGACAATGTTCCTATAACATTTAGACATCCTCATTTTTTTATACACATAAGAATATCTGTGTATATGTGTATACATATATTTGTATTAATACAGGCATGTTTTAAATTTCTGATAATTCACAAAATGTTTGTCAGGCATTATGAAAAATATGAGATTTTATTCAAGTTGGAAGTAAAAAAGTTAGCTTTGATGCTGGTAGAAGGCAAAAGACTCCTGGATCAGAAAAACAGCAGTTTATTATTCACAGCAGTAGCTGAAGCCAAAACATTAGCATTTGTACTAATTGTCTGAGACCCTGTTTCTCCAAGGAGGAATGACGTCATCCAGATGACATGTGCACATGCAATGTGTCACGTTACAGAAAAGGAATCCCCAGTTTAGGAAGTGTCAGTCTTTCAGAATTGGCTGCAAGCAAGCCTGTCCGTACTTTGTCCCAGAACGAAGCCTTAACTTTTTAAAATAATGGACAATAAACCTGCTCTCTTCTCTAGAGGAGGATGCTATCACTATCTCTATCTTCCAATGTCGTTCTCTATGAACATCCCTGAAAAAATAATCAGAACAAAGGCTGTCAGTGCTTCTGCTCACAGGACACGCTGAAATACTAGAGACCCACAGAGAATTGTCTGTACAAACCCATTAGATCACAAGCTGCCATGACCCAGAACTAATCCTGTAGTTTTCATCACCATACCTTCAATTCCTAGCACATGCCTAGGGCACAGTAAAAGTATCTCACACCTATTGAGGTCTTATCATATGCCAAAACTTTTCAAACACGTCATATCTTAACTCACTTCATCCTAGCAAGAACTGTAAGATAGTTACAAACATTACTTGTCCTTTACATATGAGGAAACTGAAGCCAAAAGAGTTTAGCAATCATCCAAGATCATACAACTATTAAGTAATGGACCTTGAGTATGCGTTTCTTGAATAAGTGAATTGAGTGAATGGATCAATGAAGAACTTTGAAACAGAAAAGAAGTATCTGCAATTATATGCATCAAGCTATGTACCAGGTTGCAATTTTGACTTTGAACACAGGGCAGTTCTGTCCCAGACTTCACATATTACTAAAACCAGAGTAATATCAGAGGTTAACACAGATTGTTATATTACCAATTTATTTCTGTAACTGCAATCTGCTCAGGGAGTCTACATGTAAGTCTGTGCTATAACATGTCTAATTGAAGCTTTGCTGCCTAGGCTTAATTTGCTTGACTTGGCCAAACTTCATGGTAAAAGATTAATTCTCTCTGAATAAGAATATGAGAAATTATTTCATACTTATTGTTCTTAGCAGTATGTTCATTGGCAGAACATTAAAAACAAGTAGAATTGCTCTGTTTTATTAGCTGTGGGATAAATGTACAATGGAAAAATTAGCTCATGACTGAAACAGAGAGAAGTCATTTCTGTGCTATGTAGCTGTCCCTAGAAGTAGACAGGAGTACAAAAGTACATACCACACTCTGTCTTCATTTTTGTTTTTTTTCAAAAAATGTAATCTGTTTATTTGTTTTTAATCTCCTTCCTCGTAGAATTACCTCATTTCCCCAATTTGTAAACATAAATAAGCACGTACTGGGGTAGAAGGAGACTGAGAATGACATATTTCTGCATTATCAATAGAATATATAAGGTAGAAGAAGGGAAATACATTTCAGAAAATCAGGGAAAAAGTAAAATCCATAATTCCACACTTCAACATAGAACCATTGTCACATTAACTTGTATATTTTCTTTTAATATTCACTTGAAATCATTCATCATTAAGTTCACACAACACATATTTACTGAGTACCTATTATGTGCCAGATAATGTTTAACACGCTGGGACTATAGGGGTGTACAAAATGAAACAGACAAATATTCTTGCTGTATACTCCAGAGATGGCTTTATAGATTGTATATATCAAATTTTAGAAACTACTTTTTAAAACATGTTATAAACATTTCCCATGTTACTCTTTGGTTTTTATACCCATCATTTTTAAGGTATGGATTAAATTCTCTTACCTGAATAACTAATGATGTAAACTACTTTTCTTTGGTTGCTATTTAAAAAAAATATATTTGTTTATTCATTTGTTTGTTTACTTGCTTGCTTGTTTATTTATTTATTTTTAGCAAATAACCCCTTAATGAACATTTTGACAGGTTGATTTTTTTTCTTCTATATTTTATATGTGTATACCCTTTCAAGTCATATTTCCCCTGAATTTGTGCATGCTGTTTTGGACACTGCTGCTCTTGTTTTGTGCAAGCGTCACATTTAACACATTGAATTTTCTGCCAGCAGAACCATCACTGGATTATTTCATAGGTATTTAGGAGAGATGTTCCTGAAATCTCAAATATCATCGCTGATATTTCAAGGTTAGAGCTCCATCTCTGTTCTCTTTTAAAATGCATGTACCATGGCACTACCCATATCTTGTATATCTATAATCATCCACGCCTTTATAAGAACAAATAAGAAGAGAATGGGCTTGATATTGTATAAGACGAAAGCAGAAGGCCGATGGTGTCCATTGTACCCTATACATAAAGAGCAGGCAAGTAGATTTTTGTATATTTTTATGAGAGTTATTTTTTGCTTCATCATTACAGTGAAATACCTAGTATGGGATTATCTGACATTAAGGAATTCTGTCCAAGTGTAAGCATGTGTATAGGAAAGGGAGCAGGTGTGAATCTCATTAGTGCAACATTTGAACTGTCTGGATTCAATAAATAGGAGTGATTTTTATATATTGTCAGACTGTTATAATGCTTAAGGATAAGAAAAACCTAGGGGAGGAAGGTTCACAGATTGTTATAACTGTAAGATCTAGTATAGTTATTTCATTTTAAGATAAAGGAGCTGAGGACTAAAGAAACTGGGAAATGACCAAGTCATAAAAGTAGTATAATATTTCTATTCTAGTATTCCTTCAGGTATAGCTTTCCGCCTTCATGCCTGTGTAAGCATTTGGACATTTTATGGCAGTCTTTGAAAAACTCTAAAACCTTTCCTTTTTTTGTGTGTGGTGGGGGAAGGAGGGAAGAGAAAATCAGTAGATACTTTTATTTAATTTTATTTTTCCTTTAGACCTTGGATCCTAACAATGTTTCTGAAGTACGTTGAGAAGATACTTAATGTAAATATGAAACAGAAAGAGAAAAGAAGGAAAAAAAAATAAAGAAGATAGGATGAACAATTTTAAAAGAAATTGAGAGAGTTAGGACTTTCTTCTTGAATTCGTAACAACATAGAAAGCTTCAACTTGTGGTTTTGATATGAAAATCCAAATTTCCTCTGCATTACATTACAAGGAGCCATTACATCTTTCTTTGGGGGCTTGCTTCACCACACAAAATGAAACATCTCTCTTCCCCTGCTGGGAATTGAGCCAGGCATGAACATTGGGTTTCTTTAAGACAAAGTGTCTCTATTCTTAAGGAAGACAGAATCATTTTTTTTTTTTACATTGTTAATGGATTTAGGCTCTGTTCTAACAGATGATTATACTCTCCAACAGTCTGATAGTCCTATTATGAGAGAGGAAAAAAATAAACACAGAAAAAACATTTGTTCGTTTCCTTATTAGGAGGTAAAGGAGTGTGAGTGAACATCTGGGGGGAGACTGGGAAGCTGGGAAGACTGTTGGAGGTGTATAGAAACCCAAGGTCCAATGACTGTGCTTGGTCCTCTAGTTCAAATTCCTGGGGCAAGAAATTGGGGCAAAGACATTATAAGAAACATGACTCTAATGCTCAGGATCTGTGTAGGATGGGAAACCCAATTTCAGCCAATGGTCCAATCATTACATGATAGAAATAGCTCGCTTGCCTGCTGTTGACTTGGGCTCTGGGGGGTGAGAGCAATGACCTGCACACATCATTCCAATCTTCCCAGGTAACATTATTTGGTTTTTCCATGAGGTTGACTGCTCACAAATTCCCAGGATATCTGTATGCCGATGGGTTGTAAATCACTTATTACTGAGAAGTATGGCTTCATATTTTGAAGGCAGAATGAAACATATGAAACAGGACTGGAGACATTTAAATATATCTCATTACTTCACTTTTTGTTAAAGGTTTTTTGTTTGTTTTGTTTTTGTTTTTTGTTATTGATTTTTCTCAGAGTACAGATGAATACTGGGATGAAAAGTAGATTTTTGATGACTCTAAGTACCTTTCTTATCAACCCTACTAGTCTTCAAAGTGTTTGTGATTTAAGAAGCAAACTAGAGAAATAAGAGGGAACAGTGCCTTTGTAATGCCACCCTGTTAGGTAGGAAGTGGTTGGCAATGCTCCTTATTGTAGTTGCCTAGGGAGTGTTTAAGGGCTAGACAGGAAGGGTAATGATACTGAACCAACAGGAAATCTACTTTAGATTCTGATTTCAAACACAGCGATATTCTTCTCACCAAAATCTTACACAAAATCACAGAATCAAGATAGGAAAGCCAGAGCCTAAAATGCATCCTCTCTGTCTACAGTTTTTAGCAATCAAGAGATGCAGAGCTGCAGTATTATTCTGGTATCTTAGGTTTTACTAGAGAGACGAAGAATTGCGATTAGCAATAAGCTCTTTATGTAGAAAGACCCAGAGTAGAAAAGATTACATGAGAGTGTCTAATACATCATAGTACAAGTGTCTAATGCATAATAGTTCTTGATAAATTTAATCCCCTCTCACCCTCTCAAAAAAGACCAAAAGAAGCAATCGATGTGATTTTTGCTCTGTATTAAAATACTTAGTTAAAAATTAATTGGGATATTTATTTTAATTCACTGTTTTTTCAACAGAATTACTTAAATTATTAGGATATTTGGGACAGAAACAAAGATTTGAATTATATTTTTCCTATACTATTATAGCTTACGTTTTTACTGCTTTAATAAATTATTAGTGGAAATAAAGTGATCCTTTCTCTCTTTTTGTATTTACTAGGTATGTTATCTTGAAATGAGAAAGAGAAAGAGAGAGAGAGAGAGAGAGAGAGAGAGAGAGAGAGAGAGAGAGAGAGAGAGAGAGAGAGAGAGATTATAGTTCATTCTTTTTCTCCATTCATCTTTCTGGACAATTATTTGTTCTTGAATAATGCATGTCAAATGAATTTGCACATGTTCATGTAATTTATAACTGCCAGAATAGTTTTGTGCAAAAACCAAATTAAAATATTATGCTCATTGAAATGTAGCATTTCTTATTTAGATTATGCAATATTTCTTAGGCAATGTGAATGACTCTAAAGCATTTTATAATAATTTACTGAGGCCCACTTCTCTTGTAAAACACAAGGGCCATAAAATCCATGATATGCGTTACATGCTGAGGGTTATTTCCTTAAAAGGAAAATAAAAATTAAATCTCTTAGTTGTGAAGTTTAATATTTAAGTTGGAGTTACAGGAAACTAAATTTCTGAATTACTCCCCCGCAAAAAAAAACCCACAAAACTGTACATAAATGCTTTGGCTTTATTAGTTTGGCTACATATTTTTAGGTATCTATTAGTTTTTTAAGTGTGTATTATGTAATTCAAGTGTGAAGTAATAACTTATGGAAATAAATATGATTTCCTATTAATTCATATTTTGAGGCAAAATTTCCATACAATACAATTTCTGCTTTTAGGGGTATAGTTTTATCAGTTTTGACAAATACATACAGTTGTTGACAAATATATACAAATATATACACCACCACAGTTACAATACAGAATATTCCCATCCCTCCAAAATTCCCTTGTTCCCATTTGTTTTTTTTCACTTTATTTTATTTTTTAATACTTTTATTAAATATAGCTAACATATCACATTATATTAGTTTCAGGTGTACTCCATAGTTATTCAACATTTATCTAACTAAAGAAGTGATCTCCATGGTAAGTCCAGCAACCACCTGACATCGTACCACGCTATCACAGTATTATTGACTATATTCCCTATGCTGTATGTTATATCCCCATGACTTATTTGTTTTATACCTGGGAATTTGAACCTCTTATTCCTTTTCACCTTTTTCCCTTTTTTATTTTTCAATTACAGATGACATTCAATATTATTTTACATTAATTTCAGATGTACAGAATAGTGGTTAGACATTTGTATAATTTAGGAAATGATCTCCCTGACTAGTCTATTACTCACCTGTCACTATACATAGTTATTACCATATTAGTGGCTATATTCCATGTGCTTTACTTTACATCTCCATGACTATTTTGTAACTATCAGTTTGTACTTCTTATTCACTTTACCTTTTACACTCAGTCTCCCTTCACCCTCCCATCTATCACTCCAAGAAATCAAGTACCCATGCGACACTATACATAATTATTACAATATTATTGACTATATTCCTTATGCTATACCCTACATACCCATGATTACTGTGTCACAACTAATTTGTACTTCTTGATCCCTTCACCTTTTTCACTTATCCCAAACCCCCCACCCATCTGGCAACTATCAAAATGTTCTCTGTATCTATGAGTCTCTTTCTGTTTTGTTTGCTTATTTTGTTCTTTAGATTCCACATATATGCAAAATCACATAGCATCGATCTTTCTCTGTCTGACATACTCCACTCAGCATAATTCCCTCCAGGACCATCCAGGCCGCCACAGATGGCAAGAACCCATTTCCTTCCATGGCTGAGCAATACTCCATTGTATATATGTACCACCTCCTCTTTATCCATTCCTCTGTCGATGGACACCCAGGCTGCCTCCACATCTTGGCCATTGTAAACAATATTGCAGTGAACATATGGATGCTCACATCCCCTTGAAGTTAGCATTTGGGTTTCTTCAGATAAATACCCTAAAGTGGAATTACTGGGTCCTTCTTTGTCTCTTGTTATAGTCTTTCTTTTAAAGTCTAGTTTGTCTGGTATAAGTGTTGGTACTCCAGCTTTGTTTGTTTTTTTCATTTCCATTTTCATGAAATATCTTTTTTTTTTTTTTATCCCTTTACTTGCTGTCTGTGTTTGTCTTTCAATCTGAAGTTAGTCTCTTGTAGATAGTATGTGTAAGGGTCTTGTTTTCTTCTTATCCATTCAGCCCTTCTATGTCTTTTGAGTGGAGCATATAATTTATTTACATTGAAAGTAATTGTTGATAGATATGTAGTTATTACCATTTTACTATTCATAATTTTTATTTATTTATTTATTTTTAAATCAAAAGAAGTCCTGTCTTAAGTCCCTGTAACATTCTTTGTAATAGTGGCTTGGTGATGATGAACACCTTACTTTTTTCTTGTCTGGGAAGCTCTTTATCTGTTCTTCAGATTTTAAGTGATAGCCTTGCTGGATAGAGTAATCTTGGTTGTAGGTCCTTGCTTTTCATCACGTTGAATATTTTGTGTCAATCCCTTCTGGCCTGAAAAGTTTCTGTTGAGAAATCAGCTGACAGTCTGATGGGAACTTCCTTATAAGTTTTCCCCGAAAATAAGACTCAGTCTTATGTTAATCTTTGCTCCAAAAAATGCTTTAGGGCATATTTACCGGAATGTCTTATTTTTTCATGTATAACAATTTATCTACATGTATTATTTATCATGTATCTACATCTATTCAAATACAGTCATCTCAGTTTCTTCTGGAACATCATCATAACATACTAAATGCATCCATCTGGCTGACGATCCTAACTGGGGCTTATTTTCGGGGGTAGGTCTTATTTTGGGGGAAACATGGTATTTGCCTTTCTGTTGCTGCTCTTAGGATTTTTTCCCCTTGTCTTTAACCTTTGCCATTCTAATTATAGTGTGTCTTGGTGTGGGCCAGTTTGGGTTCACCTTGTTTGGGACTCTCTGCTCTTCCTGGACTTGTATGTATGTCTATTTCCTTCACTAGGTTAGGAAAGTTTTCAGTCATTATTTCTTCAAATAGGTTCTCAATCTGTTTCTCTTTTTCTCTTTTGTTTGTCTCTTTTGTTTTTCTCTCTGTTTGTCTTTTTCTCTTGTCGTTCTGGTGCCCCTTTGATGAGAATATTGTTATGCTTTTGATATTGTACCAGAAGTCTCTTAAACTACCCTCATTATTTAGAATTTTTTTTTCCTGTTCCAATTGCGTGTATTCTGCAACTTTGGTTGCCAAATCATTGATTTGATATTCTGCTTTACCAGGTGTGCTGGTGATTCCTTTTAGTGCATTCTTCATTTCAGTTATTGTATTCTTCATTTCTGACTAGTTCTTTTTTACGATTTCTATGTCCTTTTTTATGCATACCATCTCTTTGTTGAAGTTCTCACTAAATTCCTTGAGCACACTGATAACCATTGTATTGAACTCTGTCTCTGGTATGTTGCTTGCCTCCATTTTGTTTAGTTCTTTTTCTGGAGTTTTTTCCCGTTCTTTCGTTTGGGAAGTATTTCTTTGTTTCCTCATTTTGCTGTCTCTCTGTTTGTTTCTATGCATTAGGTAGATCTGCTATATCTCCCAGGCTTGACCAGGTGGCCTTATGTAGTAGGTGTCCTGTGGGGCCCAGTGACACATTCTCCCTATTCACCTGCACTGGGTGCTCCAGGACTGTCCCTTGTGTTGGTTGCATGTGTCCTCCTGTTATAATTGAGCCTACGTTACTATTGACATGTCAGTGGGTGGGATTGACCTTCAGGCCAATTGACTATGGGGTCTTGCCACACCCACAGCTTACAGGCTGCTGTGCAGGGAACTTACCCCACTAAGTGCGATTCACCCCAGTAGCCTCTAGTGCCTGTTGAGACAAGCCTTCGTGTGTGCACTTGTGAGGCTAATTGGGTGGTGCTCTGCTGTGGTTTGAAGACAACCTCCAAGTATGTTGGTTCTGGGCCTTTTGGGAGTGGTCCCAGTGCAGGGCCAGGTCAGCCACTGCCTCTAACTGGCTATTTTCTCTGCCTGGAATGCTATCCCTTTAGCTCTCTTTTCCTAGTTAACTCCTGCTTATCCTTCCGATCTTGACTCTCCTATGTCCTCAGAGAACCCTTCCTTGACTTCCCTGAGCAGGTACAAATTTCTTAATACATGCCTTTATAGCACCATTTACCTACCCCCTCCTTCAGTGTACTTACCACAGTTGTAATTTTACATGTGTTTATGTGATTATTACATCATCTACCTGTTTGGGCTTTGGCATTGTAGACCCATTCTACTCATGGAATATCTGGCACATTATTTGCTGAATGTTCTTCAATTGACCTGCAGCCCATGGTTCCTGGACCCTTCTCTCTAGATCTGTACCATACTGATTTGTAATCTTGTATTTCTTTGCAATGTAGACCTCTGTCACTCTGTATTGGCATTTCTTTTTGTTTGTATGTCTCATTACTAACAAACACAGGCACCTAGTAGGTTCTATGCTATTAGCTAAATAAGAGAGTGATATCTAGTTATTCTCTTAGAATACTCTGTGAATACTCTTAGATCAAAGTTTCCTCAAAGTAGCAAAATTAACTTATTTAAATACATCAATATGTAGCCACTTCAAAAAAAAATCTCAATCCATAGTTTTATTTACATATTCAAACAAAACTGATTAAACAAAACCATTGAATGCTTACTATCATCAACACAATGATTAGGGTTGCCAGATAAAATTTCGGACATGAATAATTTTTTAATGTATGTTCCCAATATTGCATAGGGCAGACTTACATTACAATTTATTTGTGGTTTTTCTGAAATTCAAGTTTAAATGAAAATCCCTTATTTTTATTTGCTTAGTCTGGCATCCATCCCTAAGATTCTTTTTGAAATGATAATGGTTGCTCTCCATTGAGTGCCGACTGTTAGTCAAAGATGGCACCAAGTGCTGTCTGTTGATTATTTTATTTCATCCTTACAACCAAATTAGTAGGTCTTATAACATTCACTTTAAACACATGGGGAAACTAAGGCTTAGAACAAATAATTTGATCAGAGTCACATGACTATCTAGTGGTAAATCTAATACATGTCTCAAGGTAAATAAGAACTCAGAGCGTGTATTCTTTACCACGAGAATACATCACCTCATCTAACAGTATCTAAGCTGTTGGGCACACACCAGGCAATTACAGGGACAACTGAGAGACTTTTGTCCTCAAGTGTGCTGAATATCTTTTAACTATGGCAGTCCAGAGATCCCATTGTAAAACCCAGCAATGGATTTGTGACACAGCAAATAAATTTCTGATACTCCCTAAAAAATTTCAGAGGTTTTAGCACCTGTATGGATTCTGAATTTACCCGGATGTGCTATGGTATCATCATCAGTGTAAGTTACAACATTGGGTCTATTATTTATATTTTTTATATTCTTATCAATGTAACAGATACTTCCCCTGGTGACAAAAACATCTCCAAGATCAAGTTTTCTTTGAGGATTTATACAGATTTGCACTATAGTCACCATTTTATTTCAGTGGCAGCTCTCAATATTAACAGACCACCCAGTGCTTTCCACCATAAGCATGAAAATACTATGTGAAAGGGTCCAATTTTTTTAAATGTTGTTATTTTTGAATCTCTTTTGTAAGTATTAATTGTAATTTCCCTCTCTTTAAAATGAATTGTTAAGTGACTTAAAATGTTTCCTGAATTCTATCCAAAAGGCAGCTTGGGCACAGTGATGGATTAAGTGATTCTTATGCAGAGATTAAATATCAGCTTCAAAGATGGTAAGGAAGAAATTTGAAGGTATATCACATGTCAAGAATGTTGGGCCTTCAAGATGTTGTGCATTCAGTCATTCCTTTATAACTTTTCTCAAGGAAAATGAGACTCCTCAGGTTTCACGCAAAGTAAACCTCTGTTCCTTCATCATGAGATAACTTCTACAAGCAGTGGATCTTAGACATAGATTTACAAATGGTTATCCCAGGCTGAATCCATACAGCACTCTCCCTAGTTTATTTAAATTAGCTCCTTCACCCTTTCTTACCCTCTTCACACCACTCCCCTGAGATCTTGTCACTCAGCATACACAGGGATAAGCTGTCCCCATTCTCAGATGTGTGGCAAAAATACAAAGTCAGCCGTGCAGGCTCCTGAGTCAGACAGACTTGAGTTGAAATGCCAGGTCTATTTATCAGCTGTGTGACCTAGGGCTGAATATTTAACCATTCTCTCCCTCAATTTATTCACCTGAAAAATCACAATAATAATATAGCACCAGCTTCGTAGGGTTGTTATGAATACTAAATGGATAATGCATAAGAATCACAGATAGAGAGTAAGCAGTCAAAATGTTAACCGATCATTATTATCATTTCTCATCAGAAAAATGTGAAAAACATGACTTTGTAAAAATGAAAAGATAAAAATGTCCCAGTTTTATTTTCCTGTTGGACAACAACTGTGCTCTCAATTTTCCTATTAATAAGCTGCCTCTAATGTAAGTACGTTATTTTGTCCCCCCTTTTTTTTTTTAGATTTCAAAATACACCACAGGAAAACTATTAAATGTGATAGTATCAGTGAAAAACACTGAGCAGCATGTGTTGCTGACCTTGCTCACTTTGACCCATTCATCATGTGCTACTTGAACACTACACTGGATTTGCACTTGACCACAGCCTCCAAAGGTATTCATTTGCATAAATTATCAAAAGTATATTCTTCTAGAATAAAATTCTTCCCTGATTTGAAGAGAGACTTGGAATATTCCTTATTCTGTTAAAAGATTGTCATTGGGTTTTGCCTAACATGTCAAACTTCAGTTCTCCCCAATAAGCCATTATATTAATGATCTTTCTTTCATGTCGAATGTCACTCCACGACCCTGCTATGTTATTTTCAACCTGATGGAAATAAATTCACCCCTACCTCAATAGAAATTCCATCAGTCTGGGATATAATCACACAGATCAAGTCTCTCTCTCTCTCTCTCTCTCTCTCTCTCTCTCTCTCTCTCTCTCTCTCTCTCCTCCCACTCTTTTCTCTTGATCTCTTTCTCTGACTTCACACAAAACCCTAATCTTTCCTTGCTAGTATTATTGTGTTTTTTTTCATACTTAGACATCTACGTATCCTCATACCAAAGAGAATCATAAAGTCCATATTTGCATACTTAGTAGAATTTCATAGGTCTGTATCTTAAAAACTTTGTCAGCGCTTTGAGTAACAGACATTTTGTCGCAAAATGATCTTTGAAAATCTCATGGCCTACAAAACCAAGTACAGATCTAGAAGTAGCTGCTTATGGTGATTGCAACAGTATCTCCACGTTGGTCCTGTCTGAACTATAAATGTTGTTCTTAACAAATAATAAGTACTTGAAAACCTTTTTTTTGTGAGAAAACACTATTTGAGATAGTGTAACTGCTACTGTTAAATTATATCTTTTTATTAAAATAAATATTTTCAAGCCCCTTTATGCTAAAGCTCTGTGTTTAATATTTGAAAAAAAATGAGAAAATTAATATGTGATTAAGCATTCAATTTTTATATTCATCCCTTCAATAATTATATGTTAAAAGACTACTATGTTTCAAATTTTGAGCAAAGCATTAAGAATAGAGTATTGAGCAAGATACCACGTCCAAGTCCTTATTTTCAAAAAGTTTCCATTCTAAAAAAGACATATCAAGTGAATACCTAGTATTTTCATTTGTACAGCTATATAAAATAGTCTTAATTGGTTTTACAATAGTGTCTAATGGACCTGATGGGAAATGGGGGAGAATCAGTAAAATCTGAAGATGTAGAATTCACATTACAAATAAAATAAGAATTACGAGATAATCATATAGTCTGTTATTATTTTTAAATAAAAAGTGGGTTTCTCATGTGTGTTTATTAAGCTAACCAAACACACACACACACACACACACACACACACACACACACACACCGGGTTGCCAAAAAAACGTGTACAAGTAGACACTTTGGTCAACATTGCTCAAGCAGTAGTTCGCCATAATCAGAAGTGTCTGGATGCTGATGATAACCACTTTCAGCAACTCTTGTAATTGCAGAAGTCAAACGTGACTTGTATTCATTCATCTTTTGTTATCAGTATATATTGAGTATTACAGTTTTAATACTTTTTTCCTTTCTTAAAATGTGTATACATTTTTGGCACCCCTAGTTTATATATATATATATATATATATATATATATATATATATATATATATATATATACATATATATACATATATATACATATATACTTATATATGTAGTGTGTATATATGTATATATATACTGCTAAATATATATATGCATATGTATATACATATATTTTAATAAAAAAAGATATAATTTAGCAGTAACAGGGCCACTCTCTCAAATATTAATAGTATTTTCTCATATATATATATACATATATATAAAATGGAAACTTTATTATTATCTTTATGATAATAATATCTGTATGTCTGATGTATGAATTATCTGTATTATACTTGGATTCAGTCAGAATGTTCCATGAAGGAAAATGTTGTGTTCTGAAATCTGGTGTTTTCATCAATTTGGAGATAAGATATCATTTCTTTAGAAGAACCATAGCTCCAAAACTTTAATATAAGTTAATGAACAGAAACAATTTACCTAGTGATACTGTGTTAAGTTTTTTGACTACAACTGCTGTAAGACTGTAACTCACATGTAATGAAGTTACAACTATGACTAGAAAATTACTTATATCAGAAAGTCAAATATGTAATGGGAAAAGATTCTAAATCATGTTAACACTATTTATTAAACTCCTTGATTGGGCCAGATTCAGAGTTTGACTGTCTAGTATAGTAACCATCTTTTTCTGAGGGAAATCAGAAAGGCTTTCCCCAAAAGAATGATATTTTTGCTGGGTTTTTAAATGTGAGTGGATGCTCATCAGATTGAGAGGAGGGGATGAACATTCCAGTTGTGGAAAAGCTGGAACAAACCCATCGAGGTCTCAAAGGGCATTGCATGTTCAGAGGACAGTGAAAATAGAATGGACTATTGGGAAGCAATAGTGATATTTTGTATGCCATACTAAAAAGTTTAGATTTTATTGTTTTTAGTAGTGAACCAACAGTGACTTACAAGTAACAGAAAGACAAGATCAGATTTGCTTTTTAAGAAGTTTTCTCTGGTGTTAGTGTGTAATCTGAGGATTGGGCACACCACAGTGAAACAGATGGATGGCTACAGCAATAATCTGTCTAAGAGATAAACTCACTCTGTGTAATCCATAATCTGGAGTTACTGTATCTGTGATACAGTTATTCTTAATATGAAATCATAGGGAATTTTAATGCAGATAGGAGTGTGAGATTGTGTTCCAGACCAATAAAACATTTAAACATGCATCAACTTGACTCCTAAAAGTTCACATTGTGGGTGAACAGTTTCTAATCAGAGAGACTAGAAAGCCACAGAGCACATGGGGAATAACTCTCATAAGCAGCATGAATTTTGATCCTAGACCCAAACAGTGAAAGTCAGGATTTCAGGTTTTATATAATTTGTTAAATATAAAACAAAAGCTAAGACGTTTAGACCTATGTATATTTAGGACCAACAGTGACCAAAGGTATATATATACCTTTTTTTTATCCTTTACATATGACTTGCGTGTCTACATTTCTTAATGCTGTGGTTCCCAATGTCAGTTTCTTCACAGGGAAAGCTGGGGAGATCTAAAGTGGCTACACAAACTCTCTGCCTGGGGTTTCTAAGCAACATGTTCTGCATGTGGTCAGAGTTAGAGTTTGTTGTAGTCCTGGGTGTTTCAGCGGCTGCAAAAGCTTTCTTTTTGATTTTTTTTTTTTAAATTTCAACCATGCTTATTGTAGTGTTCCATCAAATGTATAAAATTGTGTACCATAGGAGGAGTTACACGTCTGAAAGAAAAAGACATGAGCAGTGCTTTTGTGAGTATTGATTTGTATAGTCAGATTCCCTAAGACTATCCCTTGAACCAATTTTCCTGCTTCTCTGTCTTTTAAAAGAAAATCAGTGATATCTTCTTCTCAGGCATGAGAGTTGGGTGGAATAGAAAATGCAATGAGTAGGGTCTTTTTGTTGTGTGCTTTTAAATTCTTTAATCCAGCTGGGTTCAGACTCCGCTGAAGGAAATTGGGCCCTGCTCCCCTTTTGTCATCCAGCACTGCCTGCCTTTGAGAGAAGAAACCTCCTAAACACATATGAAGTGCATGCATGGCTTTCCTCTGGCTCTGGAATACAGTAGAGCATGCAAAGCTATAGCGTAATCTCAGGGATAGCCATTCCCTCTCTGCTGAATCTTATTTGAAGACTGTGAATCTGGACCTATCCCTGTCGTCCTTCTGAATCACTTATTAATTCTTCCAGGCTGTGAAACACCAGAAAACTAGTCATGGAAGATGGTGATTCAGCCCCAACTCTTTTGTCTCAAAGACATGCAAATGAGCTCAAACACAGTCCCAGAAACAGCCTTCTCCCTCGGGAAGAATTGGGTCATTAACTTACATGCTGCATTTGGTATTAAAATGGAGTTTTGAAATGATGTTGGACTGGAAATCAGAAGACCCTCTTCTCCCCTAGTCAATCACCGCACACATTCAAACTCCTTAGTATTTCCCTCATATCAAGCTCCTTCTTATTTTCTGGTAGACCAGACCCTCATTTGTACTTTATGACCCATCCTTACTAATTTTTTTGTGGCTCAATAAAAACCCACTCTTATTTCATGCCTCTCTTCTGATTCTCTTTTGTCCACCTAAATGTTCTTTTTCTCTCCTGTTTTTCTTTCGAAATCTTCACTTTTCGTCCAAGATATCATTCTGAAGTCACCTCTTAAGAGAAAATTGTTTTAATAACTCATCCTTATTCTCCTCTTTTAAAGCCAAGATCCTAGATCAGAGCTGGCACACAGAAGCTATTTAATATATAACTTTAGAATGATTAAAAAAAAAAAAAACAACCTTGGTTATACCAATTGTTTTTAATTAATGATTTTGAGCAAACTCCTTTCTTTTGCTCATTTTCAAATCTGTTAAATGGGTACAAACTAGATGATCGTAAAGATGCATTCTATAGTAGTCATTATATTCATTAGAGCTGTTCATAAATATTCTCTTTCTCCACTTATCAAGCCCATGTTAGGCTAAAGTATGGCTGGCATGGTTAAGTGACTTTAGTGGAAGTTACACAGGCTCCTTGTCAATGTGAGACACTGCGGTGCCTACATCACCCTCTTTCCACCCTCCCGTGTAATGACTGGAAGCTGGCGTAGGAATGGTGGCCTGTTTCCAGCAAATAGCATGAGTGCAAAACTTTAGTTGTTTCTCAGATTTGGGAGTTGTTACCACAGTAAAACATAGGCCTTCCTAACTTCAACTTACATTTCATGATCCTGTTTTATTTAAGCAAAGATACACACTTCAATTATAAGTCTAATGTCAGGCCATAAAAACTGTGGTTTCCAAAAATCTATTATGTTAATATGTACTATCTAAGGGCTATTTTAAAACTATCAGTAACACTTGAAGTATTAGAATGTGCTTCTATTTAATGTCAGTAAGCGATTACAATAAAATAAAAATACTTCAAAATTAGCTTTATATAAACCATAAAGAGAAATGGGGTAGAATGGGAACTATTTTCCTCTTCTGCATTTAATTTATATTCAGAAAAGATGGTTTAGTTTCTATATTTTGGAAAACAGTGTTCCACATGGACTCAATTTTACTAAAAATGCACTGTTTGTGTATATTGTTTTCCAAGTCATTCCTTTTTCCATGAAATATGACTATTTTTTCCCTGTTTTGCTATGATACATTTTCACAATTTCATGAGTTATGTGGCAATGTTTTTCAATAATACTCAAATTTTAAAAATATATTTTCTCCAACTTTAAAGTTATCACCAGAAAGTTGGACTGATGTTAAAACAATCCAAATAAATATTTTTAAAATTTGGGCATCCATATGTTTCTAATTTTCAAGATTGGTCATTGAATTGACTGAACAATCAAAAGATGCCTGATATTTTTCAACTTTATGCTTAAAATTTTATAATACAAAATTGATTTGCAATTTATTTTAAATTTTATTTGAAAAAAATGCATTTTTCTAAGGAGGAAAAAAAATAAGCCGTTAGTGGCTTATCAATGAATCACATCCTTGCTTGCCGTTAGTTGTAAAACTTTTGCTTTTTCTGACTACTCTGTATAGCCAGCAAATGAAGTTACTATTAGTTCTTGACTGTCAATAGTTATCTAAAACACTTCAGATCTCCACTTTTCTTTATGCTGACTAGTAGTAAAGCAGTCCTAGTCTCATACTGAAATCTGAATCACACTGCTTCTTCGTACACTAAAATTTAGGGAGCCCAGGACCTTCAGAATAGACTTGGGATTTAGCAAACTGAATTCACACTCCTGGCAGTCAGCCAACCAGCTGAGTATCCTTGGAGGATTACCTTCTTGAGCGTCCGGCTCCATGTTTACAAATGTGGGTATTTTGCCTCATACATTTGTTATGAAAGATAAATGGGATATGACATTTAATTCCAGAACTACAAGTTCTATAAAGGCATTTTGTTTTGCTCATTCAGAGGAGACTTGTATAATGTTTGTTGAGTCAATTCTTAAATAAACATTTAATAAATAAAATGGATCAATAATTGAATAAAGACCTTTATGCACTATACAATATGTTCGATATGTTTTACAAATGATAGTTATCATTATTTCTATTATTACTATTTCATGATATACTACTTACTTTTACCCCTAAAGTCACCCAATATTGTATGGTTTGATTCTTTTAAGAAAATATTTTGATCAATTTTCATAATTTTGACCAATCAAAGTGATATGGCCTAAGATTCTGTATTAATGTAAAGAAAACCCTATGTGGCTTTCATGAAAAGCCATTTATTATTTTCAGTATTCTATATCAGTCCACAACAATTGTAATCTTTGATTTCAGGATTTAACTCACTTGAGATATGTTCATTCAATTGATTCTAATGAAAATGTAAAGATTGATAATTAGAATTTATTTTGTGTAAGCTGTTTAGACACATTCTCTTCAGATGTCTTTCTTTTCCCCTTCTGTCACACTTTATCAAATTCTCCCCACGCACTCACCACACGAGCACATAGATAGTCTCTTTCTTTCTCTCCTCTTAAAAGAGTCTTTCTAGAGACTAAGGAAGAGTTGGACAAGATTACTCTATGGAAAAGGCATCAGCATATTAATCACATTTCTTTGCCTCACAGCATTGGCCATTTCACTTGTGGACCATAAAGAAACACTGAACACCACACCCTTCCTGGAGTTGACCTCTTCTGTAGGCTGGCCTTCTTGGCTCAGGAATTTTTCTATTCCCTATGAAGTTCTACGAGGAGCCAAAAAAGAAATGAGCAGGCCTTTGAAATCCCTCCTGGGTCATGCTAAATGAGGATAGCAGAGCAAAGGCAACTCTTTGGGATGCAGACAAATCCAGAAACCTGTGGCTATATGAGTAGTAAAACCCCTCCTAACACCACAACGATCAGTAAAACTCTGCCTACAAATCTTGAAAGAAGGAGCAAAGAATCAGACAGCATGTGCATTTGTTGTCACCACACAAATCTCCTCAAATAGTTTATGCTTGTATTCTATTATTTGATCATTTTATGCTATTCCAGGAGCATTGGTCGGTGTGGTAGTGTCCAGGTATCTTTGTTTCACTACTAAACAGAGCAAACTCTCGTTTCCTTTTAAAATGGAGGTAAGTGCCAGCTGGGATACACCAGGAACGTTGAAACTCATTCTATAAAAGGGACTTTTCCAAGTCATTTTCTTTTTTTGTAAATAAACTAGCGAAAATCCACAGCAACATATTAGAGAAATACAGGTCAGAAGAATGAAGGATCTGTGTCCATTCTAGTCCAGGATTTCTTAGGGAAAGTGTGTAATTTGTTTGAACAGGCGTATACTTCTAAATCATTACACAGTTTATTGTTCTCAGTTACCTGGCCCAAAAGCAATAAAGTAGCTCTTTAGAATAAGGACAGTGTCTGGAGTCTGGCTGCCTGAATCAGGACAGCAGGGATGTTACACACCACGTGTTTGCTGAAGTCCTCCTCTCAGGAGCCCCACAAAAACATTTTAATATAAGACCTTGATTTTCATACTCTCTGAGAGGAGTGCTTTATTTTTGGCCCATCGGTATTTCCCCATTGCTCACTGAAATGTGTGGTGCGTAATAGTTGCTTCGTGAATACTTGTATAGTGAATGACATATTCTCTGGTAAATTGATTGATAGTATTTTAGGATTCATTTATATTTCTTCATTTTTCCCAACAGTCTGTGAATAACTGTAGACATATCAGATTCAACTTTTTTGTTTAAATGATGGGGAATTTAATGCCCAGAGATTTGCAGGGCCAGCCACTTACTTCCAAAGAGACAGGCCTTCAACTGGTCCTGACGGTTCAAGGAAGTTCTTCCAGAGAGATTGACGTGCATGCAGAATTGTAAGAAGTAAGAGCTAGACACAGCACTGATGAACAATTTTATTCCAGATTAAATTACGGCAAGTTTCAGATTTGTTAAAATCCAATTCTCTTGATGCTCAAGTCCAGTGCTTTTAGGGCCAATTGTGGTCCAGTTTTGCAAAGAAAGTTCCTGTTCTAAGGGAAAATATGTGTGTGTGTGTGTGTGTGTGTGTGTGTGTGTGCCTGTGTGTGTGTGTACATATCACAATTCTCTCCTGCTCTTCTTCCCACTCCACAAATCCAGAATCATTCTGAGGTTTGTTCTGCTCTAAACAGCATACTTTCCAATGGCTCTCTGTGTTTCCTCCCTAACCACCCCCCCCAGGCCTTTCCCAAACCGCATTTTCAGTGCCAGTTCTTACTCCAGCTAGCAACTCAGTCAACAAGCATTTAATGACAATCTAGTCACATGTGCACTAATTTGCATAATCTTTCTTGTTCACATATCTAAATTTGGGCAAGTTGGGTGGGGAAGTTTATAAAATGCCAGAATCTTGAGGCTATCCTTTCAGCTAAAACAAATGTGCTGTATTCCTAGAATTAGGCTTTGTTACCTCTTGGGAGAAGAGTCAGAACTTGTGTTATTTCTCCCAATCTTAGCAGTCCAGTTGCCATACTCTCTAAATGCAGACTTTAAACAGTTAATACGTTCCCTAGTACATTCTTCTTCTGAAAAGAAAGTAATTTAAAAAACGTTTTTTGTTGTTGTTTTGTGTGTTTTTTTTTTTACCTGGATTTAAGATGTACCTTTAAATCTAAGCAGTTTGGGAAACAGAAATAAGATGTTCTGCCTTTTTCCCAAGAGCTTTTTATCAAATGAAAATTTAGAAATTTGGTCTTCTTTCAGTTAATAAGCACTACCTGTTTTACTCATGAATATGGAAAACTGGCTGTACCACAAATACAATATAAAAGTTTCAAATTTGACATTTTGTTTTTTCAAGTATTTAGAAAATGAATATGTACAAGAATTGTCAATGCATAAAAAATAATAACTTTCTGAATATTTCAGAATAGATAAGTACATTCTAGGGAGATGATTTAAAAATAACATGGAATTGTACCAATTTCCCAGTTTAATAATGTGTGTGAACAAGATACAGCTCATTTAGAAAAACTCCTTATTTTTATTCTAACAGCATGAAGAACAAAAAAGGAAGAAAAGAGATTGCCTCTACTTGTTTCTGGAGACTACAGGTAATATGTATGTGGGAGGAATGAATATCCTACAAATTCATAAATGAAAAGCTGAAGACTAAGGACCATTTAAAGCCAGCCATAACCTAGGACTATCTCGAACCTGAACAATGACTCAAAGGTAGATTCACCCTCTTTTTGTGAAAAAAGTTCAAAAGAATTAGCACTTAAATCTTCTGTAAATATACCCAAAATAGAAGCAAAATGTAAACAATGCTTTCTAAGACATCTGCGTTTTACTCGTGTTATTTAAATGTATACTACTATGTTGTGGTTCGTCTGGGAACATAATAAGACTATGAAGGATTTATTAAAGCAAATGACAGCTAAGTGCTTAATTTAGTATAAAACAAAGGACAAGGAACCTGGACCTCATTCTTCTGTCAGCAATTTTCCCACCAGAGACTATAACTTCATGCCACCTAAAGGGATTGTGGGGTAATTCCTGACATACATTTTTTTGTTTGTCTGTTTTTGTTTTTTCTAACCTTTGACTCAAGTGTGGGGACTCTGGAAAGAAACAAAGGCAACTCGGAACCATTATGTATTTGGTATCTTCCTACATGTTTTGTGACAATATATTAATATTAGCACCACAAGAATTGAAAATTATAATCCTTACCCAGCTTCAATAGGAATTTATCACTTCAAATCCTTTGGAAAACAAAGTAGTGTGAAATAAATAAATAAACCAAAGGATCTGCCAGGGCTCAATTTAACAATTACAGAAGTTGGTCTACCAAACTGGCTTCTGGCTGAATTTTCTGGTGCCCATTTGGTATCTAGGCAGGACTATAGGTCTTGGCCATTATGAAGTACCAGGTCTCAATCATGATGTTGTTTCATGTGTTTAATGCAAACTTCCTTTTCCACTTTGGACAGTTGTTGTATGAGTGGGAAAGTGTGTTTGTGTGTGTCTATGTGGGAGAGAAATGTTACTTTTAGATTAAATAACTCTGTAAAAGTAGAAGGGTAATATTGAGGTCTCCCAGGGAGAAGATACCCTCGTGTCTGGTGTGACAGACAGAATAGTGTTACCCCAAATGTGTCCACATCCTAATCCCTGAAACCCATGAACATGTTGCCTTATGTGGCAAAGGGACATTGTAGATATGATTAAATTAAGGATTTCCAGGTAGAGATGATCCTGGATTACCTGGGTGGGCTCAATTTAATCAAAAGTGCCCTTATTTGAGGGATTCTGAAGGATCAAAGTCAGGAAATGTGACAATGGAAGCAGAGTTAGAAAAGGATTTCAAACTTGAAGTAAAGGGGGTTACAAGCCAAGGAATGCAGGTTGCCTCTAGAAACTGGAAAAGGTAGGGGGCAGATTCTTCTCTAGAACCTTCAAAAGGAGCGCAGTACTTGGTTTTAATAACTCTGACTTCCAGAATTGAAAGATAATAAATGTATGTTATTTTAAGCCATTAAGTTTGTCATACATAATTTGCCACAGCAGCAATAGGAAACTAATTGCAAATGTATAGTATATTGAATGAGAATGAAGTCTGTGGAGCTAAACTTCTTGGGTTTGAATCCACATTATTATGTAAAATTAAAATTTAATTTTTCTGTATCTCAGTTTCTTCATCTGCAAAATGAGGTTAATAACAGTACTTCATAGGATTGAGGCAAGGGACTAAATAAATGTGTGTGTGTGTGTGTGTGTGTGTGTGTATATATATATATATATATATATATATATATATATATATAGCACTTAAAATATGAGTATGGAATAAAGAAATCACTGCATATGTGTTTCCCATTGTCGTAAGTACTGGAGCATTTGGTATATCTGGCAGTTCATTAATTCTATATAACTGCCACCTGCTCGTTGGTAAATGAATACTACCTTGGTCCATTGGCAAGGTGATTTTCTGTCTACAGTGTATGGAAATATGTTTCTTCCTAGTCTATTATTTTCCTGTTTGACTGGAATGGTTCATGGCCTATTTCCTGCCACAAAGCAGGACAAGGTCATTTTAAATCATCCTGAGGCATGAGGATTATTATGTTCAAGATTCCAAAATTAAATCAGTACGGGGAAAGTGCAATAAAGGCAAATTGGGACCAAATACAAAGTCACAGGAGATGTCAAATTTGAGTAACATTGAAAATTTCAGATTTTGTTGCCTGATTCAAGGTTGAAGAAAGAAAGGGACAGACAAGTAAGGAAGACATGGTAAAATTGCAAATATTGGAAAGTCTGTACAAATTTCCCCAAGCCATGTTTTGTGGTCACGGAATTCCCCTAATCTGCTTTTAGTGCAGAAATCTTCCAGATATCCAAGAATTTCTTTCCAATAGTCAACTGGTCACCTCTACATATCTCCTCCCCATATTCCTTATCTTGCTTGATTAATTGTACTAACATTCCATTCAGTAACTGGGAGCCATCATCAACCTCTCCCTCATAACTAATGTCAAATTTGCCAAGTCCTGTCAATTCTACATGCCAAGTAAATCTCAACTCCTTCTTCTATCTCTACTCCCATGGTTTTTACTGTAATAATTTCTTATCAGCTTCCCAGAGGTCTGTCTGCCTCTATTCTCATCCACTTTCAAAGAATCCTACACATTCTGCTGGTGTTATCTTTATCCAAAATTGTATTTGTTCATGCCACTACTCTAGTTGAAATATTTTAATAGATCTGTATCAACTATAGTACTAAACCAAGGACTTTAGTGTTCCGTTTCGGTCTACTTTTCTACCCTTCATCTCTGTCAAACAATTCATAGGTGAATGTACTCTATAAGTTATCTCTTGAGCTAACTCAGACACACAATTTCCTCTCATCCTTACATAGTCTTGCATTTACTCTCTCTCTAAATGTTCCTCATCCATAATTCATCAGGCGCATTCATCTTTGAAATTGCTCAAATGGTGCCACCTTTGCTGACAGTGAGACGGCTTCCCTGACTGTAAAATGTTTGCTTATGTGTGTGTAATAGCCGGTGTGAATTTCAGTAAGTGTGCAAGAACTCAGTGTGTAAGAAACATACTTAATTTTTTTTCGTAACAAATTAATTGTAAGCTAAGCACTCATTTTGTCAGTGTAACAGAAAATTGTTTTAAGTCAATTTAGGCTTTCTGCTTCTTCCTCTGGGGTTGGGTTTAAGTTTGAGTTATGTTAAATAATTTCAAGTGCTTACAGGGTGGGGAACCACATCTTTAAGTCATGCGTCCATGTATTGCTGCATGTGGACCTTCGTTATCAGGCCACTCAGCTCAGCACTGAAGTTTCTACTCTTGTGACCCCTTCAAGTGTATGTTATCTGTTATTATGATGATGTTTCCATGACACGTTAGAATCACAGAAATCACTACAATGATTTCCATGGTTTCTGGGCCTAGAGGTCAACCTCCCAGGACTCTAACCGGAGATGAGATACATAATCAATCGCTCTCTCCGATCCTCACATACCTCCCACCCTTTGTTCTTAAACTGTCTTCTTCCTTTCTCTTCCCTCCAGTTGGGAAAGTTGGTGGGAAAAGAAATCATTTTCCCTTTATGTATCTTTATCTGTATCTCAAATCCTTTTTGTTTCTCCAAGGGGTTAAGCATCTGAAAATGAAAGCCATGGAGAAACTCAAACATTCTCCCTCTTTGATTCTCCCTCTTTTGATATTGTTTTGGTTGTTGCTGTGGCCACTGTGTTTCTGTTTTGACACTTCCCTCCTGAAAATGATGAAAACAGTGAAGTCTATCTGCTGGCGTCAGGAGGAAGGGAAAGAATGCATCCAGGTGGGAAAAGGAAATATCATTAATATCTTTACAATATTATTCTGACCCATATCACAACTAACAGATGATGCAGACACAGTGGCAGGGTCCAAAGCTACTAATCTCTCCCAAGGCTGCTGTAGGCCAAATTATGAAGTGGAAGAACTTGGTCTCTTCTATCACCTCATCAACTCTTCTCTTATTTTCTGTTTGCCCATTTCCTCCTGAATTCATTCAAATATGCTTTCAGGAAAGGCTCACTTAGCAGTTATTTACCATTAAATGTAAAATTGTTAATAGTCAATTTTATAAATTTTGCTATTTAGTAAATAGCAAAATTTTAGTAGGAATTTCACAACAGTTGATTTTTGCACATTAATCTCATATGCACTACAGAAAGTTATAGTCAGAGGCTAATTGGGGCAGAAGCAGGAGATATTTAAGGATAAGCATGCATTCTGATTCTAAAGGAAAAATATAAAACATTTTTCTTTTGCCCATGGTGCTTCAAGGAGCCAGACCAAGAAGTTAGCTAAGAAAACAGACATACATGAGACTACACCAACCACAAATTTTGTTGTCTGCTTGTAGGCAATCAGAAAACATAATTGCTAGCAATTCTTTCTTTGACTAACTTATCCAGTTGTGCCAGGGGTTGCTTTGGGTTCAGTTACTCATCATAATTTGCAATAATAATTGTGTGGGTCTTTTCTAACTGCCAACAACCAGCTGCCAGGTTTGATTTACATAGTTGCAAAGGATAATATCATTTTTTTATTATTACCATATGAATGTTTATGCAAAAAGATTCTTTTTTATACTATCTTGGTATAATGATACATGTTAAATATATCAAAACATTAATGTTTAGCTACATGGAGAATATAGAAGTGAAAATTATCCATTTTTAGATAAAATAATGTGCCAAAAGATAATGTCCAGGCTTAGGAAAACATATTAGTCATAGAAAAGAAACCAAATATTATTAATATTCAGTAAATATATATATATTTCTCATTCTTTATTAAAGTTTCTAAATATTAAATATTTTTAAATGGACAAAGACTGCATATAATATACCAATGAAATACGTATGTATTTGAAAGTTTTAAATTGTCATTCCCACATACGGAGGCCAAGGGCAACTTTTCATTTATGTGTAAGGCCAAGAACAAAACCTTGAAATAGACCCAAACCATCTCAGGGTTTTAAAATCCTTGTTTTTCCAGCTGTACATTTTAGAAGAACTTACAGATATCTCACAGTTTACATTTTATGGATATCACTGAAAGGGGAAAAAATAGTTTTTTATGACACAAAACTATTTTTGGTAAATATCAACTAAATGAAACCACAAGTGGCACTTCATGGTTTAGCTGAAGGAGAAATATTATCTATTCACAAAATTCGTTTTTCTCATCTGATTTTTACTTGAATGGCTTCCAGTTCCATTTTTCTACTTTGTCTAGGCTTCATGGCTTCCTTCTCTTAGCCCATCGTTAAGGTTGTGTGTCTACTGAAAAGTTTCAGAAGCCTGTGTTTTAGGAATAAATATTCTTTTCCTTTGGTCCATCACTTGTCTACTAAAAGGAGCTCAATTCAAAAGAAGGACACATATTCTTGCTCTCATATAGCTTCCACACTTAGAAAAATTTTAGCTTGCTCTACTTGCCAAATTTAACAGAGGAATTCAAATACATTTTAAGTAGTTTCCATTATATTCAGAAGATTATTTATCTGGAATAAAAACAGCTTGATTTGTTTCCGGTAGCTTTACTTCATTATTTGACACTAGTCAGCAGAGAAATTATGTTTGCTACAGAATGATGCAAAATTATTAAAATGTATGTAAAATGCCAGGGCCCTTAGTGTAGTTTATAAAATTGTGGAAGTCTATTACTTGGAAGACGCTGGGAACAAACATAGATAAGTAAATGCTGGATCTAAATTTGCCTGAGTTGAGATTAGTATTTTCAAAACAATCTCCAGCTGTGTGCTTGGTTTTATAAGATAGTTAATATTTGATTATAAAATTGGTTGTTATAATTTTTGTTTCAGGAGAAAATTGAAGAAGAAAATCTTTGATTGATTTGTACTTTAAATTATGTGTGTATGTACCTGTATACTTATATATACATTCAGAAAAATACAGTAGCATTTGGTTATTGTGTGATACAATATTTTGTGCACTAGACCACTAGTGGGCTCTCACTTTCATATTTTTCAAAGAAAGACAACTATTTTTTCTGTATTCATTCTGGCTGACCTCACAGAGATACTTATTGGAGTTAAAAAAAATACCTAACTCCCCAAAAATACCGAGGTCACAAACTAAAAAAAAAAAAAAAGACTGAGTAACTGTTTTAACTATTCTGACTCTATCTAAGGGTAAATTAAATAATAATTAAATGCAATGTGGGAGCCTGGATCCAATTCTGGAATAGAAATAAAGACACTGGAAGAATTGGTGAAATTTGAATGTCTGTATTTTAGTTAATAGTATTATATTGATACTAATTTCCTAATTTTGATAATTGTGCCATAGTTATGTAAGGTGTGATTATTAATGGAAACAGTGTAAGGAATATGAAGAAACTCTACAATATTTGCAAGTTTTTTGTATGCCTACAACAACTTAAAAATAAATAGGCTTTAAAAATCAATGTTATAAAATTGACGTGAGTGATAAATTAGAAAAAAAATATTGTGAGTACTAAAACAGTGCTTAACGAAATATAGAAAAAGCTCAATAAATGAATTATGAAATACTAAACTTGTTTAGAGTATGCTTTTTGAAATCCTGAAGAACATGTTATTGTTTTCTATTAATTTAAGGGTTAGCCCTAGTAAAGATCAAAACTGTTGGTTTGGTCCACAAAGAAAGTAATTAATTGATAAAAGTAAGTAATATGGGTATGCATCACACAGATTTTGTATCACGTAATTTTCTAATTTTGAAATTTTTCTTTTTACTTTGAATTATTTCTTAGTCAATTAGTACAGACATCTGCTTTTTCCAGAAAATATACATGAATAATATGTTTTCTGAACTTGTGATTACCTGAAAATTATTCTTGCATTTGTAAGTAAATGACTGAATCAATTTATAATTATTAGATCACAACATGTTCTCCTCAAATTTCTGAGGTTCTTTTTTAGTTGCTTATTTTATTTTTCCTGCCTAAGAAACTTTTACAGTTCTATCTTTGTCATGAAGATTAAAAATGTTACTAGAATATATCTAGGTATAGATCTGTTATTACTATTATCATTATTGTTATTATTATTATTATTATTATTATTATTATTATTACTTGGGACATAGTATTAATAATGGGCAGTTTTAATCTCCAGATACATGATTTTATTCAGTGCAGGGGAGTGTCATTCCATATAATAATTTGGTTGCTTATTTTTTATCTGCTCTGGTTTATTCTTTGGAAACAATCATTTATATGCTAGATCCATAGTCTCTATCCTTCACATCTAGTAATACATGACCCTTCCTACATTTTTTTTTCTTCCTTCCTTATCTCCCTCCCTTCTCTTCTCTTTTCTCCTTCTCCTTCTCCTTCTTCTTCTTCTGCTCTCTCTCTCTCTCTCTCTCTCTCTCTCTCTGTCTCTCTCTCTCTCTCTCTCCTCTCTCTCTCTCTCTCTCTCTCTCTCTCTCTCTCTCTCTCTCTCTCTCTCTCTCCCTCTCTCTCTCTCTCTCTGCTTGTCGATATTCTTCTTTCTAAGTTCTACATTATTTTATATATTTTTCTCTATTACCGATTTGGATATTTTAGATTATTTTACTACAGTAGATGCAGATTTTATTTTAGCGATTGCCTTTTAACTATTATATTACTTTTCAACTTTGTATAGGTGCCTTACACTTGGCCCTAAAGAAGACTATACTATCTGAGGTTGCCAGAGTTACTTTAATCTTCATTAGTAATATTTTGTAAATTCTTTTGAGAATTACAACTATACAACTTGGGGTAGAAATAGATACTTTATGGGGACTAAAACATAAATAAAATATAGAGCAACTTCAAAGCTGTCAGAGTTAGCTAAGATGGAGAGAAGTTTCAAACTATGCCACATGAGAATGAATAAAAGTAGGAAAAGATTTAAGAATAAAAGAGAAGAATCAGTGTATTGATTGTGGTGCTGCATATATATATATATATATATATATATATATATATATATATATACAGGTAACAAAAACTGTATAAAACATACACACACAAATGAGTACAAATAAAACTGAAGAAATCAAAATAAGATCAATGGATGGTATTACTGTCAATATTTTGGTTTTCATATTATGCTACTGTTTTGCAAAATGTTATCTTTCGGGAAAACTTGGAAAAGTACATGATGGGTGTCTCATATTATTTCATACAATTCCATGCAAATCTCTAAGTATCTCAATTAAGAACAAAAAGTTAAGATACACTAAAGATATTCTCCAATTGTAAAAGAAACAGACAGGACTTTGAAATATTTGTTGTTATATCAGAGGAAAGGACAGTAAATTTTTTTGCGTGGTTCTTATAGAATGAGCACATTTTTTGTGTAAAGGTCCAGGTAGCAAATATATTATGCCCACTAGGTCTGTGTTACAACTACTCATCTCTGCCATTGTATCATGAAAGCAGCTGTAATAAATAAATAAATGATGAGCATGGCTGTGTCCTAATAAAACTTTATTTATAGCCATTTAAATCTGAATTTTGTATAATTATCGTGTGTCACTATGTATTATTCTTCCTTTGGTTTTTCTCAACCATTTAAAAATGGATTTTACATTTTTAGGTTGTAATATCCATTTTTAGGTTGCAGGTCGTGAAAACAGGCAGCAGAGCAGAATTTGGCACAAGGATTGTAGTTTGCTGACTCTGCTATGGTGAGACAGATATGGCTAAACACAAAGAAAATGTTTACAACAATAGAATTTATGCTAGATGGTCTCTGTTTTAAGATGGTAGGATATTCACCAAATAGATGAAAAACTGAAACTGGTAATCCAAAATTACTTTCCAACTGAAACCTTGGTCTTGTTTCCTAAAATGTGGGACTTTAAGTCATAAAAAGAGATTTTGCCACTTATTTAAATATAGTATTTTTTTAAATTTTGGCTCAAAATATTATCTTTTCCCATGTATTTAAAAATATATACCTGTACTCTTGCATATTCTGAACCCCAAAGTTTCCTCCAAACTGGAGTTTTTTCTTACCTTCTGATTTATCTCAGAGGCAAAGGCAACTGCTTTAGTTAGTTTATTCTTATTTTGTAGTGGAAGAAGCCACAGTTTAGCAAAGGCCCTGGCATTATTAAGTGTTCAATAAGAGCTAAACATTCTTGGTCACTATTGTTATTATTTGCCAATTTTGCACAAATATAAGAATACATCTAACCATACCACAGAGAACAAGAGGGAACTATTCAAAGGATCCCCAGGTAAATTAAGTCCACTGAGAGGTCCACATTAAGAGGCTGAGGGAAATATTTGGTTCCAAACTCTGGAAAGGATTTTGCTCTTCATTGCTGTATACCTGAAGTTCAGCTGTGACAACTTCATCTCTTTATTTTAAGGCTTTGGCTTCTGTGTGAATGCCAGATATTTGGAAGGGCAGCCAGACTAAACTGTATGAGTGGAAGCCAATTCAGATTTTGTGAGATCTGAAACTCTCCTTAAAAAATAACACACAATTCTGAATAAAAAGTGGGTACACAATTTGGGCCGGGAGGCTGTGCAACAGAAGGAAACTGAAGCTTAAGCTTTATGAGCTTGACAGTAAATTTACCTCAGAAATCAAAAATTGTTAAGTCTCAGATTTTTTATTAATGGTATTTTTTAAACAAAGGAAGGAAGGAAGGCCTCGAGGCTCAGAAAAACTGAGTGTCTGTGACTATTGAGATTTTCAGTATAACATGTTGAGCCGTAAACATTGGGAACTGGGCAGAGGGCAGTGCTTCCAGCAATAAAATGCATTTGTCTCACAGTTTTATGTGTATCTCTTTCCTTTCCGGGCCTCTCCATTATTGGTGCCATGGAGAAAACAATGTGATCCACTCCCCTATCAGGATAGCTGCCCTAGCCCTAACAAGTAAACAGGCAAATAAAACCAAATAACCCAATGAAATATATCTTGAAAATAAGTAAATATGGATTTTCAGCAAGTAAAGATTCTCTTCAGATAGGAAATAGAGATTCACTTCATGAGGACATCTTTTTGGAAAGGTATCATCTAAAAATGAACAAAGCTTCAGGACCTAGGAAAGTGTGACTCTTTGAACCAGTAGCCCTGTGTTCTCGGAGGCGGTTCTGGCTTTCATTCCACTTGCCATTAAGCACACACACCGAAGCATGTAATTATGGCTGCATGCTGAGAATTGAACTGCTGCTACATGAGCATATGTCTTTTCCTAAATGCCCTCTGAGCAAAAACTGATCAATGGGCATATCTGTGCAGCTCGTGCCAGCATTTTTGACGTAGGTCAATCAGATGTAACTGAAACACTTAAGTCATTGCCGAATATTAGAATTTTATCTGTGTAGTTAGGAAGAGTCATATCTATGTGGTCCTTAGCAGAATTTCATCAGACTCAGAGAGTTCGTAAAGATTTTGGGTGTGGCTTGGCCCAGGCCCCACACACGCATCTAAGATGTGTGGATATCAAAGGGAAGCCTATTATCTATCGTCATTTTCAAATGGAATGCAGTTATTGTGAGATAGGTTTTGAGTCACTTTTCAAAGATAGAAAAGAACAAAATGTGTAACTGATCCTTAAAATTAGAGCAGATTCAGGAGCAGCTGCAAAATGCTTCAGTTTCATATGCTGCATTATTAGATGTTTTCTTTAGCCAAAGAAAAGGAGTGATACTATAGCTGCTGAACCAGAAAATTGTGCATCACCCACAATATTGGTGACATCTTTAAATAGCTGCTTTCAGTATTGACATAATCATGAACAGCTTTTAGAATGACTCACCTAAAACAACTATGGCGCTCTTTGATATGTCTAATACTTCATTGCATGTACCAAACAGGAATTTCATCCATCGTGTCCATCATAGTGAAGAAAGTTTGAGAACCAGTGGCTTCCGGAATCTGAACACCATGCCTCCCTGATACCTGCAAATCCATACATGAACCAGGAATTGCCTCAAGATGGAATAAATTTTGTCTTGCACATATATCTTACACACGCACAGTATTTTACTATGCAAATGCTCGGGATGTTTTTGAATAACTTTTTAAGTGGCTCTGAATTCATGATAGGTATTTTGGCCTTACATGTTTTTATAATTAATGGACACTAATCATACAATTATATCACATGAGGATGTGAAATATTTTGAGATTAAAAAAAAGTAATGTCAGCTTGTTTACAATTACTGGGAGTCTTCAAAGCTAGAATTGGGAAATAGGTGATATCTCCCTCCCTAGAACTCTTCTTTTTACAGGCTCCCAGGATTCTGGGCAGCACAATTGAACTTCCTGAAGCACTTGCCCATGGTAGAAATTCTGTGATGGGACCTACGTTTTGCTCAAGATTGTGTATTCTCCTCCTCTAGTACACTTAGAATCATTCTGTATACCTTTGCTGATGGAATTCCTTTTTCCCAACATGATTCACGAACCAAATCTTTACCCCAAGAAAAGCAATGCATAGCTACCCTAAATCTGACTGCATAAAGTAGCCCCTTTTAACTTGAAGAAGCCCTCAGAAGCAAGTAGTTTTTTAATGTTCTCTGATTAAAAACAATTGTGATTTATAGAGTGCAGGTAATAGTTCTGTTTAACACCCTACTGTTATTAACACAGCAGAACTCTCAAGACGACACCGGTTCAGCAGAGAATGTTAGGGAGCCATCACAAGCTGTTTCAATAGCTTCAGCCCAGCTACTTTCAAAGTATCCAAAGAAAGAATATTGCGCTAATATGTAGGCTGAACACATACGTATCCAAATTATTTCATACACTAATTCTATGCATTTTGTTAATGTAGACTTTGTTTTTTTTTAAGTTGTGTTGTACAAATTTTAATGACAGCACTATTTGAAAAGATTTATTATGTAAGCCACTATATCCTGCATAGCATTAGCATATTGCAAATGAGAAATCCACCCATTTTGTGTCTTTTTTTTCCTTTGCCTTACATAGATACTTAATACAATTTTTAAAAACAGTTTTTTGTGTTTTTTTTTTTTTTCACTGAATCGTCTATGTGCTGTTTAATTCTAAGACCCTGGTTGTGTCACTCCCCTTCATCCTAAAACTTCAATATTTTAAAAAGAAATACCTTTTTTTGCTTTCTATATTTCAAAGGTAAAGACATTTGACAGAAAAGTAAGTGACACTGAGACAGGAAAGTAAATATTCTTTACCTTTGAAACATATTAGTCATGTAATAGAAAGTAATCGAAACTGTTATATTCCAAAAGGTAAAACACATTTTCCTATCTTGTTGCATATCTAAGCAAACATTCAATAAAGAAATATTGAGGTCAAGAGTATGTGTTGTGTTAAAACATGATGGAAAGCTATTTTTGAATATCTGTTCTTTAGGCCAACATCAATGAGTCATTGAAATTATTATGAGTAATATTCTCACCCAATAGATATTCAGAGCTCTCGCTGCTAAGGCTTGTCCAGAGGGTAGGCATGAATATTTGAACATAAGAACTGAATGGTTCCTCTAGAGTCATTTAGTAGAACCTTCTCATTATATTGATTATGAAAACTCAGACCAGACAGGTGGTTTGTCCAAAGTCACACAAAGCTCATGCCTAATCTGACCTTTCATTATCACATTGCTGCTTCTGCTAGTCTACCACCATTCCTTCCTCTTAGCAGGTTTTAATAAAAATCTAGACGCTTCTCGGCAGTAGTTTTAGGGGGTCTCACCCTGTTATAATTTTTCTTTTTCCATCTGTGCTTTAAGTAAAAAAAAAACAAAAACAAAAAAACAACTCTTCAATTTCTTAGAGTCAGACAAAATTTTGACAGTGTCTCCTTTATCCAAAGTCTTTTGTTTTTTATATGCTGTAGTGGTAAAGCTTGAGTTGGCAGTGGTCAAATCGAATCCTAAATAAAAGATTGATTCTTTGATCCGGCCAAATCAGCTGAAAGGACTGGGTAAGATTTTCTAAATGGAATAGGTTGCCAGGCCCTTTCAGACCACTGAAGAAGGTACAGTGCACAGGATGACTCAGAGGCTGCTTACCTTAGCTCCAGGATTCTAGATAGATATCACAGAAGGAAATGTGGTAGAGAGAAGGAAGGAATTAAGGTGACTTCCCTGAACCCAGGAAGGCATGTGTTGGTCTTACTCTAAATGCAAAGCTATAAATCAACCTTTTCAAGACCAATGTTGTTTGAATTGATGTTCACCGAAAGTGACCCAAGAGTTTCAGAAATATTACAACTACAAGGTTGCTAAGCATTTCTCTAATGTACACAGAGGAAGACTAAAGACTTTTAACACTAGCCAAGACTATTCAAATAGAAGGATCTCAAATGATCCTGAAAGTAACGTGACGTGAATACTTCCAGACCCTAAGAGGAGTGGGTCCTGACATTGTTGGCTTACAAATCAAAGGGTTCTGCAATGGCATTTCCAAACTTAAAAACAAGTCCACGTAATTTCCCTCTAATTCTGTTCCTCATCAAGTTTTATTTTGTGTTTATAAAATTATTATACAAATAAAGTTACACAATTGAAGGTAAAGGATTTGCATCAATTAGAGGCTTAATAAATAGCAAGCTACCACAATTAAAGTAATATTCTATTTTTTAGTATGCCAAAATAGATTGCCATATAATTCTTAAATTTGTATTTACTTTGTTATATTTGGTGCCACACAGCAAAGCTAACATTTCACTAGCAAAATGTAAACAAAGCAAACTTAGTTGATTAAATATAGGAAAATGCAGCTTTTTGTCTCTTTTTTGTAAACATTTCATTCAGTTACTGGCCATCATGTTTCCAGATGTGAATGTGTTGTATATTTAAAATGAAGGCACAGTATAAGCTATGTATCTTCAATTTCAAAAGGGGGAAAAAAGAAACTCAAATGAAAGGGTTATTGCTTCTTATTTTAAACCAAATCTTTAACATGACCCCTGCATAGGCTAAGCTTTTGCTAATTATTATTCAGGACTTGAAAACATCTAAAGAGAGATTGACAAGGCAGAGTTTCTATCTAAACAACTCTTCAATCTCACCAACGTTTGTATCACTCCACTGAATTTACACTGGAAAATCACCAGTTAACCACAATTTTGTCAAATCTAATGGATCTTTTCAGTGACTCACTTTAAAAACAACTTCCTGTGGAGTCAAAAGTTGTCACAGATTTTCAACTGCTCGGGGATTTGCACTCCTAACCCCAGCATTGTGTAAAGGTCAACTGTACCAACTAATGCTCTATGACCCACTAATTTCACTTTAGGTTATATAGCAACGGAAATGAGTTTTGTGTCAACCCAAAGATATATACAAAAATGTCCATAACAGTTTAGATATATAGTCATAATATCTAAAACCTACTGCAAATGACCCAAATATCCATCAACAGTAAAAAGGGTAAATGAATTTAGATGTATAGACATAGAATAAAATACCTACATAGCAATAAAGCAGAATGAGCTACTTATACGTGCCATATACTGAATGAATATCACAGACATTGAGTGAAAAAGTCATATACACAAAAAAACCTATTGTACGATTCCATTTACATGAATTTTTTAAGGGAGCAAAACTAATCTGTTGTAATAAAAGTCAATGGTAGTTACCTTGGAGTCGGAGTATGACTCAAATGGGGGCATGAGGGAGCCTTCGGGTCTATCAGAATGATCTAGATCTTGACCTAGAATACATATTTAAAATCTATCAAGTCATATTTTAAAGATTTGGGTAATTTACTAAGTTAATACCTTTATTAAGTTGTTTAAAAATATATATCACTACTTCCCATCAACTTTTCACATGATTTGTTTCTCCTTTCTAAAAATTCTCTCTTGCTTGGCTCCAGTGACACAAAATTTTCCTTGCTTTCCTCTTTTCTTTCTTTAGACATTATGTCACTTTTTTTTTTTTTTTTTTTTTTTTTTTTTTTGCCTCTCTGCTACCAATCTTTTAAATCTTGGAGTTCCTCTAGACTCATTTTTATACCCTCTTCTGTTCTCACTGTAAATTCTTATCAGTGTAATTCTAACATGGAAAGGAAGTGCCCACCATCCCATGCAGCAAGCATTTGATGGGAAGAGAGTGTAGTAAAACTGAAGAGACAGAGCTATTATTAAATCCATAATGCATCGGGCTGAAGAAACTTAAAGACCTAAATGTACTCTTATAGAGAAAACAGTAATATTATACCATTATAATGTTGCCAAGGTTCACCATTTTTATGACTTTGAGAAACACAAACAACTGTACCCTGGAGAAGAGACCAAAGGTTTAGAAAGACCAGGTGAACAATGAGGGAAGAGGAGAAAATGGAGGGAATCCATCTGTGTTAATGAACAGCTAATGGAAAGACAGTTCTTTATTTGCTGATTTTTCTGGTAATTGACTCTACATGTGCGTCACTCCAGATGCTGAAGGCATAATTAATGAGTTACATCAGACTAAGGCTCCTGGTTTTTATCTCCAGCCTAGATTTTCCTTTGAGTTTCAGACCCTTATACTGAGTTATTATTCAATATATCTATATCACCTCTGGTTAAATATTTATGAAAGAGAACTTGTGTGTCCCTTCTCTTACTCTTTTTATTGAAATGATGTTTATCACCCTGTTCCTCATGAAGAAACCTAAAAGTTATCCTTGACAATTCAATATTCCTTATCTTTCATATTACATCTACTCCTTCCCTACAATCTATGCTATCACTACCCTAGTCCAAGATCTCTTTCCTGGATGATTTCAGTAGCCATCTATTGTTTTATTATTTTATTGATATTTTTCTATTAGTTGTATATGTATATATAAATTCTACATAGATTAAATAGTCAACTAGTTCTACGTACAAAGCTTGCAACTCAGACAGACACACACACGCACAGACACATACACACACACTCACACAAACACGTGGTATCTTGGCATCTTCTCCTACATTTCCCATATCCAACCATTTTCAGTTTTATTATCTATTTTTTTTTTGGCATTTACCTCTAGACCTCTACAAAATTAATATATAGTTACTTCTTCATTCAGTGTGAAGCATTAATTTCTTGCATAACATTTTATATTCCCTGGAGTTTATAATTGTCTAGATTTTTTTATTGTTTACTTTCCCATTTATCCCAAACTCCTTGCCAGTTTTCTATATCTACTGTTGTTCAATGTATCATATTCTTTCAGTTTCTGCTTCTTGGAGAATTATTGGCTTCTATGCCTGGTTTTCTTTCATCTCTGTTCAAAATCCTCCATTTATTTTCTCCTGTTTTTCCTGTTTCCTATATTCCATAGCTTTGTTTCTTGGTTCATTCCCTTGTTTTAGTAGAGCACCTCCTGCAGTAGACTCCTGAGAAAGCATGACTAGGAGGTGAGATTTTACACCTTTCATGACTCAATATGTTTTGTTCTACTCTAGCAATTAAATGATAGTACTGAACTACAGTATTGTAGATTGAAAATTGTCCTTCAGAATTGGAAGGCATTGTGCCATTGTCTTCTTGGCTTCCAGGGTTGTTAAGAAAGTTATCTATTTTGATTCCAGATTGTATCATTCTATCATTTTTATTGTGTTGTTTTTGTGTTTGTTCGTTTAGTTATTGCTTTCTATTTCTCTGCGGAAGTTTGTAGATTCTGAATTTTTTTCTTAGAAATTTCATGATATAGTACTTTGGGGGCAGCTGGAGGAAATTTGCAGTCTTGAAATTTATGTTCCCCTGTCTTTGGTAGCTCTTTAATTCTCTGATGATTTTATTCTTCCATTTTCACTTTTATCTCTATCTGGAGTGCGTATTATTTGGATATTAGCCTTCATGGCTGATCTTCTAATTTCCTTACGTTGTCTTTTATTTTTATAATTTGCTTTTACAATCTAGAATATATTCCCACTTTATATTTTTGATTTACTCTCAGGCATATCTCCAAGCCCACTGTTGAGTTTTTCATTTCTACTATAATTTTTAACATCACAAGGTCTTTTTTTTTGTATTCTGAATATTCATGTGATTCTTTAATAGCATCTTATTCTTGTTTCATGTTTGCATATGTTTTCATCTTTCAAATTATTAATCACAGCTTTTATTAAGTTTTACTTTCCCCACATAGTTTTCTCTCCAATTTAAAAAAATGTGTTTGTTTTTTGGACTCTAATTTTTTATTAAATTTATTGGGGTGACATGAGTTAATAACATTAATAACAAGTGTACAGTTCTATGATGCATACTCAGGATATTGTATTGTGTGCTCACCACGCAAAGTCTAGTCTCCTTCTTTCACCATATATTTGACCTTTTTTACCCTCTTCATCCTCCCCCCACCTCCCTTAACCTCTGGTAACCACTTTGATGTTGTCCCAGAAGTCTCTTAAAGTAGCCTCAATTTTTTGGATTATTTTTTCTTTTTACTGTTTTAATTGGGTGTTTTATACTACCTTGTTATTCAAATCGTTGATTTGTTCCTCTCAGTCATCTGGTCTGCTGGTAATTCCTTCTAGTGCATTCTTCATTTCAGTTATAGTATTCTTGGTTCTTTTTTATAGTTTCTATGTCCTTTTTTTTTTTAGATTTTTTTTTTACTGGGGAAGGGGAACAGGACTTTTATTGGGGAGCAGTGTGTACTTCCAGGATTTTTTCCAAGTCAAGTTGTTGTCCTTTCAATGATTGTGGAGGGCGTAGTTCAGCTCCAGGTCCAGATGCCATTGTTAGTTGCAGGGGGCAAAGCCCACCATCCCTTGCAGGAGTCAAGAAGTCAAACCGGCAACCTTGTTGTTGAGAGCCCACATGGGAATGTGGGAATCGAACCGGCAGCCTTCGACTTTAGGAGCATAGAGCTCCAACCGCCTGAGCCACCGGGCCGGCCCCTCTATGTCCTTTTTTATGCATTTAATCTCTTTTTTGAAGTTCTTACTAAGTTCCTTGAGCATCCTTGTAACCATTGTTTAGAACTATATGACTGGTAGGATGTTTACCTCTATTTCGTTTTTTCTTTTTCTGGATTTTTCTCCTGTTCTTTCATTTGGGACAGATTTCTTTGTTTCCTCATTTTGGCTGCCTTTCTGTGTTTGTTTCTATGTATTAGGTAGATTTTCTGTCTCCCAGTCTTGGCTGGATGGCTACGTAGTAGGTACCCTGTGGGGCCCAGTTGCACAGTCTCCCTGGTCACCTGCTCTGGGTGCTTCAGGTGTGTCCCTTGTGTGGTTTGTGTGTGCCCTCCTGTTATAGTTGAGCCTTGACTGTTATTGGCATGTCAGTAGATGGGATTGACCCTCAAGCATACTGGCTGTGGAGTTTGCCACTCCCACAGATTATGGGCTGCTGTGCAGGGGGCTTAACCCACTGAGCGGAATTTACCCTAGTAGGTTCTTGTGCCTGTTGAGACTGCCCCTTTTTGTGTTCCACTTGTGGGCTAATTGGGTGGTGCTCTGCTGTGTTCTGAAGCCAACTTTCAAGTATGTGGGTTCTGGGACTTCCTGGGAGGGGTTCTGGTGCAAGCTCGGTCGGCAACTGACAGTGATGGGCTGGGGGATACCTGATAGGAACTACAAAGTTATCCACGGTAGTTCACTGCCTGTGCTGGACCTGTAGGTACGTAGGAGAGGCCACACTGTGAACTGAGAGTGGCTGCCACCCTTACCAGGCCTGGGGTAGCTCTACAAAAAGCCAGGACACCGAGAGGCCTGCTGCCACCTGCCAGCTCCCTTGAGGTTCAGTCACTGATAATACCTAATGTGGTACACGAGTCGGATGAATGGGAGAAGATATTTGCAAATAATACTTCAGATAAGGAGCTAATATCCAAAATATATAAAGAACTCATACATTTCAACAACAAAAAACTCCAATTAAAAATTGGGCAGAGAAGTACAAGAGATCCAAGATGATGGAGTAAATAAACACTGTGCCTGTGTCTATCCCTGAACACATTAAAATTACAACTATATTATGGAACAACCAACCTGGAGAACCATCTGAAGTCTAGCCAAACAGGAGTCCCATAACTAAAAAGCTTTTGCTGTGCAGAAGCTGTTTAGTTTGATGTAGTCTTGTTCATTTATTTTGCTTTTATTTCCCTTGCTTTTAGGGTCAAGTTCACAAAAGCCTTTCTGAGACCAAGGTTTGTAAGTTTAGTACCTATGCTTTCTTCTATTATTTTATGTTCCATTTCTTATATTTAAGTCTTTAATCCATTTTGAGTTAATTTTTGTGTATAGTGTCAAATAGCAGTGCAGTTTCATTCATTTGCATTTGGCTTTCCAGTTTTCCCAACACCATTTATTGAAGAGGCTTTCCTTTCCCCCACTTTCATTTATTTTTTTTTTTCAGTTACATTTGACATTCAAGTGTGTAGCATAGTGGTTAGACTCCCTTCTAGAACCCACCTGCCACTATACATAGTTGTTGCAACATTATTGACTAGAGGCTTTCCTTTCTCCTTTGTATGATTTTGCCTCCTTTGTTGAAAATTAGTTTCCCATATACATGAGGGTTTATTTCCGGGCTCTCAATTCTGTTCCATTGGTCTGTGTGTCTATTTTTCTGCCAATACCATTGTTTTAATTATTGTAGCTTTGTCATACAATTTGAAGTCAGGGGTGTGATGCCTCCAGCTTTATTATTTTTGCTTAGGATTATTTTGGCAATTCAGGGTTTTTTGTGGCTCTGTACAAATTTAATGATTTTTTTTCTATTTCTTTGAAAAATGTCATTGGGATTTTGATGGAGATTGCATTAAATCTGTATACTGCTGTTGATAATATGGCCATTTTAACTATGTTGCTTCTTCCAATCCATGAACGTGGAATATCTTTCTATTTTTTTTGTGTCTTCTTCAATTTCTTTTAATAATGTCTTTTAGTTTTCAGTGTATATAATGCATTTCCCCAAAAATAAAACTCACCTGGACCATCAGCTCTAATACGTCTTTTGGAGCAAAAATTAATAAATTAATATTAGATCTTGTCTGATTTTACTGTAATATAAGACCGGGTCTTTATAATATAATATAATTAAAATATAATATAATGTAATATAATATAATATAGACTCGGTCTTATATTAATTTTTTATCCAAAAGACGCAGTAGAGCTGATAGTCTGGCTAGGTCTTATTTTCGGGGAAACATAGTAGGGTCCTTCACTTCCGTTACATTTATTCCTAGGTGTTTTATCCTTTTTGTTGAAATTGCAAGTGGAATTGTTTTCTTCATTTTTTTTTCTGATATCTCATTGTTAGTATATAGGAACACAATAGATTTTGGTATATTGATTTTGTTTCCTGCTATTTTGGTCTTTATTTTATAAGTAAACTTATTTTCCTCAGATGTCTGGTAACCCTTGCTGACTGCTCATATTTAATAGTAGGAGATTAAAACTAAATGATATTTCTGAGAGTGTGGGTGGGACTTTGTCAGTGTGGGTTCAGTAGAGAGATCAGCTTGCATCAAACCCCTCAGGTATTATTCTTAACCTTTTCCTCTGGGCCTTGTCAGATTGTCCAAGGACATTTTCCCATGATTAGCACTGAGCAAGCAGCCTGGCTAACAGAATTCTTGAACCCAAGTTAAAGAAAAGAACTGAAGGTTTGAACCTCCAGTGTGTTATTTGTTAATTTTACTAGTTTCCGTTTGGTACAGACTCTTACCACCTTCATCCAGTATTTGGAATTATACATGGTATCTTCCTGTATGGAGATTTTGTGTTTACTTCTCCAGAAACTATCAACTTTTATCCTACTGCTTTTATAGGATGGGATATGGGATCTAACTATAAACAGCTTACAACTCATTCACTTAATTTAGTCCCTCCTCTTTTGTCCCTGCTTCCTTGGGACCTGGAAAGACTGATTCCTAAGACACTGGGAAACTCAATGGCATAAACCTGCTTACCACTGTCTTCTTTTCAGCTCTAGAGCAGAACCTAGTCCATAATAAATACACAGTATGTAATTTTTCAATGAATGAATGAATGGATCTATAAAAATAAGAAAACTGAAATAAACATTACTAAAATGCCCAAGACAGCATCTATGGCTGAGCTCTTAATTATTGTGTCAAACAAAAAAATCATTTCAAAATATTGTATACTCTTATGCTTGGTCTGTTGATCCACTTCAATTCTAGAAATAACTGCTAGTTGATTCAGTTTTAAAATAAATGAACTAATTTTTTTCTGACTTAATTTTATGAAGTTATATGGCTTCAATAATTATTAACAAAAATGCTAATATAAAGGTATTAAAAATAAATATGTTTATACTCCAGGTAGTGCTAAAGTATACGAAGAAAAGTAAAGCAAATAAGGGAAAAGAGAGCAATGGGGAAACTATTTTAGATAGAGCGCCAGGAAAGTTCTCCAAGCTAAGTTCACATTTGAGCAGATCAGGAGCAAATATTAGATCAAGTGATAAGGATATCTAATTATTCTTTACATACACTTACTTGTGCACACACACACACATACACACACACACACACTACTCACCAGGATCGATAATAATTTTAAGTATCATTGCAGATATAAAATGGGAAAAATACTTTCCTATTTTACAATTATGAGAAATATTTTCCATAATTTGCAATGTACTTTGCTCTGCACAGATTCAGTTCTTACCATTATTACAGTCAGCACTTTTAGTTCTTTTCCTTTATTACTAGTTTCTAGATTGTGGCCTTTCAAGTCTGGTAGGAATGAGAAGAGGATCCAGGTTGGGCCACATACCCATTTTGACAGGAAAAGAAACTTTCTAATAGAATCACAACTAAATTCTTTGCCAGTGGTACTCAAAACTTCAGTTATTTTCTGGGTAAAATGACGATTTTGGCTTATTTGCTCAGTCATATAGATATAAGCAACACCAAAGAGGCTTGCCGATAAAGTTTTCCAAAGAATGAATCACTCCCTTGGAGATTTATAACTGAGGGTGATTCACAATTGAGAAGGATAGCTCCACCAGTCATTCTTCCTTCCTGTTACTATCCACAAACCTCCAGTGGTCCTAGCATTTAATTCCGTATGATGCCTTGGACACACAGCATCCAGACAGTAAGCTTTATTTCCACAAATGTATTCTTCAGTCCCAAAGTGAAGATTTTGCAAAAGCGAGAGAGAGAGACAGAGAGAGAGAGAGAGAGAGAGAGAGAGAGAGAGAGAGAGAGAGAGACAAAGAGAGAGAAATCAGAGAGACTCAGGTTCTACTTAATTTTTTTTATATTTCAATTATAGCTCACATTTAATATCATTTTTATTAGTTTCAAGTGTACAGCATAGTGATTAGACATTTATATAACTTCAAAGGGATCCTCCTGATAAGTCTAGTACTATACGTAGTATTACAATGGTATTGACTATATTCCCTATGTTTTACTTTACATCCCCATGACCATTTTGTAACTATCAATTTGTAATTTTTAATCCCTTCGCCTTTCTTATTCTTCTCCTTAGCCGTCTCCAATCTGGCAACCATCAATATGTTCTCTGTATCTATGAGTCTGTTTCTGTTTCACTTGTTTATTTTGTACTTTAGACTCCACATATAGGTAAAAACATATGATATTTGTGTTTCTCTGTCAGACTTATTTCACTTAACATTATACTCTCTAAGTCCATCCATGTTGCTGCAAATAGTAAGATTTCATTCTCTTTTATGGCATAGTAATATTCCATTGTATATATGTACCACCTTTTCTTTATCCAGTCATCTATCAATGGACATTTAGGTTGCTTCCATTTCTTGGCTATTGTAAATAGTGTTGCAATGAACATAGGGGTACATATATCTTTTCAAATTACTGTTTTGGATTTCTTCGGATAATCACCCAGAAGTGGAATTGCTGGGTCATAAGGTAGTTCCATTTTTAATTTTTTAAGGAAACTCCAAACTATTTTTCATAATTGCTGTATCAATTTGTAATCCCTCTAACAGTGCATGAGGGTTCCCTTTACTCCAAATCCTCACCAACACTTATTGTTTGTTGATATATTGATGCTAGCCATTCTGACACATATGAGGCGATATCTCACTGTGGTCAATTTGCATTTCTCTGATGATTAGTGACATTGAGCATCTTTTCCTATGTCTATCGGCCATTTGTATATTCTCTTTGGAGAAATGTCTATTCAGGTCCTCTGCCTATTTTTTAATTGGATCGTTTGTGTTTTTTGCTGTTGAGTTGTATGAGTTCTTTACAAAACGTTGATATTAACACCTTATCAGATGTACCATTGGTGACTATCCTCTCCCATTCAGTAGGTTGTCTTTTTGTTTTGTCGTTGGTTTCTTTTGCTGTGCAAAAATTTTTCAGTTTGCTATAGTCCCATTTGTTTTTTGGTTGTTGTTTCCTTGCCTGAGGAGAAGGCCCAGGATATCCCAAAGACTACTGCCAGCTGCTGCCTGCCCATACAGCTTAGCCACTCAAACAGCGCTGTGAAGTACTCAAGTTGGGGGAGGTGGGGTCTCAGATAGTTACCAGGGTGTGAAGAATGATGTTCACCAGATTAATGCATATTCAGGTTGGCTACATTGCTGAGCCTGAGACCACTCAGCCAAAGGCTCAGACCACACAAGTGCATCTGTCACCCATCTGAGGCTCATGTACCCCCAGGAGTTGTCCAATAAAGACTGTTGTGTGGGTCAGTGCTGGCTGCCTGCCATTAAAAGTGCCTCTACTAATTCTTGAGTTGGGTAGGGTAGGGTCCCAGGGAGTCACCAGATTGGAGTGAGAGGATTTCACCAGGCCAATGCAGATTCAGACTTTTCCATGGGGGAAGGGAGGACTCAACACAAAAAAATATGGTGCTAACCATAGGCTAAGCAAGGGGCGTGCTAGCATAAGGATGGTGGCCACTGTCCCTTCTGCCCTTGCCACAAGACACACAACTCAGTCTCTCCCTGTATGTCTCTGGTGTCCTCTGTGTCACTGTCGTTCTGACACAGACCAGAGTAAGTGTCTGCAACTGAGTGAATCTATATTCAGGCCCTTTAACATGACGCCTGGTTTCTAGCAGCCTTCTACCTCACCCAGACGGACAGAATCCCCACGTTTTTCACAGCCAGATGTTGTGGGGGCTCTGTTTCCTGACACTGGTGCTCTGGACTGTGGATCCCAGTGTGGACCTGGGGACCTTCATCCCTCAGAGGTGACCTCCATAGGTGATATATTCATCCCAATTCTCAACCACCACATGAGCGTGGAGCCATCCCATTTCACATTTCTATCCCTCTCATGAGTATCAATGATCCTTCTTCTTTATGTCCTTAGTCATAGGACTTCTGTTCAACTAGTCTTCAGGTGGTTCTCCAGGTTGATTGTTCTATAATTTAGTTGTAATTTTAACGTGGTCATGTGAGGAGGTAAGCGCAGCATTTATATACTCCACCATCTTGACTGGACTCACTCAAGTACCATTTTAAATGCCAAGCTACAACCTAAACACCAGGCTATCCCAAAATCATCAACAGCAGCACTTTGTCACATCTAATCTTGAATTTAATATACAATACCTATAATATTCCATTACACTCTGAAATTTTTATTAACATGGAAAAGATCACTTCTCCATATTATTAACTTGCCTGCATCATTGTGTCAAACTACAAATATTGCCCTACAATAACAGCTAATATTAGTTCAGGATTTATTAGGCACTGTTGTAAGTACATTAGATAAATCAATAGATGATAGATAGATAGATAGATAGATAGATAGATAGATAGATAGATAGACAGATAGAAAAAGGTAAATAAATTTTTAGATATAAGGTCATTTAAACATCACATCAACTCATAAAATAGGGGTTAATTTATCTCCGTTTTATAAAGGAAGAAGAAACTAGGCTATAGAGAAGGTAAGCAATTTGCCCTTAGTTGCAGTTAGTAAGTGGCAAACTCTCTATTAAAACCCAAATATTCCTGAACCACTGTCACAAGCTTCCCTTTAGTTACTCTTCTGTCTAGCATCTCTCAGAATCCTATTTCTTACCAGTTATGCCAGTTGAATAAAAATTTGTGTGATTCACTTCTCCATCTGTCACAAAAACACCCAAAACAAAACAAAACAAAAAACCTTTGTCCCTTTATTCCAAGTCTATCCCTATAGATATCAACAATTCTACCATTTTTGAATATTTAGCATAAGCTCCTATGGATACCATCTTTGTCCTGAAATAAACATGGACTGACAAGAAAAATTGAATAAAATAATAGTTGGCTCAACACATCCTTTCCCTTTTTAACATTATTTTTCATATTATTTTCATAATAAAATCTCTGCTTTTCAATCATTTAATTAATACTTTTTCAAACAGGTAGTGAGACAAAGAGCTTGTGATACATTAATCTTGTCAATCTTTTTACTTTTTTTTGTATTTCTACATAATAAGCGTAATGGGAAATTATTAAGTCAGGGTTGAAAGAGATAATTTTAGAAGACATCAATATGATCTCATTAGATATTTATACAAGTTGTCTAGGTTTTAGAAAGAGTAAAAGAATACTTAGAAAGCAGAAAAGTTTTTTTTTTCTTCTTTTTTAAAGTAATATAGAACATTATACTTTAGAAAAGTCTGGTTCTAATATCAACATTGTCTCTAACTTGCTATATGGATGTGGACAACGTTACTTACTTTGTTCATTTGCTAAGTGAGAATGTTGATTATTATCATAGAGGCTCATTTCTATGCTAAAATTCTATTTCCATCCTATTACAAAGCAAAGAAAGTGGCAAGTTGATATAGATGGTGTCTATCAGAATTGATATCCAAGGTGAGATGATTTTGACTTACCCCTCAAAAAAATTTAAAAAAAATGATATTTATTCAAATGTTGTCATTAAGTTGACATAGTTCAGCTCCCTAGACCCCACCCAGCCCAAACCTTCACCACCTGTCTTTGACTATATCGGCTTGCTCCATTCTGACTCATTTATATTCTAAACTCCGTGGATGAGTAGATATTCTTTAGGAAAGAATAACTTCCACTCTTTCTAAAGAACATGGGTGGGCAAAGCTCTTCTAACTTCCACATGCCACCACCTTCTACCCAATTACTTTTTATATAGTTTGTAAAGTGCTGTTGACAAGATGTCACTTGGTCACTAAGTGGCCTTGATTGTAAGTATACCAGTTTTCTCTAGACCAGTCATTCTGGAATTTGGCAGCGCATTGCAGTCATCTGGGGAAGCTTTTAAAACTACTGATGCTTGGGTTCCACACCCAGAGATTCTGATTTAATAGATCTGGCATGGGGCATGAGCATTGGGATTTTTAAAAATTTCTCTAGGTGATTCTAATAACTAGCCAAGATTGAAAATTCTTCTCAGTTCTCAAAATGTGTTGAAGAATCCAAACTTTGGATCTCTAAAAATACTGCGGTCACCTTTCTATATCAGTCTCCTTATCTCACTCCTGGTGTGTTGTGAGTCAAAAGAAAGAGCATACACTATTCATTTGGGGCTATAAGAAAATATTTTTGTTTTAGAAGAAAGAAAAAGATTGCAGATTTTTCTGTATTTAAGGTACTGAATAATTCCTCTTAGGTAGAAAATGGCTTTTATCCTTTAAAATGCGTGTTTGTTTGTTTTTTTTCATTATGAAGGGCAAGATATAGGGTAGTGTTTGCATGAGAAAACAGAGAGAAATATAATTGATTGCTTACATAATAAAGTTAATATTTGCTCTTGCTGATGCAGAGAGATTATCTTAACATTAAATAATTCTAGCTTTAAACACATAACCCTAGAGGCGGTAATTGTGTATTGGGGAGAAAAGATGGTTGCTGGGGGATTTTTTGTTTGTTTTTTCAGTTTTATTGGGACCACCCCCCGGTTGTGAAAGTTGGAGAAGAAATGGAGTGGTCAGGGATAGAGAGTAGAGAGGAATAACTTGGAGAAAAGACTTTGTAAATAGAGAATAGGTTCCAGCAACACAGGTACAGATTAAGCTCAAAGGAAAGACATGGATATTATTTAAACATTCCCTGGGACAGTCTGTGATTAATGAGTTTAAAAAGAGCAATTTCCTATTTTATGCTTAAATGTCCTAAGCTCCACCCCTCTCCAAATCATTAATACAGATTTATTCACTACTAACTTAGTAATGCTGTTACTTGCCCTGCTTGTGGAATAAAGTCTACATTTATATTTTGAGGTGAAGCTGATCAGAGAGATATAGGAATATGTGGAGGTTGAGGGAGATGGGCCAGAATGATCAGGGAGAAGCTAGCCAAAACAAGAAATTTGGCACAAGAGACAACAAATAACCACCAAGACAGATAAGCACAGTCAGTCTTCAGGAATTCTCAAAAATATTTGTGAGGAATATGAATTTCTTGGAGTCTAAAGTGTGCTCTGTATTCAAATTATTTATGTTAGGAATTAAATAAAAATTTTCCCCACTTAGTCCAGAGGATAGAAATGGGTTCCTAGTGGTATGTATGAAGGGGTCAAAACACTAGGGACCAGAACTGTTATTTATTCCTATCTCAGCAGCCCCATTGTCCATGTGTCTGTGTGTGTGTGTGTGAGAGAGAGAGAGAGAGAGAGAGAGAGAGAGAGAGAGAGAGAGAGAGAGAGAGAAAGGGAGGAGTGGAGGGAGATGCCATTGAGTCGGCTTTGACGTCTGGTGACCCTACGAATGAGTAATGCCCACATGTCCTGTCCTCCACAGCCCTGCTGTCCTGCAGATCCATGCTTATGTCTTCTGTTATGAACTCCATCCATCTCATATTTGGTCTTTCTCTTTTCCTGCTTTCTTTTATTTTTCTCAGCATTGTTGTCTTTTCCAAAGAACCCTGCCTTCTTGGGATGTGCCCGAAGTAGGACAGCTTCAGTTTCACCTGCAGCGATGTTTGGAGTGAGGTCATCAGGTCAGAAAAGATCCTTGGAGCTTTCATCATGTAACGGAGAATAAGGACATTGCATCTACCCTTTACTGAAGAACGAAACCACAAAGGAACTCTCAGTTTCTAGATTATAGCTGTGACTTCTCTGAGCCCTCTAAAAAGTCCCCGGAGTTGTAATGCCTTTTTATCTAAAGTTATAGTTATATCTTGTTTTTATAAGAGAGATGGAAGCCCTATCAAAAGAACAAAATAAGCCATAAATTGTCCAACATTAGGATAGTCACAGAATGCTAAATAGTTTCTAAGTCTGTAAGTAAGGTATGTTTTATTGAATTACTAGTAATTCCTATTTAGATAATATATTTTTTATTTGAGGCTTTTAAGTAAGATATGCTTAAATTCTCAATAAATGGCCAATTTTAGTATACTCATGCGATATTCTTGGTGATAGGCTGGCATTTATTTTTTTCTTAGAGATTTTTTCTCCTTATATAAATACTGGTATAATTTTTAGTCTAGTAGTTCCAAAATATATAAAACAAACAAAACAATAAGTAAAATACAAAACTTACGTAGACAGCCTGTGCAAGAGTCATCTCGGTGGCTTATTGAAACTTCAGATACTAGGGTCCCAATTGCAATTGGACAGGAGTAAGGAGCAGAAATCTTTTTTCTAGAAAAAGCATGGAGAACTCAGACTTGAGAAATACTAGGCTAAATGATAGACCCCCTCAAACAACCTACAGTTCTGGAGTTTACGTATCTTTTGCTGCTAAGAGCAAATGCATATATTCTGTTTGTTGTCTGATCACTTTATTTTATAGTTTTCAAATTTCTCTTTCCAGCTCCTTTTCTCCTTGCCCTTCTTCTTCTTCTTCAGTATCTGTTTTCTCCTCCAATCTTCCATCTGAAATCTAAATGATGAACAGGAGCCAAAACAATAAAGGGAATATCTGAGGAAAGATCATTCCCAGCTGACGGGACAGCAAGTGCAAACAATAGGCAGGGACAAGCTGGTGAGAAGCGCCAGTAAGCTGTCTTTGGTGACAAGTAGAGTCAAGGAGGCAGAAAGTGGTCACTTTCAAGGTCAAAGACACAGGCCAGAGTCAGATATATATATATATCTGGCTATATAGGCCATCACAGGGTTTGGATTTTATTCCAATTGTAATGAAAGGAAATCAGAAGATTACAAATAAGAAGAAAAGGTTGGGTTCTGGCTGCTTTGTGGAAATGAGTTATGGGTGCTCAAGAGAAAGGTCTGCTAATGCAGCAGGAATATAAGAATGTGATGATAGTGATTGGACCTGGGCCGCCCTGACAAGGGCATGTGTTGCTTATTATCATTTGATACTCAGAGTTGTCCCCAACTGCTTCTGTCATCTCCCCTGTACTGTGGCTACTGCATACCAGGAACTATATTTTCCCAAGCCCCTGACCAGCAAGCTACTGATTTAGACTCTACCTACCATGTTTCCCTGAAAATAAGACCGGGTCTTATATTAAGATTTGCTTCAAAAGATGCACTGTGTTTCCCTGAAGATAAGACTGAGCCAGACAAACAGCTCTAATGCATCTTTTAGAGCAAAAATTGATATAAGACCCGGTCTTATTTTAGTATAAGACCGGGTCTTATAATATAGTATATATAATATAATGTAATGTAATGTAATATAATATAATATAATATAATATAATATAATATAATATAATAAATATAATGTAATATAATATAATACAATACCGGGTCTTATTTTACTATAAAACTGTGTATATAATATAATATAATATAATGTAATATAATACCAGGTCTTATATTAATTTTTGCTCCAAAAGGCATATTAGAGCTGATTGTCCAGCTAGGTCTTATTTTTGGGGAAACACGGCATTAGGGTTTATGTTCAGGGGATGTCATCCTGAAAAATCATGCTAGGGCTTATTTTCCGGTTTCGTCTTATTTTCAGGGAAACACGGTATTGTGGGCACTCACACAAGATTTACAAGAAGAAAAAGAGTTAGAATTCATTCTTCTTCCAGTATGGTGCTGGCAGCCAAGTCTACTGGAGTGGTGGCAGTAGTTTTATGCAGCTTCTTCAAATCCAAAGTCTACTGCCAGTGTCCATCTTCACAGGCATAATTTCAGCATCAGCTACTTGCAGTTTTATCATTTCTAGATGGCCTCCCCAATGCTTACATTTATCTTTCTACCCTCTCCAACAATACTGCAAGCAGTGGATCTTGTATTAAACCTTTCTGTTTGAAATGTATAGACTGATTTCTGATTCCCCGACTAAACTCTGATTGATATAGTTGTTTATTTGTTTGTTTGTTTGTTTGCCCAAGAGTAGTTCCAAGAAAATCTCTCAAAGATGGGACTCTGGGAGTAATTGTTTGTTCTGATCAGGTTTGAAGGTACTGATGATCTCATCTCCAGGAGTAAACGGGATGCTGGTTATACAGATCATTTAGACCAAGTGGCTATTAGGGTATAAGTGATGATTGCAAGTTCTCTGTGTGGACTAATTACTACTGGCTACGTTGAAAGCAGAACATAAAGACAATGATGAGTTCAGGGCTTTCAGTTATAAGCAAAGAGCTGGAGTCTTTCAGTGACTAACCTGAAATAATCTCTTATCTACAAGAGATAAGGTGACCAACATAGGCAAAAACCAGGATGTGGGGACAGAGTGCCAGAGAGCATTCTCCAGGCTTTTGGCTTCACATGGAAAAGTGCTGACTCAGGTAGTAGATGGCTGTCAGCTGTGGCTAATTGACCATCAGCTGTAACCAGTTAGCCAATTAGCTACTGATATAACTGCCGCAGCTGCTTTGGTTGGTGAGTCAGTCGGTGGATTGGCAGGGAGAGAAGCGGACAGTAGGTTGCAGGTCATGTGGATCTAGTCTCCAGTGAGACGATAGTGGTATGACACCCCTATCTATGGCCCTGTGGGTGTTCCTTTTTGGCCTAGCCATATCCTGTGTTCTTATGTGGGGAGCGGGACCAGAGACCCCACAGGCCACCTCGCATGACACAGGGTTTGAAATTTTACTCTGTGGGTTTGAAAAATTATAATGTAAATTGAATTCAGAGCTTTAGTAGATCTCTAACTTGACAATATTTATACTTTTAAAAAATGAATCAGACTCAGAGAATTGGATAAGAAAAATCTTGGTTAACTGAGAGGAACCTGAGAAATTTGAGACTAAGTTGCACTGTGTTTCCTGGAGGAAGCAGAATATTCTTCTTTGAGTGAAGGGACAAACCCTTTCTTATTGCATCTGAAGCAATTATCTTACAGTGACCAATCTATTCAGGATACATCCTTCACTTCTCATTTTTTCTAGAACTATAATTAGAACACACCCCAGGATTAAACATATATGATCTGTCCATAAGGAAACGCATTATACTCCAAAATAACCACAAAATTTTGCTAACTTTTATTGATAAAACCATGAGGGGATATACTTGGAAATGGCCAGGAAACAAGATATATGTCATTGGTTTGGGCTAAGTTTAAAGATATAATTGCCCTGGAGCCATTGAATTAACTCAAGGAGTAAAAGAGGCTCCAACAATTGCATGTGGTTGACTGAAATCTCACCTCATCAGTGTCCTACATGAAAGTTCAGATGTCAAAAATGTATTAGTATTTGTAAAGGAAAGGATCTCGAGTTTTGAGGAGAACGGAATGTTGGAGTGGATCTATTCTCAGACTAGGAAGGCCCAGAGGACTGCCTTCACCAAGATATTGCCAGAGAAAACCATCAATACAGAGCTTCTAGGTAAACTTCTGTGCTTGCTATGCTTTTGGTGTGGATAGAAATCTAAGATGATGCTATCAGAATGGTCTCTCTGATTTTATTAGGGATGTGGTCAAAGAATGGCAGCATTTAAATACAAGACAAGGTTGGCAAGACTACCAAAATGGGTCATAGGGCTGGCATGGTACTCAGAATGTTTTCACATGGAGGGAACTTTGACACAGTGGGCAAACAATTATGGAACAACCTACTAAAGTACTAAATGGTGTGTTGAATCAAAAGCTCTAGATCTTGTAAATAGGGACCTACTGAGTTATTAAAATGGAAGTTCTCAGCCTCTCACTGAAATCCTAGATCACAGCTGGTTCACCCAGGTGAAGCCCCTTAAATGAAAGACCTTGAACATCTGCCAAAAGTGTTTATTGTGAATTATCCTCCTAGTATTTTTCAAAGGGCCCTGTAGACATTTGCCAGGGTCACTGTGTATAGAGGAGAGAGGAGAATATGGAAGCTTTAGAGAAATTTTAAGACATTGAATCTAAGCTGTCACGCAGAATGTGTGGGGACAGACCCAGGAGTGCAGTTTCCAGGCTCTCGGCCTCACGTGGAAAGGTGCTCACTCGGGTAGTAAATGGCCATCACTTGTGACTGGGTGGCCATCAGCTGCGGCTAGCTGGCCGTCAGCTGTAACCAGTGAGCCATTGGCCACTAATACAACTGCTGTGGCTACGCTAGCAGCAAATGGGGGCTAGCAAGAAGATGGTGGCTGGCAAGCGTGGATTGCAGTTAGCAGGGCGGATTGCAGTTAGCAAATGGGGATGGTCGGTTGGCAGAGTAGCAGACAGCAGGTTGCAGATCATGTGGCTCCTGCTTCCTGTGTCTCCAACCCAGCCGCCAGTGAGACTATAGCGGTGTGACTCCCCTATCTATGGCTCCATGGGTGTTCCTTTTTGGCCTCACCATGTCCTGCGTTCTTATGTGTGGAGTTGAGACTCCGCATGGCACCCTGCATAACAGAGATAATATGTTTTTGTTGCTTTGTGGTAATTTGTTACCATAATAGGTATAGAAAGCTAATACAGAATCAGAGAAAGAAAAGGAGCTGCTTTCTTGCTTGGGTTTTATGTCTCCCACAGGTTCCACAGTTCCCCAAATGTCTATTGCAGACAGGAATGCTGATGGAACACCTGGAGATCCCTGGATGAGAATCATGATACAGACTCCCAGAGTTTTGAATTGCAGCTATGTGTTGTTACACACACACACACACACACACACACACACACACACACACTATTCATACTTTGAAAAAGAGTTCCTGGGCTTGCTACTAGGCTCCAGAAAAGATCAAATACCTGATCTGGAATACATAACATAATCTGCCCCACTCATGAATTATTGTTATCTGATCCACCAAACTACAAAATTGGGTGTACATAGCAGCACTCCATTCTCCAGGGGAGCTACATAAGTCTTGAAGTCTCTGAAAGCACAAGGAAGTTCTGTATTATCTTTGGCTGAGGGTCTCATGTCACATGCTCTTTCTGCATTGTCCCATCTCTCTCAACTCACATCTCTTGGTAAATTCCCTAGGATGACTGACTGGTAAAACAACTTCATCTAGGCTTACCAGTGCACACATAGGCACCTACTACAGAAAAAAGGTGTTAATAATCATGCAGACAAGACAGTTAATGCTAAGTGTGTCACTCAGCCTCTTTCCACAGATCATGGTTGAAACAAGTACCTATCGTGGCAAGATTATTAAAGTTATGTACAGGCTCATCAATGTCATAGTCCCCTTAAAAGCCCTAGCTGACTCTTTCTCCTGCTGTATTCTTAATCTGCAGTAGCAGAGGTCAAGGCTAATTTTCCAATATAACTCCATTCTCTAATGGACTGATCAGACACCTATAGGCAGAGTGATTCCATTGGAATCCTTACACCAAGAAAATGATATAATTTTGCCTTCAATGCAATACACATTTATAGTGGATATGGATACAAATACCTTGTCCATAATGTTTCTCTCATTTCCTTATTCATGATTATGGTATCCCATACAATATTGTCTCTTTCTGAGGAACCCATTTTCCGGCAACATAAGTGAGGCAAATGAGCTTCCCAATTCTTCTATGTATTCCATCATCTTGAAATTGCTTGCCTTGTAAAATGTCAGAAGGCCTGTTGAAGACTCATGTATGGGGTTAGTTGGGAGAACACTTGCAGTGCTGTCCTACAGAATGCAAAATAAACTTTGAATATTATTTTGATCCTATAAACAGTGAATGGAGCTTTTTCTTCCAAAGTCAGAATACATGAACCTGGGAACCAAGGAACAGGAGCGGATAGGGCTGGATTCTTCTATCACTATTGCCTCTATTCAACCACTCAAATATCTGTTCCTTGTCCCCATGGCTTTTGATGCAGAAACATTAATGCACCTAATTACCAAGAAAGGAATACTTCCACCAGGAAATATAGCAATGTTTTAATTGAAATAAAATTGATACTCTTTTTGGTGAGTATGCTTCTTTTTAGCTTGGTTTCTTGGCTTTCTTTCCCTTCTTCTCCATATGTCAGGCTGTGTCTATACTTCTAATCATAAATATAATATTATTAGTGATACATAAATACAAAATTCCTCCCTCTTAGTTACTACTGCAAAATTTTAGGAAAGCATATCTGAGTGTGTCTGCTAGGGTTAGATCTAACCCCAATATGATTAGCAGAGGCCAAAGAGAAAATAACATCATAATTGTCTATGCAGACATTCCAAAATGGGCCTCAAAATCCAGGTGGTCATTTTCATTATCTCATTAAAACCTCACATCAAAGGCAGCTGAGATTTCAACTGAAGACATCTTGTCCTTTGAGTTATAAATATGACTGACTTGAACCGCCAACTACATGCTCTGTGGAGGTTCAATTTCTTTCATAAGAGATAAGTTCCCAAAGGCTTACGTTCTCCATCTCCAGGATCCTGCTTCCATGTGTGTGTATATATATCTGCCCCTTTCCACTCTAACCCAAGTGTAAAGTTCAACCACTTACTTAACGTTCACTAAAACAAAACAAAACAAAAACAATTCATATATAGCGTGCATCATACTGGGAGTTTAGAATTATAGAAAAGGTCAGATCATATTAAAATGTCAACTAATCCCACTATAATCTATCTCATGAGATTTTTAATAATACCAACATTAGTCATTCAATTCATGCATCATTAGCTTCTCTCTGGTCAATTTCTACTCTGAGACCAGAAAATCTAAATCTAAACAAAATCATCAATTTTTTTTTTATGATGTACAAGTTAACCCTCTCTTAGTTATATAGCAATATTATATCAATTTCAATATCAATCAAGTTTGTATCTTCCCCAAACAGAAAATCTCTTTAAAAATCTGTAAAGTATTAAGTAATGATATAAATTTATCAAATGATAATTTTATTAAAATGATCGATTTTCATGTAGTTAAACGATCATGAGATATTGGAATGATTGTGCCTGTATTTAAAAGGAGTAATATGAGACCAAGCAATGATAAATTAAATGCCACATTAGGAAGACATGAACTTTTAACCCAAGTATGTTTTATTCCAAATTCATGCTTTTTCCACGGCAATTGACTTCTTCCCAGATGTTTATTGATGCCTTGCTAGATACCAAAGGATTCATATTATACATCATTTATTTCTTCACAGCAACCTTGTGAAGTTAGCAGTCAGGATATTTTTATTTTATTCTATTAAATTTCTTGGGGTGACAATGGTTAGTAAAATTATATAGCTTTCAAGTATACATTTCTATAACACACCATCTGTATATTGCACTGTTTGTTCGCCATCCAGTCAGTTCTCCTTCCATCACCATATCGTGTTGGCATCTAGTCAAGATATTCTCATTAGCTTTGATAACATTTTGAGCCTCTGTGTCTCCACCTGTAAGATGAGGCATTTGGACTTAATTATCAGGGTGGCCACTTGTGATCCTCATCTTAGGAGACCATATTCTATTTTCTGTCATTCTTTCTCACTTTGATTATAGTAATAACTTTTCTTGGGTTTAATAAAATCAAAAGAACTCTCTTTCTAGTATTTATCATATGTATTAGAGTTAATTTTTATGTGTATTCATATTCGCTATATTCAGGAGGACAAATCAAATATGTATTTTTATATCCCCAGTGCCTATGTGTATAGTAAGGCCTTAATGAATACTTGTTGATTAACAAATTAACGAGTATGTATGATTTAACTATATAATCTTGCACTGCATATGATGAAATGGTTCATGTTTATTAACAGGCTAATGTGAAAGTCTGCATTAATGTTCAATACAATTCAAGTGAAAATCACTTTCTTTCAGCTAAATAGATTTTAAAAAGTGAAGCCCACACACACACGAAAAAATCCATTTACAAAGGTGAAAGTGAGTTCATTTGTGAACAGGGAGTGAATTTTTTCTTGTTTTGTTTCTCTCAAAATTGGTTATTTTTTTGTTTGCTTGTTCATTTATATTGAAATATTAGTATGAAAATGTGTTTATGTTGTCCTTTCACGGGCTTAATATTTTATGTTACCCCATAATGCATTCATACATGTGTTTCAGACATTTTTGTATGTCTAAGATACAGTAGTTCAATTCTAAATAAAAAAATAAAAAATAAATAAAAAATAAAAAAATAAAAAAATAAAAATAAAAATGAGAGAATTTAACATCTGTGAACATGACAACAGGGTTGCCTATGATGAAGTTTCTGAAAAAAAACACAATTTTTTTTTTTGGTCTTTCCTGTTAGTAATCTGTACAATTCCCATGTACATATATTTTACTACCTTCTATATGGAGAAAAAAGGTGCATTTTTATTTATGGGATTTGGAGGAAAAGTTCAATTGAAATCTTCATTGTACATATTCTTTGTTGTCCAAACATCTCCTGAACGCAGGTTTTGTGCAAAGAGTTGCACCATGCTACAGATAACATTCATGCTTCAGAGCCTGCAGGACTGCCTTTCCGAAGGTCCTGAATTGATTTTCACATACATGGGTGTGAAAGCATAGAGTGTGTTAGCATTTCCTTTTACCCAAAAAGAATAAATAAATGAAATGAAATAAAAAGTAAAATGAAACTGAAATACCAGTGTTCGTGTTGTTAGTTGTTAAGTTTTTAAGCTGTTTTGTAATCGAATGTTTTAGATATGTTATTGGCAATTAGGTTTGCTTATCTGCTGTCCTGTTTTCTTCAGTCAGAACATTATCTTTTAGGTAACATTATTGTGTGGAGCTAACTGGAAATAAGAAGCAAGGAAACAATTTTACCAGCCAGTGTGATTAGTAGAGATACATAATTGCCTGCCTATTTACTTTGAAGCTGTCATTTAATGAAGTGGTTATAACTAAAACTCTAATGGGGAAACATTCCTAATTCCTTTTTAATATTTCCCTATGTCTGGGAATGTAATTTAAAAGAAATTTGAATGTTGATTGCTAAATTATATTCTTTTCCATCAGCACATTGAGTTGTTTCTGCGTTTATAGGCAACAAAACAGATCATTTAAGATGTTCTATAAAATAAACAGCTAATCATTGTAAGATCATGCTAACAAGTTCAATAAAAATACCAATTCTTGTACAATTAACACAATTTAAATGTTGTTTTTTTATCCAATGTTCTTAAATATTTCCCCCCAAAGTTTATCAATTCTCCTATGTTTTCTGCATTATATGTTACTTATAAAAATTATATCTAAACAAATGTTTTATTATAAAAATCAAATGGAATGTTGTCCATATAAATTGTAGAATTGACTTGTTTAAATTTCCCCATTAAACATATCTATTTAGCATAAGCATAGTAAAAAACATCAATCACAAAAGGTGAATGAGTGTATGATTTTTTTAAATAAAATATTCTTGAAATAGCAAAATTATAGAAATGGAGAACAGGCTGATAGTTGCCAGGTGGTAAGGATGGTGAGGGGAGGAGGGGAGGTGACTATCAAGCTGTACCCATGAGAGAGCGCTTTGTGGTGATGGACTAGATCTGTATTTTGTTTGCTGTGGTGGTTACATCATGTGATAAAATAATGTAAAAACTATATACATGCACTATGCCAGTGTCAATTCCCTGTATTTGATGTTGTATTTCACTTAATAAGATCTAACGATTGGGGGAAAATGGAAGAAGGGAACATGAGAACATTGTGCTATAGGCCTCTCTATGCTATTGTGGCGACAAAGCCCCAGAAAGCAGTTTCCAGGCTCTCGGCCTCACATAGAAAGGTGCTGGCTTGGGTAGTAAATGGCCATAAACTGTGATCAGATGGCCATCAGCTGTGGCTAGTTGGCCGTCAGCTGTAACCCGTAAGCCATTGGCCACTAATATAACTGCTGTGGCTACGCTAGCAGAGAGAATGGGGGCTAGCAAGAAGATGGTGGCTGGCAAGCACGGACTGCTGTTAGGACCGCGGGTTGCAGATTATATAGATCCTGTTTCCTGTGTCTCCAGCCCAGCCGCCAGCGAGAATATATTGGTTTGACTCCCCTATGTATGGCTCTGTGGGTGTTCCTTTTTGGCCTCACTGTGTCCTGCGTTCTTTTGTGGGGAGCGGGAGCTGAGACCCCGCCGGACGCCCCACATGACAGCTATCTTTGTGACTTTCCATGAATCTATAATTATTGCAAAATAAAGTTTAAAAACTATATCTAGTGAGGTAGTAGAGTGTACTACTTAAGTCCATGCGCTCTAGAAAGACTGTCTGAATTGAAATTCTGACTTTATCTCTTGCCAGCTTGTTTTATCTCTTACCAGCTATAAACCTTTAAATCAATCAATCCAGAAAACCAGACCACAGTCTCCTCAAAATGTAGAAAATAATGTCCCCCACCTCATATATACATAACTTAAAACGTTGCCTGACCTGTTGGAAATGCTATTTAAGGGATTTCTATCAACATCATCATCATCATCATCATCATCATCATCATCATCAAGATTATGGATTTCATAATTCATGAAATCATTGAGGAATCATGGAAACACTGACTTGCCTTAGATTATCAGCCCAAGATAATCACTCTTTAGGACTGTTGTCCCAAACCACGTATTACTAGCACTCCCTTTCATTTTTAAATGCATTCTATTGGGATTATAAAAGATTTAGGCACCTTATTTAAAAGTCTATTACACTTGGATCCTCACGCACCTCAATCCATGTTCCATAAACTCTGTTTAAAAAAGTCAATTGTAATAGTCAAATTTAATAGATCATGGCAGTCTATTCACTTTTTAGACATCACTAATTGTCAGAAATTAGTGAATTGTCAGAAGTTTCTTTGACAGAGCTGAGATCTGACTCCCTAAAATGACCTCTCAACTCCCATGATCTTAATCTGTCTTCGGGTGCTATACAAATAAGGCTAACTCCTCTTTCATGTTACATCTTTCATATCTCTGAAGCTTTCTATATTCATCAAACTCTCAGTCCTGCCTCCTTACTTACCACTCACCTCAGCAACACTTTTTCCTCAGCCTTAATATCTACCATTCCATCTACCATTTCTAATGAGCAAATATCTTACATTCTCATTGTTTTCCCCTGGAATCATTACAGTTTGCTAATGTTTCTTCTAAAATGTGGTGTCTGGAGCCAATGCTCACCAAGATATGATCCATGTGCTGTAAACAATGGGGCCACTGTCTGCTTTTTTTAAAACATGCTATGCATTTATTAATGCAGTTTAATATCACATTTGCTTCATTGGCAGTCATGACACAATTTGTAGGTGCTTGTGTAATTAAAGTTTTGACCTAGACACTATTATTTTCTTAATACACTTCATAATACATGTTAAAATAGATTTTCTGATATGAATGCTTTGACTGTCGTCAGTCAGATTATATAATTCATTAGTACATAATTAATATATAATAATAAATTATATATTAAATATATGTTAATAATTAACAATAAATTAGTTAGTTGATAATTACTAATAAATTATATATGAAATATATGTCATTGATGCATAAGTTAATTATATCAAAGAAGTTATAATTCTAATATTAATATATTATACATATATGCAGATATAGGTAAATAACATACTTGAGAAAATAATCTAAAGTTAGAAAATATTTTGCCATGTTTATTGAAATGTAAATGATGGAAAATACAGTGCATACAATTTCAGTTTGTTGTGAATCAAGGTGTTTTCAAAGAAAACGTCTCTCGCTTCCCTTCTGAAAAAAATAACAGGTGTATGTGGAGCACATGATGCTAATCCCCACTGTACACAGTGATAGAAAAAAGAAATTATTGAAGCTGATTAGTCTATCACAATGTAACCATGTTTTACTACTTATGATTCATATAATCACCTCCTAGTCATAAAACATCCTACTGTACTCCCCACGGTTAGTTATGTTTTATTAGTACCAGCCAATAATAGCCTGTGTAGAGATGGTTTTATCATTGCTTCACATTAAGATATGTCTGAGAGCTACACGAGAGTGTCTGGGAATTGGGTAGTTAAATTATCCCTGAGAAAATGTACCACATAGCAACTCATTGTTTGCATTGCCTGCAAAGGAATCCTGACAAAAGGAAAAAAAAAAAAAAGAAAGAAGAATATCTTGGTCCCTTTGACTTAAAGTGTGTGTGTGTGTGGGGGGGGGTGGTAAATAGTAGGTTATAATCCTATGTCTCTTAAAATATTTTAATAATACTTTCCATGCGATTTTGGCACAATCTGTTAAATTTACAGTGACAGAGTAGCATTCAGACATCACCTTCCCAGAATTGAGAACAGTGACTAAATCACATAAAAGGCATGGCAAGTGTGAACCTGGTAAACGTGAACCTGGGTTCTTAAGCCTGATTTCTTACAAATGAAGTATCAGAGCTCTTTGGAAACAAAGGCAAGAACTGAGTCTCCTCCTTATTCTGTCACAGCTAGTTATACAAGCTGAGGAAGTGTTTAAATTCACTGAGCATCTGTAAGCTCACGGGAAAATTGGAGATAATGAGATGGTAAGTATGAAACACTCGATTATGATGAAAAAAGATGACCAGGTTATTCAAAATGAAACACTGAAGCTTTGTGGAGCTGGCACATTAGTTGTCTAACAGTTGAGATGGAGGTTCTAGAAACGTTTGCTAGAAAAGTAACTTAAACTCCCTGGGACTTAGGTCTCAATAAAGAAGTTTAATCAGGTGATGAATAACTAACAGCAGCCATGGAGTAAAATTGGGAAAAGAAATAAGGTGCTTGAGTTCAGTGAACACACCTGGCAAGAATGAACTTGGAAAATAGACTAGGAGTACGCAGAGATAAATGAGAATTGTTGACAAAAATGAGAACCTAGCGATGATTAGAGAATACGAAATTCTCGTGGGTGCGTTTGGGAGGCTATGTTAATATGCCCTGGTAATACATCTCGTGTAAAAGAGAGAAACACAGAATGGCAGAAATCAAGACGTGATATTTTCAAGATGTTTGCAGAAAAAAAAAAATCAAAGGGGATATAAGAATAAGCAGCAGCAAAGTAGTTGACCATCGATGCCCAACTGGGTAGGAATTAAGTAAGTGTGTGACAGACTGAGAGGTTGCAGAAATGCTGAATATCGTTCTGACCCCAAACATTGTACAGTGCTTTTGCTTCAGCACTGCAATCATAGACACTGTTCGAACAAACCATATGGCACCTTTTACCAGTAGCTCCAACACATTTTTTCCACAAATTTTCACATACCCTGTTAGTGTTCAGTATATAAAAGCATATAACATGTTACATGGGCCTACCGGTGATCAAGTCCTTGTTTTGCAAGCCCAACCAACAACAAAAGGCAAGTAGTAAGAATAGACAAAATATGAGCTCTATTTTTGTCCTTATGAACCGTTGAGTTAAGTGAACTCTAATTAAAAAACAATAACAACAAAAAATCCTTCTTCTCTTCCCTGATTTTGTTAAAAAGGATAAGATGATCTTTTGTTATGAGAATGTAGGGTGTGCTTTCCTACACATACGTCCTTATCATACGTGTAAGGGATGACTTCATAACTGATTTTAGAAAGTTAACAGTATTCTGCTTTTCTTTAATTACAAAGATTTTAATTCAAAATTGTCTGGTATTGCTGCTACCAGAACAAAGCTTTTGATTTTTTCCACTTCTGATGGAAAGAACATGCTACTAATTCCTCTTGTGCTACTAATTCTCCCAGTCTTCTCTTTTTGCTTTCCTTTTGATAAACACATACTTTCTTTTTTTTTTTTCAAAGTAAACTTAAAGGACGTAACTCTTTTTATTTTTTTATTTTTTTAAGCATAGCAATTGTATTGAATTTGCACATGTACATGGTAGCGTTCACAAGAGAATGAAGATCCCTGGATACCAATCTTTGAAGCCTGACACCCACCAACAGTCAACCCATAAGGAATTCATCACTCTAATGTGCTAAAAGAGGCAGGCCCTTTGGAGCTGGCCGCTAAGAGAACAGGGCTGGCTGGGAAGAGCTGCCATCAAACCCTGGCTCCGCCATGAGTCGTGCCATCTTGGGAAAGTCATTACTCTCTGGGCCTCAATTTCTTCATGATAGATATCATTATTACAGTTATTTTTCTACATGAGCTCTACATATCATCAAATTTGTCATCATATGTGAATGTGTATGTAATAAGTTAGACAATATATTAGACACATGCATTTACTATATTAGACAAATAAACAACAATATGTGTGTCCTTATCCTCAGAATCTAACATAATTCTCATATAATAAATGCAGTTAATAAAGTTTTTTATAATTAGTAAATGAATTAAAAAAAACACAATAGCAGCAATCTATCATTTACTGAGAGCACTGGCCCATGGCATTGTGGCAAGCACTTGACGTGAATTATTTAAATAATGTGAATTATTTAAATAATGTACGTAGCAGCATCATTTTATTGTTAATACTGATGAATTTCAGAGAGTCAGATAACTTACATAGGGCCATATAGTAAATATGTGAAGGAAAGAAAATTTGAGCCAATGTCAACTTGATTCCAAAACTGAATAAATGAATGAATAAAACAGATGAGTTATTCAATCAAGTTACACCCACACATCTGTAGGGAAGAGATATTCAGACTCCACGATGGCACTTGATGTCTGCCTTCCAAGTGTGCACACTCAACGCAGCCTGTGTCTGGTCTCTCCTGCCCACATTCTAGCCATCAAGGATCTGGAGAGACAGAAATGAATGACACACACAGAGCACACAGCATGGAAGAGTAAAGGACACACTTTCTTTATAGAAAGTAGTATTCAGGAAACTGGTCTAAATAAAAACAAATTACATTGTATCCACTTTAAAAAGAATTCCTCTTCAGGTTTTAAATCAAGCCAACAATTTATTTTTACATGTCTTTACAAATAATTTTAAAAGCTATGTACACATGATTGTTAAGTTTCAGTTCATGCTTTGGGTGCCTTAAAAATCCATTATAACTTTTGTAGATTTATATAACTATCCTTGCAATGATTTCAAATTTTAAATTTTAAAAATGTTACATAACTTCAAACACTGAACAAAGTCCTTTTCTAACTCTAGTGTCACTCAGTTTCAGCACAATATTCGACTGGCTCCTAGAGTTGGTTGGCACAAGTTGATGGTTTTAAAGCTCCCTATGTCATTCATTTGAAGAGGAGTGAGTCTTCTGACACAAGATATGACGGTCAGCAGGATTTGGAGCAAGCTGCTCTCCTGCAAGAGTTTTCTACTTTTTCTCTGTGGGGCACAATTGTGTTCTCCTTTCCTGGAGGTTGCAGGAAACTGACTGCACCTAGCAACAAAGTAATCCATCCGGTTCACATGGCTGAGGGTTAATGAAATAGATCTACCCATTGTATTTGTAAGGCCATTTCTTCACATGCTTACCAACAAATCCTATACTTGAACTATGTCATTAACTCCATCCATTCTTAGCTCTGAGTTCCCACTTTAGGATTTTTAAATTTCTAATCTTCTGCCTAGAAGTTCTTCCTTCAGATCATTACAGAACTAACTCCTCTTTCAAAACATGTCAGTTTCCTCCCAGGACAGGCCTTATCTGATGCTGCCCCCCTACTTCTTTACCTTTTGTTAGTTTCTTTGTAATGTTTGGGACTATTTGAAATTATAATTTATTTACTTTTTTATTTTTTAATACTTTCCCCCAAGAGAATGTAAGCTTCTTGTTCACGCCAAGGTGACAGGTAGGCCATAAATCAGCCAACAAATTTAAAAGAAAAAACACAAGTTATAAGGACCCACTCTATTGCTCTGAGTTCTCAAAGCACCTTATTGAAACCTCTACTACACCATTTACTATGTACTATAATTCCTCCATTAGACTCAGATCTCAGAGAGTGGTAACATTTTATTCATTTCACACAACTAATAGATAGTGCCCTGTAAATACTTTTAGTTTTATTAAATAATAACTATTCAAGAACATACAGGTTGGCCAGAGCTAGTTTTAAGCTAAGCTAAATTTTAAGGTAAATTCTAAGAATCATTACATCTCCTTGATCAGTCACCGAGGTGTTTTGCGTCTACTGAACCCTTCTCCTTAGTTTTATGTACTCACTCTAAGATTCTGTGTTAAAGTTAAACCTTAATGAAGTGCAGTTTCCTTCATCTCTTAACATGATTTATTGCTTTATAACTGACGGGGGGAAATTATAACAGATAAGTTTCTGTTCCTGAGAATCAATGGAAAAGGGATAGTAATATCCATAGCCCTGATGCTTTAAGTATTTTGTGTTCTATGGAAACTCCCCAGTGATTGGTTAAAAATGTAGAGTGAATTTTAGGTTATCTATTTTATGGCACAATGTCTTGCCTGATTTCAGGGGGCCAAGAGGAAATTCCTTTTGTAGTTTGGGTGGTTTTGGATTTAGGAGGTTAAGAGTGACCTCTGGTGGCAATGGTATTTCTCATTCACCTTTCTTCACTTTAAAGGGGAGGAATACTGACTTTTGTAACTTTTTTCCATCCTAAGAATGACTAAGTTTGTGCTTAAAGCAGATCGATCATACTCAGTAGTGTGTAAATTAAAACAACCAACTGTCCGTGGGATTAAGGAGTTGGAGGATAGACTCAACTTTCATCCCTAGTATTTGTCTATTTCTTTGATATAAAGGCCAACTGCGGCCCATTTAAAGCTATCAATGAAACATTGCTGAACACAGGGTTGGAACAAGATGCTAGCAAGTCAGCTCTAACCAGCGGGTGGAATCTGGCTCCAGCACAGCACTGGTTGAAACCCTTTGTTGGGCTCTCCATAACCTTCCTGCCAATACACATTCAAGGCTGGCCAAACACAAAACGAGGAGCATCGCTGAGCGCAGTGAGTTTCCTGTTACCATTGTGGGCAGAATGATGCCTCCAGGACAAAGGGTTGCCAGATAAACACAGGGTGCCCAGTTAAATTTGAATCGCAGATAAACAACACATATTTTTCTTATTATGACTATGTAACAACTAATGCATGGGACATATTTATACTAAAATATTATTCATTGTTTATGAAATGCAAATTCAACTGAACACCCTGTAATTTTATTTACTAAATCTGGCTATCTTAAAAGGGCCCTGGAATAAAAAAATATATATATTTAACAGATGAAATTCCGGCGACAGTTGGCAACATGGAAATCCTCCCAACCAGTGTTTCACAACCACTGAAGCATCCCAGCCAGTGCTCTTGAAAGGTTTACAGGTGAGACAAGACATGGATTCCCAGTGTGCTTGGGGTACTTGGCAGGGCTGGACTGACCAGAGCTCCAAAGCATCACTGGCCTCTGGGGGCCTACTCTATATCCCCGAGAGTCAAGCGGTAGTATCTCCATTTACATCACCAAGCTAGAAAGTTGGGGAGGTTCTATTCTGCTGTTCTTGCTCTTTCTTCCCCACATACAGTAAGGTCTACCATGGCTTTCAGGCACTGGTGTGGTTTCGGGCAGAATATCCACAGATTTCTCTGGCCTAACAACTGGGTTAGCCATGGCTTTGGGGGCCATGCTAAATCAGCTGATGACTGTGATACTCTGCATCAGTCTGGTCCTGGAGAGACTGAGGCAGTCACTTGCAGTGCTGCCAAGAGACCTGTAGACCAGCCCCACGTCCCTACAGATCACTGTAGGAGAGGGTGGGAGTGTTGGTAACAGTAGGATCCTGCAATCATTAGAACACTAATTTACACAGTGAGAGACAAAGAACTGGCCATCGGCCTGTCTGCCCTTCACAAGGAAAAAGAGCTCATCTTTGAGATGCTTAGTTAGTCTCGTAAAGAGGAATTTGCAAGAATTGAATTAACTTTAATGGCAGCCAGACTTGAAAACACTTTAATAGAAATACAAAAGCCGGGGACCATTAAGGACCTGGCATCTCCAAATTTTTACTTCAGCTTAAGAAAAGAGACTCAGAAAAAGACTGGAAAAAGAATGATGTAAATGTTTAAAACAAGTTGGGCTGATGGTAAATGTAACGAGTCAGTCTTTAAATGGTAAATGGCAAATCAAGACACTTAAAATGTCAAGCAGCTGCAACAAAACCCACTTTCATTATACATCACAAAAATGAAGCACAACTACATACAATATTTAAAAAATACGTTGAATGAAAATTCCAATCTTAAGGAAAGCATAAAGCTGCTTTGACAGGTAGAAGAATGAAAAAAAAAGAGTAAATTAATAATAAACAAAACTCAATGCTACAAAACTCTAACCTGGTATGGAGTAAGTTCTAAAAGTAAAGGCTCTTATTTTGGGGTGAACATTTGCTCAAGCTGAGTGATCCTATTCTTAGAGAAGGTAACATAGATTGTGGGAACTTGGAATCCCATAAAACAAATGGAGAACCAGGTAGAAAATGGAGACCCCTTAGTAGAAGTTTAGGAAAAAATAGATTGATGTGTCTGAATAAAACTTTCTTTGGTAGGCTGAATAATGCCCCCCCTAAAGATGTCCATGTTCTAATCCTCAGACCCTAACATGGCAAAAGGGACTTGGTAGATTTGATTAAAGGACCTTGAGATGGCGAGAGTGTTCTGGTTTATTTGTGTGGTCCCAACGTAACTTCAAGGGTCCTTATAAGAAGGAAGCAGGAGAGTCAGTCAGAAAATGAATGTTATGATAGAGAGGTTGTAGTGATGAGGCCACGAGCCAAGGAACATAGGCAACCTCTGGAAGCTTATCTAGAAGATAAGGAGTGGATTCTCTAAGGCCTCTAGAAGAAATGTGGCCCTGTGGACACCCTGATTTTAGCTAATGAAACTAATTTCAGAATTCTGTTGTCCAGATTGTAACATAATAAATTTGTGTTGTTTTAAGCCACCAAGCCTGTGATCATTTGTTATAACAGTATGGGAAACTAATACACTTCCTTACAAACTCATGAAGAAAAAAGATAGCAAGTGTACACTAAATTAGCTAAAGAAGATTAAAAAAAAAAACAACAACAATGCACTTAAAAATCATATTAAAAGTCTCCAAACTTGGAAAGTTCTGTTGCTATCAGAAAACTACAGAAAGTACAAAAGCAAAAGCTCCAGCAGAAACTTCATGTCTTTCCAGAACCGCATCAAGGAAAAAAAAAGGAAAAAAATATATTTCCATGAAGTATTCAATTTAGAGTAAATTTACCCCCCCCCAAAAAAAAAAGATAGAGGATAAAAATTTGCCATGCGTGTGAAAAGCTGGACACATATAAAATAAAAGCCAAAATCTTTCAGAAAAATTGGAAATAATCACTGTTAAGTATCAATGTCAGAGTATTTCCTGTGAGAGAAAAACTCATGATAATAGGTAAGGAATACCAATGGTTGAGAGTAACTTATATGACTTAAGGAAAAAAATTGGAAACTCTGAACAAAAAAGTCTTTGAGTTAGAATTTAATGGGAACATTTGAAAAGGATCTTTATGTTCTTGATGTCATAAATGGGACATTTGGCAGAGGCCCTAGAAGACAACCAGGGGATTCTCTGGATGACCACCACCTGAGGAAGAAAGTACGTGATGCTGTAATGGAGCAGGGATCCCAAATCCCATGGCTTGCAGGGACCAGATGCCACCCCCATGGGATCAGGAACCCAAGAGAAGGAGACAAAGGAGCTTTTCCACAAGACAAAGACAGAGCTTGTCCCAGTGCTCTTGCACCGCAGATGTTGAAGCCCTTCTTTCCACTGAACCCTTCTGTCTAAATCAGGAGTCTGGCTCTCTACCTCATCCTCAGATCAGAGACCATATGTTGCAGAAAAAAAACCAAGGGGAAATTCCTAGGAAGAAAATTGCTGGACTGTTTCCCCTTCTAGAAAACAAGAACAAACTTCCCCAGAAATCCCCTCCTTCAATGAACTTCATGAATCAGAGCATTTCCTCCAGTGGCAACAATTGTTTTACACCAAGCACTGAATTCAGTCTTCTCTCCACTCAACCGAAAACAGAAGTATTTCAATTTCTGGGTTGATTTTACCTTCCAAATTGCTTACTTCTGAAGAATCAGAAACACAGTAGGACACTTTCTTCTCTCTCTACTAATTTTTTTTTTTCTCCTAGTTTTATTGCTGTTAGCTAAGTGATTATACATTGACTGAAATGAAAGTTTGATAGAAATATGTCTCAAGATAAAGGCTTTATAAATGTAGATTATTTAAATGTAATTTTAATAATTGCTTTATTTTACTCTATTTATAGGTAGTATAATTATAATATTTTGTTGTTGTCAACAAGTCTACTAAAGTAATCCAAAAATACAGCAAGCTTTTTTTTTTTTGGTTTCCTAAATTAATTTTGAACTTTCCCTATTTTGACATTATTACCATTTTTAAGTGATTACCAAGTAGCTCAAATGGAAATTTCATTGATTATACTTCATTGGATAGTGTTTTATAAACATATGTTATAAAAATGAAAATCCTATGAGAAATTTTTTCTATTTTACTTGATTTTTAGATACTGTAATCACAGTATCTTTGTTATTATTTAATGAGACTCTTCTGTTGAAACAGCAATTTCTTGTCTCTCTCATTCTCTTATTTAGCTTCTCTGTTTTAATTAAGTGATTTTACAACTTCTCAAATGGAAGGGTGACAAAAATGTTAATTCTTGGAATAGTATTTCATAATCATCATTTATTTCAAAGTTAATTTCATGAGTAAATTGTTTCCTTATTTTGTGGAGTAGTATATGGATAGCATTTCGATTGGTTGCCTTATAAAGTTCCCTATGGCATGAGCTGCAGTAAAAATTTTACAGGAGCATTCTCACATTTGGAGACATTCAGAATTCCAAGTTCATTCGTGTATACCAAGGGCTGAATTGATTCTAGTTAGGATACTTTATTTTCGTAAATAAATTCATTTAGAAAGACCTACGTACTTGTTCATGGGTTGCATTGTGCTTAGTGCAAAGCCCACCAAACACCTCACCATGAACTACAAGGGGGGGCTGGAGCCCCTCAACCCCCCAGACCCTATCTCCTGCTTACTGTGCTCTGAGCTCCCTGGCTTCCCACCAGTGCCTCAGTGGCCCCGAGCTCCACTTGCCTTTTGCTCATTCTGTTCCTTCAGCCTGAAATGTTTTTTTTTCTTATTCTTTGTCTCTTACTCCTTCATGTTTTAAATGGGATGTATCTGGACAAGCTCTCATTTATTTCCCAATTGAAATTAATTCCTCCTGCATCTCTTTATCTTCACACCCAATGCTTTTCCGATTTTCTTGGCCAACACTAATGACAAAGTGCAATTATATAATTATTATGTGATTATTTGTTGACTGTGCATATCCACCTACATCTCCATGTAGTCAAAGATGAGAACTATTTTTCATTTACTATTTCCAGTGTTGTCTTAGGGCAGGAGATGGAAATGGTCAGGGCATTTGGATGCAACAATTCTTTCTTTTGAATGTTTATTAGGCTGGTTTTGCTGCAGTAACAATGATGTATACCAAACAACCTTTAAATTTCAGGGGCTTATGACAACAAGGATTTACTTTTCTATTTCAGTTTAGATCAGTACTCTTCCCCAGGACTTGGCTGGACTGGGATTTGAAGTTTACACCATTCCCTCAAATCTATTCATTAGTCAAGGGCCTAGCATATTAAGAGCTGCATCGAAATATTTTTCTCATGGGGAATGTCCCAAGCACAATAGGGCAAGCAGAACACTGGACACTCCTTAAAGCCTCAATGTGAATTGACCTATTTATGTCTGCCTACATTCCGCTAGTCAAATCAAGTCATTTGCCCCAAATCAATGGAGCAGACAAGTCCACTCTGCCCACTAGTGAAAACCTCAAATGCCGTTAACATTTCCTTAGGGAGCTAATAGCAAAACCCTCCTCCTCTTGCCGCACCCCATAAAGAAATTATTCTGGTGCTTAGCAGACAATGAAGACTAAATAGGCATTTCATAAATAAACTTACTTTGACAAATTGTCCTCTAGAATGGTTTTAATAATGTACACAATATTTGTGAGTGCTAATAGTGCTATTAGCACTAATATAAGGACATTTTAATATTAACAGTCTGATTTGTACAAATAAAGACCTAATTTCTTTTTTTTTTCTTTTTGAGGGGGTGTTTTCATTCTTATGTTTGTTGAAATTTCTTTTGAGAATTCTCAGCTTTTTAAATAATTCTTCTATTGTTTTTTTAACTGATAATCTTACCACATAAATATTAACCTTTTACAAGCTTTTTTAAAAAAATTACTCAATGATCATTTTGACATACAGAGTTTTTTATGTCATTTTATCTCTTATCCTTTTCTGCGATGGCGTGATTAGTTTAACTCTTATGTTCCATGAGATGAACTATCATAATTTATTTAACCAGTTCCTTGTTGTAGGTTATTTTCATCTTTTCCTTTTATAAATAATGTGATGAAGATCTTTGTAACTCATCAGGATTTCATATAACTTTTTTTGGAAATGTCCTAGAAAAGGATGGATTAAGTCCAAGAGTATTTTTAAAGTTCTTTACATATTTTGACAATCATTAACCAGAGACACTGTTCTGCTTTTCACTCCCTTATTCACTAGAGCCTGCGTGAGCCATCAAACTTCTCCAACGTAAATATTAACATTAAAGATATTTTGAACTAATTTAATGGTGACTATGTCACCTCATTTTAATGGCACCAAAGGATACATAATGGACTGAACTTGGATGAGATTCCTTAAAAGGAGAAACATTTAAAGGATGTTTGGAAACAGAAAGACTGGGAGAGGCGGCCTGCTCTGATAAAAACTGAAGGAAAGGGTTTGGGAGCCAAAGAGAAGAGGAAGGAAAAGGAAAGGTACCTCAGGCTGGGAAGGGGAAGCCACAATATTGGTTGCTGCAGGCCTCACACTCTGCATGCCTCGCTGCACACCCAGGTCTATGCCCTGGCCTTGCAATCCGGGGTCCCCCGCAGCTGGTTCCCGCCAGAAGGAAGTCCAGCGCAGGCACAGGGGGCTGCCCTGCGGCCAGGGTCCCTGAGGGTCACCGCTCGAAGTGCGGGCGCTGTGAGCCCCACACGCGTCCCTGGGCGTTCCCGGCCCCTCGGCCCCTCCCGGACGACCCAGAAGTGGGTATTCTGGTTATCTTCCCCTTGGAAAGGGAGGTTTTGACAGCTGCTAAGAGAGCAGCTTGGAGAGCACCACGACCCCCACAGTTGCATGTCTCCCTGGAGTCCTGGCACTTCGACCGCGGCTGAGATGTCCCCTCGTCCCGGCGGGGCTGGTGCGGGAGGGCTGCGCGGGAAACGGCGCGTTCCAGCTCAAGGGCGCCAAGCAGCGGAGTCAGGGCTGCGCTCGCGGCTGAGAGCGGGATCTGGGTCAGGCAAAGGGGGCCCCTGGGACGCACACTGAGGGAGGTGCTCAGTGGCAGCGCGCGTGCCGCCCTGTCTGGTGCGCGCTGGGGGGGTGGGGGGGGCGAAGGGAGGGCGCGGGTGGGGAAGCCAGAGGCCAGCAGGAGGTCAGATCCTCTCTCCCACGCTCGCCCAGCCCCATCCGAGCTCCAGGCCTGCCAGGGACGACGCCCCCAGAGTCAAAAGAGGGATTTGGACCTGGGCGTGACATTCAGTCAGTCTCAGGGCAGGCCGTGACAGAGATGAGCCATTCCTGGGAGGAGAGAGAGAAATTTTCCTCCAAGGGCCTCCGACTGCGTTTTCCGAAGCTCTGTGACCCCCACCGAACCTGTAGCACGCCCTTCTCACTCTGAGGGCTTGAATTCTTAGTTGTCAATTTCTGTTATGCTGATATCTATGGAGGGTCCATTGCATAACATGCGCTGCACAATCATGACAGTGACAAAGACGAGGGCCTAGTTCTGGGAAGTCTCTTCCTTTGCTGTTTCCCCTCCTTTTTCTCTGGATTCTGTCCTTTAGAGGAGACTCCTAAGGCTCAGTGACTAAGCTAGGGCCCCTGGCATTGAATGGTCACCAAACGGCCCTCACGTATTTTCAAGCACATTAATGAGTCAGAGGAAATCAAACAACAGAGATGTACACCAGAACTTCACTCTACGATTTGAACAACTTCTGTGCTGATTTGGATAATAAATTTTAAATAGTATTTGTGTATGTGAGCCTTATCCACAATGTAATGGCTACAGACCCAACACATATTTACATTTACTCTACATTATTAGCAATGACTTCATTAATTTTGTAAGTCTAGACAATCACAAAACTACAAATCAAGTCCTGATTTGTAGCATTTGCCTAGCACTACACATAAATATCCATCATAGACAATTTTAATGTGTACAGTGTGTAGCCATTGAAAACAGACTTGGGAAGAAATTCACAGTTGCACATCTTCCCTTACTATTTCCACCATAAAGATATAACATAAATAATATCAAGAACACGGATAACAGCAAAATGGAGTATGATAATTAGGAAGAGATGGATTTCAGTATCTATTAACTTTCCAGTAAAATTTATTTAACTATATGCATATGTAATTTAATCTTTGGCTCAAAAATTTCAGTAATTTTAAGAATCAACACTAGTTAGCTGGTGTGCGCTATTTCCATCATGTAATCCTGTCCCCAAGAAGAGAGGTTTTGTGGTATATGTTTCCATTTGTATTTACATTTACAGGAACTCAAATACAAACAAAACAGAACAAAAGAAAAAATTAACATGTACTGATACATATTAATATAAATATATATGCTTTCTTATATGTATATGTAGTACATATATATGTTTATATAATTTTAATTGTCATTTACCCAGGCCCCATTCTGTGCTAAGAACTATATATCTTTCAGAATCATTGTCATCGAGTACAAGTATCTATATACTACAGCCAATGGGCCAATCCTAGCTTGCCACCTGTTTTTGTACTGCCAGAGAGCTTGTATATTTTCTAAAATCAAACTGCATCTCTATCAACATTTTTCACATCTTAATAAAAATACAAAGGAAATTTCCTTATTTCAAAATCCATTTAACTTCCCAATTGAGAAGCTGCTACATACACTTTCAATTGGAAATGATGATTTTACAATGCAATGACGTAATAAAAGACAAATATCAAGAGAAGAATCCAATATAATTCTAACTGTCTTTTAAGGAATAAGTATGTGCAATTAAAATCACATGCTGGTGAACTGATAGCAGTATTTGGCAGAACCTCTATAGGTGAAATTACATTTTCAAAGATGAAATTTGTAAAATATCATTTCAGATCGGCATTAACAGATGGGTACTTCAAATCAACTTTTATGATATGGAAGACTAACTTTGGACTCTAATTAAATGGAATGTTAAAGTAACTTTATAATTGCACTAGATTGTTACTATATTTTGAATTTAATCTATAAAAACTAACAAAAATGGATTTATCTCTTGTTAAATAAGTACCTTAAATAATAACCTCAATTTTGCTTCTTGGCCAACAAAAGTTAAAATATGCATTATCTGGTCCTCTAAAGAAAAAGTTTGCTGACCCCAGATCTAATTAAAAACAAAATCAGTTAGCACATAGTAACCCTAGAATTTCCTATAGAGGCACTCTGTTACTTGATTGATGCAGGTAATCATGAGTAAAATATTTCATAAATTTTATAAAACATCCATTAGAGTAGTAATACATGATATAGATTCTTCAGTCAATATTTTAAGTATCTGGCAGTAGGTATATGGCCACTTAAAATAATGAAAGTAAACCACGTTTCTTGAAACAGAACATTAATTGATGTAAAATATATTATTATCATTGACATATATTACAGTATGCCTCTGTGCCATGTAGAAAAACTCTGTAAAAGTGATCTCTATCTTTCTAGCTCACCACCTTCCAATTAGAGTGTGAGTGCTTCAATATACATTGCTATGAATCAGTAGGCTATGCACCAGAATGCGTATCAGTCCAAATCACTGCAGTGGGACAAGTTGCCTTCCTATTCTCTGTAAAACTGTCTGCAAGATACATTTCTGTAACAAAGCTGCTTTATAAACATAACTCCTGCCTAGGATAAAATTATCGATGTTTTCTTATGGAAAAGAATCTCCTACTTTGTATTCAAAAGCTATTGATAATAAAGGGCTTCAAAAGATGATTTATATTATTGTTGTGTTAGCAAACCAATCTATATATGCTGGGGACTAATATATACATACTTGTTACAATTGACATTTTCTTCGGCAATCATTCACTTCTTCTACTCAGGAGAACAGGATTTCTGTTTCCTGCAGCCGTTTGCTTCCTTTGTCTCCATTTGATATGGAGATTATAATGTGGCCACGTTTTCTAAAACAAATTCTGAATTTTCAATTTTGCAATGTATATATTTTCTTACAGAGCTTATTGAACATAGACATAAAATCTCCTACCACATGAAGTACATCATGGACTGAAAGTTCCCTAAATGTAAGTCTTTGGTAACAGAAATAAATTACTTCCTTACTTTGTCAACTCCACACTTAAAAAGCACATAGTTAATTTTTCTTATAAGTAGGTGTGTTTATACTCGTCTCAAGTCTTTAAACTTTGAAAATCAACTTTAAATCTTGTAATTTACATAATATAATACAGACACAGAAATACTGTACGAGAAGTGAGAAACTCAAGAACTCAGCTACTTTTACTCATTTATTAAGCATATATTTACTAAATACTTACCAAGTGCCCAGCACTGCACTAAATGCATAATTCAGCCAAATAATAGTTATCACACCGCGTCATTTTTATTCAATAATGTACTGATATTTTTAAGTTTCATGAAATGGAAAAAAATGGATGATCAGTACTTTAATGAGTGCTTCAAATATCATAATATATTTTAAATATTTTAATATTGTTTTATTTCTTTCCCCTAATGTAGAGCAATTATGCTACAAGAGAATGACATTGTTTATCTTTCTTCCCCAAGTTTTACTTCCAGTCATTCTTCAAAATGAGCACATAAAGTCAAATTTTATTCTAAGGACTGATTTCTTGAACTGGCCTTTGCTTTAGCTTGGATTTTGCACTGTTTTCTTATTTCAGGAAGATGAATATATTTAATATACTTTAAATTGCATCATATTTTATGAGCTCTCAAGAGATCCATTGTTATGTGAACCAAACATTATTGCATAATTATTGCTTCAGATATCTCTAAAAATGATTATGACTAATTAAATATACATAAAATACATTTATCAGTGAAAAATTTTCAATGATTCAATTTCTATTCCCTCTTGAAAGTGCCTGTATCCTTTGCAGAAGAAGAACTTTTAGGAAGAAGCAAGTATCTCAGCAATTTGAGAACATGATATAACATTAATATTTCATAGTGCAATTGAGGTACATGGTTAACTAGAGAAATGCCATCATCCTCCAAGTAAGTGTGACTTGTAGTTTCACTAACAAGATGAAGTGTAAGGCTCCGTGGAAGATGTTGGTTTATCTTTGCGTGTACATCTACTTTATGGTAAAATTTTATTTTTTATTAATTTAAAACAGTGTTATAAAGAGACCCACTTAAAAAAACAGGATAAACATCTATCACTTCTTTCCTCATTGGAGCACAAACAATACAACAAAATCTGCTGAATTCTAATTCACTAGATTTTTGTGGGCTTCATTTTAAGATGAATCAGCAATTTTAGCTGTTTAAACACTCTACCATGGAAAACATTTTCAATATGTTATCTCCAAACTACGATTTGAAATGAAGTTTTCACCAGCTTGTAGTTAGTTATATTCTGCTTGGAAAACAAAAAACAAACAAAGAAATAAAAGCAGGCAAAGAGAAAATACATATCATTTACATGGTTTGAGAATGAGAGATGAGAGATATTGTGCTAGTTGATCTTTAGTACTGTATTTTATTAGAGATTTTCTCTACTTACATTTTTGTACTAACATGTCATTTTTTAGAAATGATAATAATTATGTTAGCTATGACAGTGATAGTAACTGATTTATTTAAAGTACTTATTTTGGTTAACTTAGTGGTTTACAACATATGTCCATTCCTCCCCCGCCACCTTTTTTTTTTCTTTTTTTGCTTTGCTATTTGCTCATCTTTGAAATACAAAGGCCCCAAAACTAGGGTGTGTGGGAAGCAAATACACTATCCGTCATAAATCTTTTAACAAAGCGTTCCAAGCAAGATGCCTGTTGCATTCTCTTCTAACCAAAAATGAGTTTAGCATCTAAAGCACATTGAGATATGGTTGCCGTAAATAATAGATGACATTGTGATGTTCCTGTAGCTTTGTGGTATTTGAAAGGTACTATTAATTAGTTTTTCTTCAAAATATTCCTGCAGAGAAGGATGGAGCAGTAACTTTTTCTGAGTTCTACTAAGGAGTAATTTATGCAGTAATCTCATGCAAACCAAAGCCTATTAAACTAATTTGTGTTTACAAGTACAAGAACCTCTGAAATCCTATCTAAAATGTTCAGATGATTCAAACTCTTTTAGTTTGGTTTCTTTTCAACATAATTCTGTTTTTAAATATAAATTTACACAAGCTGGCACCTATTGCAAAAACCTATTGATGTCTACAATTTGAAAATAATTTCCTATTGTTTCCAGACAATTACCCACAAATAACAAGCCATTCTGTGAAAATACAGCCAATGGAATAGCAACAGAAATACAAGAAATCCCTTAAACATAGAATAGCATTAGTAGCTTTCAAAGCTCCTGGCTTTTTATCTTTTATTAGAGGTCAGGGAAGTCCCTTCTCTCACTTCATGTAAACTACATTTCCATATTTCCTCTGTATGTTTCATTCCTCCACTTAAACGAAGTGACAAGGAAATCCAGGCCCAGTTGTTATTGATAGAATTAAGCATCTGTCCTAGCCTTAGTTGGGCACTATCTAACAATCCTTACAGGACAAGAAATGACATTAGGATGTTCGTTGAATCAATAAACTATTAAAAGCTAATAAAATATTTTGCTAAAAAAATTAAGAATTGCTATATACCTTTGAACAATCAAAACCACACTTGCTAAAACACCTTTTATCCATCTTCAGCAAGATTATATATTCTCCCTCCACTGGTACTCATGACCATCGGAGATATGCTGGAATCTGCCCAACACTAACATTGGAATAGCACTGAACACTTTTAAGTCCCACTCAGAGAGGTCCTATGACTTCTTGTGACAGGTAGCACCTACCCATAATAAACCAGGAAAGTTCTATCCTGATGAATCTAGGCATTGCTGGCATCCTGGTACAAAGGTAGGATTGGCTCTTTACATCTCCTCCCTCCCCAGTGTCTGCCGTCAAGGCCATCAAGTCAAAGCCAAAGCAAAAAGTTTACATATCCTAGATAGTAAAAGGGAAAAGAAAAAACAAACATTATCAGTAATAAAGTATGCTGCTTATTACCAGATGGACTTAACTCCACATAAGAAAGTGCAGAATATTGGAGAATAGTCAAAAGTACTGTTGAAATAACTTTCTAGGCCCAAGATGGAGCCATGCTGCCTGGGGTGCCATGTCAGCAAACCAAAACTTAGATGACTTTTGTGTCACTGTAAATGTTCTGTTTGACAACGCATGCAGTGTATTCAGTCAGCCAGTCCCCAAACACCAAGCCAGCTCTGGGCTCTACATTTACTTCCTCATTCCTTCTCACCCCAAACAAGGTGGACTGTGTGGCCCCAGGCAATCAGATAGTTCGTGTTTTTCTCTTCTTTGTTCTTTATTCTTTATCCTGTAAGAGCTCTCTACCTTCTGTTCCATTTTTCAGTTCTCCAAATAAACACTGTCTACTTCATGAAATTTTAAATAAGGTTTTTTTCTATCATTTATATTGTCTTCTTTAATCTTTTTTTTTTTTTTTTTTTCAAACAGGACCCAATCTAGAGTGTTGCAGGGAAAAAGTGTAGACTGTTTCACTATGCAGTGTGATTTCAGGGCCAGCAGTATCAGTGTTACCTACAGGCATGAGAAATTGAGGATTCTCAGCCCCCACCTCAAATATACTGAATCACAATCCATCATTTAACAAAATTCCCTAGCTGATATGGACCAAATGTTTGTGTCTTCCCGAAATCCATTTGTTGGAATCCTAACACTCAATATAATGGTATTTGGAGGTAGAACGTTTGGGAGGTATTTATGTAATGAGAGTGGACCATGAATGGGACTAATGTCCTTGCAAAAGAGATTCCCGAAAGTTCTCTCACCACTTATGACACTTGAAGACACTGGAAGAAGCCAGAAGGCAATAAACCAGGAAGTGGTCAGCAAACCCTATTCTGCCTTGATCTTGGACTTTTCAGCCCCTAGAACTCTGAGAAATAAATGTTTGCTGTTTAAGCCACCCAGTCTATGGTATTGGCATTATAGCAGCCCAAATGGATTAAGACACCGGGTGATTAGTATATACATTAAATTTTGAGAAAGAGAAGGTAGAGTATATGGGAGGTTTGACTGAGATTTCCCCTCTAGATGAAATACCTTGTTCCCAGTTAAAATTAATGTTACCCACTTGAGTTTCGTTTATCTAAGATAATTGATAAATTGTAAGAAAAATTCATATTTTTTCAACTTTAATGTGTGGACAGAGATAAAGCCATATTCTGTTGTTTCTAATGGCTTGATAATGAAATCCATTGACTTCATCGACTCTGTATTATTTTAATGTTCTATAAGTATGCATAAAATTAGCTAAACAACAAATGCATTTAGATTGAAACAACAAATTTTATTTCATTGTGCAAATTTTGAAATCAACATCAAAACTAATTAAATTAAAACTTGAATTTTTAATATTAGTTAGAAGTGACACCCTACATTATAAAGATTCTCGTGTGCTTTTAAAAAATAAGCCAAACTTATTAAAAACAATTTTAAAATAAATATATGCCAGATAACATTTTTAGGAAGAAAAATTATTACACCCCCTACCCCTCACACACACACACACACACACACACACACACACACACACACCCCACACACCCCACACACCCCACACATACTATACATGCACAGCAAATTTGGTTTGAAATAACTGTTCCATCTTCAGTGGATGAAGAGAAGTAAGAACATTGAGCAATTTTCTACTGTGTGTTCAAGTATAAAATCAAAATATCACCAAGAGACATTATTATAATTAACCATAAATATGTTATTTCCTAGGTATAATGATTCTAATGGATTCCTTTCATATGATTTACTTCTTTGCTATTGCCAAAAGAGATGGTCCATAAAAGAGCTATTTTTTGTTAAATTTGATAACTAGGCTTTGCTTCTTTAAAAAAACAAAAACAAAACTGGAATTATAAGAGCATAGATGGATACTCAACAATACAAATAAAGCTAAACATGGTTTATACAATAGACTCTCAACTGAATTATTTAGGCAAGAGAGTCTATGGAAGAAAATAGGCAAAATGAAAATCATTTTGTGTATATTGTCTTATGGAAAATAAATCAATAGGGCCTTAAAACATTAATGCAGTGTTTTGTAGAGAATTAGATGGAAAACAGGCATCAAGCAAAATCTTAGGAACTGAACTATATGCAACAAAACTGTGTAATAATTTGTTACAAATAACTGACTTTTAAGAAAGAAAATGTAATTAAGCAAAGCATTTCGTGTTATCTTTCTGTTAATTAGCACTCAAAGTCATGGCTGAACTACAAAATGATTATCTTGTATATCAGTACAAGTACAGTCATAAGGTAGGATTCGCATTGGTTTGGTTAAACTCTCGTGGTTAAACTCTACCAAATCTTGTGTAGAGGCTCTGCAGAGACACACAGATTACTTACTTACCCAAATTAAGGAAAAGGCACATATATCATCTGCTCTATATCTAGACATTCATACAAAAAAACACAAAAAAACAAAAAAAACTATGTCCAAAGCTCTACAGATTTATTTTATAGGTTGCTAGTGTTAATACTGAATGAAAATTCATGGTGAATAAATTGTTTTGTGTTTAAAAATTTATTTTGAAATTAATTACAGAACTATGGAAAAAGAAAAAAAAAATAGTTTACCCATTAATTATTTTCTATGTTTCAGGTATTCTACTAAATACTGTCCATTCATCATCTCACGTAACATTTACAGAACTTCTTTGGATTGACTACTATTTTTATCTCCATTTTACAAATAAGAAAATAGAGCACTGTAATATAATATTAGTAAACTGAATTTAGATACCTTCAATATGATAAAACAAGTGAATTCAAATGAAACAAGACACTATGAATACAAATGCCTTTACATATATACACCCAGTTAAATTATATGTGGATGCCAAATTTTAAGCATCTCTGGACCCTTTATCCACATGAATTTTCCTATAAAACAACAAAGATTCTGCTTCCAAAAAATATTTAGTTACTTTACCCTTTCTCTGTGACTACCATTGATTTCTTTGTGATATTTTCATTATCTAGAGAGAAGTGAGGACATAAATGTTATGTGTTGCACAGAGGTAAATAAAATGAAAACTAAGAGTCCACCAGTAGAGGAAACTGCTGGTTGTCGGTGATTGTTTTCAGAAGGATAATGAAAGCAGAGTCTGGCTTGTATAAATTAGGCAAAAGAAGGCAGCAAATACAGACCATTTTTTCAAGAAGCATAGCAGTGATGGAAAGCAGGGACGCAGTAATTTAGACAGGAGTAATAGATTAGTTTCTTTTTAAAATTAGATATAGAGACTTTAGCATTAGAAGAAACAATGGATCATGCAAAAGGAGGTTTTGAAAATACCAGAAAAGAAAGAGGTAACTGAAGGAGAGTGATAGATGTAGAACAAGTAAAGGAATCAAGATGAAGAACATAGGTACAGGTTTTAGCCTTGGCAAGTAGGAAGAATATTTCTGTTGAACCTGAAATTTAAAAGGAAAAAAAAAGTAATAATGGGAAAAAATATCAGAATCACTGTTCTTGGGAGGTTAATTTTGAGAAAATGTTGTAGACTGGACAAATTTTAACCTATACAGAACTCTCAAAACTTATTACAAAACCAAATAACTCAATTTAAAAATGGGCAAATGATTTGAATAGATACTTCACTGAAGAGGATATAAATATGGGTAATAGCACATGAAAAAATATTCAATATCATTAGCTATTAGGTAAACACAAGTTAAAAGCATGATGATATACCACTATATACCTATTAGAATGGCTAAAATAATTCAACAATACTAAGTGTTGTTGAGGATGTAGAGCAACTAGAAACCTCATGCACTGCTGGTAGGAAGGCAAAAATAGTACAGCCACTTTTGAAAACAGTTTGGCAGGTTATTTTTGTCTTTGATTTGCTTGTAAGTTCAGCAGATACTTACCATAAGACCCACTACCAGTACCATTACTGGATATTGACCTTAGAGAAATAAAAACATCTTTATACAAAAACCTCTACACAAAATTTTCTAGCAGCTCTATTTATTACACCTAAACAGGAAACAACTCAAATGTCCTCTAGCATGTGAACTGATAAACTGTAGTACCTCCATACAAAAGAATATTATTCAGCAATAAAAGGACTTGAGCTATTGCCATATGTAACAACTTGGGTAAAATTTAAGGCATTATACTGAGTAAAAGAAAACAGCCACAAAAGTTTGCATAATCTATGATTTCATTTATAGGACATTCTCGAAAATCGATAGTAATGGAGAACAGATCAATGGTTGCCAGGGCTTAGGGGTAGGAGAAGGTATTTCTATAACAGGAGAAAAAAAGACAACTTTTGGGGGTGATGGAACTGTTCTGTACACTGATTATGATAGTGTTCACACAAAACTGTGTGTGTATGTGTGTGTGTGTGTGACAGAGAGAGGGAGAGAAAGAGAGAGAGCGAGAGAGAGAGAAAGAAATATAGAACATTACACACAAAGTAATTTCACTAAACAATAATTTTAAAAGATAGGTTTCAGGTCTATTATGATAAAAGAACATAAAACAAAGTGAGAGCAAAATTGTTCTGTATAGTAAAATAATTGAAATTATGGAGTCGTATTCTGGCTACTTAAGTAAAACATTGGGGGATTTGAAAAGGAAGGAGATGGGAAAAACAAGGACCTGCCTAAAACACTCCAGCACCATGGGAAAGGCCACTGAAAATTCCTTGCTGCAAGAGTAACCAACAGAAAAATATGTTTATATTATTTCCCCACTCTCTTGTTGGTGATATTATGCCTCTAATAGTTCCAAATTTTCAAAAAAAAATGTTTTTGTAATGAGGTTTTATGTTAGAATTACTTTAGTGAATATAGAAAAAATGGCCTCTGTCCACTTACGACAACAACTGGAGCTATTGTAAAGAGAAGAGCAGCTGAAAGAAATGAGATGGTGAAAGAAAACTGAGAATCCAAAGTATTAGAGAAAGTATGGAAAATAAATACGTTTCCTCTTAAGGAATCGTCCACAGTATTGTGATGGGGGCTGCATCTCCCATGAAATGAGACTTAGGTCTAATCAAGGAAAAGGCCTGGGGACACTTGGGTTACATACATATAATTAGGAAATAGAATGCTGAGGTACCCTCTGAATTATACTAATAATAATCAACATTTGGTAACTTTACAAACATAATTTCCATAATCAAATTATTCCATATCTAAACACCATTATAAAAAATTTAAAAAAAGGTTTTCATGAAGGCAAAAATACCTTATTGGGATTGAATATTATTACATATGATTCCAGCAATCTTATTATTTACTTTTTCACAGCTTTGCAACTCTCACACTCATCATTTTGTTATAATGTTTTTAACCATAAAAATCCACGTGGGCTTCTGATACAACATTGAAGATAGTATCGTTCCATGTAAGTAACATTGTGAGCTGACCATTTATTGGATGGCTTGTTACCTCCCAAGCAACGGGCCTTCTCCAAACCAGTAAGAGCCTCATAATATTCTGTGAGCTTTTATGCCATTCTCACAGTGTCCAATGCAGCATCTCAATCAAAGTGCACTAAGAAAAGGATGGTGTCATTTGTAGGCAGTTAAAAGACAACAGAGAAATGTGCTGGGCTCTAAAAAGTTCTGTGACATGTGAACAGTACAACCCTTTGGTTTTACTGCAGATCTGAGAGAAACAAGGACTAATACGTAGCACTCTATTCTTCTTATAATCCTGGCAAGAATATAATTGGCTCTTCACTTTCATTCTGATACTATATGTTTTCTTTGATCCCTCACTCCCTAATTCTCTTTGTTAGGAAAACCATCCTTGCTCTCCAGTAGAGTAATTTATTTAGAGATTAATAATAATCTCTTGCTACATTACTCTACTAGGGCTTTCATAACAACACGCTACAGACTAGATGACTTAAACAACAGAAATTAATTTTCTCACAGTTCTGGAGGTCAGAAGTCCAAGATCAAGGTGACATCAAGTTTGGTTTCTTCTGAGAGCTCTCTTCCCGGCTTGTAGATGGCCTCTTCTTTCTGTGTCCTCACATGGCTTCTTCTTTTTGCTCTTTGGGAGGAGAGCAGGAGCTCTGGCAGAGGACTGATCTCAACTTCTGTGGACATACTGAAGAGATTGAAAAGGAAGAGCAAGCCTCTCTTGAAAAGTCTGTGACCAAGGAGGAATTTCACTGTGAATGGCCCAACTGGGGGCTGCAGACTGGCCTGAAAGTGTTTGGTTGCCCTCATATCTATTTAGCAGTTCCCTACCGAACATTGGTGCTCAGCCCGCGGCTGAAGACTGGTCTGCAGCTCCCACTGCTCAGGCCACTGAATGGGAAGGAACAACCACTGAGTGGTCATAAGCTGTTTCTCCGTTCTCTTACACAGAAAAGGGAAATAAGACTGACAGAAACTGACATTTCCGGGGGAAAAAAAGATTTGACAAAAGCAAGTGTTATGGACAAAATATATTCCCCTAAAATTCATAAGTTGCAGCCCTAACCTATCCCCCCAATGTGGCTGTATTAGGAGACAGGGCTTTTAGGGAGGTAATTAAGTTAAATGTGGTCATGAGAGCCTTGATCCCATAAGACTGGCGTCCTTATAAGAAGTTGAAGAGACACCAGAGCTCCTGCTCTCTTCTTATAAGAGCAAACAGAAGAAGCCATGTGAGGACACAGACAGAAAGGGCCATCTGCAAGCCGGGAAGAGAGCTCTCAGGAGAAACCAACCTTGATGGCACTTGACCTTGAACTTCTGACCTCCAGAACTGTGACCTTCCACCAGCTGTTCTTGGGAGATGGTGCTGCACATGCATAAAACTTCCTGGCCAGCGTCTACCTCAGACCCACTGAGTGAGCTCCCTTTTTGTTGCATGGTGTGGCAGTGTCCACATAGCGTAGAGAAGAGTCTGTGTTACACAGTGATGGTAAGTGGATTAATATAAGACACCTCTGTGAGAGGCTGCTGATTAGCCCTGGGATCAGTAACCACTGGAAGTAGCACTGATGTAGGATCTGCTCGTGATTTCTGGGTGTAGGCCTGTAATGTGTCTAGTGAAGCCAAAGAATGGACACACAGACCCGGGACAGGCAAGGAGTTGTAAAGGAAGATAATTTATTAGAGGCAGGAGGAGAGGTTGCAGCTCCCGAGTTGGAGAGGGTACCCGAAATTGGGAAGCCCACTAGCTAAGGCAAAAGGCTTTTACTTTTATACTTGGCCCTGCCTGTTTGGGAAAAGGGGCTGGAGGCTTCTAATGGAATTCATCTATTAGGTTTGTCCTATTTGCCCATGCTGAAGAGATTCACGAAATAATCTATTCCTATCTACTAGATCTGCTACTTTGTTCGGACAAAGGGATTTGAGATAATTTATTAACCTCAAGGCATATTCTCATATCTTTGTCCTGGAGTGAAGGAGATATTCCAGAACCTGGAGTTTCAGGGTATGGCTGCTTTTTTGTTTATTCCACCAGGGACCGTCCTATATACCTAGTAACATGCTAACTAACCTGTCTCAGCAGCTCCCCGGAAGGCTGCCTGGATTTAGTTGGTGAAGTTTCCTGAACTGATACGGCCAGTTATAGGAGTAGCTCTAGTAACAGCCACAAACTTCTCACGGCCCATGAGCCAATATTCCTGGAGGATAGGATACTGACATCAGCCTGGCTTTTAATAGCAACAGAGACACAAGCTGCCAGCAGAAGCTTCTCACCAAATTTATGATGTAGATGGCATCACTTTTCCTTTTGTGGATGTACTGTTCCATCGAGAAGTCAAGGTTGGCACCGCATAGGTGGGTGGGTTCGTGTTGCAAGAAATTTGAGAAAATATTCTTCCTTCATTTGCAGGACATCAAGGGCTCTGGACATTGTGAAAATTTCCTTTAAGTTATAAAAAAAACAAAACCAAAAACAAACAAAAAAAAACAACAAAACAGAAAAATGCCAAATGATCCTTTCTGGTTAGTGAAGAAAGGCTTTTTTTTTTTTTTTTTTATGTTTCGTCCATTATTTTAGGGAGAAATTTGCAACAAGGTAAAACTATACCTACCAAAGAACTTGTTGCTCTGTATGATTCTCTTTTACTGAAAATTTGTCTCTGCTTCTTTTCTTCAGTTTAACTATGTCCTGAAAGACCCTTGAATCTTCACCCACTGATTTAGGAAATCAGATGATCTGAGAGTTAAATGCATCTCTCTGAGTTCCTGAATTGAATCGTGTTGTTCTTTAATGTCTATAATTTAAAATCAGGAATATGTATTAGCAACCCTAAAAAACATAATGCTTCCATATGCAGAAATGAAATACCCAGTTAAGTTCCACTAGCCATGAAACAAAACGCAGTGTCAAGCCCCGTCTGCTAAAGAGAGAATGAAGAAATAGGTAGTTTTAGTATTTGAAATCTTCTTTTGTTAATATGTGAAACCAGATAACCATCAGATCTTGTGATCTGAGAGCTCAGACTATTTTACTGAAGGAGAAGAAAGAGGAGGGGAAAGCGGAACGATAAAAAGTGGATAAAGAGAAAGGAGGAGGGAAGGAAGAAGTAACTTTCATAATAAGAAGTATTTATAGTAGAATGACATGTAGTTCCTTACTGTGTTATTTTTGGAGGTAATAAAAAAACACACAATAGTATGGAAAAAGAAATGTACACCATATATTGCTCTCACATGAAGAGTGACATGAAAAAAGGTATATTTTAGTAATGAGATTTGAGTGTTTTGGCAACAAACACCAAGATATTCACACTGTTAGAGAAAGTGAAAATATATATATATATATATAGGCCAAAAAAAGAAAAAAAGAAAAAGAAAGGCAAAAACAAATAAGAAATGAAAGAAATCCCAATGTATGGGTTAACTAATTAGTTGAAAATACTGTAACAGCTCATTGGGCAATTTTGTAATCAGATGAGCCCAAGGGATGAATATGATCAAGTTTATAACAGTTCATTTTCTTTGACTGCAGCTGTATACAATGCCCCGGGAGATTCTAGAAGCAATGAAACTACAGCGACTCTTTTGATTAATAACATATTAAATACCTAAAATTCATGAACAGAAATGCATATCGTCATGCCTTGAAGGGTATCCATTGACGTTATGGAGCCCCTTCTGGAGAGAGAGCGAAGGAGTTGGAAACCTGTGAACGGCCATCTTAACGGCATTGCCTTCTTAAAGATATCTTTTAAAAGTTGTGGTGTTTTTTTTTTTTCCCTTTGTATCTAAATTTGAAGGGTTAAACTGTGCTGTGATTGCCATAATTGTTATTTCTCCCCCAGTGATTTTATAGCCAACAAGGGAACATTAGCACCCATTGTTTCCTTGTGGAAAATAATCTATTTAGAGATACTTGCTTCAATTGAATCTTTTTTTTTTTCTTTTTTTAATGCTTCACTCCATTATTTTATTATAAAGAAATCCACACCAAGGCAGAGTGGGGCTTCCAAAGAATTCACTTGTCTCTCTATTTATTCTTCCCTGGAAGTCGTAAGCCTCCGTTGATAGAAGCCCAGATGGGTGCTAGGAAAGCAATTATGATTAAAGACATGATGGGAATTCAGAGAGCTGCAGGACATCTGCAAGTATCAAAGACTCTTGTAAGGGCCTAATCCCATACTCATTACATGACTTTTTTCCTAGGGTTGTCTATGTCTCAGTAATTACTGTGTTATTAAATATATATATTTAGCTAAACCTTTTGTAGCACACATATTCAACTATTCGAACATGATTTGATATACATATCTTGGTTAGACAAAGACACACCTGACATTATCTAACAATCTATTGAAGGAAATTTACATGAAAAGAATGCAGTAAACAAAGAAACTAAGTAATGTGATTTTGCTCAGCAGTGTCTGGCAAATACAAGAAATACAAATCTTATCTTCCATTCATTCTTCCTAAGACTAAATGTATGCCACTTAGGGAGAGGAGAAAAAATATAGCAACTGCAATAAAACTAATTTTTTGAAAAGTAAACTAATCTCTGTTCCTTTCAATGTTTAAGAAAGTTAGGGAATAAATGGTATCTAAAATAAAGTTTAAAACATTGTATACACCTCAGAGAATATAGTTCTTTGAGGCCTTCCTGGTCTTGTTTTATAGTGTTTCCGCAGTGTGAAAGGTGATGTTAATTGTGTCTCACTGATGTCAGGTGGGATACAAAGTAAAGTCAACATTGTTCTATGTCTACAGAATTTGGGGGAGAGTAAAAACTAAAGAATAAACTAGGAAGTTGAGATCAATGGTAGCTAAAGTCTAATTAATAGATACATGATGGTAGAATACATATTTGTGCAGCAAGCAAGCAAGGATAGACAAGGAAACATAAAAGGACAAAGAAAGTAGCATGATAATAGTTTTGGCTTCCATAAATACTATAGCTACTCAGTAACTTTTCAAGGCTAGAAGTAGTTCCACACCACAACTCTAATTAAAAGCAATGCTGGGTTACTAGCCAAGCATTGAACCCCTACAAAGAGTCATTCATTTGTTAAGAGGAGTATAAAAGAACATATAAATTCTGTCTTAGGAAATATTAAATGTGCACATAAACAAGAGTAAGTATAATGCTCGGTGAATTTTTAAAGTACCAAGGTGAAGTAAAAAGTTTTATCAGGATTCAGAAGAATTAACTATATATACATAAAGGATTAAATAAGAAAATAAGAACTCATTTAGTAACAGGTGCACAGCACATACACTGAGTCTTAAGAGAGTGAAGAAAATAGGGAAGATCTTTCCAACAAGCAAACAGCAGTGTGAATAAGAGAAGTAGGTTTGGAAAGCAAAGGGATTGCAAAAGCATCGGGACTACTGCACTGAAGAAGGGGCGGTCAGACGCAGGCTGGACAGGACATACACAGGATTGATTTCTTTTTCTTCCCCACCGCCTTTTATTTTTCATTTTGGAGCTGTTCCACTTACAATTGCTATATCACAAAGGAATCCAAACTTTAGTTATGGCTTAAAAGAACCATTTCATTATGCTTATAGATTTTGTAACTCAGAAATTCAGACAGCGCTCAGAGGGAGTGGCTTGCTCCTGCTCCTTGATGTCTGGAGCCTCATTTGAGAAGATGTGAAGATGGGGATGACGTCATAGTTGGGGCTGGAATCACCTGAATGCTTGTTCATTTGTGAGTCTGGTTCCTGGATTGAGACAACTTGAAGAACAGGGCTGTGACTGAGTGACTACGTGTAGCATATCCATGTGGCTTGGCTTTCTCACAGCATGGTGGCCTCTGGGTTGTTGGACTTTTTACACAGTGGTTCAGGGCCCCAGAAATAAGTGTTCCAAGAAACAAGTTGGAAGCTCCATGCCTTTTTATGATCCAGCCTCATAAATCATATGATATCATTTCTACTCTATTGACTGAAGCAGTTCCATACCTACTCAGATTCAAAAGGAGAAGTACCTCATCTGTTAATAGTAGGGTTATCAATAAATTTGGGGGTATTGTTTGTTTCGGGGAGGGGGAGCAGTGTTTTAAAATATTTACAGGAATGCATACTCAGTAAGTGTTGAATTAATGATTTGTAGATAAAATGTATTTCTTGTAATTATACACTGATAACTGATGTCAGGATAAAGGATTGCTAAAAGTTCAAGAGAATTAAAATTTAGAGTCTAATGAGACCCTCTCTGAATTAAAAATAGGCACTGTACTAAGTACTTAAGTTATAGTCCCACTACTTACTTTTTAAATATAAAAGGTAAGTTTTATTCCAAGTTTATAGATGAGAAAATAGCAATTCAGGAAGTTAGTTGCCTTGCTGAAAGTCTTACAACCAATAAATGGCAGAAACCTGTTTCTAAATCAAGTCTGAGTTTTGTTGAAGTTTTTTTTTCTTTTTTTTTTTTTTTTCCTACTGAATGTGATGGAAATAGGAAAGGGATTCACCGTAAGACACCTTATGAAGTTAGAATTGATAGGACTTTGTCAACAATTGGATGTTGTCAATAAGTCAAGTTAAAGATGAATCTTTGTCTCCAAAATTATGTAATGAGGCAGATATTGATGGTGTCCTTCAAAAACAGAGATGATAGAAAGAAGAACAGATTTATACCGGTTGGCAGGAGGTGAATAAAAAGCAGGACCGGCGCCCTAATTCTCAAAGTCTAGTTCAAAATGAAATTTTTAAAAATTTCAAGAGAGTGACAGCAGAACATTTAACCAAGCACTGGATCCCAAGGCCAGCCCAAATTGCACTCCCATAAAGACAGCCCTGAGAGAGTTTAGTGTGGGGCATGTCCTATTTTAGTTGCTAGAGATACAGTAAAGATAAACTTACAACACAGGAATGGAAGAATTATATGGTCCTTTGCAGATCAGGAAGACAGAATAAGAATGTTAGAAAATATACCAGCTGAAGGAAACTTTATGATACTCAAGGGCTTTTTTTTTTTTTTTTTTTTTTAAGGACAAACTGCAAACTTGTTAAGGATAGAGTGTTAGTTTAACTGTCCCTCAGACATGATTATTTAGAACAATTTGTTTGTATCCCAAGCTATAGAGAGAGGAAAAGAAAAGTCATTTACTTTTACATTGAGAGCCAGTATTGATCTAGGGATGGAGAGAGAACTCTGGAACAGTCTTTAACACTTACATGCTATAGACAGAATTTTTATCTAGGCGACACTGTATTGGGCTTCCATGATTTTTGCCACAAACCAGGTGAGTGACCTTTAATTAAGTATTTTACCTCTCTTGGTCTCATAGCTTTACTAATTAAATGATAGTTTATGCTAGATGTATTCATTTTATAAAATTTACTAGGTTCTATTTTGTTCCAGACACCAAATTTACCTCTAAATACTGGTGAATGAAACAAAATCCCTGACATTTTCTCTCTACAAAATGCTAAGATGTATTTTAAACACACACACAAAAATAAAACAATGATGTATCAGAAATAGTCCAGTCCAGTTAGACAGAGCTAAGAATTCCAGATCTTTCTCTTACTACCTGTGTGGACTTGACCAAGTTTCCAAACCTTTCTGCTTTACATTTTGATCTGTAAAATGAGAATAGTGGTGCTAACTGCCATTTGATGTTTGACATCCCTGTACATTTATGCTAGCTCAATGACTGTAGTTAGTGCATAGTACTTACTCAATAAATGTTTATGACTTTTTCACTCTCTGACTCTTACTCCTCACTTTGAATATGCATTTCAGATTCTTAGGCATAGATCATCCCTCGAAATAAGAATAATTCCCAGATCACCCCATCAAAGCATTTATGTATACTATTCAGAGAGCCTCTACAAAATGATTTTTTTTCTTTTTGACACACAAAATTTAAACCCAGACCAATTCTTCTAAGCCTCTTTAAAATGTATGATGGGTGTTTAGAGTTCTTTCTCTCTCAACATAGTGATTCTTACCTTTTTGTTGTTGTTGTTCATGGATCTCTTGGAGAATGTAATGAAAGTTAAAGACCCTCTTCACAGAAAAATGCACATACACATGAAACAGAATACAGTTTCCCCGTGTCCCCAGCCTCCTTGGTTCCCTGAAGCCCATCCATACACCCCAGATTGAGAACTGCACAGTAATCCAAAGATACATTTATTTACTACAGAGAACTCAAACTTTAATTTGAAATTCATGAATTCCAAGTAGTTATGGACCTTGATAAATCATCCTTTACCATCACTAATATCATGAAGGGAAAACTTTGAATGGATTTGATTTCACAGGCCATGTGTGAATATTGATTTCAGCCCTGCCACACAGCCTTTCTGCATTCTGAGTGAAGAGATTATTCTGCCCGTGTTTCAAGACGAGGCTCATCTACCCCGGTGACACATACTGTACTGAAAACAAGGCACCTGGGATCCGGCTGTCTCAAACCACATCCTAGGCTGCTCTATATATGTCCAAAAGATTAGTTACATAATATTGATACTTCTGCATGAGGGGATGATTCCCTTGTTGCCACAGACTTCAAACTAGAAGCTATTTGAAGTTTTCAAATCTATGTCAAAAGGCAGATGATTCTGAAAGCCCCATGATTTTGATTCTTTATCGGTAAAAATTCTTAACTGTTTAGAACTAAGACAGTGATAGTTTACTTTGTGTAAGTGTAAAATACATAAAACACCTACACTCTAAGAGAGCAAAAATGTAATGTTTTATTTTTTCTGTTTATGTAATGCATCAGCGCAACTATCAGATTTTTTTTTCCTTAATATAGTTATAGAATATCTTTTTAGGGTTGGTTAATGTTCAGATTGCCTATGAGAGACTATCCCCATTAAATACAATGCTTAAGTGCTTTTAGTTACATTTTTAGAAGATACCTTTTATTGCCGACATCTTACCTGATCCAGGCCGAATGTGCTTTCTTAAAATGTCTAAAAATTCATTAAAATGTAATAAAATAGGAAAACGTTTTTAAAATATCGTGTCATGTGGTTTAAATAATTTTCAATAGTGAACATTATTTATCTTCAAAAGCATATTGTTTTAGAGATGTTTTATTTCAAAACATGTTAAAAATGGATAAGTTAGCTCAATTTTCTGTGATGTTTTAAAGTTTCGAGTCCTGATCTATAAAAAAAAAATAAATGTTGTCTTCTACATCACTCTATGAAAATTGTCTTTTCTAGGGATGAACACTTAGTTCAAAAAAAAGATCAGTTCTATTGAAAAATTCACATAAAATCTCAAAAGAATTACAAATTTGGCATAGTTGTAATATTTAAGGTCGTTGATGTCAATAGTCTGAGTTCCTGTGTTAAAAAAAACAACAACAACATTGCTTTATGTAACATAGACAAATAATTCAATTTTTACTTCTTGATAAGCATCAATTAAAAGTCTCTAATCTCAGAAACTTAGAACAGTAATTATTACATTTTCCCAGAATTAAGTATATACACTACTGAATTCCAAAATGAAACCAAAAAAAAATCACACTGGATAAACCTCAAAAACTATTTGGTAGTTGGAACTTCATTCTGCTTAAGTGAAGACAACTGGTCTGTGACAATGTATTCTCTTCAGACACTAGATCTTTGCTTAAAAAAAGGTAACAGTTCACTGAAAGCATACTATATGCTAGCTATTAGCTAGACACATTCCATGTAAAATCTCATTTAATCCCAAAACAACACCAAGAGGGGAATGATGCTATCATTACATAGATAAAGATAGCCTTACAGAAACTAAGTATCTCACACCAGTAGAATGGAGATTGGAAGCTTCATCCTCCTGATTCCAAATTCTGAACTCCTCGTCATATTCGATATAAACATCATGGTCTTAAATGTCTTCCCTTGTCCCACATCTTGTAAAATATTTCATGAAATATAAAAATGTTGAATATATTTTGCTACATAAAGGCATCCTACCATTGTAGTGAGAAGTTGGGCTGTGGAACAAAACTATCTGGATTTGATTGCTAACTCAATGGTTTAAGTTACTTAAACTCTCAGTTCTTCAATTGCCATACCTGCGAAATCAGGATCATCATAATGATAAATTCAAGATATTATGGGAATAAAATGAAATCCATTCAATGATATATGGAGATTACTAAAAAGATAATAAATATTCAACATATGTTAACTGTTCATATGATAACTACTATTATCAAATTATCTTTGCTTCATGTATGTCATCTGGCCTTACAAAGAATGGAAAGTTTTATCAGACAGAAACCATATTTTATGCTTATTTTTTATTGTTTCTATGATGGAACTAATTCTTGGTATATAAACCTAAAAATTGAGATCGCCCTCCATCCCCCTCCAAAGCAACCAAAATTTTTTCAAGCATGAGCGGTAAGTATTGAAAAATATCCCATTCTTATGAAAATCCAGCCAAAGTGTAACACATTAACAAAAAAGAAAGAAAAAGAAATAAAAACTAAATAAAAGAAGTAAAACCCCGGAAGCTAGACATTTATATCACCTCTCTGAGTGAAAATAATAATGCCTCCTTCACAGATTCTTTGCCAACACCTTTTCCTTTATACTGGGCGTACCAAGCTGTTTCCCATATGGGTGTTATTTAGCCATTTCAATTGCCCAAGACTGAACTGAATGGCACCCACACACACACAAATGTCCACACATTTTGTAACTTACAATATTAAATAATAGTTATTACTCTACCAGATGAAAGACAAATACTTTACCTTTTCATTTAATATTCTAATAACATTTGCCAAAAAAAAATTAATAATAACTTCTTAAGACTTCTTAAACCACTCACAATCTTTGGTTTTCCTCTTACCAGACTTTTTTTTTTTTTTTCAGTTTTCAAGAAACTTAAATATTTTCATCCATCATGTACTTTTTTTTCCAGGTTAATGAACGGCTCGATGTTTTAAATTGGTGCTGCTGCTTGCATTGTTACTTCCATTATTATAAAACAGTGTTGTAAATGACTAGCACAGTGATCTTAAAATCAATTTCTTAAGGAATAAAATCTAGGCTCTATTAACAATATATGCTCACACTGCTAGGCTGTACCCTCCTCTAGAATAGAGAATGATGTTATCAATATAGGTCCTCAATACATGCTTATTAAAGAGAACTCTAAACTTTCAATAAGCTAATAATAGTGAAATGTAAAAAAAGGTAATGGGACTGAGGTAACGGAAAAATGTGGTTATTTCAAATGAATTAACTTTAACTTTGAGAGGAATCAAAATATTTCAGACTAATTTGCTTGCATTTTACTTTGAAACTTAAAAAATGGAACATCTTCAAAAAAGAAAGAGAACCCATAGACTCTTAGACTAGGAGAGGACCACAGAAAGCATGTTATTCACTGTCACTCTTGCTGCCCCAAATTGTGTTTTTCCATCTGCTGTAATTATCCTAACTTTGCATGGCTGAATGGAAAAAAAAATCTTAACAAAAAGCAGTGGAGATCCTTGTCTGATTTAGGTCAAATCATTTGACCTTTTTGGTATATTTTTGCACTTCTGTAATGAAATAATTGAACTAATAATTTCTGAGTTTCTTCAAATCATTGGGTTTCTGCCTTTCTACTTCTAATAGAGGAAAACTCACTATATTTTTTATAGTCCACTGGAAAGCTCAAATTTTGAGAATGTTCTTGACTCCATGTATCTTTTATCCACCGGTTCAGTGTCTGCCAGTGACCCAAGAAACGGTAGGTTTACTACTTTCCCCAGAGCCTCTTACATGTCTACAGCCTTGCAAGATGCCTTTCTCCTGCCATTCTTCTCTTTTTTAAGATAAGTAAATAAATAAAAATGTAACACCTCTATTTTAGTGACAAACATGAATTGCACTCAGTGAAATATTGAATTTTAGATGTTAAAGGTTTTAGCTCCCAACATTAATCAGGGCTATATATACATTTATTTAAATATCTCATTTTGGTCAAATACACATTCCAGAGTCTTCTTTCTTAAAAACACACAATTGCCCTCTTTATATGTTCTCTTTATGTTTCTTCAATAGCTTTGGATAAAATCCAAAGTATCTAACATTTCCTAGGGGGACTGATGGTCTGATTTCAGCTCTCTGCTTTTGCTGCTCCCCACCTCACCCATTCTGATTAAGCACAGAACTGCCTCTGGCTTCTAAGCTAGAAGTTGCTCTTTGCTACTATCCTTTCCTGCGTTTAGCTGCTGCTGCTGCTTCACCAGACTAATTTATACACATTGTTTAAGCAAGCACCTCAGGAAGCCATCCTCTGTTTTTTCTAATGTTCAGGATGAGCTTGGGGTCTCATCGATGGTCCATCCCATAGTATGCAGTGCAAATATCTTACCATTAAACTTACCACAGTGATTTAGGAATACTCCTTCTGATGATTCTTTTCCTCTAGATTCTGAGCTTTTGAGAATAAGAACTCTGTCTTGCTCATCTCTATAGCCCTCATGCTTAGCACAATGCTTGGCAATATAGCAAGCTGTTATGAAGTGTATGACGAACACATGAATCAGTAGTAAGCATATATTAAGTAGGGCAAATTGCCAGTATATGATAGCTGTTTGATCAATCTGTGTAAAAAAATATATATATCATTGATCTGTACAGAGTCTGTAATAAAGGCATTACAACAATAAAAATAGGCAGCTATTAATGTTGCCAGATAATTTGACACTTAACTTGAAGAAACATTGTGACACATGGTGAATGTTTATCATCACCATGTAGAATGTTCCAGTTTCAAAGAGCATCACAAGTAATGGAACTTGAAAGTGGGAGGAAAGCTGCACATCCTTGAAGCTCCCTCCTGAGCTCTGTTGTTGGAAGGGGGTGGAAAATGAGGAGAAACTGTATAGACGGCTGTGCACACTTGCCAGGGTGTCTGTGTTCAGCCACTTTCTAGTCCTGCCAAAGTGGAGGTGGTGCATGGAGCATGGTCTGCAAAACAGCAGATGAGGTTGGTTTGGTCCCCATGGAAACCAGATCTCCCATTGCGAAGTAAACATATTTGGTACTTTTGTAATTAGAACCCATCAAAAAATGAAAAACAACCCATTTTTGTTGTACTTGTATTGTCTTAAGAGAGTAGATATTCTAAGTCAGATTCACTGGAGAATACTTCCAGTTCTAAAACAGTTATCAAGTTATCAAGTTTACAGTTATCAAGTTATGCCCCACTTTAACCATTGACAAGAGAGATTGAAAAAGTTTCTCACTTAGCTTTGGGGTTTAGCTTTCTATAGACATCCAGGAAAGTCTATAGACTTTCATTTTGGGGGGAACGGAATCAAGTCATTCCGGGGACTTGATTCATTTTGGGGGGAACGGAATATAGTAAAATGACCAGCATAGCCAATTATATCTAAGAATATAATTGTTCATTCCAGATCTCCACCTTGAGGCAAAGGTATCTCAGTATCACATGACTTTTACAATATAAATAATGATACATGAAACTAAATAAACAGGGTTTTTTTTCATATCCCATGTGACATCATATCAGTGAACTTTTAAACTGTGTGTGTAATACTTCTAAATATACTGGAAAAGGCAGTCCTTAATCCTAATATTTTCATTGAACAGTCTTTAAGAAGTGTCTGGGAAAATATTTAATCCTGTCCTTTGAAATTTTCAAATCTTGTTCTTTGAAATGTTTCAAGCAAACTAATTCTGTAACTTTTTCTCATTAAAGTCAGAGGATTTGATTGGTAGAAAACTTAGATATATGGCAATAAATATCCACTATCTAGAAAGTTCTAATGTCATTCCACAATAGGAATTTTGCTATTTCACATATGTAAAAGTAATCTGATTCCGCCAATACACTCTAGTTTTTTGAGAAGTAAAACTTTGCATTAATTATTATGTACTTATGAAGCTAACACACTGAGATGTAAAATAAAAGGTGAGTTCCTAATTAAATATTAGGGTCTCATTGACATTAAACAACTAGATATTCCTCAATAATGGGAAATTTGACAGATTCTAGACAAAGAAATAAGATAATTATCTCCCCTTTCATTTTAATATACCCCTTTTAGCATTGTTGAGGTAAAAACAAAATAAAAATGGTAATAATAATTAATAAACAACTCCCATTAAATATGAATCCACCTTTTCTAATATATTTACATGTGAAAACTACAAAATTACTGTCTTAGCAGACATTTCTAATTCACCCCAACACAATTGCCAATCTTATATAAGATTGCTCTTTTTACATCATTTACAGAAATTGACATCCATGTGTTTCTAATATCTCATAAACACCAAGAATTCTTGCTGCTGTCTATTTATTAGGTTTGGGCATAATTTTAAAAGGATGTGTTCCAATGATCTGTGCTGTTGTCGTGGCTGATAATGATATTGTAGACTATTTTCTAATATTTTTGTTAGAAATGTCAATAGTATTTTGTATCATGTCCCAATATAACATAAAGATTCAAATTTATTGTAAATATCTTAGAAAACTTAAGAAAAACAAGATTTTAAAAGTAAGCACTTTCCATGTGTACATACTGTCTGGAACAGAGTATTTCAAACATGGGCTATGAAACAGGGGACAAGGACAAAACCCCAGCTGCAGGGGTTTTTGAACTTGCTTATTACTAAGATTTAAGGGGCCAGGAGTAGGGGAGATTTCCTCCAGCCTATTTGCCCAAGTCTTTACAATTACTTTCCTAATACATTGCCTACCTCCAGTAACTTACTACCTATGCAGGCTTTAATCTATCACTTGTTCCAAATGCCCTTCTCTAACACTTACCTTACTCTGTGTCTTAGTCCATTTGGGCTATGATAAGAAATTATCATAGATTGAGTAGTTTATAAGCAACGTAAATTTATTTCCCTCAATTCTGGAGGCTGGGAAGTCTGACACCAAGGTGCTGGTGAGGACCCACTTCCTGGTTTAAAGATGGCTGTCTTCTCACTCTGTCCTCACATGGCAAAAGAGATGAGGGAGCTCTCTGAGATCTCTTTTATAAAGGCACTAATCTCATTTATGAGGAGTCCATCATCATGGTCTAATCACCTCGCAAGGACCCCACCTCCAAATACCATCACACTGGGGATTTAGTTTCAATGTATGAATTTTGTGGTGATATAAATATTCAGACCATTGCACTCCCTTTCTTCACTTGTGCACATCCTACACATATCAGTGAACACTTTTATCTTTGGAAAGGAGCATAATGAGATTAATACAACAATGCCATTATCATAAAATCCCATTGTAATAATCTATATAATTCGTCTGATTCAATGACCTTTCCAATTGAAGAATGTCCCCATACAATAGTATCAAATATTAGTTTCCCAAACGGTACTAGAGCCCTTCTTGCCATGAGGAACACGCTCCTTCCTCAGAATTCCATCTTATCTTCAGACAGGGTTGATGTTTAGAAAGGTCTTTCTTCTAACTTCAACCCATTAATTCAAGTTTTGCTCTCTGAAGAAACATGAAATAAGCCTTTTTTTTTCTTATTTCTCTTCTATATCTTGAAACATCAAATAGTTGCTTCTTTGTTTTACCTATGATACATTGATTATTATATGGGTAGTCTCAACATTTGGCAAAGAAAGCAATTTCCAAATCAAGGTCAGAACCAAAGTGGTTTCTCAACTGGCTGAAAACTTAAATTGAATTAAGCATATTCCCTGATTTAAACAGTTTAAAGCTTTCCTATTCAAACATTTCACAATCACTATTTACTGTCAGTTATTATATTGGTCAATGTCCAGTGAGGAGAAATAAAAAGTCATCAGTTGTTCTAACAGAGATAACTTAACATAATGAATTGTTAATAGGCATAAAGTTGATGAAGTATCATGGCAAAAATAAAACACTAAGTCATCACTGAAGTAGCAACTGCAGGAAGAAACTACCACCTGTAGAGACAAACAAAAGAGAGTGGGATTGTTAAAATTTGGAAGTTTGGATGTGGGACCAATAAGTTGGTGCTAGTTTTTGCTCAGGAATGGGAGCTTGAGGGGCTAGAGTTCAGACTTCTGAGGACAAGAATCCCACCCATTGGTTTTGGTGAATTTGAAGATGTGTGAAAGAGGCTGGTCTGTAAGTGTTCAAAAAACTGCAAACTGGATTCAGCTGTTGATGTTGGAAATAACATCCCTAAGGTGAAGCAGTGACGCTGGAGAGACACTGACAGCAAAAGAAAGCCAATGGGAGCAGAGAGGAAACAGCAAATCCCTTTTTCGTTTTCTAGCTTTTCAGCCTTCCTTCAGCATCCCACTCACAGAATTTAACAGGAAGCCAGCTGCCAATCCAGAAATGTGGTTTGCAGAGTCCCATCCCAAGCATTACTAAGAAGCATATGGGGGTGGGTGTTGAAACTGAGAGACAATAGCTTAATAACTGGCACACTTATTTTCCTGTGTTTTTAATTATTTGTGTAGAGAACTGTCTCTTTAGCCTAAAAATTCCTTCCTGAAAGCAGGAAACATATTTATATCCATCCTGTTATCTGGCATAGTTTTTGACGTACAGTTGCTGTTAAGTAAATGCATGGTTAATGTATTATGGCCTTATGGTTATCAATGATAATTAAATATTATTGTTAGATACATCAAATGTTCTAGTTTTCAGTATTTTATTCCCCCCCTCCTAAGTAATGCCGGGTTATTATGCCCAGATTGGAGGTTATCTACAGATTTGATATGCATTAGCTATTATTATAAGTAATCGATGTGAAACAGTCTGTCTCTAACTTTAGATGACATAAAGTTCACCTGCAGAGCTATTAAACATAGGTTCCTGCACCCTACCTCAGAGACTATGATTCAACAGTCATTGAGTAGGACTTGAGGACTGTTGCTATATTGTACATTACATTCCCATGACTAATTTGGTCAAGAGTGTGAAAAGGTACAAACTTCCAGTTATAAAATAAAACAGAGAACTTGAGGACTGTTGCCATATTGTTGTTCGTATTTCTAACAAACTCCCAGGTATGATGATGCTGCCCATCAATGGGCCACATTTTCAGTTACACTGCTTTAACAAAAGGTCAGAATGTGGCAGTCTTTTGAAAAGCCTTTACAGTTTCACTCAATAAAACATGTACTGAACATATAGTATGTATAAATGACTCTGTTGTGAATTGCAAGAAATCCAGCAATGATTAAAATATGTTCTCACTTCTAAAGTAGTTTATAATTTAATAACAGTATAACACCTATAAGCATTAATCAGGACTAAAACAATGTAAATACAGTTATTTGGGACACATAGAGAAAGAAATAAATAATCAGAAATCATGTTTTTTATTTGTTTGCTTGTTTGTTTAAAATGCTACAGTCGAAATTGGGAAGTTCATTATAAATCATGTTTTACTTGTTTTTATTTGTTCTTAATGGATGGATAATGTGATGAGAATATCCTATTACAGATCAGCATCATCCAGCTTCAAATATTTCTTTTGTACTCTATCTCCATCATGTAAGTTATTTTGGAGCCGATCCTTCACTCAGATCTCCTCTATTATAGTCTTTATGACAGAATTTTTTTTACAAAATTAAAATAGGGCAAAACAAAGTTGAAATTAGCTTCTGAAAAGGGAGCCAAGGAGAAAACTAAAGGGGCTGAAGATTTCTCTTTTTCTCCCTGATTCCAAAATGATAGAATGCTATCATCAGAACACTAAACATTTGCTGCCCCATGTGTCTACAGATCACAGTCTTATAACCACACACTGTGCCAAGTGTAGCTCGAAAGAGAGTAAGGATCAAGTAGGTCAAACCAATTCCCTCTGTAGTCAAGTATTTAGGGGAAATAGCAACTTAAATCTAATTATAGGCTCAGAACTTATGGTCCTTAATCCCTACATTCAATTTTGTATCCCTTAATTATTTTTTTCTCTTCTTCTGCCTTCCCCCACCCCCAACTCCAGTTCAAGTCCTTGTTTCTTAGTCTAGTTGTGTAGGACACAGCTCCCTGGCCCATGCTGGTATTATGAACCTTGTGCTCCCCCTGGCTGAGGCAGTCTCCAGTCGCCGGTTGACTGCTCACAGCAGTTCTCACCGGCTGCCGGCCACTCATGCTGGCTGCTGGCCACGCACGCTGGCCACCAGACACTCCTGGCAGCACACGGCAGCTCAGGACAGCCCAGTTCCAGGGAGAGCTGTTGTTCACAATCTTAGCTGTAGAGGGAGCAGCTCACTGGCCCATGTGGGAATCAAACTGGCGACCTAGGCATTAGGAGCACGGTGCTCCAACCACCTGAGCCACCTGGCCAGTCCTGGATCCCTTAATTTTCAGTTAAGGGACACTGAGTGAGTGATTTAAATATTTTGTGCCTCAATTTCCTCACCTACAAAATGGAGATTAGCATGGTATCACTTTCACAGCATTGTTTTGAAGATTTAATACATTAATTCAGGTAAAGCACTAAACACTATCTGGCAGATAGTAGACACTCAACATACCTTAGTTGTTATTATATTATCCTATGGATGGATCAATAACATTAACTATCTTTTTATATAGTGTATAGTTAGCCTCTTAACCAAAATTATGTTATTTTAAGACCAACCACTTTGGGGCATGTATTTTTTTGTATATTTTTTTGGAAATGAATAAAAAATATAATTTAAAAATATTATCATGTATTTTTGAAACGTGTTTATCTCCTTTGTTTTTCTTTCTCTTATGAGAAAGGAAAAATAAATACCTTTAAGAATTGTTTAAATAGAATTTTTTACACAATGTGATAGGTTGTAGAAGTTTACAAAAATATAAAAGAACATAAATAATATAGTATGAGCATTGGTTTTATTTCACTTTGAAATAATATGTAATATACTAACAATTTATAGTTATAGAAGAAGCATTCAAATTTTGTTTTATACCTGTGTTGCATCTTTAATCCTTTTGTCCTTATTATTTGTTAAAATACTGAAGAACATTGAACAAAGCCAATATAAAATATAAAATCCTTCCACCTGATAATTAATTGTAATTGAAACAGGGTAAAAATGGTGCCCAGTACTTAGCAACACTATATATGGTAATTCTAAGGTAAGTTGACAAGTTATAGTCATCTGCTTTCAGTCCAAATCACTACATAGTGAGTTACAGTCAATGTTCTTCTTAAAAATAAAATTCTAGCAAATCGAATGCAACAATGCATTAAAAAGATTATACATCACAATCAAGTGGGGTTCATCCCAGGGGCACAAGGATGGTTCAACATAATGCAAATCGGTCAATTTGATGCACCACATAAACAAAATAAAGGACAAAAATCACGATTATATCAATAGATGCAGAAAAAGCATTTGACAAGATACAACATCCATTTATGATAAAAACACATAATAAAATAGGCCTAGAAGGAAAATACCTTAACATAATAAAGGTCATTTATGACAAACACTTAGCTAATATCATAATTAATGGTGAAAAACTGAAGCCCTTTGCTTTATGTTCAAGAATATGAAAGAGTTGTCCCCTATCACCTCTACTTTTCAACAAAGTATTGGAAGTCCTAGCCAGAGCAATCAGGCAAGAGAAAGAAGTAAAAGACATCCAAATTGGGAATGAAAAAGTTTAATTGTCACTTTTTGCAGATGACATGATGCTACTATGTTTCCCCGAAAATAAGACCTAACCAGAAAATAAGCCCAGCATGATTTTTCAGGATGACGTCTCCTGAACATAAGCCCAATGCATCTTTTGGAGCAAAAATTAATATAAGACTTGGTCTTATTTTCAGGGAAATGTGGTATGTATAGAAAACCCTAAAGACTCCACCAAAAAGCTATTAGAAACAATAAAAGACTACAGTGAAATTGTTGGCTACAAAATCAACATACAAAAGTCCATTGTATCCCTATATACTAACAATGAAATCTCAGAAACAGAAATTAAAAAAAAAAAAAAAAACCCACAATGGGGCAGCCAGTTAGCTCAGTTGGTTAGAGTGTGGTGCTCTTAACAACAAGGTTGCTGGTTCGATCCCCATATGGGCCACTGTGAGCTGCGCCTTTCACAACTAGATTGAAACAACTACTTGACTTAGATCTGATGGGTCCTGGAAAAACACACCGAAAATAAATAAAAGTTAAATAAAAAAAAAATCATTTTGCAATTACAACAAAAAGAATAAAATAGCTAGGAATAAATTTAATCAAGGATGTGAAAGACCTGTACACTGCAAACTATAAGACATCAAAAAAAAACCAAAAAAAAAAAACTAAAGACACAAAAAAATGGAAAGACATTCCATGTCACGGATTGGAAGAATCAACAGTTAAAATGGCCATATTACCCAAAGCAATATACAGATTTAACGTAATCCCCATCAAACTCCCAATGGCATTTTTTAAAGAAATAGAGCAAAAAATCATCAAATTTGTATGGAACCACTAACGACCCTGAATAGCCAAAGCAATCCTAAGAAAAAAGAACAATGCTGGAGTTATCACACTCCCTGATTTCAGCTTGTACTACAGGGCAACAATAATCAAAACAGTATGGTACTGGCAGAAAAACAGACACACAGACCAATGGAATAGAATTGAGAACCCAAATAATCCAATTAAAAAATGGGCAGAGGACCTGCCCATATCGACAGATAATTTTTGATGAAGAAGCCAAAAACATACAACGGAGAAAAAACAGCCTCTTCAGTAAATGGTGCTGGGAGAATTGGAAAGCCATGTGCAAAAGAATGAAACTACACTGCTATCTGTCACCGTGTACCAAATTTCACTCAAAATGGATCAAAGACAGATACATAAGACCTGAAACAATAAACTGCATAGAAGAAAACATAGGTACTAAACTTATGGACCTAGGGTTCAAAAATTTTATGAATTTGACTTCAAAGGCAAGAGAAGTAAAAGCTAAAATTAATGAATTGAACTATATCAAACTAAAAAAGCTTCTGCACAGCAAAAGAAACCATAGACAAAATAAAGCGGCAACCAACCGAATGGGAGAAGATTTTTGCTAACAACACCTCCAATAAAGGGCTAATACCCAAAATATATAAGGAACTCATACAACTCAACAACAACAACAAAAAACAAACAATCCAATTAAAAAATGGGCAGAGGACCTGAATAGACATTTCTTCAAACAAGATATACAAATGGCAATAGACATTTGAAAAAAATGTTCAACATCACTCATTATCAGAGAAATGCAAATAAAAACCACAATGAGATATCACCTCACCCCAGTCAGAATGGCTATCATCAACAAGACAAATAGTAACAAGTGTTGGAGAGGCTGTGGAGAAAAAGGAACCCTCATACACTGTTGGTGGGAATGCAGACTGGTGCAGCCATTATGGAAGGCAGTGTGGAGGTTCCTCAAAAAATTAAGAATAGAATTACCGTATGACTCAGCAATCCCTCTCCTGGGTATCTACCCAAGAAATCTGAAAATATTTATCTGTAAAGATATATGTTCTCCAATGTTCACTGCAGCTTTATTTATGGTGGCCAAGACATGGAAACAACCAAAGTGTCCTTTGATAGGTGATTGGATGAAGAATACGTGGTGTGTATACACAATGGGATACTATTTTGCCATAAGAAAAGATGAAATAGTACCATTTGCGACAACATGGATGGCTCTTGAGATTATTATGCTAAGCGAAATAGACAGAAAAAGTCAGGAACCATAGGATTTCACCGATATGAGGTATATAAAACTGAAAACAACAAAAGAATAAGACAAACAAATGAAGAAACAAAAACTCATAGATATAGACAATAGCTTAGTGGTTACCAGAGGGTAAGGGGGAGATGGGTGGTAGATGAGGGTAAAGGGGTCAAATATATGGTGATGGAAAGAGAACTGACTCTGGGTGGTAAACAATGTGATCTATACATGATGTATTATAGAATTGTACACCTGAAATTTATGTAACTTTACTAACAATTGTCACCCCGATAAATTTTAATTAAAAACAGAAAACAACAAAAAAAAATGGCTCTGCGTATTTGGTGGCTGTGTTGGCAAAGCTATGCTTGACTTCTTCACCAAAAAGACATTATCTTACAAATAACAGTGTCTTGGGACACACTGTCATTTTAAATATTATACTCTTTCCTTATACAATTGTTGTGAAGGGTAACTTAAAACATACAAGTGTGTGCGTGTGTGTGTGTGTGTGTGTGTGTGTGTGTGTGTGTCTGCACATGCATGTGTACGTATTTCCTCATCCTGGTATCCTGCTGCTTCCATGTATCCAGATACTTTTACACATGAGCATGTTCTCTATTCTTTTAATTTTCATGGTACCTAACTGCAAACCACAGAAAGTGACTTGCGGATCTTGTGTTAGAAGAGAAGAGATCCCGGGTCTGCTGTAATCAATCTAAGTGAGCAGTCAACCTTGATTGGAATCTCCTGCGGAACAGAGGGGCCCAGATATTTTTATAAAATCTTTCCAGGTGATTATAAATTGCAGCCAAGTTTGCAGACCACTATTTTACAATTAAAAACTAAGTAGTTTGTCTTACTACTTCTCTTTTGCCACTTTCCCATCCAACCCTTTTTTACCTGGATCCTGCCAATCTCTGATTAGGACACCTATTGAGTTCATTAGCGATGACAAAAGATTCTATTCTTTATCCTGTAACAATGAACATATTTCAGGAATGTCTACTTAATTCAAAGGAATTAATATTTGTTTGTGCCAAATATAAATCAGGCACCACGCTAGCTGCCACTGGAAATACAATGAAGAATTTGATATAGCACTTTCAATCATGGAGCTTGAAATTTGTGGAAAGAGACAAACACATGTACAGTACCCCCCCTTATCCTCAGTTTCACTTTCTGTGGTTTCAGTTACTATGGTCAAAAGAGATCCAAAAATATTAAATGGAAAATTCAAGAAATAAAGAATTTGTAAGTTTTAATTTGCACCCTGTTTCCAGTAGTGTGATGAAATCTCACACCATCGCCGTCTGTCCCACCCAGGAAGTGAAACATCCCTTTGTCCAGCCTATCTTGGCAGTATACATACCCATCTGTTAATCACTTAGTGGTTGTCTTTGTCATCAGATTGACTATTGAGGTATCTGCAGTGTTTGTGTTCAAGTATCCCTTATTTTACTAATTAACGGCCCCAAAGCACAAGAGTACTGATGCTGGCAATTTGGATACATTAAAGAAAGCCGTAAAGTGCTTTCTTTAAGTGAAAAGCTGAGTACAGTACAGTAAGATATTTGAGAGAGAGAGACCACATTCACGTAACGTTTATTCTAGCATATTGTTATAATAATTCCATTTTAAGTTATTATTAATCACTGTGACTAATTTATAAATTGAACTTTATCATAGGTATGTATGTATTAGAAAAAAACGTAGTATATATAGGGTTTGGTACTATCCGCAGTTTCAGGCATCCCCTGGAGGTCTTGGAATGTATCCCTGTGCATAATAAGCGGGAAATACTCTACAAAGATATTTCATATCAGTAAGGCTTTGATGCAATTTCTCAACACTGGTTGCATATTTGAATCACCTGGAGAGTTTTTAAAAAATCCTAATGGCCAGCCCCACCACCAGAAATGCTGATGTTAAATATGGGCTTCATTAGAATTATTGAAGTGTTCCCCAAGTGAGTGATTCTCCAACAGTAACAGCAATAAAACAAAGTGCTAAGACAATGGGGAAAGAAAAGGTTTTGAGGAAGAGTAGCATTTAATATTAATAGAAATTACTCATTATGAACTTACTATATACTCAAATCTTTACATGAATTAACTCATTTAATCATCACAATGACCTTTGAAATAAGTGTTCCTATAAGCCTTTTTTATACAACTGAGTAAACTGAGTCATGGAAAAGCTAAGTAACTTACCCAAGGACAAGTAGGTGGTGGAGCCAAATCAGAACAAGGGAGTCTGACTTCAAATCTCGTTCTCTAAACTACAGTGGAATTCTTCCTAAAGAATGAGAATTTAGGAAGTGGGTGAGGGAAAATGCATTCCAGGAAAGCATAATGGAGTAGTGTTTACAGGCAAGGGCTCTGAAGCCAGGTTTGTGCCGGTTTGAATCCTGGTTTCATCATTAACTAACCAAGTTACTTAGCTATTCTGTGCCTCAGTTGTCTCATCTATACAATTGGAATAATAAGACACTTGTTTCACAGAGTTTTTGTGAGGATAAAATGAGTTAATACATTCATATTAACAATCAGAACTATTGTTTAGAAGGGGGAAATAAAAACTACTAGGGAAGCTAAATTCCTGGTTGTGGAATGGTGAGGAATCCAGTCTGCTAGATCATGCCTGGGAAGCAGGATGGCTTTAGTTAGCATGACTCTAATTCCAGGTTTACACCTATTGTCCTGTTCTGATAATTGATAGCGCCTGCTTCACTCTTAAATGTGTCCTGGTTGGGACATTAAAGAAATCTACCATAGCTGTAATATATCAGGTTGCAACACCCCAAGGGAAGGATTTAAAAAGATAACCACTCAGATGGACTTTGAGTTGGGAAGTACGATAATCAGAAAAAATAAAGTCTGTGCTTTATAAAGGTAACTGAAGCAGCAGTGAGTTGGATAAATTGAAAATTGTAAAATTTGACAATTTTCAAATGCAAAACAGTGTAAACACGTGGTTTGAAAGATATAGTAGGCATTTGGGGACGTAAATTAAGGGGAAAGGGCTGAGAATGGGATGTACCCCGGTGAGACTGAATCTTTAATCTTTGAAGTCAGGGATCAAGCCAGGGATTGTTTCATTATTAAGGCCATGTGTGGCCTGAAACATTCAAAAGACCAGGCCTCAATAAATTTGGCTGAATTGCCAGTGGTGTGTGGGTTTGGGTTTTTCTCACTGCAGGAAATAATAGCAATTCAGGCCAGATTAGAAAACACAGTGTCATAGCTCAGATTTTATGGCCCGTGGCCGGAGAATGGGAACTAGGTGAGCAAGCTCAACTGTGTGATAATAGAAGGATTGGAGAAAGGAGACAAGAAAGAGGGGTGCTTGCTGTCAGATCTTATAAAAAGTAACCGCCATTTATTTGAAGGAACACCAGCGTGCAGCTCTTTGGAAATACAGTAAGTCCGTCATCATTTTCCTTACCTTGGTGATTTTCATGTGGATAAGATTTCTCAATCCAAGATCCTTTTAAAAGAACATATCACCTCTCACATAACATTCCAGAAACATGGCAAACAACAAGTGTGACTGCGAAGTGAACTATGACTGGAAACTGAAGCCAGAATTTCTGCATTCCTTGCAAGTACCCATAGTTCCTTTAATTATACGCTGAGCTTGTAAACAGGAAAGTGTTTCACAGATGTAGAGAATCCAAGAGGTAAGCCAAAAAAATAAAATAAATATAAGGTCTGGCAAAACCCAAACTAGATTAAAGCAACATGATTTTCTAATGGAGAGGAATATTTTGGAGAAATAGTAGCAACAACGGAATCATATGCAAAATGCTACTGATTTGGGAAAGCTTTGTGAATGAGGGAAAGATTGTCAATTTTGATAAATATAAAAATATGTAGGAATAAATGAGGGAAAAGATTTGTATTTAAAACTTACAGTTTTAAGAAAATATATTTCCCCTATTAAATATCTCCATCTTGTTTTACTAATTCATGTTTGTCTAAATTCTGAGATTTTACAAACTCTTTAGCATTTCATTGCTCTTATCCAGGTTTCCGTCTACGTAACATTAGGAAGTTTCTGATGCCAATATCAATCTCATATAATTGGGCAGTGAAATCAGACCAACAATTTAAGAGGTAGTTTTCAGAGAAAGTCCAATTGTGTTTAAAAACATCTGAAAAGTACTTCCCCCACCCCCACCAGCATCTAGAAGGCACACGTGAAGTTAATTGAGGCCATTAGATGTACAGGATTTCAAAGTTGTCATCTCGCAAGAAGAAGTAAGAATTTGTTCCATTTATTAGCAATTAACATGTGGCTTATCATTTGATTCATTAGCACACTTATGTGAACACAACAAGCTTGTTACCTAATTGACTTTCCCAGAATGCCTCTCACCTCTCAGTCTCCCTGGCAGGAAGTCACTGCAGTGACATCTGTTTCTTGTAGAGCTATCAAGAACGATAAGCAGCTTCTTGTGTTGCTTAAGTCATGGTTTTTTTCCCCTTTCTCCAACGGTTAATGTGCTCCTTTTCTGCCATATGGAAAAGATAAATACCAGAACCTAAAATATCAGCGTAAAAGAGAAATGAAAATGAAACTCTTTGAATACTGACCATGAAGGCAATACTTATGGAGAATGTTCAAAGGTGTTGGACTTTTGTGTTATTGTTACTAAATTAGTGACCACATCAAAAATATGTTAGCTAGCAAAATATTTCTTTTATGTCAGTCTACTCAAAAATTCAAGTGAGCACCGTTAAAACCGTTAAAACTATACATATTTCTAGGTATTTTAAGAAAACAGCCCAAAACTTAGTGGCTTGAAATTACATTTCAATATTAACCCTACCGTGTTTCCCCGAAAATAAGACCTAACCGGAAAATAAGCCCTAGCATGATTTTCCAGGATGACATCTGTGTGGACAAAACCCCAAAAAAACAGTTTCCAGGCTCTCGGCCTCACATAGAAAGGTGCTGGCTCGGGTAGTAAATGGCCATCAACTGTGATCAGATGCCAGCAGCTGTGGCTAGTTGGCCGTCAGCTGTAACCCGTAGGCCATTGGCCACTAATATAACGGCTGTGGCTACGCTAGCAGAAAAGGAATGGGGGCTAGCAAGAAGATGGTGGCTGGCAAGCGCGGACTGCTGTTAGGCAGATTATGTAGATCCTGCTTCCTGTGTCTCCAGCCCAGCCGCCAGCGAGAATATATTGGTTTGACTCCCCTATCTATGGCTCCGTGGGTGTCCTGCGTTCTTGGGCGGGGAGTGGGAGCTGAGACCCTGCACGACAAATGGCGCAGCGAGCAGGGTACCCTGCGCGACACATGGCGTAGTCGGCAGGATATGGTGCTGGCCAAAGCTTTCCGAAGGGCAGTGGAGCAGTTTGTGCGTATGAAAGCTCAGTCTGAGGAAGACCAGGAGGAGCAGCTGCCGGAGAGCTCGATTCCCGTGGAGGGGTGGAAAGATGTGGATGGTTCCCCAACCAGCAGAGGCCGGAGAAAGCGGAGAAAGCGAAGGTTGTTGCCGCCCTGTGGGCTGGGAACTGCTTGCTGAGGCAGCCCAGATGCAGGACTTGTCCCAGGAGGAAACGCTTGCTGAGTCCTCCGTGGGAGATGAGGGTGAGGTCAAGGTCGTCCCTCACCCCTAGGACAGCCCTGGCGAATGACTATGGACTATGAGGAATTGCCTTCTATCCCTGATTTAATGGATGCTTGACTGTTTGGGAACATACCACCATGTAGTGGGACTGGCGAGAATGTTTGCTTTTGTGTCTTGACTGGCCGCCATTGATAATATGTAAGCACCTTGATGTGAGCCGCTGTTGTTCCAGCACAGTACCCCGAGAGGCCCAGAGAGAGAGTGGCAGTGTCCTGAGAGGCCCTGGCTGTGTCCAGGAAGTCTGGCTGTGTCCAGAGAGAGTGGCAGTGCCCTGAGAGGCCCTGGCTGTGTCCAGGAAGTCTGGCTGTGTCCAGAGAGTGTGGCAGTGCCCTGAGAGGCCCTGGCTGTGTCCGGGAAGTCTGGCTGTGTCCAGAGAGAGTGGCAGTGCCCTGAGAGGCCCTGGCTGAGTCCAGGAAGTCTGTCTGTGTCCAGAGAGAGGGGCAGTGCCCTGAGAAACTCTGGCTGTGCTCGGGGAAACAGGTGGTACCCTAAGAAGCCCAGGAAGTCTGGCTGTGCCCAGAAGTACTGTGGTGGTGCCCTGAGAAAAGCTGGCTGTGCCCGGGGAAACAGGTGGTACCCTAAGAAGCCCAGGATGTCTGGCTGTGCCCAGAAGTACAGGGGTGGTGCCCTGAGAAACCCTGGCTGTACCCGGGGAGACTGGTGGTACCTTAAGAAGCCCAGGAAGTCTGGCTGTGCCCAGAAGTACTGGTGGTGCCCTGAGAAACCCTGGCTGTGCCCAGAGAGCCTGGTTGTGTTCAGGATAGTGCATTCACCTCCAGGCTCCTTGCACAGGGCCCCTCGCAGAAGACGCTTGTTGCGTAGATTGTGAGGCGAGACCCTGTAGGGGTGGAGTGTGTGGACAAAACCCCAAAAAAACAGTTTCCAGGCTCTCGGCCTCACATAGAAAGGTGCTGGCTCGGGTAGTAAATGGCCATCAACTGTGATCAGATGCCAGCAGCTGTGGCTAGTTGGCCGTCAGCTGTAACCCGTAGGCCATTGGCCACTAATATAACGGCTGTGGCTACGCTAGCAGAAAAGGAATGGGGGCTAGCAAGAAGATGGTGGCTGGCAAGCGCGGACTGCTGTTAGGCAGATTATGTAGATCCTGCTTCCTGTGTCTCCAGCCCAGCCGCCAGCGAGAATATATTGGTTTGACTCCCCTATCTATGGCTCCGTGGGTGTTCCTTTTTGGCCTTACCGTGTCCTGCGTTCTTGGGCGGGGAGTGGGAGCTGAGACCCTGCACGACAACATCCCATGATCATAAGCCCTAATGCATTTTTTAGAGCAAAAATTAATATAAGACCCAGTCTTATTTTAGGGGAAACACAGTAATGAATCTGTGGCTTGCCTGAGTTCAGCTTACAGGTCCCAACTGAAGTCTCTTGTGCATTTGCAGTGAGATATTGACTTAAGGGTACAGTCATCTGAAGACTCGACTGGACTGGATAACCACAATGGCTCATCATATGGCTGCAGTAGCCTGGGAGCACAGCTAGCACTGTAACCTTCATCACTGAGACCCACTTTTCCTGTGGCTTGGGCTTCTCATGGCATGCTAGGTTGGTTTCAGGATAGAGGAGTGTCTAACGAGCAAGTGTCCCATGATACCCAGGTAATAAGAGACAAAGTTGCTTATGACCCAGATTCAGAAATCATTTGGCATGATTTGTCATATTTTATTGTTCAAAAAGTAGGTCACAGTTCAACTCAAGTTTAAGAGGAAGGGATCCCACGAGGGCCTGAATACCAAGAGGCATGTATCATTCAGGGGCCATATTTGAAGACTAGTTATCGTATTTTAAATTAAAACTTTATGTGGAAAGACAGAGAGAAATTCCATATGAAAAATATTTGAATTACTCTACGTAATATTGGCTATATTGAATTTCACCTCTATGACTATACGTTAACAAAAATATGTTTAGTAAATCGGATTTAACATTATTACCGTTACTACATTTGTATTTTAGGTATATTTTTTCTTTTTTTTTAAATATTGGGCATTTCAAATAACGATGGCTAGCATTTATTAAGCATTAGTAATATTCCAGAAATTATCAATCCCATAACAAGCCTTTAAGAGATGTACTAATATTATCCCAACTTAATAGATATATCAATAGAGGCTCAAAGATTAAGAACTTGTTAAGAATCACATAGCTGGTGAGTGGCAGAACTGCATCTTGACCCTAGAGAATATGGATTTAGAGCTCATGCTATTAAATATATATGTCTCGTACTTAGACACAGTGACTCAACAACTACTAATGTGGTCATGTTATTCTGCAATGGAATCTAGGGCAGGGTTTTAAGTAGTGTCATTTCTCTCAAATCAAAGACAACTAGGAGCACACCTAGAACAAGTTGAATATATTATGCATTGCAGTGTGAAAGAACACACACCATGGAAACATGGGATGTTTCTGTAAGGGGGATTTAGAAATAGCCTATTAGAGCATTTAGGGTTTGGTTGGGTGACTTTGAGGAGGGCTTAAGGGAGAGGCAATTTGCTCTAGTTTAGATGCTGTCAGAAAGTGGGGTCAAATCTATGACTGGGTATCACAAACACCCTATATATAAGGAGGACAGACTGGAGTAAGGGTAAAGATGTAATTGGTAAAGAAGCAACAGTCACTTGAGTTAGCCAGGACAGGCAGATGCTTGATATTCTGTGGTTTGCACAATGACCTCATATTTGTCTGTGTTTAGACAAAATTATGAAATGGTCTTGTTTTCCTCTCACTTGTTCATGGTCTCGGGGTGACCTTGTCTGATGTTGATGTTCTGTGAGATTGTTATGTCCAAAAGGAGAACAACATGGCCTAGCTGTAAGGGACAGGCCAGCTTCTAAGAATCCTGAGGCCTTGTGTGGGTATCAGATCAGTTCCTGGGTGTCAGGGACTGCTTTTATTATCTCTTAGTAGGGTCATTTTATTTGAGTTAATGTAATGTATCCTATTTCGGCATATGATTCCTATTCTTTAATACTTAAGGTGCTGAATCAAATATCTAAATAAAGACACTGTATATTTTCAACTTGTAATTTTTAAGTGATGTTATTAATAAAAACATTTTATTAAAGATCATTTTACCTTTAATCATCAATAGGTAACATTCATTTATTTTAAAATATGTTGTTATATTTTGGATGGAAACATTTCCCCAAAAGAACAATCTCTAATTATTTAAGGAATTAAAGGGGAAAAGTTTGATATATTGACAGACTGATTTTATATTAATTAGGTATATGTTTTAATACTTATGTTAAGCTGTTGCTTTTACATTAATTGTTTGAAGCATAATTTTTATAACATTTATATTTAAAGAGAAGACCAGAGATTTTTAAGCCAGTATACTGAGAGGTCAACATGATACATAAGATTCACAGGAATTCTACTCCATATCAATTGCTGGAAGTATACTGCAACCAAAGACTTTTTTCTTTTTTTTTTTTTTTTTTTTTTTTTTTTTTTTTACCAACTTGGCTATCTTGGCTCACTGGGGTAAATGTTGTTAAACTCCCAGCAGTGTTCAGAAAATCAGATTGGATATCATTCAGCAGTTGTTAGAATTCAGCATTCAAGCTAAGGAACAATACAAGGTACTTTGGTAGGAAAAAAAGAAAGAAAGAAAACAACTATTCCTAGTTTTTAGACTGTACTGTTTCACTTTTCTGACTACATATTCTTGTTTATCCTTGAAGACTCAGTTCAGTTTTCAGCAATTTTGCTTGAGAAAAATGCCCATCTTTAGTGACCCCTAAAATCCTGTTCAGAATTCTGTCATTTTGTCTGTCTCCTCAAACTGTGGACACTTCAAAGATGAGGTCATTCTTCTTCTTACCTCACTGCCTAACACAATGTCTGCCGTCTAATGAGTGATCAAAAAAAGGACATTGAATGAATATTAATTTTTAATCTCAGTTCATAAATAAATTGGCTTAAAAAGAATTTTCTTCCTCATAATTAACAATGTTATTTGTTGAATGGTGAATGAAATTATAACCTAATTCCATGCAAGCATACAATAAACAGTTTATTTTAAAAATAAAGTGGTTTTCTAACTTACGTATGATCTAATTTATTAATCCTTAATATGAAGTTGCGTCATTTTTGTTTCTGTACCAAGAGGACAGGATGTTTTCTAAAGATTATTTTTATTGTTTTGTTTTTGGAATTTGTTTAGAAAATACAAAACAGGTGTGGGTCATCTGTAGTCATTTGAAAAAAACCTTGCAAAATAATTTTAGAGTGTATATTTTAGAAAACACATGCAAAGTTAGCTTAATTTTCAATGCAAATGAAACAAATATTGACATTATAAATATCACATTGTCTTTTAAATTAATATCATTACTTCAAAAAATGAACTCCAATGTCTAGAATACTAAGAAAAGAACAAATAAAGCAAACTTTTTAATTTACAGATATTTATAGCCAGATATAGTTCATTAAATAATGTTGATATAGACTGTTATTCAGGGCAAATTCATAACATTTCTTTTGAAATCAGATCTTACAAATAAATATTCCATAGATCAGTAGGTGACAATAATGGAATTTACTTTGTTTTGTTGATTCTTCCCTTTGTTAAACTTAACTAGAATAAAAAAAATTCTGCCTTCAATTCAAGTAGCACCAATCAACAATAATTCTATAAATTGTAATACTAACTAGACTAAGTTTTTTTGTTTCTTATAATCTCAATAAATGTTATGTGTAAAGATCTTCTTGACCTCTCTAAATATCCTGAGAGAAATTTAAAGAGAAGATATCCAAGGAAGAGTCATTTTTCCTTATTAAGAGAAAAACTTAGAAATATTGATGTTTTCTGACAAATGTGCAATCATTTCCATCATTAATTAATTATTAATTAATTAAACAAACTGAATGTTGCCAACTCAATGAAATACAATTTAATTCATAACTAAACTTAGAGAGCAGAGGAAAGAGTTCAACAATTTTATGTCATTTAAAATGAACTTACATAATAATAAATTATACTTTTATAATTTAATACTATTAACAAAATTAATAATAAACTACATATGAAATACTAAGGTGAAATTCAAAACTTATGTAATAAACCATAGAAGAATTCAAAAATATAATTCATATATCTTTATGGATCCATATTTCTGAGGGGTAAAGAGAAACAAACTCCTAAAATAGAAATTATAAACATGCATTCTTGATTTTGCCCATATAGTTCTTTAGAGTCCCAGTTGGAAATGATTTAAAATGTACTTCTTGTTTACATAATTTGCATGATTTTAAAAGATAATGTTGCAAAACTTTGAAAATGTTAATGTTCAAACTGAAAATCTCCACTACATGGAACTTTTTTCCTCTGGATCAGTACGTGGCTTATAATCAGTGGTTTGATCTGTTCCAGTGTCAACTGCCATGAGCTCTGCTTCATGGGGGAACTAGTCTTCTGTAAATTTTTTTGAACATAAGTATTTGTTACAAATATTTTAGTAAATGCTTTGTAGTTCTCTTGCTTGTGCATGTCTTGGCTGGCGTTACAGAAAAATAGTGCAAACATGATTTCCTTACTGGGGAATCAGGGGTTTTTCTTTCTTTCTTTCCTCCTCTCCTTCTTTCCTTCCTTCCTTCCTTCCTTCCTTCCTTCCTTCCTTCCTTCCTTCCTTCCTTCCTTCCTTCCTTCCTTCCTTCCTTTCTTCTTTCTTTCTTCTTTATTTTTTAATGTGTGCATGGGGGGGGCAGCGGTTGAATGTTTAGTTTTTCTCCCCCCTAAAACATCATGTTGTGGGAGCTTTAGAAAACTTTATACTGTATAAATACAAAAATAAAATATTTGCAAATTCAATGTAAAAAAAAAAAACAAGTACTATACTAAATACATTTTTTTCCACTACAAATACATGTGAGACACGTGGCAGTTCATTTGGGAATATTTTATATCATTATAAAAATAAAATATTGCACTGCTAATAGAATTGCACCTCATAGAATTGCCACAAAATGGCACCAAACCCTGACAGAAATAATTTTCCTTATACTAAAGCACATCATTTAATCAAAAATTCTTATTGCTAAGCAGATGATCATTTGAAAAATTTTACCCTATTTGTAAGAAACACTCTATAATTTAACAATACAGCAAGTGACAGCTCATAGTCAAACCCTAAGGCTAATTGACCAAATACTTATTAAATCATCATCAGTGACCTAAGTTATGTTGCTGGTGATTCGTTGATGGATAAGAATGACTCTAACTAAATTTTAGGTGTGGAATAGTAATAACTTACCTTTATTAAGTACTTTCTAGATGCTAAATAGATACTCTATGATAACAACTTAGATTCAATGAAGTTAAGTAACTTGCACAAGGTCACTAAACTAGTAAGCGTCCTAATCAGGATTCAAATCCAGGAAGACTGGTTTTGGTACCAACACCCTGAACCCCTATAGAGCATCTGGTAGTTCTCCTTTTTCAATGCGGAAACTGAGGTCTACTGAGTTAAAATAACTTGTTCAAAGTCACACAGATCGTTGTTGATGCCAGAACAAAGCCCGGATAGTTTACTCCATGTCCCAATCTTTTTGCACTGTAACAAACTGCTCCCCACTTTCCCCGGAGTTCCAATTTCTCTCAATATCACAGATTTTCATTTATCTTGTCCTCCTCAACTCCTTGTAAGATCTGTGCCTTTTTGCAGGGGCCAAGCTATCTGCTCCATGCATGGGCCAGCCTCACACAACACTCTAGATTCATCTGGACTTAAGTTTAGGCCATTTGGCCAAAATGGAAAGAAAAACCCTGAAATAGCCCAAATAGATAAGACAGTTACATTTTTAGACTGACAAAAGGATCTGACAAGAGACAAATAAATAATGAGGACAGAGGGAGAAATCTTGAAAACATTCAATACAAGAAAAGAATGGTGGGGGAGACTTAATCTGTAAAAGAGAGAATCCTTGAAAGAAGAGGAAATTTCTAGTTCTGAATATTTAGAGTCTGTTGTGATGGCTTCCTGCTAGTTGTACCCCTAGATCCATTCTTCACTTGTATTCACCCTGTGTCCCAGGATGATGACTCCTCTTTCCTCTGGCAGTGGAATTCACCAGCAGACCCTAAGAGAGAAGAAGAAATGTGAGGTAAGGTATTTGTTCCCCTCATTCCCTTCTTTTTGGGTCATTGTGGCTTGGCTATGAAATTCTTCCAAAGGCCCCCTTCCTTTCAGGCTGCCTTCTCCTGATGCTATCCTCCCTAAGTTGCAGAAACCACCTCCTTCCCTTGCCCCTTCAAACCTAGCCTTGATGACGGTTCTGCCAGGTTGGTAGTCCCAGAGCAGTGCATACTCTGGGCAGTGTCCCCAAGTCGCTGATTGATATAGCAGGTCGGGAATGTCATTAATTAATCGATAAAATCTCATTGGCAGTAAGTAGAGAATAAAAGAGGCATATTTCAACTGAATATGATTAAGAAGCTTTCTCTGAACCATATCAATAAAGGACGCAGCCTGAGGAAGCAGTGATCTTCATCATTTGAAGATTAAAAGTCAGGCAGACAGATAAGACTAGTCAGTACAGTGAAGCCCTTGGAAATGAAGTCCCCAAAACACAATTCACTTTTTGACTCATCAAGTAAATTGTGGTTGTTGCTGAAAGTGTACTGTAATAAGTGCTTCAGAGAGCATTACCATTTAACAGCCACTCTTTTAATAAAGCAGTTTTACTCTAGCTTAGACTCAGTCTTTGTATACACCTAACATAAATAAACAGTAAATAAATAAAGTAGGTCAAAAACAAAAGAAAAGTAAGGATATATAATATTTAGTATAATTATGTACTAAGAACATTGCTAAATTTTCTTTTTTTTGACAATTATTTTTTTAAATTAGCTTTTTTTTCCAGTTATAGTTCACATTCAATATTATTTTATATTAATTTCAGGTGTACAGCATAGTGGTTAGACATTTATATAATTTACGCAGCGATTGCCCTGATTAGTCTAGTACCCACCTGGCACTATACATCAGGTTTATTGGGCTTTAATTTATGTAGAGTAAGAATTAAGATATAAAGAGTTATAAAATGTAAGAGTTGAAACAAATTGGACAAAATCTCTGCCCTCAGGGATATTCCATGGAAACTTCAGACCCAGTATAAAGTTAGGTTTCAAATTACTTGACTAAACATATACCATCTTAGAAGTGCAGAGAAACATAGGTTTAAAATCTGGCAGTAGATGATGACAGTAACTGACCTGGGAGTAGGAGCCATTCACACTCCCTTGTTCTAAATCCAGGCTCTGCTACTTGCTAAGAGGGCAAACTTAGACTACATCAACTCTCTAGGCCATACTTTCTTCATTTCTAACATAGGGATTATCATTTATGTGGCTTAATATGATGCAGCATTTAGAATGATGTCTGGCACATAGTAAGAGCTCAATAAATGTTAGCTATTAACATTATTGGGGACATATTGTCACTTCCAGTCCAAATCCTAAATTGGCCTCTTGCCTGAAATTCTTTTAAGTTCAGGAAGAGCTATGTCTGTGAAAGTGTTTATTTTCTTCCTTGTTCCATCAGAGTTTAAGACAGCATCTGTCAATATTAGGGAGCTGAAGCTTACCTAAAGATAACAAACTAGGTAGGGGCTGGCCTGGTGGCTCAGGCGGTTGCAGCTCCATGCTCCTAACTCCAAGGGCTGCCGGTTCGATTCCCACATGGGCCAGTGGGCTCTCAACCACAAGGTTGCCAGTTCAATTCCTAGAGTCCCGCAAGGGATGGTGGGCTGTGCCCCCTGCAACTAACATTGAACACAGCATCTTGAGCTGAGCTGCCGCTGAGCTCCCAGATGGCTCAGTTGGTTGGAGCTCATCCTCTCAACCACAAGGTTGCCGGTTTGATTCCCGCAAGGGATGGTGGGCTGTGCCCCCTGCAACTAGAAACAGCAACTGGACCTGGAGCTGAGCTGCGACCTCCACAACTAAGACTGAAAGGACAACGACTTGAAGCTGAATTGCACCCTCCACAACTAAGATTGAAAAGACAACAACTTGACTTGGAAAAAAGGCCTGCAAGTACACACTGTTTCTCAATAAAGTCCTGTTCCCCCATCCCCAATAAGATCTTAAAAAAAAAAAAAAAAAAAAAAAAAAGATAACGATGAGATTTGGGTTTTCTTTCAACTTTGGAGTTTTAAGATTCAGCTTCATAGTGGTAGAACAATCAACAGACACTTCATGCCTAATAGTACAGAGCCTTTAAAATACCCCATCTATATTTATTGGCCTCTTTGCCTATGTACAATTATTGAGTCCCCTACAGCAGCATATCATTCCTCTAATCCTAGTTTATAAAATAATAAAGTAAGGCATGGACAGCTGGGACATGCCAGTAGCAAAGTCAATGTTAAAGACAGAATCAGAATTAAATATTGATGACGTGTTTTCTCCTTTTTACTTGCCAAATCAAACCAAAGTGTCTCTCTCTCTCTCTCTCTCTCTCTCTCTCTCTCTCTCTCTCTCTCTCTCTCTCTCTCCACTATATATGTATAACCATAGATAATAAATGTGTATATATAATATATAGGCATATGTATATGCATGTTTTATATATGTGTGTACATATACATATTCTGCCTAATATTTAAAAATATATTTTTTAGAATATGTTTGTTAATTTGAGCTAATTTTTTATAATTATCCAGAGTATTTTATATAGTGTAAGATAAATCCATTTTGTCAAGACACACACACATAAACCCTAATATATTTAAGAAAATTCAGTAAGTCACCTGAATGAAAGCATTACAAATGTGAATTATGCATGTGAAATAGGCTTAGATTCTTTTCAGTGAGCTTCTAATCATTTAGATTTACCTGATGTTTGAGCCTATATGGTCTTGAAAAAAAATCCGGCTTTGGAATGAAATTTAGAAAGGCAGAACGAAGCAGGCAAAGCCAAGTGATGAGAGCTGTCACACGATCCGCCGTGGGATAAAACTGGCAGGTTTTGCTTGGCTCTGGCCACAGGTGGAACATAATTTTGATGGCTTTATCTACAACTCTCTGGAGAATTTTTTTTTTCCACATCATGGAAATCTGGTTCAATTCAGTCTGACAGATGGATATCCAATTTGTAGAACTGTGGGAGCCCCTGTAACTCAGGACTAAAAGAGACACGGCCACCAGTCTTCCTGAAAACAATAAGTAACTTGTGACCCAGGGACATCTGTTGCTCGGTTTTCGCATTGTGCAAACCGTAATATATATGCAACGTCCCCTGCAGATAATCTTATTATGCTCCTTAAGTGTGGATGGAAGAACCAAATCAATTGTAGTAATAAATTCTGTATTTCCTTAATTGCATTTTAAATCAGGCTATGTAACATATACAGTTTGGCTTAGCTCTGAAAGTTCACTGTCGCTGAGATAAAATGGGGCCCTGGCTCTGTTCTCCAGGATCAACTAAATGGGTCGGTGTCCATGAAAATGTTATTTGAAAATTCCTCTTGAGACATGTCAGTTTTTATTCAGAAATTGAATTTCATTCATAATTTGAAACTGGGAATGTTCAATCATGAAGATTACAAAATGATATAGTTTTCCTCCTTTCCTGTTGTTCCGTCTTCCTGTATATTGCATTATCCCTTCATACATTTGGAAATGCAAGACCTAAAAGACTAATTAGAGAGATAAAATGACATCTTGGATAATGAATTATCTTTCAAGAAAGCTCATTTTTTTAAACAAATTTGGCTGTATTTTTAAGACCAGCAGTCTACACAAATAAGTGCATGTAAAAGTTTCTTACATTTCTTTTTTATCTTATCACCTGCATGGCCTTTCATGATCCACAGAAGAAAACCAACTCTGTGCTCAGTTTTTACGAAAAGACTAGCAGGTAGCGCCCTTGTTTGGAAAGTTCTTTCCCCACCTCTCCCCACCCTAAGTTTGATCGGTCCCTTTTTTTGATTCAAGTTTCCACTCACAACTTTATCAGACTTCTTTTCTACACCCAGTTCCATTGCCTCACTTTCTATCCACCCTCTGTTTTTTATTCATAACACATCATTATTGATAGATTTATTTCTGTGTTGTCTGTCTCTCCTACTAGGATATAAGCTACATCAGAGGAAGTACTTTATCTGTTGTGTTTTTTTTTCCTCTGGTGTGTACCAGTACCTGCAAAAAGTGCCTGGCATATAGCATTTTCTCAATAAATGTTTATTGAATGATTAAAGGTGAATTGATCCCAAAGAAAAATAAATAAATCTGCTACCCTCTCAGACTTCCCGGGATTTACTCCTCCTCTTTTGTGACTTCTATGTTCTTATTTTCTCTCACCCTATTTTCAGTCAAACCAAAGTGGGTTCTCATATCTATCCTCGTTTAACATCTTTTCTTTAATATCTCTCTGCCTCTGGTTTTCATTTTTCCTTTAATATCTCTGCCTTTATATAGCAGACGATAAACTCAGGTCAGGGTGAGATGCAGATGCTGTGTATGTATTTCTGGACTTCACTTTGGGGAAAAGATGAGGTTTTTCTCATAATCCATGCTTTTTATATCAGTCGTAGAATCCACTTTGCAAAAACTCTCTGAGAAGTTTCCATCTATCAGATGCTCAATTCACCATTTCCTCACAGTTTTTGTAAGAAAACTTATAGTAAGAGAAGAGTGGAGAGGGTGGAGTTATTAGAGCTGCTAGTCCTCCTTTCCACAAGCATTGCCTCCTTTTTCATGGACTTAGAAATTGCCAGATTTCCCAGTACTTTTTACTTCATTTCATTTGGTATATAAAATATGTTAAAATACAAAATATAGTCATGCCCAGCTTTGGAATCCCTACATTAAGCCCCTTTTCTCTGGTATTTTCCTATCAGTGACTGTAACTCCATATTAAAAATGGAACTGCTTGCACTTCTCAGAGTGAAAATCAAAGTTGCTTCCTTACACCTCCTAACAAAAACGTGACTGCTCCATCTCAATCACAAACCTCCCTCTGTCCCAGATGGCAATAAAAAAACGTGGGAGAGAAACTTGGGTGAGAGATACACATGGGAGTCTGTTGATGAAGCCACTGGGAATATTGTCCCAAATGAATGTTTGTGATTCAATCTTTTCTACTGTCTATAGTAAGCAGCTAGAATACTCCCCAAGGAACTGCAGAGTGTTGCCTCTACAGAAGAGCAGGAGCATATGGACTTTTTGACAGTGCAAAAGTTGTGTATTTTGAAATGAGAGTCTAGAATTTCAGGGTTAGGCCAGAACGGGAAACACACATATGTACACGCTTTCCTAGTATCCTAAGGGTAATAAGTAGGCAAAATTGAACACATTGGGATTCTGTTTTTCTTTTTTTTTTTTCAAACAAATACTTTGGCAACCTAGTTTTGTTCAGTTTGCAGAGTGATTCTCCTATTAAATCTATTACCATTAAGTAAAACTTTCTTTTTGCTGAACGGTACCTAAACTCAGTACTATTAATTTAATTTACTGTGGAAAACTTCACTTCATAGATTTTACTGCAATATATTACCATATCCCCCCGCCCCAGTAACCTATATTCTATAAGCCCTGCAATCTTTTCCTTTTCTTCACTTAAGAGGTAAGTTAAATGCACATCTAGTAGGTGAATTTATTTATTTATTTTATTTTTCAGTTTTTATTTATTTATTTTTTTATATTAGTTTCAGGTAGTAGGTGAATTTAAATGATGAGGTTTGATCAATAAAAGGCACCTTACATGGTAGATTTAAATATAATGTCAGGAAGGGGCAGAAAAGCATCGATTTTTTTTCCATGTCTCTTTCATCAGCAAATGCTTATGAAATCAGGGAGGCCTCTCATCATTATATTATATTTTATTACATTATATCATATCATGTCATATATCAGATCATATCATATTATACCTGGTCTTATAGTAAAATAAGACCGGGTCTTATGTTAATTTTTGCTCCGGAAGATGCATTAGAGCTGATTGTCCCACTAGGTCTTATTTCCGGGGAAACACTGTAAGCTAACAGTAAAGCCACAGAAATAAGGTGTTAGTGGCATCTTATCGTCAGCAATAAGGAGCGGCAGCAGAAATAAGTCGTCATCAGTGAAAACAACTAGAATGCTTGTGGCACTGACTTTTTTTCAACTGCTGACCCTGACCTGCCCCTACAGCAGGAATCTACAAGTGGGACGCGAGGATCCACCTAGACTTCAATAAACATCTAGACATCTATCAGTTTCATCTATCGCCTACCTTGCTTCCAAAGAATTAGAGCTTCCAGCAATTTAAAAAACAATTAGGGGGAAAAAATCTAGATCAAAGAAAAAAATTGAGGGCAGAAAAAAATGAAATCAGAGCCGAGGTTAGTACATGAAAGACATGCCATAGAATCTGGTGGATGTGACCTAGGTGGGCCACAATTTTGACTCTAAAAGCCCTCTCGAAGCCAAGCAAAGTGGGAAACATAATAAATTATATGATTTAATTGCTCACAAGATAAAATTGAACTAGTTGCTCAGTTCTTTTTCAGGTACTGAGAAAATTGTTTCATATACACAGATGTGTGTAATGTCACAAATAATGTTGTCTCAAAAACAGACTTTATAGTAAATGTAAGATATTTTACAGGAAGGTTTCTTATAATATGCTAATGATGTGATGAATCATTAAAAGGAAATCTGCAAATAACCCAAATAAGGGTCTTTCCTGGACAAGTTAACGCCATGAACTGAAGGTACTAGATAGTGTATGTTGTTTTCCACTGAGCTTTTGCTTAGATGCAGCACCCTCCATGTACATACTCTGAGAAGGTTCAGAAATGCGGATATTCTATACTGCTGGTGATGTGCATACCTTTATACTTTTATCATTCAGTCACACTATTGGCAAATTAACAACTACTTTCTTTTTTCCTCCAACAACTACTTTTTAATGTCAAGAGTCCTAATGGGGAAGCATGCCTTAGTAGAGATGCTTTTCATAAAAAGTACTTTATTTGAACTTATAAAACAAATGGGATTTGCTTAAAAGTGACATAATTATATATTAAAGATACACTATTAACTGACTTTACTGAATAGTTAAAACAAACCTGACACATAATTATAAGCCTGTACGAGTTTAGCTTTGAATACTAAGCCTACTTCACAATGAGAGTTTATATTGTCTAACCATAGATGATTCCATCAACCTGCCATTCCTGCTCTTGAAAAACATGGCTCCTATTCTCTGTTTCTGTTAAATCTGTATATGTGTGCCCAGAGGATTGAATCTGTGTATGTGTGCCCACTGTACTTACTCTGTATCCAGTACCAGTATAGTACCAGAGTCCTATAGCTTTGGAGGTGAATCCAGATAAGCTGTCTTTCATTTTCCCTACTTTCGTTCCCTTACGTCCCTTTGCTTTTATATATAATCTATCTTTCTGCTGCTACACATTCTTCTGGATAGCATGAGGCATTTCTACCAAAGCTGCTTTTCTCTTTTGAGCTTCTCTGGACACCTATTTGGTCTCTGTCATACTGTCATGGCTTTCAATTGCCCTCCCAGTACCACCTATCCTGCACTCGTGTCTCACTCCTTGTGGTCAGGTGCCCCCAAGGGGCAGTTCCCACTCCGTGACGGCTCATTCCCACACAGTTCCCCACCGAACACATTTAGACATTCTCCGTGCCTTGCATCACAAGAGGTTCTCAACCTCGGGGAACTCAGTGCTGGTGGAAAGAAACCTCTGAATTCTTAGTGAGAGCCACCAAGAAGACAACTGTCCTCTCCCTGGGAATCCAAACAACTCTCTACACATAATTCTTTCCTTCTCCGTTCATTTGAAGTCCTCATGTCACAGCTATAAGAGGAGATCAAAGTGGCTTTCTATCTCTAGGGCTGCGCAGACATCAGAAAAACTTTGATACTTAATATTGCCCCAATGTGTGGTACACATGCATCTTTTTGTTTTAAGAAGTGAACTCTCAAAAACACACAGAGGGGGAAAATGCTTCATAGTGAATTTTCTTGAAGCAGCACAGACTTACTGTCCACCACCCTAGAGAGTGAACTAACATCAGCAATAGCATATTCAGGAAAAAAAATAAAAAACACTCCTAAGGTCACCCAAGGAGCTCCCCAAATGGCCATGACAAATTTCACGATCTCAGAAACTTTTTTCTCCATCAATACTGGTATAATGATTTTTGTTTTAGGAAGAAGGTAGTCTTTAAAGTAAACAGCTCCATTAAACAACACAAAAACAAAGTGATTTCATATGACATTCTCTCATATGTAGGAAACTATTGTTATATCTTTATCATTAATTACATATAATGACCATATACTGCACAGAACATTCTACGGCTATATGCTTTCAGAGAGAGAGAGAGAGAGAGAGAAAGTCTTGATCACTCTCTCCCATTATTTCAATTCTAAGCAAAGTTCTCAGAACAAATGCTACTCTTTAAGAGCCAATCTAGCAACTCGGGATGGTGCCTTAATATGTTCAGATCACGTGGGTACTAATTAGTTTACTGACAGCAAAATCATTCTATGAATGGAGCTCTCTTGACTTTGATAATTAATTGCAGTTCCCCAAAAGTAATTGGCACCCAGTGAGCAGCTCACATGCTTGAAAGAGCTGATTCCTCTAATCAGGGTACGGCCTATAAAACAATCCAGTGAGGTATGGTACTATTATTCCATCAAAAAGCTGAGACAATACAAGACGATTCAACCCATTATTTTCTTTGATAAACGATACCCATAATTGGCAGATAAGGTAAAAAGCACATGTAAAGAATGGACCTTTTAAAAAAGGATTATGATTAATGAGAACTAGCACATATGATGTTTTTTTTCTTATAAATGCTTTACAAATACTCATTTATCCTTACAAATCTTCATGACATTGGTGCATCATTATTATCTCCATTTTAAAGATGAAGAGAGCAAGGCAGAGAGAGGTTAAATAGATTGCCTAGTAAATTGCCCAAGGATACGGCATTAGTGAATGGAAAATCTAGATTTGAACTTGGCAGGCTTGGTCCGGAATCTGTGTTTTTAATTACCACATTATAATTCTTACTTAGAAACAGAAAATCAGAAATACATCCTAATGGGCATAAATTGCATCTAATGCTGAGCAAATTTGGGTTCTAATGTATTTCGATGTTTACACAGAGAGTACCTGTCATTAATAGTAATAATAATAATTCAGCTTCTTGAGCACCTACTATGCACTGAGCATGTTGTATACGTCACTTCTAACAATATCCTTTCAAAGCAATTAGGTGATCCATGTATATACAAATAAAGAACTTTAGAGAAGTTGAGTCATTTGCTTCAGTTTCCATAGTAAGTAGCATCACTTGGATTTACAGCCAGGTCTCTCTGGGTTCAAAAATCATGTGTGTTCTAGTTAGGATTCTTCTCACTTGAGACTATTTGATAAAACAATAATTGTGCTCCATAGTTCATCTGAGTGTTATGTTTTTCAATTTATGTTTTTCGAACAGATTTATAAATAAATACAATGTAACAAGAAGATGGAAGAGAATGAAAAACAAGATTAAGAGTTTAACTTAAGTTACATTAACCTTTAGTCAGCATGGACCGGTGAAATGGGTAAATAGAAATTCACCCACCATTCCAATTTTAGCTAATGCCATATTTCTTTAAGAATAACTTCCAGATGCTGGCTTGGGTGTCCATTTTGTTATTTCTGGCAAAGAAAACTCTTTTGCATTTTGCCAGCCTGAGAGAGCAGAGTCGATTAATCAGTGCCAGCCATAATTTGTTCTTCTAGCATAAAAGCACACAACTTTTCCTTGGAATGCTTTTAGTTATAACCATTTTTCCTCCATTTTTGCCCATGAAAATGTATATTTATATTTCTACCATGAACTGTGTCAGGATTTAGTGCTAGTCTGTTAGTTTAGTGAGTTAATGATCATTAACCAGTAAGTGGCAAACTCCTTGGGGAACACAGTCATCCTTCTAAAGCAATGGTTCTCAAACTTTAGTATTTATTAGAATTGCCTAGCATGTTAATAAATGACACAGAGGCTTACTGAACTAACAGAGGGCCTGGGTTTTTGCATTTTTACCACTTTACCAAGTGATTCTGATATCAAACAAAGTTTGAGAACACTGTTCAGTGTTCATATCAGCTGTTTTCTGGTTCTCAAAACTATGCCAATAGAGGTGGGGGGTGGGTGATGAGGGTAAAGGGGATCAAATATATGGTGATGGAAGGAGAACTGACTCTGGATGGTGAACACACAATGGGATTTATAGACGATGCAATACAGAATTGTACACCTGAAATCTATGTAAATTTACTAACAATTGTCACCCCAATAAAATTAATTAAAAAAAAAAAACTATGCCAATAAAGCTTCCCAGATTCATGTCTCCCTTCTCTACCCAGTTCTTGAACTGAAGCAATGGAGTTTATAGAAGTTGCCCTTGCAAATCCAAATGGCTGCTAAGCTATCTTCTGAGTCACAGTTTCTCCCTGTCCATATGCCCTCTTCCCACAACTGAGCTTAGATTCTTATCTTCTTAGTGTTATTACAGACACCTGGACATGGGGACTCTTCTTTACAATACCAGCTCTGGGACCCTACTTACATCTTGTTCTGGCCCTTCCCTCTGCCTGGGTCCCACAATGTATCCATAAAAACCTATTTCCACATAAATATATCCTAAGCAATAGACCTACCTCGTTTGATTTTGAATGCCACCTAACACAGTATTCTTAAACTTTGGTTTGTGTTTTAGGCAGCCTCTAAGATGCCCCCACGTGATTCTTTCCTCCTAGAATTCACCTTTGTGTCATTCCTTTATGTTGAATGTGGACTGGACTTATTGATTCTCTTCTAATGAATAAGTGATGCGAGGTCATTTCTGAGATGAAGTTCTGAAAAAGACTGTGCTTCCACGTTGGCAGTTTCGTCCACTGTCTTTCTTGGATTGCTCACCCTGGAAGCATATAGCTGCCATGTCATGAGGAAGCCTGTGAAAAGGTCCACCTGGCAAGGGACCAACTGCCATTAAACAAGTTGTGAGAAGAAATATGATAAGCCTTGTAGTGAGCATAAAAATCCCATTGGACAACTTAAGCCAGGAATCAGTGTTAACGGGCTCAATGAGAAGTACTCACCTCTAGTTCTCATTTTATGAAAGGAGATGTCCAAAAGAATAAACCATATTAAATGTACAGCAATTGCCCGCAAAAGAAACTGTTGGAAGAAATAAGATAAACCTTATGTGAGCATAAAAATCTGTTATATGTATCTGCGGAGACCTCTTCTGGTTTGTTCTAAAATATAGCCAACTTCCCGATTTTAGACAAAGTGCTTTGTTAGTTAAGGGAAACGAACAGAGAATAAGAAGAGTGAAAACACAGTCTTCTTAGGAGTTATGGAAGTTCTTTTGGAACTCATGTGTCTTGGAACAAGAGAACAATATTAAAACTGTGACCACACAGCAAGGTCTGTACAATAAAAATAAGGTATAGCATATTGGAAATTATAATAATTGAGCCAAAATTTAATAGAGCAGGAAAAGAAATTTCAACATTGTGATGATATTATGCAGAACCCAACTTGTGGTTATTTCTAAGAAAAATATCTTAATATTTTTCATGTGTACCCAACTTTTTAATCAAGTAAGTAATTTCTAAACTCAAAAATACCTTACAATTTTTAAACTAACATATTTTAAATATATTTTTTCACTTTGTTTGAGGTAACATTTATTTTTAAAATGTTTTCTAACTTTCAGATATTTAGCAATTGAGCATTTTTTTTTTATGATAACCAGCCAGGATTATATTACTGCTTATTTTTATCTATGTGTAAAACAAAATATTATAAACATACAATTTCTGATTTCCCGATCGAATCCCATGTGTCTTCTACAGAACAAAACAAAATAAATGTTATTTCCAGGTCCCCCCACTTCTGAATAACAACATACTTTAAGTTCATCTACTCTAATATTACAAATGTATCCAACATGAAAATACTGACAAAATCCCTTTTGAATCAGTGAACAGATTTAAGGAATCAAATGATAGGCTTTTGAAAGCTGTTTTAAATTATTTCATCATAAGAGCACTGTGTAGTCCCCACAATCTCACCACACTTAAAATTTAATTTATAAGCTCTTAGTCTCTTCTACACTCATAGATAGTCTTCAAATTTATAAAAATCAGATGATATTGTGAATACTACTTTGTAACTTGATTTTTTTTCTCTCTAAAATATGTATCTCATGTCTTCCCCTATTATTAAATATATAATATTTTATTATCTGGATGTCTTACTACTTATTTAATCTATTTTCTACTATTCAATGTTCAGATTGTAAATTTTCAATACAATTAACTCTAGTAAATAGTCTCAGATAAATTTTTGTGCATATCCCAGATTATTTATGCATGTTTCTCTGTCGCCTTTCATTTTTGGCTTTTATAGTAGAAAATGTAACTTTATTGCTATATGTTAGTACTTGTATTAGCTGTGATTCTGAATATTTAAAAATTGTACAATGCATTTTTAGTGGCTTCATAATATTCCACCCTAGATAGGTACCAAAAGTACTCAATCGTTTCCCAGTTTTTACTGTCAGATTCCTTCTAAATAATCCCTTTTGTAATGCTGCAAATAACATTTTTGTAAATAACTATAATTTATATTTCTTTTTTATCCTGAGGGCAGATTCCCAAAAGAAATTAGCAGAAGGAAGAGTATAACTAAGGTGCTTTTCAGAAAGGTTTTACAAATTTATCAGCATGGGATAGCATTTGTTATGGGTTAAATTGTGTCCCACAAAAAGATATCTTGAAGTCCTAGCTCCTAAGACTTATGACAGGATGGGACCAGAATAACAGGAGTGCATACGTAGTTTTAGAACCTTATTCGGAATTAGGGTTAGCTTTATCAAGTTTAGATGAAGTTCGTACTGAATTAGGGTGCACCATATTTCAATATAATTTGTATCTTTATAAGAAGAGAGCAGACACAGACACAGACACAAAGGAAAGACTGCCATGAGAAGATAGAGGCAAAGACTGAAGTTATGCTGCCACTAGCCAAGGAAGGCCTGAGAATACCAGGAGCCAGAGGAAACAAAGAAGAATTCTCCCTTCCAGGGAGTGTGGCCCTATCAATGTCTTGATTTTAGAACTCTAGCCCCCAGAACTGTGATAAGATATATTTATTTTCTTTTAAGCCATCTAGTTCGTGATACTTTGTTATAGCATCTCTGCAAAAGGAATACAGCATTGTTTTCAAAATATTTGCTATTTTAAAAGACTAGTATTAACCTGTTCTGATTTTCAAATATATCTGCTAAATTAAAATGTCAGAATGGTATTGAATTGTTCCGAATTTCATTGAAGTTAAACATTTGGATGTGAACTAGACATTTATTTCCTCTTCTATGAATTATCTCAATATTTTTATACTTTTTTCTCTAATTATAAATTTAGTGTTCTTTTTAATCAGTATACTAAGAATATTACTTGTTATCCATTACATATACTACATTTTCCTTTATGTTTTTGATTTGCATTATAACTCACTGCCTTAATGTATAGAATAAACAGGAATCATTTTATCATATTTACAAAATATTTTGATTTCATTAAAATAATCTGTCAAAATACAACAACAACAAAAATTATTACTTGCTTTCCTTTATTTAATGATTCTGGCATAAAATTCTCTGGAAAATTATATAAATTATATCAAAAGTCTAAAAAGAGCAGTCTTTGGGGGGTGGGGTAGGGAAGGAGAATGACAGGACTGCATATGTAGTTTTATTCTTCTGAAGGGCAGATTAGGGATAGAGGATATTTTTCCTCATCATAAACTGACACATTTATAACAAGACTATTTTCACTCTAACATGCATAATATGGGAAAAAACTTCCATTAAACACAGCAGAAGAGGAACTTGTGTGATTATAAACAAGGTGAAGAAAACTTAACATTGATTTTTGAAAGAAATAGCATGTGCTTTTATTTCCTAGAAGGTAGGGGGGAATGATGGAAGGAGGGAGGGAGGGAAAGACTATGAGAAAAAAAGCTCGAGAAAACTTTGAAGAAACAAAAGCAATTAGAATATTTTTAGATAAAGAAATAATGGTGTTTTGTGATGAAGGGATGAAGCTAAAGGTAAGTCATACAGAACTGCAGGAGTTATGATTCTGTCAGAATCCCTTCTCCATTATAAAAGCAAGAGGCCATGATGATAATCACTGTGAGAACCTCTCAGATAAGGATTTATCTCCAAGAATAGCAATAAAACGCTGACAAGTACAATTTAATTATGATAGAGTAGGTCTTGAATGACTGTAAATCTACCACTGGGGTCTGTATAAAAATTAAGATGCAGGAGTATATGTTTTAATTTATAGGATTCTTCTTTGGACTGCTTATAAATCAAAAGAGTAGCAGAAATTTCAAGGACAAAACAAACATTCTGATCATTTTCTGAGGCCTTCTTGGATGGGTTAGGATTTTCCTTTGATTCTGTCAAGTCAGTGACCCAGAATCCTCACACTTACTCTTTTCTGTACCTCGTGACGGCCTCAGTCAGAAGACCCAATGAATAGATACCACGTGATGATATGGTATAGACTCCTAAAATTTAATTGCAATATCTGTGAGCAAGGAATCAAGTAGAATCTTGCAAACCTAATTAATAAGTAGACCCTAACATGTAAAATAATATGTAAACAAAAACAACATATGAACTTGTTCAGTTAATTATGGATAACTATATAGAAATTATTTACTTAACCTTCATAATTATACAAAATAGGCTTTATTATGCTCCCCTTTTATAACCAATGAAATATTGATTTGCTTTGACATAAGGAAAATAGAAAATAATGGATAATTTGTTTTCCGCCTTATCAAAGGAAAATGTTTTTATAAATCCAATAACGGTTAATGATTTTTCTTATGTTGCATTTGAGATTAATTGCTTGAATATGCATGTTATCATGTTTCAATATGGGTAAATATTATGGAAATGGTTGCCCAGTTCTAACTCTTATTCTTCATTCCATCCAAATCTTTTAAATAGCCTTCCATGGTAATAAAATAACCGTGTGACAACAAAAAATAGAGAATATATTGGTGCAGGAGCTTAGAGAGATACATGGTAAAAGCAGGGCTGAAATACTTGATGCGAAGATTTAAATTGGGGTGGCTGCCTAGTTCATAACAAATTGAGACTTTCGTTTTCCGTTGCAAATACCACCTCACCACTCTGCTCTGATATAATGGGATCCTATATTTCTGGCCACCGTGATTAAGGCAATGGTTCTCAACAAGGGACAATTCTATTTACTAGGAGACATTTGTCAATTTTAGAGACATTTTTGTTTGTACACCTTAGGGTGGTGGGAGGTGCTACAGCAAACTAATGGATAAAGGCCAGAGGTGCTGTTAAATCTCCTACGATACATTATACAGCCACCCACAACACACAGTTAGCTGGCCCAGAATGTAAATATGCCTAGGGGATAAACCCTGATCTCAGAACAAATCAAGCAAAGTCAATCAGAACTTTTCTTTCTTAAAAGTATTTCTTTTGTTTTTAAACCTTAAAGATGAGGAAACAAACCTCAGTTTTCCTGGGTGACAAAGATTGGAAACTGGAGTCTAGAAACCACCTGATTCACATGGCAGCTGGTGAGGCTGAAGACTCCATACAAAAGAAGCAGAGCGGGAAGCAGAAATGTCAGAGCCCTGCGGGCCTCTCAGTTCCATCTCTGGATGCACTGCCCCCTGTGATGATCAACCTTTTCCAGGTAAATTGTGTGCGTTATGTTCTGTTGAGTCAGTCTGACTCCTGGTGACCGTGGGAATGAGTGGCGTCCACAGTGTCCTGTCCTCACAGCCCTGGTCAGCTCCCGTAGACTCTTGCCTCTGGCTTCGTTCATGGAGTCAGCCCATCTCATATTTGGTCTTCCTCTTTTCCTGCTGCCTTCTATTTTCCCAGCATTGTTGTCCGGTCCAAAGAACCCTGACTTCTCATGATGTGGCCAAAGTAGGACAGCTTCAATTTTGTCATTTTCGCCTACTCCAATGTTTCAGGCTTAATTTGTTCTGGGACCCACTTCTTTATCTATCTAGAGGCCAGAGTATCCACGGAAATCTCCTCGAACACCGGATTTCATATGCATCTTTTTTTTTTTTCTTTTCAACCTTCTTCACTGTCCAACTTTTGCATCTGTACATAGTAATTGGGAATATGAGGGTGTGGATGATCTTCCTAAGTTTCATTAACAGTGAGAGTAACCATATGGACGTATATTTCTTAAATGTGGTATTTAAGGTCTCACACTCTTCTTCATATCCTGTTCCCAGAGAAGCTCAGGTGAGATGCTAGCCCCACAGTCGTACCACCTAGAGTAGATTTGTGTGTTCCCCATGTTTACTGTCAGTGAGCAGAGCTCCCCGGCTGACCAATCTGAGACCTCCAAGCTTCTTATTCCACTGCTTACACCTATGCGATGTAAAGCTGTATCAGAGGGGCAGAGTGAGGCCATTGTCAGGCTGTAGCAGTGGTTAAAGAAACCAATGTGTATGACGTATGTACACTCTGTCAAGCTGACTCCAGACCCTCGTAGTCATGAGTTACGTTTTTGTAACTCTTAAAACACTTTTGGTTCCAACCCTGCCACTTCTGGGATGCAAGGTGATCACAGAGGCATTCAATCTGGACCCAGAACCTCCCTCATGCTTCTTTCTCTTCTGACTTGGAGCTAGGGCCAGACCACGAGTCCCATCTCCCTCAGCCATCCTGAGGTGTTTATGTGTCTGTGGTAGAGAGGCAGGGTATTAAAGAGCGGGAGAGGATTTTGGGAAAGCTCTGTCTCCAGGTTTCTCAAACCAATGGAATGGTCTCACACTCAGGACTCTGAATACCATGATTTCAGGTTTGTCCCCCCCCCCCCGTCACAAATATTTATTGAGAGATTACTGAGTTCCAAGCACCATTCTAGGTGGCGGGAAAATAGCAATAAACAAAATAAGTCATTCTTGTCAAGGAGCATATACCGGGGATGCCAAAATAATGTACACATTTTAAGAGTTGTTATCTGTGTATTACTTTTTGAAGTTGAATTGAATTACAGTAGCAATGTGTAGTATGACGTTCGCTCAAAAGATGGCGTTAATCAAATGAATGCTACCATCATTCATTGTATTACAATTTTAACAGCTTTTTCCTTTCTTAAAACGTGCATACATTTTTTTGCCACCCTCTGTATTATAGAAGAGGAACATAATGGTAAGCAAATAATAAATAAATATATGTGTTATGATGATTGTGCATTAAAAAAATCAGGATATATCAGACATTGTCACAAAAATGCTGTACTAATAATCACTAAAATCACGTCAGTGTCTGTGGGGACAGAGTCCCAGAGAGCAGTTTCCAGGCTCTCGGCCTCACGTGGAAAGGTGCTGACTCTGGTAGTAGATGGCCATCAACTGTGGCTAGTTGGCTAATTGGTTACCAATTAGCCCCTGATATAACTGCAGCAGCTGCACTGGTTGGTGAGTCAGTCAATCGGTTGGCAGGCAGAAAAGCGGACAGCAGGTCGGAGGTTGTGTGACTCCAGCCTCCAGTGAGACTATAGTGGTATGACTCCCCTACCTATGGCTCCGTGGGTGTTCCTTTTTGGCCTCACCATGCCCTGCATTCTTATGTGGGGAGCGGGAGCTGAGATCCCACAGGCCGCCTCACACGGCAAATGGCTGAGCAAGCAGGGTCTCCCGCACGACAGTGTCCTACAGCAATAAACATTTATTTGGCTCAAGTTTCCACAGTCTGCAGGAGATCAGCCGAGGTGTGAGCTGGGTGGTTCTGCAAATTTCAGCTGAGTTCACTCATTGGTTTGCACATTGGAGGCGGACTAAACTGGCTGGACTCAACCAAGATGGCTGGGCCGGGATGCCTCTGCTCCACATCACTCTCACCCTCCTCTTGGAATCGACAGGCTACACACATGTCCTCCCCATGACGATATCAGAAGAGCAAGAGATCAAAGCCAACCCACGAAGTGCATTGAAAATTCTACTTGCATTGCATCCACCTAAACAAATACGAAGGTCGAGGAACAGAGAATACAGTTTACCCACTAATACAGGAAAATGGGGAGTGGATTTTTTTTGAACAATGACTAATCTACCATATAGCATAAGAGGATAGAGAGTTATGGGGAATGTTCATTTAAATAGGATGCCAGGACCATTTTCACTGGAAAGGTGGCATTTGAACAAGGAAAAATAGTGGAGAGTAGGGCATAAAAATATCTGAGGGGAAAAGATTTAAAGCAGAGAGACCAGTCCTTTCAAAGGCTCTGAAGTAGGAGCATGTGTGTCTGTTCAGGTACACATAAATAAATAAATGTGAAGGGGAGGAAGAGGCAATGAGGCCAAGGACAGACTGACCAGATCATGTCACAGGAGCCACATGAGGATGGTGGATTTTATTCTGAGTGACATAGGACACCAAATGGCACTTTGAAAAAACAGACTGACATTATCTGATTTAAACTTTAAAAGGATTAATCTGGCAATGATTTTAGAATCATTTATACTAAATATTAATATATTCTGCTATTTTACTTTTTAAAAATCTAGGAAGTAAACGTGTGTGTGTGGGGGGGGTCATGAACTGTGTTATCTATATTGTATCCTTACTATTTTTTTTTTAACTTAAATGTATTGGGATGACTATGGCTAGTAAAATTGCATAGGTTTCAAGTGTACAATTCTGTATTACATCAGCTATATATCACATTGTGTGCTCACCACCCAGAGTCAGTTCTCTTTCCATCACCATATATTTGACCCTCTTTATCCTCTTCCATGATCCCCCTTCCCACCTTTTGGTGAGGCAAACCAAAGACCCTTTACACATTTAGTCTACAGCAAGTTTGCCTGGTCTAAGTGGGCATGATAATTAAGGGTCATAATAATCTACTCAGGTAAAGAATTTGGGCTCATGTGGAGGACAGTTTGTTTTCCTGAAAAAGAGAAAATCAATTGTTTTCTGATAGGACACCCCTTTGATAAAATGTTCTCATATTAAAAGTCCCTATCTCAGTGCAATTTCACATTATACACTTGAAAATAAATCTTTACTCTAAGTTGGCTTTTATCAATTTTGTGATACAGAGAGGATATTTTTTTGAAACCTAGTGTCCTTTGATTTTTTCTTTACTTCTTTTTTTAATAGCTTTGTTCTGGTCTGTTTAATACAGACACTGTACATATTTAATATATACAATTTTAGGAGTTTGAACTTTGCTTCTTTTTTTTTTTTCATTTCAGCCTTGTCAGACTTTATTATAGTAACAACAAATTATAATATAGTGAGCTTCCTTTATACTTACTATTATCTTCTTTAGTCCTTACCAGAATCCAATGAAGTTGGGTTTAGAGAGTAGTAATTCTTGTCTTTCACTTGACAATTTCCTTTATAGACTAATAGCTACTCTTTCCAGGAGAGAACAGTATCGGAGGGTAAGTAACTGGTCTCACTTCCATCCTGCCCCCCCACTTTTTTCTGTTTATGTGTTTTATTTTTTTAAAGATTTTTATTAAAATATAGTTAACATACAATATTATATTAGTTTCAGGTGTACACAATAGGTATTTGACATCCATATACCTAAAGAAGTGATCACCATAAGTCCAGCAAAACTCTGGCAGCATACCATACTATCACAATATTATTGACTATATGCCTTGTGCTGTACATTACATCTCCATGACTTATTTGTTTTATACCAGGAAATTTAGACCACTTATTGCCCTTCACTTTCCCCCCTTTTCATTTTTCAGTTACAGTTAACATTCAATATTATTTTATATTAATTTCAGGTGTATACCATGTGGTTAGACATTGCTATAATTTAGGAAGCAATCCCCCTGACTAATCTAGTACCAACCAGGCTCTAGACATAGTTATTACCACGTTATAGATTATATTCCGTATGCTTTACTTTACATCCCCAGAATTATTTTGTAACTACCAATTTGTACTTCGGAATCCCTTCGCCTTTTTCACCCTGCCCCCAACATCTTCCCATTTATCACCCCAACAAATCTAGTACCCATCTGGCACCATACATAGTTATTATAATATTATTGATATATAATCTATAATATTATTGATATATAATGTAAATCTTTATGCTATATCCTACATCACCATGACTACTTTGTAATAACCAATTTGTACTTCTTAATCTCTTCCCCTTCTTCACCCACCACCTGAAATCCCTGCCATCTGGCAATCGTCAAAATGTTCCCTGTATCTATGAGTCTCTTTCTATTGTGTTTGTTTATTTTGTTCTTTAGATTCCACATATAAGCAAAATCCCATTGCATCTGTCTTTCACTGTCTGACATACTCAACTCAGCACAATATCCCCCAGGTCCATCCATGCTGCGACAGATGGCAAGAACCCATTCCCTTCCCTGGGTGAGCAATATTCCATTGCATATATGTACCACCTGCTCTTTATCCATTCTTTTATTTATGGATACCCAGGCTGCCTCCACATCTTGGCCATTGTAAATAATGCTGCAATGAACATATGGATGCTCACGTCCTCTTGAAGTAGCAGTTTGGGTTTCATCAGATAAATACCAGGAAGTTGGATTACTGAGCCCTTCTTTGTCTAATGTTATAACCTTTGTTTTAAAGTCTATTTTGTCTGGTATAAGTATTGCTACCCTAGTTTTTTCTTTCATGAAATAACATTTTCATTTTCATGAAATAATATTTTCCATTACTTTACTTTCAGTCTATGTGTGTCTTTCAATCTGAAGTGAGCCTCTTGTAGGTAACATATGTAAGGATTTTGTTTTCTTACCCATTCAGCCACCCTATGTTTTTGAGTGGAGCATTTAACTTACATTGAAAGCAATTGTTGACAGATATTTTTGATATACCCCCCCACCTTAAAGAAGTCCTTCTAACATTCCTTGTTATTTTTTTAAAGATTTTTATTAAAATATAGTTAACATACAATATTATATTAGTTCAGATCATGAACTCCTTTAACTTTTGCTTGTCTGAGAAGCTCTTTATCTGTCCTTTGATTTTAAATTATAGCCTTGCTGGGTAGAGTAGTCTTGGTTGTAGGTCCTTGTTTTCCATCACTTTGCATATTTTGTGCCAATCGCTTCTGGCCTGCAAAGTTTCTGTTGAGAAATTAGCTGACAGTCTTATGGGAGCTCCCTTGTAGGTAACTAACTGCTTTTCTCTTGCTGCTTTTAGGATTCTCTCTATATATTTAACCTTTGGCATTTTAATTATGATGTGTCTTGGTGTGGGGCTGTTTGGGTTCATATTGTTTGGAACTCTCTGCACTTATTGGGCTTGTATGTCTATTTCCTTTACCAGGTTGGGAATGTTTTCAGTTATTATTTCTTCAAATAGATTCTCAATCTCTTCATTTGTCTCTTCTCCTTCTGGTACCCCTATGATGGGAATGCTGTTAAACTTGATGTCCCTGAGGTCTCTTAAACTATACTGATTATTTGGATTTTTTTTTTCTTTTTTCTGTTGGAATTGGGTGTTTTATGCTACCTTGTCTCCCAAATCACTGCTTTTGATCCTCTGCTTCATCTAGTCTGCTGGTAATTCCTTCTAGTGCATTCTTCATTTCACTTATTGTACTCTTTACTTCTGATTGTTTTTGTGTGTGTGTGTGTGTGTGTGTTTTTTTTTTTTTTTTGTTACTATGTCCTCTTTTTATGCTTGCTATCTCTTTGCCGAAGTTCTCACTAAGTTCCTTGAGCATCCATTGTTTTGAACTCTGTCTCTGGTAGGTTGTTTGTCTCCATTTTGTTTAGTTTGTTTTCTAGAGCTTTTTTCTGCTTTTTTGTTTGGATGTATATCTTTGTTTGCTCATTTTGGCGACTCCTCTATGTTTGTTTCTATGTATTAGGTAGGGCTGCTATGTTGCCCAGTCTTGACCAGGTGACCTTATGTAGTAGGAATCCTGAGGCGTCCAGTGGCATGGTCTCCCTGGTCACCTTAGCTTGGTGCTCCAGGAGTGTCCCTTGTGTGGATTGTGTATTTCTTCCTGTTTATAGCTGAGCTTTGATTGCTGTTGGCATGTCAGTGGGTGGTATTGACCCTCAGACTGACTGGCTGTGGGATATGGTCACATCCACAGCTTATGAGTTGTTGTGCGGGATGGAGGGAACAGGTTACCCCACAGAGCTAGATTTGCCCCAGTGAGCTCTGGTGCCTACTGAGACCACCCTTTGTGTGTGCCATTTGTGAGGCTAATTGGGTGGTGCTCTGCTATGTTCTGAAGTTAATCTCCAACTATGTTAGTTTGGGGCCTCTTGAGGGGCTCCAGCGCAGGCCCAGGTCAGCCAATGACTATAATTGGCTGGGGTTCACCTGATAGGAGATCCACAGTTGGTCACTGCCTGTGCTCTACCTTGGTTCCACACTGGGAACCGAGGACAGCTGCCAATAGTACCGGGTCTGGAGTAGCTACAAAAATAGCCAGGACACTCCAAGGCCTTCTGCCACCTGCCAATTCCCATAAGTTTCAGCTGCTGATAAAACCTCCTGTGGTCTGCAAGTTGGGTGAGAAAGGATCTCCGTGTGGCAGCAGGTTGGAGCAGCAGAGTTCACCAGGCCTATCAGATTCAGATTTGGTTTGTGGGGGTGAGCTCAACAGAGGAAATATGGCACCTGCCTACTGGCTGCATGAGAGGATGGCCCCCCACAAGAAAAATTGAGACTGCCCTTCCAGCCTTTGCCCTGAAGTTACACAACTCAGTCTTTCCCCATATGTCTCCAATGCCCCCAGAGTCACTGTCCCTCCCCAAGAGCCCAGGGTGAGTGCCTGCGCTGGCCCTTTAAGAGGATGTCTGGGTTTCCTGCAGCCTTCCCTCCCACTTGGATAGTTGGAATTCCCACTGTTTTTCGCAGCTCGAAGTTGTGGGGGGCTCCTTTTCCTGGCACCAGTACTCTGGCTGGGAGCCTGGTGTGAGGGGATGGGGTCCCTCAATTCTTTGTGGGGAACCTCTGTGGCCAAGATATTTCTTCTGACTTTTAACTGCCATACCTGGGTATGGGACCAGCCCGATTTGCTCTCCACCCCTCCTGTCAGTCTTGATGTGGCTTCTTTATATCCTTAGTTATAAAACTTCTGTTCAGCCAGACTTCATATGGCTCTCCAGTTTGATTGTTCTATAATTGAGTTGTAATTTTGATGTGTTCGTGGGATGAGACAAGCACATTGTTTGTTCATTCAATACACTGTCTTGGATCTCAGCTTCCTCCATTCTCTCCAGAGAGAATCTTTTTTAATAGTGCGCTTAAAATAGTGTAAAATCACACTGTTAGTCCTGGAGATTTATGCCTCAGGGAAAACAATACTCCAAGAAAAGCTGGCGCAGTCACCTAGTACCCGCCTCCTGCTATTCTTCCTCCTTCCTCTCTCCCTGTCCCCTTTCTCTTTTCTTCTTTCCTTCCCTCCCTTCCTTCATTCCCAAGTGGTACCCTAATATACTATGTTGCACAAGTCCATTAGCTCTTCTGAAGTCATTTAGCTTTAGAATTCTTCTAATAAATTAAAGAAAACCCTCTTAATATTTCCAGGTTAATTGGATTTATTAACAATTAAAATAAAAACACCTATTAGCTGTCAATGACAAATGAGTTATACATATATATATATATATATATATATATATATATATATATATATATATATATATATATTTGGCTACTTTCTAGCAGTTCCCTACCTCCCCCCCAAAAAAAAAATTAAAACTGGCAGAGGAAGATCAAATTTCGCCTCAGCTTACCCATTCCTCTATGTTGATTCCCCCCCATAACTACCTTTATTTTATTTTTTTCTAAATACCATTATAGATGTTAAGTTGACATTATAATTAAATGTTCACATCTTCAATAAAATTCACTGCTCTTGAAAAATTTTTGCTATGGCATAAACCTTCAAATTCAAGTCCATGGTAGCAGGAAATTTCTATATACCATAAGCACCATTTATTTTCTTTTATTTTATTTTACTTATTTATTTTTAAAATAATATTTTATTTTTCAATTACAGTTGGCAAACAGTGTTATATTAGTTTCATGTGTGCAACATAGTGATTAGAGATTTATATAACTTATGAAGTGATCATCCTGATAAATCTGGTATCTATCTGATACCCTTCACAGTTATTACAATATTATTGACTATATTACTTATGCTATATTTTACATTCCCATGACTATTTTGTAACTACCAATTTATACTACTTAATTTCTTCCCCTTTTATTTCACCAATCCCTCCAACGCCTCTCCCATATGGTAATCATCAAAATATTCTCTGTTTCTGAGTTTGTTTCTGTTTGTTTGTTTGTTTGTTTGTTTGTTTTAGATTCCACATATAAGTGAAATCATATGGTATTTATCTTTCTCTGTCTGATTTATTTCATTCAGCATCATACCCTGTAGGTTCATCCATGTTGTTGCAGTTGACAAGATTTTATTTTATTTTTTATGGCTGAATAACATTCCATCATATATGTACCACTTACTCTCTATCTACTCATCTGTTGATGCTTACTTAAGTTGCTTTCATATCTTGCCTTTTATAAATAATACTACAATGGACTATGGATGTATATGTCTTTTCAAATTAGTGTTTTGGATTTCTTTGAATAAATACCCAGACATGGGATTACTGGTCCTTCTTTGTCTCTTGTTATAGCCTTTGTTTTAAAGTCTATTTTATTTTGTTTTCATTTTCATGAAATATCTTTTCCCTCTCTTCACTTTCAGTCTGTATGTGTCTTTCAACCTAAACTGAGTCTCTTGTAGGAAGGATACATAAGGGTCTTGTTTTCTCATCCATTTAACCACCCTAGATCTCTTGATTGGAGAATGTAGCCCATTTACATTTAAAGTAATTATTGACATATGAAGTTATTGCCATTTATTCACAATGTTACTGATCTTTCCCCCCCTTCTTTTTTAAAGAAGTCCCTTTAACATTCCTTGTAATACTGTTTTGATGTTGATGAACTCTTTTAGCTTTTTTTTGTCTGGGAAGCTCTTTATTTGTCCTTCAATGCTCAATGATAGATTTGCTTGGTTATAGGTTATTAGTTTTCATCACTTTCAATATTTCAAAGCACTATTTATTTTTAAGTGTATTTTTTAATATTGCTAATTAAATTAATAAATTATATTTTCATTCAGAAGATATTTAAAATGCTATTATAAAAGTATTATTGAATAGTTTCTAAGGCAAAGCAAATTTTACACCACACAGAGTTATTTCTATCTTTGACAAATTGGAATTTTATGAGAAAAATTATTTTATGTCTCTTTTCTCAATTCATATCCATGGAGTTTCAGTACCTGTAGGAGTTGAAAGATCAAATTATAAATGAAATGTGCTTGAGAGCTAGAGATCCTTATTGGCAATGAGCAACTCAGTTCTAGAATTGATGATGCCAATAACAATCATTTAGTAAAGCTTCTTGCGTCAGTTTCCTTACGCATGAGAAGATAGAAAGTGCTAATTTTTTTAAAACTAGTAATTAAATGTTCAACAGCATCCCTTCTTTTGATCTATATATACACACACACATAAGTCTTTAGAGTTATCTACATATATGTACAGATAATTTTTTTCTAATGCCATATTGTTCAGTCCTGAATGTGTTTTACAGCATCCTCTTTATCAAATTCCATTTTAACTTTTTAAATCTGGACTGTAAGTCACCTTTCTCAATATCCACAGATGATCTCATTTTCTAATGCATAAGCCTAAGATTAAATAGAAGCCAAACATAGATTTTAATAAATTTATTAAATTTTAGAATGAGGTGAGGATGGTCAATCCCACTTCTAATTGTGAGATCATCCATGTTTGGCTTAGGTGGTCCTTCCTTCTTCATTGTGTCCAGTTTCCTCTTAGGACCACCCTTTTCCGGGTCTTTGTAGCTTTGTGCTGCCTCCTGGTTTTCTAGAGCCAGCAAGGTCTCAAAAGTGTTAATCACCATTCACCAAAGGAGAGTAAAGGACCATAAGATCTCCCTACCCCACATGTTCTCATTTTCCAGTTAAAAAAAAGGATAAAATACAAAAGGTACAATGAATTTGTTCCTAACAACTTATTCAATGTGTGTGTGTGTGTGTGTGTGTGTGTGTGTGTGTTTATTTACTTAGTAATTACTTAATTTACAAGGGAAGAATTTGGGCTTGCCCACATGATTTTATTTTGTGAAACAATATTTTATATATATTTTTTTAAAAAAAACAATAATTTTATTGAAGTTATCTTTATTGTATATTTTAAGTTAAATGGTTGAAATCCATCAAGGTAGGGGGAGTAGAGATGATGTATATATTTGTCTTAGCAATAAATATATGAATGTTTTGTATTTTAACTACAATGTATACATCTTAAAATTTAATTACTATGAAGCCAAAAGTATGCAGCTCTAACCCTCTATTGTTAACTAAAACAATTCACAATCAAATAAACTGTAACCCAACACACACACTCACCACCTTAAGAAATTAAGGGCCCAAATCAACTGAAGATCAAAATGATTGATGAAATAAAGTGTATTTTCAAGAAACTGATAGTTCCAATGATCTGTGAGTAATAGGAACTTCGCAGAATGATTTGGTAATCTTAACCGAAGACTAACAGTCACACTTCTGAGTTGAACATATCTCCCTTAATTGCCCTTAAAATTTAGTACGTTGCCCTTAGTAGTACAAACAAATTAAATTCTATGAAATTTCTTTTTATTGGCCAATATAAATCAAATAAAATGCAGAATTTTAGATTAAGGAAAATATTTTGAGAATCTAGGATTGGAAATCTTCCTATCGGTCCATTCCATTTCTGCTGTAGACATGTTTGGTTCCTCCTCTGAATCAGACTTACCTGTCCTATAACTCATTCTTTTAAGATCTTACTTTTTTGTATAAGAAGTAAATTCTTCTGAGAATAGTTATTAGTTGCTGTTTTAGCCTATTTCCCTTCCCAGGTGATAGATATGTAAAGTACAAATAACACTTCTGAAGACATTATTTTCTTGGAGGGGACTTCACTGCCATAATCAAAAATGAATTATGGCATTTTAGGAATAAGGATAGAATGTAAAAAAAAAAATGTATTTTTTTGTTGAAAACGGTTTGTTATCTTTAAATTGTCTTATATAGACTGCAAGTTACTCTATACTTATTTCTTAGCTTGGTCAAAATGTCAATATAATATATTTAAAAAATGTCTTATATCTTTGTAAAAGGAACTTCATATAGATATACTTCTGATGGAAAATCCTAAATTGTGATTTTGTAGATTCCAATTTACTGTTTGTATCTTTCTTCTTGATTTGAAAGTGACTAAATCTGAAGTGAAAGTACCTCCCCCTCCTCCTTCTTTTTTGTTATATAGTTAAGTAAATGCTTTAGTATCTAGCAATTTTATGTATTAGAAGTGTAAAGAGGATTTCCCATGTTTTCTTGGTTGCATCTAAATATATAGCTTTGGACTACTGAATGCTCGTAGTTAATGAACAAATATAAGTCTTCTTTATGGATCACCTAGCCTCACTGTAGGAGAAAATAAGAGAATGTGATGTTTTTGTGGAAGGGTTAAAAATAATAATAAAGCTGTTGTGTGTATGTGTATTTAGGAAAACCTGCAAGGGAATGGACATGTCCAGAGTATGCTGGATTTATGTCACAAATGTCAGGGAGCCATTCTTGAAGAGTTGTTCCAATGTGAGTCTGCTGCCCAGCAGGTACCCAGTGTGTGAATCCAGAGGCTTCTAGTGACAATTGGTAATAATTGACCTTTCTATCCCCATCAACTGTTCATCCAGTCTTCAGGGTGGTAGAAACTTTAAACTGTCTACTCTCAGAGCCTTTGACTACAGCTTTTTGATTGATAAGTGAGGAGCATCAAAATCCAGTTCTGCCATGATTCTATCCAGGCCACAGTGTTTGCCAACCCCAGGAGAATGCTTCGGGAAAACCCAAAGTAGACATTCTGGAATACCAGCAAGGGTTGGGAAAGAGCTCTTTTACTTTGACTTCATGGAGAAACAAAAAACATAATAGAGCACTGAGAACTTGGGCAGCTGGAGGGTTCATGCATGTCTCAAGTGCAGAGAGTTTAGGCACAAGTGAGATATGAGATAGTGAGAATCTTAAGGCAACAATCCAATCCAGCAGAACCAGTTCTAATGGGAAAAATGGGATTTTAATAAAGTTAATCTTCAGTGCGTTTTCTCCTTTCCCCCATCTCTTGACATGTACTCAAAGGGAATTATTTTTAGACTTCTGTCTGAAAGCATCCTTTCAAATGGAGACTCGCGGGGGTTCATAGTTGCACAACTGCTCTTATATAAGCAAAATGGTAATGATGACTCTCCAACCACTACTCGTCCCCCAAGGCCCAGTTAAATTCCCACCCCTATACGAAGTCCTCTGTCAACTCCAGCCCATTCTGATTTCGGCTTTCCTCTGACCGCCAATTTATTGTCTGTCCTGCTCACTGATCACCTCAGACACGCCTTTTTCCTATCATTGTCTAAAATTATTACATATCTCTAAAATTATCTGCACACTTTTAATATGTTGAGGTTTGATCTCTCTAACCAGATTATAGGGTTTTTTAAATCCAGGAATGTACATTGCATACCTTCATTTTAATAGCTTACAGCACTCACCAAAGGCTGAACATGACACAATGGCTCCAGAATATTAATCCATGATAGCTTATTTGTTCACGGCTTTTGTTTGGAAATTTACTGATATACCTCCTATTCAGAAACTAGGATGCTCTGGAATGCAAAGAACACTTGAAGAAGTAATGCAGTCTCACCTTGCTTCAGTTTTCCACCTAGTTTACTGAGGTGATAATACTTGCTTCTCCCTGCTGTACTGTCAGATGAGAAACATGTTACGTGGCATATATATCTTTAAATATAAGCTTACTGTAAAATAGAAAATACTTTTATTTCATTCTAGGCAGAACATATGGACCAAAATTCTTGGGATTAAATCTTAGCTCTTTCACTTGTTAGCTTCTGGACTAAAAAGATTCTTGAGCTGAATTCTCCTTTGAAAAATATCCATACAACTTTTAGAGTTGTAAAAATTAAAATGAGATTTTGTATGTGAATGCATTTATAAATGATGAAGAGCAGGAGTCATCATTTTTATTATTATACTTGAGTTCAATATCATTTCTAGCATACCATTAGTCTGTTTTTGTTGCTATTCTTATTTCTATGACGTCTTTCTTTATTAAGAAAACGACCTTCCCTGATTAAATTCCTTTTTCTCTTTTTGTAAATTTTTAATTAAACTTTTTATTTTGAGATAATTATAGAGTTACATGGAGTTGTAAGAAATAATATAGAAAGATCCTGTGTGTCATTTGCTCAATTTTACCCAATAGTAACACCTTGCAACATAACCACAGATATTGACTTTGATACAATATACCAGTCTTATTCGTATTTCCCCAGTTTGACTTATACTACATGTGTGTGCAGTTCTATACAATTTTATCACATCTGTAGCATCATGTATCCATCACTGTATGTGTATACATGATGTTCTGTATACTGTTCTACGTACAGAACAGTTCCAGTGCCATAGAGATCCCTCTTATTATCCTTCTATAACCATATCTAAATGCTGCCTGTCCTACATCCTTCCCTCCTTCTGGTCCTAACCTCTGGAAACTATTAATCTGTTCTCCATTTTTTAAATGTTGTCTTTTCAAAAACTTATATAAATGGAATCATACATTTTATAATTTTTGAAGTGGGCTTTCGCACTAGCATGATTCCCTGAACATATAGTGTGTATATTGTTCCTTTTTATTGCTGACTACTATTTCATTGTATGGATGTACCACAGTTTCTTGAACCATTATCCCATTGCACGAAATCTGGTTGTTTCCAGTTTTAGGATATTATGAAAAAAGTGGCTGTGAACATTTGTGTACAGATTTTGGTGTGAATCTAAGTTTTATTTCTCTAGAATAAATGCATGAAAGTGCACTGGCTAGTAATAATAATTGCAAGAAAAAGCCAAACTATTTTCTAGAGTGATTGTTGTAATCATACATGTTTGAGCAGAAATATATACCTGACATCCCCACCAACATTTGGTGTTGCCATTATTTTTTGTTTTATTTCAGCCATTACACACATACACACACCACACATTTATATATATACCTGTTTAATTTAGCCACTCTTTTAGGTATGTAGTGATATCGAGTTGTGGTTTCAATTTACATTTTCCTAATGACTAATAATATTAAACATCTTTTTATGTGTTTCTTTGCAATCTATATATCCTGTTTTAGAGAATGTTTATTCATTGATTTTTGCCTGTGTTCTAATTGGATTGTTTGTGTTTTTACTGCTCAATTTTGAGCATTCTTTATATATTTATATACTATGTCAGGTATGTGCTTTGTAATTATTTTCTTTATAGTCTTATTTGCCTTTTCATCCTCTGAATAGTGTCTTTTGCAGGGCAAAAGTTTTTACTTTTGATGAGGTCCAATGTGTCTCTCATTTTATTGCTCATACTTGGGTAGAATATCAAATGTAAGCCTTCTCTGCCCAGCTCAGAATCCCAAACATTTATCTCCACTTTTTTTTTTTTCCCCTAGAAGCATAATAGTTTTCAATTTTACATTTAAGTTCAAGGTCCATTTTGATTTAATTTTTGGTATAAGGTGTGAGTTTTAGGTTAAGGTTCATATTTTTATCTTAGGATATTCAGTTACTCCAGCACTATTTGTTGGGAAGGCTATCCTTCCTCCACTGAATTGTTTTATACTTTTGCCAACAATTAGTTTGGCATATTTTTTGTGGATCTATTTCTGGATTCTCTATGTTTTTCATAGATTTCTGTGTGTATGCCTCCTTCGATATATACAGTCTTAATTCCTGTAGCTATTCAATAAATCTTAATACATGGTAATTTCCATCATTTTATTTTTCTTTTCCAAGATTGTCTTAGTTATTCTAGTCTCTGTGCCTTTCCATGCAAATTTTAGAATAAGCTTGTCTCTGTCTACAAACAGCCTTGTTGCAATTTTTATAAGAATTGTATCAAACCTATGAATCAATTTGGGGGCAATTGACATCTTATGTTGAATTATTTGATCCATGAATATAGTATATCTATCCATTTATTTAAGTCTTCAATTTATTCCATTGCATTTTCTAATTTTCAGGTGCTTTTTAAAAAAGATTTACACCTAATATTTTATTTTCTTTAGAGCTATTGTAAATGATACTGTGTGTTTAATTTTGATGTTCACATATTCATTGCAGTATAAAGAAATGTGCATTGATCTAGTACCCTGTAACTTTATTGAACTCACTTGTCAGTTCTGGAAGTATTTTTGTTGATCCCTTGGGATTTTCTATGTAGACAATCATAGCACCTGCAAATAGGAACAATTTTATTTCTTCTGCTTTAACCTGTATGCCTTTCCTTCCTTCTTTTTGTTGCCTTTTTTGCAGTGGTTAAAACTTCCAAGACTATGTTCATTGAGTGGTGAGAAGGGACATCTTTGCCTTGTTCACAAACTTAGATGAGAACATTCAGTTTTTTCCATTAATCCATTTTAAAATGTACACCAGAGATGAATATAAGAGTTACCTGTTTTTTATTTGCATTTCTAAATTAAGTATCTAAAAGCAAAAGTGACCCCACAAACAGATGAGTCCATTGAAGTCTGGGAAAATGTAGGAAAGAAAAACTATCTAATCCTTAGCTCTAACCAGCAGTTAGAGCAAATATAAAGGAGAGAAGATATCAGATGAATTATAAGGATTCATTTGACTACTTATGGGAGAGAATAAAAATGGATCTAGATGTATTAACAATATTCTGAGTTAAAGTTTAAAGTTAGTATCTAAATTATGGTGCTCAGACATGTTGTCGTTAATGGTAGCTATTAGATAGAAAACAGCTTTACATATAAAAATGTTTATAATTCTAGAACGCTAAGCAAATTATATATTTTTTTCACATATACCCTCATGTAGAGCACTGAGGATCAAGGGATTTTTTTTTCTATATCTCCTAATTGAAATTCCATCAAAAGATATTTTTTTTTAAAGTTTTACCAATTAGTACATACGTGGTTTGTAAAAAAGGATCATTGAACAGACTTCAGTAGCTACATAGCATATCAAAATTTCTTAATAAAAGTAATAAATATCCCTATAGAGACACTATAGATAGGAACACACTGGGTATCCTTGACATGTGCAACTGAATATCTCTAAAAACTGAGTTTTGATGGAGATTGTTGAAACAATTTATTCTGGCTCATTTGCCAACATATGTAATTTTCAAAATCTGAGTTTTCCTTTTTAATTTAAGGAAATGTATTTTTAGTGTAGCCAAAATATCCAGATGCGTAAAATAAAAAATTATGCATATTGGAAATGAGACAGTCACGGTTTCCTGGTTTTCCATTTAAATTAGGCAAATATGGATTTGGTAGGTAGCATGTCTCCAGAAACTAGGGTTACATTTTATAAGAGTGATTAAGTGGCCCAGTGCTCAAAGAGTGAGATAATGTTTTGAAGTCAGCCAAGAACTCAAGGATCCTAGAAAAAGTTGACGAGTGCTCATAAAAGGATCTTATGAGCAGGTTATTTCAATTTTCTGATTACTCCAACAGGGAAAAAGAGACCGCTACTGCCATCTATTGGTCAAATGAAACGTCATTAGCTCTGGTTAGCTGTTGCCTTGCTGATAGGCAAAATCTTCACCTCAAATACAAAGGACTCTTGCTAACCCTGACTGCATTAGTTTTGTTTAAATCTGCATAGAATACCAAACAAAAGGCTATTGTTAAAACAAACTTCTCTCTTCTTCTCTGTGCATTGTTCCTCCTGGTGTTTTCTGTTTAAGAAAAGAAGAATGTTTGCTTCCTGACACAAATCAAGAGATCTGCAGAAACAGTTTAGCTCAGAACTAAAGTAACAGTGGTTCACTGTGTTTCGTGTGTGTGTGAGTGAGAGAGCGAGAGAGAGAAAGAGAGAGAGAGGAAAATTAAGAGATGAATGGTGGAAAGAGAGGGAAGACAAGGAGAGAAAGTGTGATCTAGCAGATATTTCTGGTATTGGGCACAAGTAGTTTGAAAATACCTTTTTTGCCATTCTGACAGCATTCACTTCAGACAATGACTCTCAGCTAGGACTCCAGAATTCTAGTCCCTTGTTACTCAAAGTGTGGACTCCAGCTTCATCAGCATTCCCTGGTTACTTGTTAAAAAAAACAGAATCTCAGGCTCAATAGCAGAATCAGAATCTAATTCAAAAAAATATTTATTTTAATTATAATCTGCATTGTAAAAACATTCTCGGATGATTCTCATGCATATCAAAGTTTAACAAATGATATTCTAGTTTTCTCCCATTAATACAGCAAAATGGATTCTTTGATACGCAAACAAAATGTAATGTTTGCGTATTATATTTATTAATTCTAAAACTGCACATTTTAAATTTATATTTTAACATCTTTGAAATTAGAATATGTACTGTAATCTATAATGTCTGATATTTTAGCTAGCAGTCGTCTTTTTCATTTTAGCAATACATAATGTAATGATGCATCTTGAAATTGATGGAAACTTTGATCATGTGGAATGTAGTAGGTACCTTTTGTTAAGCAGAGAAAGAATCTAATAAGATGAAGCATAAAGCAGGTAATAATAAAAATAGGTAATATTTTCTAAGTACCTGCTACACACTACATATTTTGCTAAGTGCATACATTTTATACTTAATCATAAGAGGCACTATAATCAGCCCCGTTTTATAGATAGAAACTATGACTTCAATAAAACAAATTTCCAAATCACCATATATACACTACAAATGTTAGATTCAGATACAAATTCAAGTCTATCTGGTTCCACAGGTCATGCTCCTAACCATAAAGCTATCACTGCTGATAGATTTTTTTTTTTTTTGCAAGCTTAGGAAAGGGCAGAAATATATATATATATGTTTTTAAAGTCTGAAGTAGAGTATTTTGGGGAGGGAGAGACAGTACATGGAGGGCATGTTAGCCTATATGGCCCAAGACATGGAAATTTGGGGGCCTGGAAATATTAGAAAAGCATATATCAAAGAGAAGATGTTATTCAAAACTGTCGGTGCAAAAAAAAAAAATTAAAACTCTGAGTTAAGGAACAGGAGGAAATGGCAGGCTGGAGTGGGGCTGGAAGCAGAGCCTCTGGTGGTGGGGAAAGATGTGCTGGAATTGGCTGTGAGAAGGTATCCTTTACCAGTACACTTACCTTCCCTTGCTGCGTTATCAAGTTCCACCCCTCTGGTGGTATTGGAAACACATGCATAGTGATTGTGTGGGGAAAAGCAGTGGGGATTCCCCAGTGTTATATCTGCATCTAGTAGGGTTTCTTTTTTTATTTATCTATTATTTCAATGTTACACAATGATAAGAGTATTTCCTAAGGTCATCCAATCTAGATTTTACCTCCTACCTTTCAGCCAAGTGCTATGGACTATAAACTTTGTAACCTAGGTTGCTCACGGTCTGAAGATACTCAAGGAAAATGGTGATAATAATAATCTTATCATTAACTGAGCACCTGCTATTTCCCTGGTACCATGACAAGACCTTTACGAAAAACCACCACCATATTACTGTGCCCACTTTAAAGATGAGGAAAGAGATGCTCACAGGACTTGTGATCTTACTATTGCACACACAGTAAATGTGAGGAACTTGAAAGTTCCTCATTGGTATTCACATGATCAACTAGTAGGAGAAGTGGGTGAGCAGATATTAACAAAGTTCCTTCACGTATAACAGAAGTGACCACAAAGGAGTTTATTTTGCATGGCTTATAGTTCTCCCAGATTTATTATTAATGAGGTGGAGCCCCCATGAACTCTCAGACTTGTGCTGGGTTGACCAATAAACCATATGGTCAACCTCCAAATAGTGAATTAACTATGATAATTCATGAATAATCAGAATTAGCCCTCATTCTTATTGTTTGGGCAACTCAGAAACAGTGAGTTCTATTCAAGTTACTTTGTGCATCTCAGTCAAGAAAAGAGCTACCACATACTTAAATCAAAAAGATAAACAGAGAAATATTTGTATAAGTGAACCCCAGCCATATAAAGATGTGATCTCTAACAAATAGCATCCTACAGCTAGATCCTCAGGGCAGGGATTCTCTTTGCTGATACCAGTTTAGAATTAAGCATATTTAATATACTATATAAATATTAAATATTGCTGAGAGTATATTCCCATTAGGGGTTGCATTCACTGTGTGTAAGCCTCCTCTTGCTGATAAATTGCCCACAGTTTACGTCACGTTGAGTATAAATACTACAGTGTGCCAACCAAAAAGAATAAAACAAGCACAACTTTAAAATAATTAGGGCAAAATGCCATTTCCTATTGTCACTAAGTGTTTTAACAGTTTTTATATGATAAAAACATGCCCTAGCGATTTGTTGCTTCACAATATATATTTTCTTTCACAAATTTATTAAATATACAGTCCATCACCTTAATTGGTATGAAAGCATGACTGAACCCTGAGCAGAAAGAATTCCCTCAGGTATGCTTAGAAGATCGGTTCAGCTTACGAGGTGCTTTCATGCATGGGTATACAGATCTCTCTGTTCCAACTCCTTTATCTCTGTAAGTCTAGAGATACTTACCGTGGTTTCATATATCTTTTTTCCCGTGTTATTTGAATGCATAGTGAAAGAATATAGTCACCAAGTGACTGTTTTATGTGTGCAGCAGTGGACTAATATTCTCAAAACATAAAAGTAGACAAATACTAGCACAATTAAAAGTGGAAAAGAAAATAGAAGAAAAAAGAAAAAAAATCCAAAATTATCTCTTTCACATTGAAAGAGAAGTCTGTATTTCTAATATTTTGCTTGTAGAATTTTGATTCTGAGACTGCAAATGAGGTTCTTAGATTTTGTGGCTCTAAATTAACTTTGATGAAACATATTGCAAACCCAAACCTCTTTAGTCAATACAGATAATTTAAAATGCTTCATCTTTCCTTCTCAATTTGTTTCACTTTTTAAAGAAATGTTCTCACACATTATTTATATAACCTTGATCTCAATCTCTGACTTTTTATTTTAAATTGAAAAATGGGGGGAAGAATTTTAGACCAGTAGAAAGCCAAGGAGGAAAAAATGTGTTAGATTTTTCTGGAATATTTAGATTGTACAATATAAATACTGGGTTACTCTGTCGCTAAAATGAATTCTTAGCCTTGAACTTGTTGATTTCCTACTCTTTTTACTTTCACCACATAATTTCCTCTCCCCTTTGAATTGTATTAGTTGGGTTATTTGCCAAGTGATTTGTCCATAATTATTGAATTGTTACAACTAGCTCGGCACTCTAGGTGTTATTAGTATTTTTACTATCATCATTGTAAAAACTGAAATAAATGATGATGAGTTATTTTCCCAAGGTCATATATAAACAATCGCAGTATAGATCTCTCTGATTAAAAGACCATAATAAAAGCTACCAGCATGTAAGCCTACCATGTACCAGGAACTCTACACATTATCTCAACAAAACTGCAAATTATTATCATCATTTTATAAATGAAAAAAATTAAGATGTAAGAAATGAAGTGATATGCTGAAGGCTACAGCATAGAGTTTGAATTTGAACTCTTCTCTCTGTGATGCAAAGCTTATACTTTTTTTCATTATATCAGTTTTGTGGGAATCGATTAACTACTCTGTGACATGAAAATGCCAACTTAAGCTGGCTGTTTTCAGCCCTAGAAATGAAAGTGTGAAGACTAGTTACTGTCAAAGGAAAAGTGGTGTCTCTTTAAAGGAGAAAAGATCAAAATATGAGGACTAACTTAGGCAGATAATAAAGAGGTACTATACCTGGTCCAATGACTTATATAAATTTTGTAGAAAAAGGTAACTTTGCTTTGGAGAAATCATATATATAATTTTGAATGTGTTCCTGATGAAAAGAAATTCATTCACTCCCTTACAGGAAAACAGACTCACAAATACTAGTTGATATCCTTATCAACTTAAGAAGCCACACTTAATTGATGCTTTGGACTCATCCCTCAATTTATTCCATTCTATTCTCAGTTTCTTTTTGGAAAAAAAAAAAAAGCATAGTAATTCAAACAACAACATTAACTTAAAAATTTGAAATTCGTCTTTACATGAAAATATTTGTTCTTTTCTCGTTCTCCCTCTATTTACACATTTTTCTACTCAAACCAATAAAAAAGTCTAGTGATACGCTTATAGAATAAAAATGAAATGAAAAGTTCAAGTAATTATCTTCAATATACAAATTCCTTCTGCAGAGAAGTGCAGGATAGAGGAGAGAAACTGGTTTTCTATAATGAGTTAACTCAATTGGTTTCATTTATCAATTAAAAGCACTGTATAATTGCTCATCTTTCCTCTCTTTGCCTGTAGCTATAATGAGAAGAGAGAGAGAAAGTTAATTTTACTGTTAAACACTCACGCTTTGCCTAATTTTGAATTGGGCAAAATTCAATCGTTTTAGCACATGGTAGAAATAATGTTTATTTTAGTCTTGAGACCCTGAGATGTTTTTCTAGCACATGGTAAACAGAGACCCTTATTTATGCATTTAGGTCATGTTTTTATTTATGCCTTCGTATTTTTAAAAATACCAGATCAAATTGTAAGCCAATCCATAATGCTTTCTGCATAACTGTGTGGGAGTCAAACCACAAATATTATCTATATTTATGTTGGGCTGCCCCGCCCGTTGGCTGTCTCCATAGCCGTAGTTTACTAGGAGTGACACTCCTGGGTAGCCGTGGCGCCACATCCATTTTGCATAGCTGTCTACACGAGACCTTTCCTTCTGTTGTCTTTATTTGGCACAAACCAGTAAATGAAGTCATGCAAAAATGTGTGTCTAGTCATTAGAGATGCTTGGGACTACAATAATGGAAACTGCTAGTTTGGCAGTGTGCCCTATGGTTTCTGAATTATGTCCTTTCTATTCAGGTCTTTGGCTAGTCTAACAAATGTGTGCCAAGCTTCACATACCCAGGAGCAGTGCATGCAGGAGCAGAGCACATGAAGTAATGGAGAAAGTCACCTCAATCGTCCAGCTTGCTGGCAAATTCTCACTGAGCTATCCAAGTCGCCCTTTAGTTTGGGTTTTATGCAGACATGCTTTCTTGGAGTTGAAAAGTATACTCTGTGGTTGTACATACACTCTTATTTAGTTCCAGGTATACTAATGAGCCAGTTGTATCACAGCACAATTGCATACAAGTCTACAGATTTGTGACCTGGAAAATGATTCAAATGTTTTCAAAGGAATTACCAGTCAATCATAAATACTTACTATAAGTGATTACTATGTGCCCAGAATGTTTACAAGAAAGGGAAGAGAGAGAGAGAGAGAGAGAGAGAGAGAGAGAGAGAGAGAGAGAGAGAGAGAGAGAGAGAGAATAGTTTAATTGTGATAAGAAAAGGTGAAACTGGCTAAAAGTATGAAAAAACTTGCAGAGAATGTACAATTTCTTAGGCTTCATAGTCAGGCAAGATAGATGCAGCAGGCAGATTGGAGCTGGGCATTGAAAGCTGACCTGGAATCACATGGATGGTGAAGTTAAAGGATTGTTAATATCGCCAATCAACATCTAGTGGCATCTAAATGTTCAATAGTGCATTGTGATGTGGGGAAACAAAGTGATATAAGACATAATCTTTTTACTCAGGAATTTACAATCTAATCATAAACACGTATCAATGGAAAAAAATAGTAATTCATACCAATGAATTATAATACTAAATAAGAGATTCTGGCAATAAATGTAACATAAAGTCAAAGAGTGGGATTTGGTGGCCAGGAAAGAATGCATGAATAAAGTGCGATTTAAAATGGTCTTTCAGGTAAAGACCATGGTAAGCTGATCTTGGATATGTAGAAAACACATCTCAAACATTTTGTATGTTTAATGAGCATGTTAATTAAACAGAAATAAAGTTTGTATCGAGAATAGTGGCCATTAAGAACCAAGAGTTCTGAATTACAGGGTAACACATTTGGAAGGGACTAGAATATCCCCCAACTCAAATGTGTCAATTGCTTTCACAACCATGAAGCTTCTGCAATAGCGCCTACCAGCGACAAGCAGTGTAGTATTAGGTAAATGGAGCCTGAGTTGTGTAGGACTCTTCACCCCAGGCTTAAATGTTTATGCATTACCTTCTAAGAGGCAAAGACTCACGGAAAAATTTGAGCAGTCAAGCTGTATATTTAAGTATGTAAGCCAATGATATGGATTAAAACCTATCAATCAACACACCAGTTATCTAATTCAATTAGAAGATAGGATCAGGCAGATCAATGAGGAGACAGTGAATTTGACAAGCCATAAGGTGATGTGAATTGGATGACGTGTGGTGGCAGTAGAAGTAGTGAAGTGATGGGTCCATTGTTAAGAATTAAGAGAGATTGAAGAAAATGCTGGTTTAGTGGAAATAAACATTGATTTTAGTTTAGGCATGCTCATTTTGAGTTAACAGCGGGGCAGAACAGAAATGCAGCATAAAGGAAGATATAAAAGACCAATACCTTCTAGGGTGCCTACCGGTAGATACAGAGAGAGGACCGACATCTTTCTGGGTGCCTTTAGCTCGATCACTGAGCAAGGGGAGAGGTCTTCATCCTGCATCATAAGACTGGAAGTGTAAAATGAAGTCATAGCTATCATAAAATCGAATAAATTTTTCTATGTGTAATACTGACACATTGAGCTTTAAATCCATTTTGGTTCCCACATATTCAAAAACATATCAGGTCCATTTTACGTGTATCTGTGTGGCAAAATACATCCCCCAGCTGGAAATGCATCCTTCTGCTTGTCTGCTATGTACTAGTAAGTCTCAGATACAGCAACGATGTTGCTATGCTAAGACAGAAGCATTTACACACAGTATGGTTTTTTCCTTGCAAAACAAATAGGCCTTAAATTCTGTTTCTTCCCCGTTTCCTGCCTTCCTGGCACCAGGCAAAAACAAAACAAAACAAAACAAAACCAAAAGAAAAAGAAAAAAACCCACATAGTAGGATTTCCTTCTACATCTAATTTCTAATGAATAGCAAAAAACTTGATGTGATAGCTGGCTAATGGTGATCATAAGGCCAATAAGTGGAGAGATCAATAAACAATATGGTCAAATTCATCCCACACAATACTTTTATTGCACCATATTGAATTAATACAAATGCCTTTGGTACAAAAGCAAAATTATTTATGAAACAATAGAAAATCTGCTCTTAAGTAGAAAAAAAAAGCTCTGCACATGATTTCAGTGAAAAAAAGAACCAGATGTTACACATACTTAAGAAAAAACACAATCCCATATGCAGTTACCCATGAAATATTCAACACATACATAAGTTTAGGGCTTACTGGCTTGATTTCTTTCCTCCCTCTCACCTTCATGCTAATCTTCCACATGTCAGCATTTCTTTGAAATCAGGGTGTGTTACTCAAGTGGAGTATAGAGAGCCAATGGAGGATTGATTCCAGTTGAAATGTTTGTAGTATGCCCAGAGATGTCCTCATCCATGAAAGGAAGAGGGTGCAGTCTCATATGTCAGGAACTCAGGCACGCAGGCCACACTGTACCATTTGCTCTCTGTAAAACCAGAAGTGAATTGACCTCTGCAAGTAAAACTAATAATTGAGCAATGCCTGTGCAATAAGAGGGGTTATTGAAATAGTCCAGATTCCTGTACTGAAGATGAAAAGGTAGACATATATGTCTGGCACAGTGTCAGATGCTTTGCATACATTTTTCCCTAATCATCACAACCACTCTTTAATGGGAAGCATTGCTAATTCCATTATGCTGATGAAGGAGTTAAAGACAGAAAGAGGGGCTGGCTTCAACTCTTTAGACCAGATTGGTCTAGGAATTAAGACAGGGTTGATTGCATGGATAGGGTTCTTAAGGAGCTGAGGAAAGCACAGGGAGATAACTGGCAGATGGTCTCTTTTAGCTGATTTCCTGGGAACATTATCATCAATAAGTCTTACCTACCATGTGTAGTAGTCATGGGGCTTTGAATACCTCCTCACAATAGAAAGGTGGAGCCCTATTATGTGCTAGAAAATATCTAGGCATTGGGAATAATCATGAACTAGACAGGTAGTGTCTACTCTCCCAGAAACCACATGCTAGTATAGTTGATGCCCAAATGGGTTTTCTAAACCAGTCATGGAAATCCCACGTACAGGATCCAACCTAGATTTCTGAAACTCGAGAAGTCAGCTGAGGACATTTGAGAAAGTTTTTCATTCCAAAAAAGTTATAATCCTTCTTTCCTTGTGTGGTGCAAGCACAACGAAAACTAGCTCTGTGTGCAGGGTACACTGAGGATGACAGAATGGTGGAGGAAACACGGGTATCTGAGGACATCATTGAACATCTGATCATACTATTCTATGGCCTGCTCTGTTTATGGATTTTGGTTGTGTGAAATAATTTCCTGATACTTTACTGTGTAAGCCACTACACATTGTTGTGTTCTGTTATATTGTAACAGCAAGGTGTTAACTGGATACACAGACCAAAAACTGAATCAAAGTATCTATCCTATGGGCTAATTTTAGCAAATAAGATAGGCCTCTGAAAAGATGGAGCCAGAGTATCGTGTGGGTTGGGGTAGAGCATGTTAAAAATGAAAGACCAGATCCAAATTGTAACAGGTAGAGGAGTAATGCTGAGAGAATGGAAAGAAAATGACAAATAAAGAAGCAAAGCACGAGATGTTAAAGTCCTTCTTTAAAAACAAAACAAAACAAAAATATAATGGAGAGAACTAGAGTCAGGTACTGAAAAGTCAAATCAGCAATTGCCTTCCCAAAAGATTTTCTGCCATAAAATTTACTTTGTCCAGAATTCCAGGAGTAGATTTAGTATCCACCATTTCAATTTGTCTTCATTGGTTTTAAACATGCAAGTTGTAGAGTATCTTGCCAGAGTCAAATAGAATTGACCTTAATAATTTTCAGTACGATGAACTCACTGTCCGCTGTGAGCAGCCCTTTTAACTCTTGTGATATTTCTATGCTTGCCCCCAATTTTATAATCTGTAGATATTAACATCAGGGTAGAGTCAATGTAGGGCAGGAGAAAGTAAATCTGGTATAAAAGAGTCTTAGATTTAAATTTAATTTTTAAAATGGACATTGTAAGGCAACCAGTTCTTTTTGTTATTGCTTATTTCTGCTGATTGGCAATTTAAAAAAAAAATCATTGAATTCTAAAACTTAAGGACAAGGCTTTCTTTAAATAATAAAAAGAGAACCACTAGTATTATAAGGAATATTGCATTCAATGCATCAAAATATCCCTTTAAAAGAAACGAACTTGAAAAAAGAGAGCTCAGGAACATTGGTAAACATTAACATCAACTATAGTGGCGATTAAGTATTTCTTATATTTTGAAAATTTTACAAAGAACACAGTTTTATATAGAAACAATATAAAATTAAAACAATAGCTCACTGTTCAAGTTCCGTTCTAAGGATACCAGGCATAATTGAGTTACATTAACTCACACGGAATAGGACCCAGTGGTGACATCCTGATTACCATTCTCAATTAACACCACTACATTTTTTAATGCCTATGTTTAATGTCAAAACATTAAGAGGCTTCCAGGATAAGAAATCTATTAGTGTTTCAAAAATATGTTCCAAACCAGAGAGACTAGACAGAATGAAACCATATGTCATTTGCACTAGGTGATAATTTCAGCAATATGAATTAATCAAGTTTCTCAAGGGAAGGCTCTAAGATAAAAAGGAGCAAAAATCAAAACAAAAACAAAAAACAAAACAAAACAAACAAACAAACAAAAAAAAAACCACAACTGAGTGTGTTGAACACTAGGTTGAATCAGCTTAAGACACAAAACAACAAACCTGAAAAGATTTGAGAAGTGTTACACATAAGGGAGAAAACATTTTCGTAATTCCTCGCAGTCAGGTGTGTCTATTTAAATCAAATAATGACCTTTCCATTTGCTCTTATTACACGTGACCCTCACAGGGCCTGGCAACAAATATGCTTTCCGTACATGGTTTTTGAATGAATTAACAGATAGAAGAAAAAAATAAGAGAAAAATAATAGTCAAAATATAGGATTATATGGGAAAGAAGATTAGAGCAATGCAATCTAGATCTGGGTGCTAGTCCTGACTTTGCTTCTCCTTATTTTTACAACTATGAGGAAATTATTTTACACCCAGCTATTACAGTTCTAAGTTTGGATTAATAGGTCTCTAAAATTCCTCCCAACTCTTCATTCTGTCATAAAAGCTATGGCTTAGCTTTAAAAAATTAAGCCATAAAATATCCCAGAAGTTGAGACAAAGAAAAGGAAATATGGAAAATGGCCAAAAATTAGTAATGGTAGATGATTTGAAAGATTGTGTTTGTTTTTAAGATTGGAACCATCTGAATAAAATTAGATGAAAATAATCCCTTAGGGTCTGAATATATTTAAATAGAAACAACCAATCTAAAATACAAAGAATACATCCTTGAAGAAAATAAAAAGGAAAATTTCCAATGAGAAGGGATTAATATTTGGAAGTTGTTCATTCATACATTCAGTCAACAAATGTGTATTAAGTGTGTCCTCCATGCCAGCTACCCAGCTAGGCACAGAACTTTAAAAAATAAACGAGAGAATTCATGTTCTCTAGGAAGTACTTGTCTGGCAATGAGTCCACCATCTAGTCTAGAAATGTAATTCCAAGGCTTAAAAAAAAAAATGCCACAAAAAAGAAATTTAGACAATAATAGTGTAATCCTCAGACTGAAATTTATGTATTTTTTAAAACACACAATATTAAAATATAATTATAATTTTCATCTTGGATTTATTAGGAAAGTCTAATCAGTTTGAATATTGATTCGAAATAATGAAAAGTCAAATGAGTAAAAGAGGCTAAAATCAGAATTTTCTCTTGCCATTTGACCTGGGCAAAATGCATAAATGCTCTAAAGCATCTTTAATTAAGGTGCATAATAAATTAATATTGAAGCTTTTTTCCTTCTAAAGCAAGGAATTTATGAAGACTTGGATTATTGGGTAAAAAGAGGAAACATTTTTTAAAAAATTTTTAAATGCAAGCTAAATTGCTTTGCCAAAACGTTCAGTTAATTTTAAATGTATTAGCTTAAAATGTCCACCCATACTCATGAACAATGAGCATTTTAATTATTTTATATTTTTGCTGTATTACAAAAAAATGTATTATTTTTGTTTAAATCATGTCTTTCTTTTATTATTAATGAAGTTCAACATATTTCCATATGTTTCCTAATGCATTTTTGTTATGCAAACAGTGTTTATGATGACATTTTACCACTTATCAGGGGCTTGCTGTTCTATGTTCTTCTAAGTTTTATGTGCTTTTAAAAATCAAATGTGTTAAATCTTCATCGTATTTCCTATAAATATCATCCCTTTTTAGAAATGGCCTCTTTGGTATAGGCTCCTTTATAATTTGATTTTTTATGAAGTTTCATTCATAAAAAATAGTTTTAAGACCATATTATATGATATTTTACTTAATGCCATTTATAAACTGTAACATTTTTAATTACAAAATCCATGATTCATAAAAATAGTACAGTTCAATAATAAAAATGTCAAGTTCTGGCATTGCAATATAATCAATACATAAATTATTTATAGATAAAATATGTAGTTCAAATGTTACAGTCAAAAAAGTCTTGAAAATTAAAACAGGATTTATGAACAAAATTATTTTAAGATAGTGGGACTATCAAGTTTATAGTAAAATATAATAATATAACAATTATTAATATAATTAATATAATAACAAAAATATAATAATCATACACGTAATAATAACTATGGTCTATTGAGTCCTTTCTGGGTGCCAGGCACTGTGCTATGTACTTTATTACAAGTATTTACTCTTCACAACCCTTTGAGAGGAGAGTTCAATCTCCTTCTAGAATAAAGCCTATTTTTGGGATCAGAGGGAGTGAGCTCTTCTTAAGAGTATCTCGGAAAAGTTCTAGAAATCTATAAGTTTTTGTCACTGTTTGGGGTCTAAAGGATATTTTGCTATTCCTCAGAACAAGAGTTCCCTGAAATGTTCCTAAGTGTTATTTTTATTCTATTCTATTCTATTCTATTCTATTCTATTCTATTCTATTCTATTCTATTCTATTCTATTCTATTCTATTCTATTCTATTCTATTCTATTACTTATTTCTGAATTAGAAGGGAAATCCCTGGTAAATGATTTGGGAAAATTTTGACTTCAAACTAAATATTTCTTTCCTGCAGGAGTTCCTAACACTTTTTACAAATTTATATGCATTGACTGTTATTCTCCAAAAAAGACAGTACAATATTCAGTGTTGCTTATGCACTATTGACCACAGAATATCTTTTTCCTATGAGCCTAGATATTCATGGAATATTTAAAGTACTACTAGATTAACATTTGTGTTAACAGTCTTATGTTGTGGAAATGGCTAGCAGATTAGGTTAGTGCGATCCTTCCCAAGCAGTACTGTCTATTTAAAGGGAGCTCCCTTGTTTAACCATACACCCCACTCTTGGTGTATCCTGATAGTAGAGGTGTGGTCTGCCAGAAGGAAAAATTCCAAAGAGAAATGGAACTGAGATAAGTAAAATGTTTATGAAGGCAAGATACTTTACAATAACCTTCAGAGAGCCAGGTATTTTTCCAAGTTCTGGGGATAAGGAAGTTTAAACATACCTTAAGAGAGATTGCTAAGTAAGTAAATGGTCACAAAACCACAAGGAAATGCAACAGAGAGAGTTAGGATGGCAGTGTTCTGGGAGCATAGAGAAAGAACACTCAGAGTTCTCTTAGGAGGTGGCAGAGAAGGATTAATGGCAAAATAAATTTTTACCTAAATCTTGGAAACTGAGTTAAGTTTGTAGGTGGTCACGCACATTCCAAGCAAAGGCATGGAACTGTGAAGGAATATACAGGTCGCTTGGGAAAGCAAATGATTTGGTAGATTGCCGGTAGGGTTGGTTAAGACATACAGCTGGAAAACCACCATGTTTCCCCGAAAATAAGACCTAACCGGAAAATAAGCCCTAGCATGCTTTTTTCAGGATGACATCCCCTAAACAGAAGCCCTCGTGCGTCTTCTGGAGCAAAACTTAATATAAGACCCGGTCTTATTTTTGGGGAAACACGGTAGTCAGGGACCAAAGTATGAAGAGCCTTGTTTGTTATGTGAACAATACACATAATCTTTGAAAGATTTTAGGCAGGGTAGTGACATGAGTGAACAGATCTTTTAGAAAGATCAGCAGGGAACTCTGTAGAGGATGAGAATGAGAGAGAGTGAGAATATGGCAAGGAGAGCAGTCAGAGGCCATACAGCAGGAGAGAAAGGCTGACGATCTAGATTTATACCAAATAGGAAAAGACAGGGTAGGGTGAGGACAAAGTTGGGGGCTATTTGAACATATTTAGAAGATTATGACAGGACTTGGTGACATGTCGGTTGTGGATGTCTAGGATGAAAAAGAGATTGAAGACAACAGCTTTGTCATGGGACCCTGATAGAGTGGTTTTTCTTGCCAAAGGATCTGAGATCATGTCACAGCACCAATATAAAAATCAGAAAATTGAAGTCTTCAAGATACGTGACACACTCCTGATATTTTCCTTCTTAGGCTGATTTGTTCAAATTATAAAAATAATACATGTTTACATTAAAATATTTAAAATGGTAGTCTGGGTGACTTAAACAGCAAATATTTATTTCTCAGAGGAGGCTGGCAAGTCCAAGATCAAGTGTGAGCTGATTCAAGGTGGAGAGAACTGGTTTTCTGGTTCTCTTCCCACCTTATCTTCTCTTGTTTAGTATAAATTTAGACAGCCATCCCCTTGCTCTGTTTTTACATGGTGACAGGCATGAGAGAACTCTCTGGGGCTTTTATAAGGGCATTAACCCTATTAATGAGAGCTGTACCCTCATGGCCTAATAACCTCCTAAAGTCCCTGCCTCCTAATACAGGGCATTGAGGATTAGGATTTCAACATAAACTTTGAGGGAGATACAACACAACTTTGAGAGAGATTCATCCATAATACCATCGTTAGAAATTATTCCTCAACATAATTAAAGTGTATTTTAATGGTTTTATTAGATATTGTTTTATAAACATACAATTAACTTTTCTCTCTTTTTCAATAGTTAGGTTGTTTCCTCACCTTTTCCATTGTTATAGCATCCCCAACAGACTAAGAGAGATGGAAACATGTTCATATGGTAGTAAATAGAAGCTCAGACTGTGGCAAGGTATACAAATTGGATTTCCATTATACATACCATAGTCATAAACGTGCAGACTCATTCACTGCCTCTCCCCATATGCTTAGAAAAAGAGCCTGACAGAAAACACTCTCAAATATCACAGCAATTATATTTTAAATGTTTTAATGTAAACATGTATTATTTTTATAATTTAAATAATTAATTACTTATTAAAACATCACATTACATATTCAAATAATTAATCATGATTTAATTAATAATTAACCATATGACTTTTATAGAATGTATTTAACCTATCCCTAAATTCAACTTTCCAGTTATCATACAATTATTTTAATTCCACTGGTTTTACGTATTAGAAACATTAGCTAGATATTGGATTATTGCTAATTACAGTTCCCTAAAATATATATATAAATATATATCATTTTTCCTAAAATAAACCATATAATTTCTTCACAAATTTAGGTTTTAATACATTTAAAATAATGGAAATATTGATCAAGAACAGAAGCCATTTACCTCTATATTTAATATACGTTTCTAGTTCTGCTAAAATTAATTATTGCTTGTGGTAGACAATTTGGAAAAATATGATATATATACAGGAAAAAAATTACCTACAATCCTGCCATCTAAAGAGAACCAGATCTAATGTGTGTTTCACAACGGTAGTTTGTGTTTTCTTGTTATTGTTGTTCACAAATCTGACCCAAGTGCCTAGAATAGTCTACGGTACATGTTTCATGTTTAACAAACATTTGTTAAGTGAATGAATAATTTTTAGTTTAATTTCCAATATTTTACGTACAAGGCATGACAATTAAATTTGTGAATTTGTTGCAATGATGTTACTAACTTTTTTATATCAAAAGGATTATTCATTATAAATTTGTGCCAACTTCACAAACACTTAACCAAGTTTACTATTTGAAAGTGCTGAAAAGGCTATATGACAAAGTTAGACGACCTGAACTTTTCGCCAACAATTAGTGGCTCTTGCATCATGACAATACACCAGCTCACACTGCACTGTCTGTGAGGGGGTTTTTAGCCAGTAAACAAATAATTGTTAGGGAATACCCTCCCTACTCAGCTGATCTGGCCCCCAGTGACTTCTTTCTTTACCCGAAGATAAAGAAAATACTGAAAGGAAGACATTTTGATGACATTCAGGACATCAAGAGTAATATGACAACAGCTCTGATGGCCATTCCAGAAAAAGTTCCAAAATTGCTTTGACAGGCGCTGCCATCAGTGCACAGCTTCCCAAGGGGAGTACTTCGAAGGTGTACACAATGGTGTACATCGAAGGTGACCATAGTGATATTCAGCAATGAGGTATGCAACACTTTTTCTAGGATAAGTTCACAAATGTAATTGTCAGACCTCGTAGATATTTACAATAACTAGCATGTATTGATCAATACACCAAGCCTCATGCTCAGTGCTACATGCAAACATATCATTTAATACAGCAACGCGGTTCAGTAGGAACCAGTATAGGGCTCAATTGGCAGAGGTAGAATATGAGCTTTAAAATTATTAAGTTGACTGTAAATTGTCACATGATAGCCCACAGTTTTAGCTGTGGCAGGCTCCCAAGCACTCGGCCTATAGGAGGCATGCTTCTAACCACAATACAATTCGGCCCTCTTGATAAGCAGATAAACTGTGATCGTTATATTAGAGTTTATTATTTTAAAACCATTATTATTTGTAAACCATTTCTTAAACCTCTGAATGTTTGATCCCCTGGATTTAGTAGCACTTATTAAATAAAACATTTCCATTTTTTTATTTTAATATTGTGATGTTTATCATTATAAATAATATGTAGTCTGCTTTCTGATGATTACTCGAGATTTGATTGTCACCAGTGGAAGAACTGCATCAAGGAAATAATTATTTTTAAGGTTCCTGATTCCAACTAAGTAGCTTACACACTCTGAAAGATTGTTGATGTGTTCTTTACAAGCAGCCCACATTTTTTTGTTCTCAGGATGCCTTTAGATTCTTAAAAGTTATTGAAGACCCCAGAGAGCTTTTATTCATGTGCTACCTATATTTACCATGTTAGAAATTAAAGAAAAAAATATAAACACATAAGCACACTTTCCATTAACTATCAGAATGATGACTCATCACATATTAGGCAACATCTAGAAAACTCTACAGTACACTTGTGAGAGAACGAGAGTGGAAGGGCAAATGATGTAATGGTATTATAAAAATACTTTGACCATGTGGTTTCTATGAAAAGTTCTTGGGGATTTTTAGAGTCCCCAGATTCCTCTTTGAGAACCATTGCACTACATGATACTTAATATTTTAATTTACCATTTAAAAAAATCTTTCCATTTTAATAAACAAAGAACAATACATCATCCTATTTTAATTTGCATTTATTTGGATCACTGTTTTTGTGTAACCTCTTTTACGATCTTCTCTCCTCATGTTGACTTGTCTTTTACATTTTGATTTGTTACAGTTGATTTGTCTTCTACATTTCCTAATTGCCTGATTCAAAATCTGTTCACATTTTCACTTGAAATGTAGACAATAACACACCTTTGCTTTCATTTTCTTTCTATTGTGCTGAAGCAAATTCACCATACTTGTTATGGACTGTTCTAACGGCCCTTAAGGTCATAAGCCCTCAGAATAAGTCACCCTGACTTCATACACACCACAGCTGACATGTGTGTGCCCTACTGATACTTCAAGAAAAAGACAGCTCTGTCTTGAAACGCTGATAATCTGTTTAACTTCTCTCAGAGTGTTTGTAATATATAATCTCCCTAAAGTTACCTAAAGTTAAACTTCTCATTCTTACCCCCTCATTCTGTTCTCAGTAGTATGTCAGGAGAAAAGTCTTAGGAAAAGACACAGAACAGACAAGCATACCTCCACTGACTATCATTGTCCCACCAGAAATTTGCTTCCTAATGCTCTTTCACCCATTTAAGTCTTCAAACACTTGTTGCTAGAATACTTGGTGATACAACACCAACTCTTTTGCTATTTAATTTCATCTCTTGACTTTAAAAATGTTTAGTTTCTAAATGATGCTTACACTTATACTCCTAGCCATCATCTGTCAACTTTTTCCACTTTAATGTATAAAATTTGAATGCAGCCTTAATAGAATATTATAGGGATCAAATTGTTTCAACTGAAATTATATTGTTTTGTCTAAATATTAGTCATATTTCCTTCTATTGAACACAATTTCCCATGTTTAAAAAAGTTAATTTGATTTTTCCACAATGAGATTGAGTTCATCTCAAATGCTTGCAGCCTTTTGGTTTACAGAAATTATGTTCTGTCAAAATATTTTATAATGGCAGCATTAAATATTGCCCCAAGGAAAATATATCTAAAAGTTGAATGAAAAATAATATATTGGTGCTATGCCACATCAGAATATTTTTTTTTTATTTCCTGGAGATAATATATTATGGCCATATTTTTAAAGAGAATCTATATTTGCCCCCAAAGTGGAATATTTAAATAGGAGAGTTAAGAATTCATGATGCATTACTAAATTATGAATTCAACTGCTACGTCCATACATTTTTACTCATAAAAGCCCCCTTTCCAGTTTGGACTAAATGAAGTGGTTAATAGTTTGGGCAGAGTACTTAGCTTCTGAAAATAGCCTGCAGATAAAGGATGGCATTGGTGATAAATATAATATACAACTGACAATTTACATACAGTACTGGTGCCTACAGTAGTACATGATAATTAGCAAGCACCCCTGGTGACTCTCTGTAACCCTCCCCTCCATCTGTTGCTTCACTTTGAGTTTTAAGCAACTATAATATTGAGTATTTGGAATTATTTTTAATACTGTGAAATTTAGTTTAAATATATATGCATATATATTTGATCAAATTATATGCATGTATGTCATATGATAAGTAAATAAATAACATTGACTCAAGTATTCAGGAACATTTCTATATCAAACATTGGTTAGGCTAAATATTCAGATGTTTGAAACAAAGTTCCAGCTTTATCTGTATATCTAGCATCCTTTTAGGTTTCTAAAGATGGCCAAATCAACTCTGAGTTTTGTGAAGGCAATATCATAAAACAACTACATACAATAGCTAAAAGTAGCCCACACCAGGGAAATTATCTCATGGTTTTAGAAAAGTAATATTGCCTCTTTTATGAAATATGAGACCAGATATTTAATGATATCTATAATGTAATGAATTCAGGAAGCAAACTTACTTTATAGAATAGTCATTAAAATATAGGTGATAAGAGTCAGACTTCATGGATTAAAATCCATATTCTGCCATTTATTATCCACGTAACCTTGGTCAAATTTCTTTGTCTCTGTCTTAATCTCACTCTGTCTCAATTTTTGCATTTGTTAAATGAATATGATAATAGTATCTCTAAGGTTGTTATGTGGATTAAAGGAGATAATATTCATCAACACTTATAACAGTGTCTGCCACAGTAAATTAATATAAGTGATTGTTAAATAAAAATACTATACTTATCTTACCTTTCCTAATTTTAGCCTGGAAACTGTGCTAATATACCCAAAGATGTGATCATGCTAATTAATTTTATTGCTCTCATATTATTCTTTTAAAAATAATTTTATTAAATAATAATATCATAATAGAATGGATTCAGTTGACTTCTATTCATATTTTATCATGAATAAAACAAAATATTTTCATTTGAAAGATATCTGTTTTCATATACTGACTATTGCTTTTTGGAAGTGTTTCAAAGGAGACTTATGTCAATTAATATCATAACTAACTGTGCTTATTAGTCAATTGACCAAAAATTCTTCTTAAAAGATTCAGAAAATCTCATATTGCATGTGAATTTTTTTAATTGAACAAGAGACCATAACTAAAACCCTGAAGGTATAGATTAGATAATTAGTCACAGTGTGTTCTTTGCTGATCCCAGTAGGAATTAGTTAAACCAGTGATGATAGACAGTGTAACATGAAAGAAAATGGTGGCCTTATTCCTCTCTATTTGCTGATATTTTCCTTTTAAAAATATGTTTTACACACACACACACACACACACACACACACACACATACACATATATTGGTCTAAATATCTTTAATTTTAGAACATAAGATTTTATCATATAGCTGAATTAGCAGTAAAATAGGAATGCAACATGGACAAAAAAATGCTTAACTCTCTTTTGTTTTTGATATAAGTTCTAAAATATAAGGCAAACAATTGAGGAAACTATCTGCTGTTTTCTGTTTTTAAAATATCAATACCACTAATATTCTTTAATATTCAAATAATCTAAGATTCCAAAATTAGAAAATAACACTGCAGTCAATGTTGTATCTGTATATTTTATAATGAATATAAAATACACAAATAAAGAAAACTATAGTTGTGGTCCAAATCTGGATGTTTTGTTATATGGTAACTGGCATTTTGTACCTAATCTAATAATTAGCTTTTATGGCTAGCATTAAATATCTACAGTCAGATGTTTGGGCTGAGAACCAATACTTCACTTCTGTTAAATTCTTTGGGCCAAAGCAAGTTACCAGGCCAGCCCAGGCTCAAAGAATGGAAGAATCGACTCCAAGTCTTGAAAGGAATAACAGAAAAGAATTACGGTAATTTCTGAAATGTACCATCACCACTCTGGGTAATTTAGGAATAAATCTTTTTTTTTTCTTTTTTTTTTTTTTTTCCACAGAGCCTTCTCTCCATAACATTAACATGGAAATGAAACCATGAAAAAAGTAGCCAGTCCATTGGACTTCAGAAATCCCTGAAATATTTTAGTCATGGTTCAGCTAAACTATTTATTGATTTACAAAAAAAGATTTCCAGGCTAAAGCCTCTTGATTCCACACATCAGCAAGTCAAATTCCCATTCTTTCTGTGCTTTAAATTAGCTGAATGAGAGTAGCCATGGAAGTGATGAATAAAGTTTTATTCATTTAAAAATACTTACTCTATGGAACCTCAGTTGAATTGGCCTCCCAAACTTCAACATAATAGTGCAGTGTAAAGTTAGTATTCCAACTATATGCCTGTGACCTCTAGCTGAAAGTGCATATGGAACACTCCAGTCATTTCTGTGTAAATGCACAAGCAATGCTTATAGTTTATTTTTCTGGTCCAAGCACCAGAATCTTGTCCGCAGTTTTCAGTGGAGGCCTGTGCTTCTTTGGAAAGAAGTCTTCCAACGTGGATCCTTATAAAGGCGGCAAAAAGGATCAGGTGAGAAGAATTGACATGCTAGACATTAATGTTAGCACAGATTACCTGTCTATATGTGTGCAAAGCCCTATCGGTCTTTGCTACATAATTCACAGGCTCTTTGACTGCCATCTTTCACCCAAGCCCATTCCTTCTCCTGTACTCCCCATCTCAGTTAATTGCACTACTCTCTGCTCCGTTACTTAAGCCAGAAACCCAGAAATTTTCTTTGATGTCTCCTATCATTTATCCCCTGTCTATAATGAATGACCACGACGTACAGATTCTAATTCCTTGATATTTCTGCAATCTGACATAACAGTTACTGCCCCATTTCAAGCTCGAGTAAGTCATACTTAGGTTACTACAACCAGTCTCATTTCCTTCATCTATTTTCTAAGCTGCTGCTGGAATGAATTTCCTGAAACATGATTCTATTTATTTCATTCACCTACCTAAAATTAGACAGGGACTCTCCATCCGGGATAGAATAAATCCAAATGCACATCTACATGAAAGAGAATGTTAAAGCACAACTTCTTCTCTATTTAATTAAGGTCTAAATCAAAACAACAGTGCTCTATGCTGCCACGTTCCGAACATGAGGGGGTGCACTTTCTATGTAGCTTACCTACGAAGGTGGCAAAGCCTGTTTTGTAACCCTCAACCTATCTCCTACTTCCAGGCTGAGATTGTAGAGATTGTGAGGTGCTTAGCACCCAGCCTCCCTCTGCACCCAGGCACACACAGGAGCATGAACTTGCACTCACAGGCTCCCAAACCCTGGGGAGGGACAGGTGGTTCTTCCCTCTACTAGGATCTTTAAATATTAGGTTGGTGCAAAAGTAATTGCGGTTTTTGCAATTATTTCTAACCTTTTAAACCGCAATTACTTTTGTACCAACCCAATAAATACTTGACCCTTGAAATGTGTTAGGTATAGACACCGGTACTAGAACTATATGTTAAAAAGTCTACAGAGGACACACTGGATGTCACAGTAAAAAGGCTACCAAGGGAACAAATTTCACTAAAGGAAGAAAAGCACGGGGGAAAGATGTATAAAGTGTGCAGGATGAAGCCCTTTTCAATGTCACATAGATGACTGCCTCGTACGCTGATGTGACCCCCAACCAAGGGATGGACCTCTGGATACCCAGGGACCTGAAAAACGGATCACAAATAGAATGGACTGTTTGAGGCCGTGTCACCCACCTCAGAGGCACTGCAATCGGAAGTCCCCAGCACCTGAGGGAGCCAGGAAGGCACCCACCTGGGAATAGCAGTGTTAGTAAATGACCACATGCATAGTATCCTGTCACGAGGCTACCCTGTACCTGTCTGTAAGCTCTTTTCTATTTCTCACATTGTCCCAGTTTTAGTCATTAACCCTTCAGAGGGCCAGAGCAGCCCAGTGATGAGTTGGGAGTTAGAACAGCAAGGGGATCCTTGCTCTAGGTAAACTTCCCTCACCCTTGGCAAGTAATTGAATTACCGTGTTTCCCCAAAAATAAGACCTAGCCAGACAATCAGCTCTAATGCTTCTTTTGGAGCAAAAATTAATGTAAGACTCAGATATATTATTTTATATTATATTATATTATATTATATTATATTATATTATATTATATTATATTATATTATATTATATCTGGTCTTATAGTAAAATAAGATCGGGTCTTATATTAATTTTTGCTCCAAAAGACCCATTAGAGCTGGTTGTCTGTCTAGGTCTTATTTTCAGGGAAACACAGTACTACTGTGAGAAGTGAGAATGGGAAGTAAAGGCCGGTTTGGGGATCAGATAAATATAACAAAACAACTTTTTTTATGCCAACAACTTTTTTTTTCCCCCAGAAACTGATTAGAAAGTTTTCTAGAGGATGTATTTATATACGTACAGTATTCAAAGATATATAAAACTACGATGATATATTTTTGCAGTATTTGGTTCTTTCTTTTGTCAACATAAGAAACGTCCAAATCTGTAGAGAATTTTTATGAGCTTATTTGAACCAAACTGACAACACATGCCAGGAAAAAAAATCTCAGCAGATTGAGACAATGCTCCCGAGAATGGCAGTTTTGTAGCTTCTTTTACACGTTAGAATAAAAGGAGGAGATGCAAAGAGGGTTACATGAAATCCATTGGTGGTAGATTAAGAAGGCAGGAGAAAGCATGGGGTGGGGAAATCCCTAGGATTTGGATAAAAGGCAAAATGAAGACCACATACTTGTTTAATCCTGGTGAGTACAGAATAGTTAATTTACAGCACTTCGAGATGGTATGTAGGAAACAAGACAACAAGGAGAGATTCTGTGGCCTTGTGCTCTGGTGCCTGTGATTGTGCCCTCTAGGGGTAGGAAAAGAAAGTTACTCTGACATTTCAAAGGTATGTGATCCTAGATGGTAAGAGCAATGGACAGGGCTCACTTAAAGTAAAGATTGACCTTTGCTAAGAAAGCTACAAGTCTAGGACATGACTTCTCGCTATGACCTGCCCAGTTGGGAATTTGAGATCAGACCTTCATCCTGCTTACCTTCAGTATGAGTTTGTCTGCCACGTGGCGCCCCCTCAGCTTGTCAGCATTATTGCATAGCCTCCTTTCTGTCCACACTTGATAGAACAAACTTCCTCTTAGCCACAGATACACTATGCATTTGAACAGATAATATAAAGTGCCCTAGTGCTTATCTCAGAAAGGAAAATAAAACACCAAAATCTTGGAAGTTTTCTCAATGGTAGCAAATAGGTGTTTATAAAACACAGGGAACATTCTGGTTAAGGGATTTAAGAACTGGAGGAAATATTCTCTGGTAAACCCCTCTGGCAACATTTTAATTATAATGCAATCCTCCTACCCAGGCAATGAGTCCAATCTATTATAATATGAGCAACAATCTATTTACTACGACACATTAAGAAATCTAAATATCTGGAACACGTCATATCTCATTTGCTATTGCTGATTAAAACAAATAATGGAGTAAGATGGCTTTTTGTCTGTCTCTTTTTTTTAATCACCACTGCACTTGTGTCCAAGATTGTTTTGGAAATAAAGCTAATACTTTAACACTTGGATGGCTATAATTTTCTAAATTTTATTAATCATATAAAACTCAATTTGAGAACTATTTGAGTATTTTATTTATTTTTAGTAGTGATTTAGAAACTCTCCTTCATCAGTGCTTTACATATTTTGTTGAGTATTTCAAACAGGTTATTTCTACATAGGTCGCCACAGTGTTCCAAAATATGACTTCCCGAGTTATGGAAAAGTGAAATCCTCTCTATTCACCATCTAAGATAATTTTGTAATTGTTTGCATGAATAACCTCTAGTCCCTATTCTTTCTCTGTGAATTACAAAAATGGCACTTAAAAGGTGACCTAGACCTGCCACCAGATACTCAGCTAAGTGATAAACAGTGAGAGTAGCTGAGCCCAGCGTAGACTTGTCCCTCCATGTCCAGGGTTAGATGCAGACCGCCTTCCTTCCACTCTCACTCTCGTCACCGTTACCAGTTCTTTTCTGTGTTAAAGAAGAGTTCCCACACTCCTGTGGGTATATCATTAGTCTACTTTTCATACAAAACAAAATATTGAAAAGACAGATTACCTATGCATATAGGAAAAGATTTCTCCCTGAAGGGCATTTTCTTTTTCTTTAAACAGCGTATTTTTAAATGTCTCAAGTGATGAGGCTGGCTGTTCAACCAAGTTCAAGAATACACTTTTATTCAGCCCATTATCTATCATTGTGAATTCAAACCTGCTGTTCCTCTCTGCTGATAATCTATCATCTAACAAGAGAGACGATGACTGTAAACCACAGGAGCAAAGAACAGTCATGACTTGGCTCACAAAGAGATTTATACATTGAACTCCGCACACTAAAATATGTTCAATTCAATATTTCACTGCTCAAGTCATATGCATGCTCACCCTCCTACCCTTTCTGGAGACTTAAATAGCCACTGTAGACAATTAACCAAATAATCAAAAGGAGAAAAATGAATGGATTAATCTAAAATGTAGTCCCTCAAAGCTAATTTTCAGAATATTATTTTTAATGGGGTATAATTCATGATTTTTGGCACACAAATAGAGGCCAGAGAGATGTCCTACTGAAGGACTGTCTCTCCTAAACGTCCTTATTCTTCCTTCATTATGCTATCTATGTTCCCAGGATAGCAACATTAATTTGACATGGCTGAATTATACTACCTACTGTTTCCTGTATAGCACTTTCAGTGCCTGAGGCTGGGTTTCCCCCGCTTTGGGGATAAGGGGCAGAAAGACATTTCTAACTCTACTCTTGTATGAGAAGCAATTAGGCTACAAGTTGTTTAGCTGTAAGCTGTTAACCTCACAAACCTAATAAATTATTTGATTATATGGAATGCTTAGAACTTTGACCCCTTTTGGTAAATATGCATGAAATTGCAACACTTGTGCTATTTTCTTTGTATTTGTTACTTATTTTAATATTGCCCCTCTTATTCCATGCTTTGGGATAACAAATAAGATAGATGCATACGTATTTTCTCTTATTGCCAAATCACTTGATTGTACTGTCTTTGCCACTACTGTTATCAGTGTTTCAGTTGAAGATAGGAAGCAGCACTGTATTTCTGCGTCTGAGAGAAAGCAGCTTTGTTATTTCCATCCCCTCTATTCAATTAAAAACAAACAAGCAGCCATACAACCTTTCATGGACACTAATGAACCCAAAATAGTCCGTAATTAATTTCAAATTCACTACTAGTTACAAAAATTAGCTAACACTGCAAATTGCACTGATCATGATCAGGCCTTAATAACAAGGCCTATTGTGTAAAATGTGCGAGTCAGCAGAAACACAAATGAAGACCTTTCAGCTTCAAACACTTCTACTAGCTAGCATGAAAAACAAACAAAGCAAGATGAAACCTAAATTTAAAAAAAAAGCTTTAAGCAGCTATGTCTCATTCCAGATCAATTAACAAATCACTTCAAAGCACACTTTCTTATACATTCATTTTTGTGAGGTAAAATCAAAAGAGGTATTAGAGCACATGTCCACCTCTACTTGCTGGAACATCAATAATATTATACCAGGAAGTCTTAGAAGGTCAGGTAAAGTGCTCCTGATAGATAAGTATATAAATGACCTTTACCTTTATCACGAAAATTAATTTGAAAATATGTGAACTTAAAGAAGTTTGTGCTATTATTTAACCTAACACAAAGAAAGATGGAATCTTGGATTATTACTGTACATCCGAACAACTCTCTAGTCCTGTTTATAGCTAAGTATTCCTGAGATGTCTTTGCTTTTAAAGTACTTTGACAACAGCAACTAAATCACAAATTTATTTTTATTCTCAATTTCCCTATTTATTATAATTACTATTTACATATTTAAGGTAATATACTTGTAGTAATAATTTCATTTTATTTGTATTTGTTATTTGTTTGCTTTTGAAGCAATACAACTTTGAGTTATGGTTTTGAAATAGTCCACATGGTACAAAGCGTATGTTGAATCAGGGTCTCCTCAAGCATTATGCTCTCTGGGTTTAAATTCCAGTCTGCTCATTTTTCAAGTTGTGGAAATTGCTAAATATATTTAATACATGAACTTAGTCATATAACAGAAATGACTACCTATTTCATAGGGACAAAAATTGCAGGAACCATCTAGAGGATTGACTTAAAGAATATGCAAAATATATTTTTCTTCTTCTCCCACAATTGTTCTGTCGATGACCAATTTCCACTCAATTCGTATTCTACCTTTCCAGGAATCCTAGGCAGCTCTGTAATTCATGGCCAATCTTTTTGTTCATCAGTTCTCATCATTTGCTGTTTCCAGAACTTGCACTCATGAGAGTGTAACTTTGCCTCATTCAAACTCTTTTTCTTGAATAGCTTTTCAAGGAAAAATTAATTCACCATTTCCTCTTATCCTTTGAAAAATCTCATTCCAAATTCTTAATGTCTTTCCCAACAAAAGAAAGCAGACGCTCCCCCTCAAACTCCAGATGCTGTGCAACGTCTGACACCACACATAGCTAATCTTATATAAAGATTTAATGTTTTTTCTCCTTTAATTTTTTTTTCTAGAGCACATTGTTCTGCTTATGAATGTTATACATACAGTCAATTATCCACGCTAATGGAGGCGAGCTGTGGGAGAGATAATTAAGAACAGTAGATAATCTACCCTGCTATTAGTGCAGGTGTCAGCAAGGAGTCTGGCCTGAGACATCATTGGAGGGGATGTGTGATGGGGTTAAGGGAGGCTGGTAGTCCCAAGATAGTTTTAGAGTGGCAGGAAAAAGGCACTAAGGAGGGTGACGGGACCACGCCTGGTGAGGGAGAAACGTTAAGACAGATGATCACTCATCAATGTGAATGTTGTGGATTATTCAGAATTTACTGTTAAGTTTAAATGTGTGCTTGGAATATGATACTAAGTATGCTAAAGTCATATGTTTGATTTATGCCAGGAGCAGTTAGTGTCCCCTACCCCATTGATTATATGTTAAGGTGACAGCTCCTAACATCAGCCCCAGAAGTCGATATCACAAATACTCCCTTGTGATCAATAAAGGAACTGGCATAACCCAATACCAGCCCTGGAAAATAATTTAATGTACATATTCTGTTGATTATGGGTCATCACCATTAATTTTGTACATATAAGTCAGAAAGTGCACCCTAAAATTATGACCAATTGGTTTTTAATCTATGTTTTTTGGCATTGTTTCAATCAAGTGGTCTTTTAAATGTGAAATATCGATACAGGTTAGCTAGCATGTCCCTAGGTAATCAGGGAGGTCCCTGGTGGAATAAACAAAGACAGCCATGTCCTAAAACTCCAGGTTTTGAAATCACTCCTTCCCTCCAGGACAAAATGTAGCAAGGCCTAGAGATTAGTCACAAAATTCCTTTTGGTTTGACAAACGTAACAGATCTGATAAATAAGAGTGGGTTACTTTGCTAATTCCTTTAGCATGGTGTGGGGACAGAGCCAGGAGTGCAGTTTCCAGGCTCTCGGCCTCACGTGGAAAGGTGTTGGCTCAGGTAGTAAATGGCCATCAACTGTGACTGGATGGCCATCAGCTGTGGCTAGTTGGCCATCAGCTGTAACCAGTGAGCCATTGGCCACTAATCTAACTGCCGTGGCTACACTAGCAGAAAAAACGGGGCTAGCAAGAAGATGGTGTCTGAGCTAGCAAGAGAGGATTGCAGTTAGCAAGTGAGGTTGGTTGGCAGAGAGAAAAGCAGATGGCAGGTTGCAGATCCTGCGGCTCCTGCTTCCTGTGTCTCCAACCCAGCCGCCAGCGAGACTATAGTGGTATGACTCCCCTACCGATGGCTCCATGGGTGTTCCTGTTTGGCCTCACCATATCCTGTGTTCTTATGTGGGGAGCGGGACTAGAGACCCTGCATGACACCCCGCATGACAGATGGGCAAGCAGAACAAACCTGGTAGATGGATTTCATTAGAAGGCGCCAGTTCCCTTCTTCAAACAAGTTCCCTTCTTCAAACAGCTCCCCTTCCCTGAACAGGCAAGGAAAGTTATAAAAGTAAGAGCTTTTGCTCAGTCACAGGGCACCACCATTTGGGACCCCCTCCCACTCAAGAGCTCTAACCCTTTGTTTTCAATAAACTATCCTCTTTTTAAAACTCTGCCTCTCCTGGGTCCGTGTTTCCATTCTTCGGTCTCACGAGACACGACCCCAGCCCACAGCCAGAAACTGTCGCAGATCCAACATCATCTACAATCATTTGGGGACTCACAGAAAAATATCCCTCCATCAATATTACATAAGCATCTCTTTGCTAATATTTTATTCATAAAGAATATCTCTTTACTAATATTAGACAAATAACTTTTATATGGTTTTCTGACCTAATTAAGCTTATATGTCACGGTGAGATTGTGTATATTTAAGAAAGCAAAGGACTCTTTCCATGTTGTAAAGACAGAGTAAGCATTTCAATACTCCCCGTATAGAATATAATCAAAATCATCAACCAATGACAACTAAACAAATATTACAATCTACATGTGAAAATACCAAAAGTAGTCCAGAAGTACTTCATTTAGTAGATTAAAAAAAAAAAAACCTAATAATAGTGGAAATTCCTTGACAATCTAAGAGATTCTGACATTTTTATCATCAAGTTTCAAAGGAAGAAAAGAGTAGCAGATGCAGACCTTTCAATTTATAACCATTTCCCCCATAGCTTTATGCTGTGGGGTCCTTTGGGCAGAAATGCTCCAGGGTCTCAACTAGTTTATTATTATCCAGCACTGATAGATAGGAAGTGATAAAACAACAAGTAAGAAATCATTTTTCATAATTCTTCAGAGTCCAATCTCGCCTCAAACCTCCTTCCCTTGCCGTCCTTCATGCTGTAGAAGCTGAGTTTTAGTGGATTCTGCAGCCTCAGAGTGGAATCATTTCACATATTTTTCAATAGATTAGCCTCTGGAGTATTTCTTTCTTACTCTCAAAGTCTAGTAAAACAGAGTATAGCCTATAAGCATTCCCACCAAGGAGACATAAATATCAAACAAAATGATAAAACAACCTTGCTTTCCAATATTTCAAACAATGTATTTTCTTTTAATAAATATCCCTATTTTTTCCCCAACTAGTTGAAGAAATCTGGAATAATTAGATGAAGCATTCAGTACATAAAATCCTGGTTGATTTATATCAACTAGGAAATTATGAAAATTATGAAGTTTCTTTGCTTAAAAGAGAGTTGAATGTCCAAAGGAATTAAATTGCAACTTGTCATAAAGTAATTTTCAGTTTCAAAGAGGATCAATAATGTATTGAATTATGAAAAATTAATATAAAGAGTCAGTTTTAATTGGCTTCACTTTTGAGGTTAACAGGTATTAACTTTCATTTTTATAAAATATTTCCACATTAATGACTCCAAGATCTATTGTGTCAAGGATTTTCCCGAGGCCCAGGAAGGTAAGGTTGAAAGCAGTGAAGGGTACTTGAATTCCTCTACAAGCTTATTATAAGCCAATATTCAATCAAAACGATTACTGCTAGCCATATCAAGGGTAATAACTCTTGCATGTTATTACTGGGAATTCTGCAAAGCAAAAGGCTTTTGTATTGCTGTTTGCAAAGACTGCTTAATTTATTTGAAATTCTTGGGGGGAAAAATGCTGTTCAACCAGAAGGAAAAAAAAAAAAAAAAGAGTAGTTTTGTCCCCATTATCTCTGAACAAGAAGTGTCAGGAAGCTCCAGGCTAGAATTAACATGAGACAGGCTATTATAGTTGTAAGAGCATTTAGCACCCTTCCCTACTGACTTCAGGGTGATAATATATACAGCCCCATGTAATCTGTCTCTTCTGCTGCTCTTTCTTTGCCTCTCTCCTCTTCTTCTTTACTAATACACCTGCCTTATTGTGAAGCATGATAAGAAGTAAACAGCAGCATTTGTCTACGAAAGTGACACCATTAGTTGCAGTTTTACCCTCGGCAAAGTCATATAAAGAATGACTGCTTTGCTTATAGGTCACCATCTTTTTTAAAAAAGGCAAACTAAATATTCAAGTAAGTATATGGGACTATTCCATGACTTAGCTCTGAAAAGTAAGCTATATCTGGTATTCTTTGCACAAGAAAAGCTGTTTTCACAGATTGTTAATTTGTGCAGACAGAGGATGAAAATATACTCAAATGGAGGTTTAAGGAAAAAAATGTTTAGAACGTGGTATCATACTTCATGAAATAAAAAGCAGTAGTGTTAATAAGAGGTTAATAATGTATCTTGAAGATTCACATTGTCCATATTATTATTGTAAATATTAATATCTACTTGGAACTGACTATGGTCCAAAGCACCTTTAACACAAGGCAGCCCCTTCCTTGAAACTTACAAAAGATACCAAAAGTGATGTTTGAGCATTTTTAGTTGCTGAATTTCTCCATGTATTTCTAGTTTAATTTCCCTTAAATTGATATTAATCTTTTTGAAATTAAAAATGCAAAGTAAAACAAAAATGACACAAATAGATCATTCAACACATTAATGTTTAGGGATTACAAAATCTAACAAATAGGATATAACACATTAACATAAGATCAAATTTATTTTTCTACCAAAAATCTTTTTAAAGCAGCTATTTTCAACCTTGACACTATTGACATTCACAGCAGCACAATTCTTTGTTGTGGAAGACTGTTCCATGTATTACGAGATGTTTAGCAGCATCTCTGGTTTCTACTTATTGATTTCATTATCACTGTCCACCCCATTCCACCCACATGCTACGAGTTGTGACAACTGAAAATATCTCCACAGGGGCAAAATCACCCTCATTGAGAACCAGGGCTCTAAGTAGAAGGCCTAATCTAAATTTGACAGTGTTTAATTACATCACTAACATTGGAAAAAGGAACTAATACCAAACTCACAGTTACATAATTCGATTTAAGGAAATAATACACATACTATCTGTGGCAAAACAGAACCAGGCTTCTCATTTCCTGCACACATTCTGCGAAATTGAAATATTATTGCAAATATACAGGAAGCTTAAGGTCCAAATACTATGAAAATTTCTAAATACCATTGTCTTACTCTGTCTGGGCTGCCATAACAAAATACCATAGACTGGGTTGTTTAAACAACAGACATTTATTTCTCGTGCAGGGTGCCAGCATGATCAGGTTCTGCTGAGAGATCTTTTCTTGTTTTGTGGATGGCTGTGACTCATGTGACCTCTTTGTGTGTGCAAGGTGAGAGGGAGAGAGAGCGAGAGCGAGAGCAAGAGCGAGAGCGAGAGCGAGAGCCAGAGAGAGAGAGAGAGAGAGAGAGAGAGAGAGAGAGAGAGAGAGAGTTCAAGGGTCTCTCCTTATAAGGGCACTAACCCCATCACCAGAACCTAATCCCCGGGACCTCACCTAAACAGAGGCCCAGCATCCAAAAACCATCGCACTGACGGCTTTAACATATGAATTTGGGGGGAACAGAAACATTCAGTTCATAATAGTCATTCATTTTTTGGCTTAGAAATTGTGTGTTGGTTGAGATAAAATGTAAAAAAATATGTTTCTCTTTTCCTGAATGATAAATGATTGTCAGGAACTTTTTAGTATTTCATACATATGAGTATATTATTCATTGTGTACTCAAATTAAATAAGCATTATCAACACTACTTGACACTTTTATTGGCATAGTTTAATTTGAATTATTCTGAGTCTTGAACTTGTCATCAGTTTGTGTTTTATTAATATATACTTAAAATAAAGAGAAAAGATAAAGAAGGTACAAATTCATTCACCCAAAAATTACATACTGTGTTTCCCTGAAAATAAGACCAGGTCTTACATTAATTTTTGTTCCAAAGACACATTAGGGCTTATGTTCAGGGAATGTCCTGAAAACTCATGCTAGGGCTTATTTTCTGGTTAGGTCTTATTTTCGGGGAAACACGGTAGGATCACAAAAACTATGTAAAATAGTTTCATACTACTTACTGCAAAACCAATCTATAATGTTAAAGTCTGTATGTGGTTACTTTTGGAAAAGGGGAAGGGACAGTGACTCTGACGCGTCATGACGATAAGTCTGAGGGGTCTCTCTGAGTGACAGGTAACTGAGAATGATTGTGAGGAGGTCGTTTCGTGACCAAAGCTGGGTACACTTTATGATTCATAAAGTTGTACATTTGGGGTTTGTACAATCTGTATACAGTTTATGATGTAACAAAAATGGTTAAAAACTTGTTTTGAATTACATAGAATCTGAGTCACATACTTACTGTATTTGTAGATTCAAAGATAAATAAGATAGCCTCAATTATCAAATGGGTCAGTCTAAAGAAAGAGCCAAACCTGCACACAAATTGCATAACACAATAATTGATAAATGACATATGTGAGCAGTGTTGTTTGAGAACACATATAAGGAAGTAATTAACTGTGCCTGGGGAAATCAGGAAAGATTTTGTAATAAGTAGCACTTGAATAGGATCAGGAAGCATGGTAGGAGACCATGTTGCTACATATTAATTATCATAAATGACACTAGCTTTAAAGAAAATGTATAAATACAGGTCAGCTGATTGTATATAGATTCGACTTTTCAGGTGGTTTCCATATTCTTGATTAAAAGAAAAATATGTGAACCGGGTTCAACTCAGAAAGAAATCTCCTGCCTTATTACTATCTAAACAGTAAAATAGTACAATAGCAGGCATGGATATTTGTTTATAATCTATTTTAGGGTGACTTTGTCATTGGAATAAACGTATTGTAACCATGTAACAATTAAAGGCAAAAAGGGTGGAGAAGACAATAGTAGAGATGAAATAATAAAATGTCACATAAATGCTGATGGAGTACATTATGCAAATTTATACTATGCAAATACTTAAGCATGGTCTTAGTAAAGAGATATGAAAACATGAGCAAATTTCCTCAAAAATGATTGCCAATCATCAGTGACTGATCATGAATACAAAAACGAACCTTTGAGGAAGAGTAATGATTATATTTTTATAGTTCCAAGCTTTGACCTTGAGGAAAACAAAGGCTTTTGGAGATAAGAGTAGCAGCAGTAGCTACATTAACCAGACCTCGGGGTCAAAAGGAGCTGCCCTTGGTCCTATGTTTTTGTAAAGGGTCTGTTTCAGAGTGTTGAGTAAAAAGATTAATTTTCATGAAATCCTGTTCAGGCCTAGGAATTTCTGTGGTTTTGATGGAATTGTACTTTTGAGAATCACATTTCTTTAAGAATTGTATTTTTGAGAGCCACTGTTGAATGCTTTTGCTGGAAGAAATGTTCAACCAGTAGTAAAATTCAAATTATTTAAAACACCCATTTTCTTTACCAGACATGATTTTCATTTGGGGACTTGTCATTTCTTTTTTTTTGTTTTTTTGTTTTGTTTTGTTTTGTTTTGTTTTGTTTTTTAGCAAAATTCTTGGAACACTGAAACTAGTCAACTCTCAGGAGTGAGTGTTCCTGAAATCTTAAACTCTGGATTTCTGGTATTCTTCCTACAACCATATATTACTTCATATTTCTCAGTCTCTATCTCTGCACTACATTTCTGCTTTGACCCCAAGTAGAAGTTCTCTAATTAGCCCCATCCTGCTTAGCAGCTCTGTGCTGATTCCACCATAATAGCATTTTCACCACTTTTCTGAATTGTCTTCCTTTCTCATCTTTCTATTACTCTCTCAGAACCAATAGCTGTTCATGAAGCAATGCAAGCACCATCTTTAATTATCAATGCCTCACACGCTGGTAAAGGTGAATGATGAAACAAAGTTTATTCACAATCACTCAAAGTTATGGTTTCTAATTTAAACGGTACCATTAAGGTGTTCACCATTAAAATTCTCTATTTTTCAATTCATTAAGACATTCGTTGTAGATGTTTATTATACTCTTTAAATCCCCAGCAATACCCCATTTTGTTAGAAAAGATGCCTATCAGTCAAGAACTTCATAACTTCCCTACCATACTCAGTTGTCAGTATACCTATAATGCCACATATTCTTTTATTTTATCTCTGAGATCTCTGCTCCTGTTCTCAGAGAGTAAACTTTTGACCCATGAAATGGAAATTTTATTCTCTTTCCTTCTCTGGGCTCTCATTCCACCAGTAACCCTCTTTCTCTTTTGTTTTATTCAAACTGTGTTTTACTTATTTAATTAAAATAGTTCAAGTCTTCCTCAATCTAAAACCAAATCCACCCTTCACACTGCACCTCCCAAAATAAATGCCTTACTGGAGAGGTTCCCACAGATGTCGCATATACATATCAAACATGATATGTCTGCAGTGGAACTCATTTGTATTCCCTTCAAATAATCGTCCTGCTAACTTTGTTTTAATTGTCCTAATTTACTGGTCTTCAATTCTAATTTTGATCCTATCATACATCAATTGAAATACTTACTTCATCTTTTTACTAGTGGCTTTGCACTCCAGTTTATCCACCAGAAAACTACCCTTTCAAAAGTAAAATCTTGGCGCCACAACATGAATGGACTTAATATTAGTGAACTGTACACTTAAAATGGTTAAATGGTCAGTTTTATGTCATGTATATTTTACCATAATAAGAAGAAATTTAAAAATCAAATGCTGGAAAAAATTCTTTAGTGATTCCCATCATCATCATCTCCTCATTATTGCAAACATTGTCCTTCAAAATGTGGTTCCAATTTACCCCTCTACGTTCCTCTGCTACTAGTGTTTCTGTCTCCCTTATCTTTACATTACTTGTTGAATATTTTAGGACCACTGGGCCTTTGTATATATTGCTCCCTCTATTCAAAGTATGTCCCTTTCTTTGTCTAACAAACTCTGACTTATGATGTAATCCCCAACGCCTCATCTGTTGAGATTTTCTCAAACTTTCCAGGTAGACCCAGTGACATCCTCATAGGCGCTCCAATAATCACATTTTTTTGTATGTACCTTTACAACAGTGCTTATCACCATATATTATAATTATTTATTTCGATTTTCTTCCCCAACTATACTGTGAACACATTAATCACAAGACTATGCCTCATTAACCTTTCTATCCCTAGTTTTTAGTGGAATTCCTAGAACAAAGTTGCTACTTATTATGGGTTGCACAAATGGGTAAGTGAGAATGCATAGAAAGAAAAGTGGCAAATACCATCGTAAAAATTCCTGTTACAGTACTTTATTCATTCTAATATGCCGTCAGGTCTCAGAATTGATGTGATTGAGAAGGAGAAACATTCTGCCAATTAAACTATGACATAATGCTTTCCTAAAACTTACATTTAAAAAAGTTTATACTTATTGAAAGAGTTCTTTCAGACTTACTTAGGCATGCAAAACTTATTAAATATAATTTATGCATACATATAAAAATATAAGCAAGCCATATCACTTTGGGCAAGTTATATAACTTTTCTACTTCTCTACTTCAATTGGTTATGAAATTCCTAAAATACATTCACTTTCAGAGCCCACTCTTTTGAATTTCTTTTTATTTATCAATGACCCTGTTTTCATACCAATTATCATCATTTGTGCTAAGTCCGTTGTTGGTGCACAGTAATTCTAACGAATATTTTCTTCATTAACATCAAATGCATGCCCCTCTGCTTTATTTCCATGCTTTTCTGAGTACAGAATAACTTAATTGTTTTAGTGCTGAATCACAGAGAAATCTTTTTGATGACATTTTCAACAATGCACATAAATCAATTTAAGTGACAATATGAATAGTCATGATCGAGCTCCCATATGTACTAGAAATAGGAGTTATACCAAGCCTGAGCCAGCAACGATCTTAAGTTGCCATTAGCTGTTTCGATGTTAGAGGGAAAAAAATGATGCCTTGTAAACAACAAAACATGGTTGATTCCTAGGGAATTCAGCTCAGTGACCATTCTAAATCTAAAATGTCTCTATTTTTTTTCTCCACTCACGATCCCACCCATTTATTTCTTTCTCAATAGATGACTTCACTCCCTACCTTACTCAGAGAAGTAAAGCGTTATAAGTAAACTATTTATGTGCTCGCTTGTCCACTTTTCCATAAATCTCATCCAGCCCCTTTTCTTTTGCTTAAACCTCAGAGGCAAAGATATCCTTTCTCCTTTCCAAAGATAAACTCTCGTTGGCTGTTTGTCTGACAAATCTGTGACATAGATAAGCACTCCAGGTGATTGTGACGTAGATAGTCTTCAAATCAGTTTGATAAATACTTGTGCAACCATCTTTCATCTCTACATCTCCACTAGGAGCTCTCATGTTGCTATAAATATATTCCTGGGGAAATGTAAGTTTCCTGTTCCTTTGGTGCACTTCCTTCCTTTAAGGAAGTCAATATTAGTAGAAAAATGTTTGCTTTTTAGATGTTAACATTCAAAAGCATCCAAATGCTCTAAACTATTCTAAACTATTCTAAACTGAAGCCCTACCGCAATGGTATTAGTTGCCTTGACTACCAGGTATGCTATTGACCTTGGTCCTTTGAGGGTGAAGAGAATGAGGATAAAAAAGAGAAAAGTGCTGAATGATTAAGAAAGTAAAGGTACCTGTGGGCACCCAGTCAAGGCTGATAGGGCACAAACTACAAGGGGCCCTGTACAAAACATAAAGACATTTCTCACATTTTTCTATAAACAGGTTTGGATTCACTAATTAAAAGTTTTCCTGGACCTACACAAACACGACTAGATGATGTGAGGTTACATTTCAAGTATACTGAAAACAATCTACTTCCTTTTATTTAACTCAGAAATTTGATATGTATTCTATACTTGCTGACTCCACTTCCTTTCTCACCACCACTTGCTTTTTTCCTCCAAGTATTTTGACCTTCTGCTCCCATGCTAATGAAACTGCATTTCTGAAAGTCACCAATGATAATCTCAAAATGAAATAGCCTTATTCTACCCTATACTTTTCATCCACTGTGCATGATTTTATCAATTTTGACTATCCATCCTTGAAAGTTTCTTTCCTTCTGATTCTCCTTATGCTAAATCAAGGCTCTTGACTTATTTACTTGTGTTTATTCGATTTTTTCTTGTAAGAAGCTCAAATTTCATAAAAGGAAGAAGCTAAGAGAAGTTAGTAAAATAAATTGGTACATTGAGAGCAGAATCCTCCCAGAAAGTCACATAAAGAAAGGAATTTGAAAATACACAACTTCCAACTCTGCATTTCCAAACTCTGATTTTTCTTTTTCCACGAAAGGTAAAAGGGTTAAGACAAAAAGGTATTTATCAGGCAATAGATGGTGGGAAATTTTCTCTCAAGCATGAAGGGAAGGAAGTTTGAGTGCGCTCTTTCTCCCTTACACCAAAGGATGACTAGCATTTAGTGACATGCTTTTAGAAGACATCACCTAGGGTGATTTCTTGGCTCATAATGATTTTGATTTTTCCTATATCTGGGAACAGTCTATTATTAAGCAAAAGTGAGAACTTAGTGACCATATGTGCACTCTGACATTTCTATTCTGAACATGCTTGAATATTCAGGAATAGATATCTGACTATATTGGGCACATAAATTTGGTATCTTTGGAATTCAAAATTTAGAATGGGGAGACACAACAGTTTGTTGGACATTTTTCCTGTCATGTTAATAAATGTAAATATCAGGAGAAAAAGGGCATTTCTTCAACTAACAGTTGCTTAGTACTTGCTTTCCAGATAAAATATACTGTTTAATCCTCCAATTAAAGGTGTAATTTAATACTAAATACTCCATAGACTTACAGTGAGAATTTATCATTAGCTGATCCCTGAAGAGATACAAAAGCACTGTAGGATGAAGATGTGTTTTCTCCTTTGTTGTCCCTCATAGACTAGAATAAAATTCTAAAGTCCAAATTATGCACATTTTGTGGATAAAATTAAGTCATATGAAAATTTTGGTATGTAAACATTGCAAGAAAATGTTTTGTTTGTTTGTTTTTTTATCAGGTTAAATGTGATTCTCAGAGTTTTATTAGAAAGTTCAACCCATTTGCTTTGTGTCATTTAACCATTTGTTTTCCTTGTAGTCTGAGCTCTGAGAATGATTGTATGTTCATTTATTTTCTTTGTCTTTTCTTTACAACACACCTGTGAGTTAACAAAATATGATTATAGTTACTGTACAGATGGTGGGGCTAAGGTATAATGCCATCTAAAAGCCGCATAGCTGAGTTGGAGCCAGAATTTATGATTCCCCAAACCTCAGGTAGAGCAGTATTTCCTGTCCTCAGATATCCCTGCCCTCTCTTTAATGTTCTGAACAAAAGGCTGCATATAATTGCAGTGTTTAATCAAATTGCCAACTACTTTTTCAGAATGTGTTTGGCTCTCTCACTTTAATGCAAATATATAGTGTATTAAAATAGAGATAATGGTTAATAATAATAATAATAATAAAACTCCGAGAATAACACTTAACCTGATTTAAAAAAGCAACATTTTCTTACGATTTTTACATATCAAAATATTCCAAGTTTGTTCAACAAACATAACGTCAATTCATTTTTATACCATCATAGTTTTTTTTTTAATTCATTATTTGTCTTCTCCAAAGAGTGTGTCAGAAACATAATTTTTAGCTTATTTTGCAAAGCATTATCTTCTGTGTTACGCATAACTTTAATTCCTTCCTTGTTTGATTTCTTGGTGGAAAACAATGTGTTGTTGAAAATAACATGAAGCTCAGCATTTAACCCTATATGCCAGGTTTGGAAACATGCCAGCTTTGTCACCCAGGGAAAATCACATTTATACCAAGAAATATAAAAAGTCAGTTTAAACTTATTTTACTACTGGTAAAGAAAGGAAGGACAGCGATAAACATAATTTGGACTGATACACGTTTGTCCTTATTTATAAAGCAGCCATACATCAAGATTAATTAAAAGTTTTTTCCCCCTCTAAAAATTAAGTAAGGAAGAAAAGATATCAATCTAATCTTTTCTTCTGGGACTAATTTTAGAGTAACTAGATTCATTGAACTTATGGGATAATATCACAATTGATTTTCCATAATGCAGAAATCAAAATAAATCTTTACTATATTTATCATCTATACAATACCCAAGTTAAAATTTCTGAGGGGTTTTCAAAGTTTAGTTTACCATCCATGTCATTCAGACATTTTTTTTTTTTCTGTCAGTTAATGAAGCGCAGGGGCTAACCTAATTCATATGATTCCCATCTGTCATCACTGCAGCAGTGATGAAGCCAAAAATGAAATTCCATTCTTCATTTAATTCTTGTAGCTTGATATTAGTCAGGTAATCAAGCACAACTCCTGGGGTCTTGTGTTTTCAGATGAGGAAACTAAGGTCAAGTGACTTGCCCTGGGTCACACAGCAAGACATCATGAGAAGAGAGAAAAGATGCAATGGCCTTGGACTTTCTCAGACGTTCCCAAGACCACTGAACCGTACCACCTTCTCAGATAATTGCCTTCTCTGATATCCAGTGGGTCATATTATATTCTCTCTCTTTTTTTCTTTTTAAACAGAACCATGGCTTTTTTTTTCTTCTTCTTCTTTTTCTTCTTCTTTTAAACAGGCATTTAGAAATGCTGTTCTCCACATAGTGTTTCTGGTAATTATCTTCAAGGAAACCAGACTACAAATTTAAAGCACTCATTAACATGCTGATTAGAAATTTCTCTCAAAGACTCAAAAGGCTGGAAGAGACCCCCAGAGATCATCTGATCCAGCCCCCGACTTCAGGCATGTTTCACCTAAACAGTTTCCAGCAGATGGAAAACTATATTTATGACTCCAAAGGACAGGGTCCCCAACTCCCTTGGTAACATGTCCCTGTGCTTAAATCTGCTTTACTATGTAATGGGTTAGGGGCAAAATGTAGAGAAAGAAAGCACCCTCCCTTATAATATCAGATATTACTAAAATGACTAACATTAACCATAATTTACATTTGTATTCATATAACTTATCTGACCAACATTTGTAATTCTATTTTGGAAGGCTTCCTTGTCATTAGACATTCTTTTGACATAAGACCTGTTGTGATTTATTTTTCAATTTAAAAACATATCCTACAAGATACAGAATCTTTGTAATTTTAATTGTGTTAAAATGTCTGCCCTGTTTATTTTTATGCTTTTTGCTTCTGCGAGGCAGAAGGTGTCCCACAGAAACACTAGTATTTTCTCTCAATCCCTACCCCACCACTCCAAACCAGTGTAACTCTAGGCTAGGCTGGAGGGAACTGTGAGATGAATAACTGTTTCTGATGGCTTAGAAATTGAATAATGATCACGATACTTGTGTACATCCTGACTTGCTCACTGGTACTGCCTTCATCGCTTCCTATTTTCCTTAGCAGATTGTGGATAGGGCTTTAAAAAAAATCCCATCTCCCTAATCCCAATGCCATTTCTGAACCGTTCTTTTCAGGGACTGATCTCATCTCTGCCCTTTTAAGCTTCTAACCTAAAGTCGGTTTTTGGTGTTTTTTTGTTTCTTTGTTTGTTTGTTTGTTTTGTCTTCGTTAAAATTAGAATATCTTTATAAAATATAACTGAATACTCTACTGAATCTCCAGATTGAATGGCAGAAATCATTTACTGGAAAAACAAAACAAAACAAAACAAAAAAAAAAAACAATTCCTAGCTCAAATTTACTGAAGAGAATGAGAAGTTTATCCACAGGGCTGTCCTCTCATATTTACACAACCAGCTTCAATGAATTACACGGATTACATCCTAGGACTGAAGGAGGCAGGGACATCTTGTCATTTCTTCATAAGCCAAAATGTATAAATGTACTAACAATGCCTGCAGATTTCTCAGAGACTGCTTTTCAGATCTATTCTCTTCTTTATTCTCTGCTTCTTCATTAGATAGATCTACAGGGCAGGGCAAGCATTGACTTGACAGTTGGGTCATCTGGGTTCTGAGTTTTAGAACTTTTACTGACCAACAGTGAGGTTCAACAATACTTTGTTATGGGCCTTGATATGTCTATTTATAAAACGAAGACTTTATAATAGATGACCTATAAGATCTCTTTCATCTCTAAAATTATAGCTTAAATGAATCAACAAATAAAGAAATGAATGGCTAAATAAAGTCAATGAGCAATTTGGTTTAGTTTTAACTGCTTTGTCCTTCTTACAATAAAATTGAGTGATATTATTCAAATATGCTTTTTTGAGATGTATTTAAATTATAATCTAAATGTTGATTGAATACTGTTGATTTAATATTTAACAAATATTTATTGGGTCCCTCTGTGCCAGATATATGTGGGAGATAAAAGAAAAAGCATTCAGTTATTTAAAAATTTAAAACTGTTGGAGGTCAATTCTATAAATACAGCTTGAGTCCAAAATTAAATATCAATTGAATACATTTTTATTTAATACTAATACACTCTATCCATAGGGCAGAACTTGAAACAAAGTATAAAACCAAGTCTGTTTTAATGAAAATTTCCTTGTCAGGATTTGTCTAAATCTCTTTTACTCTCTTTCCTAAAAAGGGCTGATGTGAGAAAGCACCAAGATTACTCTTGCCAAATGAAGACTAGCTAGGTTAACATTTTGAACACATCTACTCATAATGTACAACAGTAGAAAAGAATAGCAGTAGTTACTGTCTGTTGATAAGGTCAACAGATGCTCTTTATAACCATCGGGAGATGTTAGGTACCATTGGGAAAACAATCTACTACTAGAATAGGCTGAAGATGTTATATGGAGACAATGACTCATACTTTATTTAAAAAGTTAGCCTCATCTGAGGTAGGCAGGATACTATCCCTCAAAAATGTCCCCGTTCTAATACTTGGAAGCTGTGAATTTCTTATTTTACATAGCAAAAGGGAATTAAGGTGGCAGATGAAATTAAGGCTGCTAGTCAGATGACTTTAAAATAAGAAGATAATCTTGAAATATCTGGGTGGGTCCAATGTAGTCACAAGTGATTTTAAATGTGAGAAAAGGGCAGAAAGGTGAGACTCAGACCCAGACTTGAAGATGCTACACTGCAGGCTTTGAAGAGGCAAAAAGGCAAAGAATTTAGGCAGGAATTTCAGAGAATTTTTTCCTCTAAAAACTGGAAAGGCAGGAAGCAGATTTACCCTTCTAGCTTCCAGAAGGAACTCAGTCCTGATGAAACATGGAATTTAGTCCAGTGAGACCCATTTCAGACTTCTGAACGCCATAACTATACAATAATACATCTCAGTTGCTTTAAGCCGCCAAGTTTGTGATTATTTGTTATGGCAGCAATAGGAAACTCATACAGCATCCTTCTGGTAGTAAAACCAAGGGTGGGCATCCAAAAGAGAGCTCAGGAGAAAACAACTGAGCAGGCTCCCTTACAAGTCAATATCCCATGCCAGCTAATCTCAAAATTGTACTTGAGACTCTCCGCATTGCCAAAGGCAACCGCTATTGTCATAAAAACTGTTTTAATCTGTAAAGTCTGTTCTGACATTACAAATAAACTTGTTATTCTGCATAGCAAATGTAACCCTCTTAATACAGGTTATTTTGCTTGTGGCATTAAAATAGATTATACTTAACTAGGCACAAACCCTATCTTAATATTTCTTTATATCTCTTTATTCCATGCACAGAATAGGCCATCACTAAATATGATAAAACTGATGGTGTTATAAGAACCTTGTAAAAGGTAGTCTCAGGTACAGAGTAATCACCAAACTGAGTCTAAATACATATTATCAATAAGATTCCAACAAACTGAATGCCCAGGTCTTTGTTTATGAATGGTAATCTTATAATTTTATAAAACTAATACTAAAATTTTATTTTTTATTTTGTTTTGAAATGATAGTTTGTAGCATGAATTATAATTCTCACAAATAAAGTAGAAATAGAGAGATGGAAGATAAGCAATGCTCATATTGAACTGAAATATGATATAGTATTTTCTGAGATTCTGAAAATTATATACATTCAGCTATTACTTATCATTATTATTATGTCTGTCAGTAAGTTCAGGCTTATATACTTTATACATTCTTATATTTTTACATCAAAAATATCTAAAATTATTTTCAAAATTGTTTTAAGTTTTCATGTGTTCTTAGGCATCTTTGAGCTTCTGAATCACTCACATCTTTGCATGTAAGAGAAACAAATTTAAGAGGAGACAGTTTTAAAATGAGGATATATAATTTCTAAACATAATGTATTAATTATAGTCTACCTGAAATATATCCAAACATCAAATTTATGGTAATAAAGTCAATTAATTATGTAATTTTGTTTGTGGTCTCAAGTTTTCCAGCCATATAGTGTGCCTTATTATTTAAGTCTTGATGTACCTTTAATACCTTTACTGGACTTTTAACTTTAGAACAAAATCCATGTCTAGTTTATTTTTCAATCCCACAAAATTACTAACTGGCATCATCTATTTCATATAGTAGGTGCTCTATAGATGTCTGTTATAAGACTTAAAGCAATGACAAGAAGCGCACTTAAATGTAGCTTGAAATGGGTATCATTATAAAAAGTCCACCTTATTTGTGTAGAAAATACAATGCCATTGTTTTAGCAAATTATTCATACTTACAATTTACCAAAATCTAACATCCAGAGTCTATCTTGATTTCTATTCAGGTGAAATAGAAAGTAAGATAGCTATTAAGGTTTATTTTATTGAAGAATCAAATCCATTACCCCTATATTGAGGTTCATTTTTATTTTGTATGGTAGTAGTTCTGCACTCTAAAGCCCTGATTGGATTGAAAAGCAAATATATACATATGTTCTGTTGTGCTAGAGGGCACAAATTCTGTCTTGATTTACTCATGTGCAACTACTATTAACACTGTGAGGAATTCAGGGCAAAGTTTAGTTTATTTTTCAAGAAGGATCATGTTGTTATATATTCCAAATAACACATGAACTCTTTTAGACTATTAAACCAATGATGTGTAGCCACACACATTTAGGATACTCATTTAGCTTTTTCATTGACGAAATGTCTGACTAGTCTGATTCATTCCTTATGGCATATATTTTTAAAAGCAAAATTTGACAAAGAGAGAAATGAGATGAATTTCTGGAACTATCAAAGCATGGGTGCAAAAATTAAAGGAAAAATTCTAAAATTTAACACTAAAACATGGTGAACATGCTGAAATATAGGAAAATTGTTGCACGCATGATTTGGCTGGGAATGTACAAAAATTATCCATGCATTTGAAATAATTTCATTTTAGTGTTGTCCTTTAATCAGGTAGAATAAGTGCTGCCTATCTGCTCTGAATTTGGAGAAATGGAGAGCATGATATCGAAGAGTAGATATAGAGCACTGAGAACTGGGAGCCAGGAAGAAAAGGTGAAACAGGGGATCCTTCTCTAGCTTACTGCTCCCTGAAGTCAAACCTCGTGTTCCTTTGTGAGTGAATGTTGGAAGCAGCAACCTTAGAGAGTCCACGCTCTTCGCTGTCCTCGATGATTTAGTAGGAATGGATTCATAGATCACTACAATGCCTCAAAAGTGCTTGTAAGTTAATCAATGCAAAAATGAATAGATGTCTCTAGTGATGCATGAAAACTTCTGTATTTGGGTTAAAATTACCTATCAATCAAGTACAGGATGGGAAGGAGTGAGTAGGAATTTAAAGTTTAAAAAATATGCTAAAAGTTTTACTTGACTAAAGCTTTGATGCGATTCAAAGAATATGATAGTCAAAATGCTAATGCAATCAAACAGAATGCTATCAGAACTACAGAGTACAGAACAAGGGAGGTAATAGATGGCATAATTCTATGACACAATCCAAACAATTATGTTCCACCTGAGTGACACATAATGAAGGGAAATAATTAGGAGGGCAACCTGGATGGTAAAAATTTGGACATTCAATGCATGAACAACAGAAGTTTAATCTGTGGAACAGATGTGTGTGTGTGTGTGTGTGTGTGTGTGTGTGTGCACGTGTGTGTGGTCCAGACATAACAATATGTTGATCTCTTTTTGAGAAACAGAATAGCATGATCTGATTCACATTTAACAAGATCACGCCTCACAAGAGTGAGGTAAGGATGGAAGCAGGGAAATATGATAGGTGGTGATGATCCAGATAATAGATGAAAGTTACCTAATTGCAAATGATTCAAAACAGTAAGATGAAATTCATAGGCATACGATTTCATGCAAACTCACGAATCTCTTTATATTGAAATATGTAAAAATAGATGAAGAAATAAGTAACATATAATATAATATTCAATATCCAGGAGGTACGCTAATAGCAGGCCATCAAAACACAAGGCAATATACCTTGGGTGGCAGAAATGCTGTATCTTTCTGGCTTCATTAGGTCTTTAAAGGTGAAGCCAATAAGATTTGGTAGTATTATCTATAGGATGTGAAACACCACACATCACGGCATTTGGCTTGAGTTATATATTATTCATAATAAAATTCCAGATTTTAAAGGAACCTTATGAATCTTCTAATCAAACCATTACTTCTTTTTTTTAAAGGAATCCTGTTTACAACAACCAACCTGCTCCTTCTTCAACTCTTCCTTGACAAGGAGCTCACTATCTCACATATCATCCCATTTTAGAATAGCTTTGGTTTTAAGAGTGCTTTCTTTTTGTTTCTTTGTTTTTAGTACTATGATTATATTATTATATTTTAATTGACATACAATATTAGCCTCAAGTGTATAATAAAAATGATTCAACATTTGCATACATTGCAAAATGATTACCACAATAAGTCTAATTACCATCTTCATGATACGAAGTTCATAGAATATTATTGACTGTAGTCCCCATGCTATATATTACAACCGTATGACTTATTTATTTTATAACTAAAGCTCTTTTTTCTTATTCTAAGCCAAAACCTGTTGCTTTGTTATGGACAAGTGTAATATTGTGATTTATAATAAAAAATATATAGTTGGTCTTTGTCTCCATTTCTGGAAGAGCTCCTAAAACCCCTGGAATTTCTTAAGCAATAAAATCTATAAAGGCGCCTTGATATTCATAACAAACCCTTCAATCACACCTGAGTTTGTTAATGAGGTGACTTTTGGAAAGCACTTAAGGATGGGAGCTGGTTACCATGGGAACCAACCAGGTGATTAGAGGGACTGAGCTTTCAGTCCCATTTGGGGAAGTTAGAGGGTGTGGAGTGGAGTTTAGTCATCACTGGCTGATGATTTAATCAATCATGGCAATTGTAGTGAAGCCTACATGGAAACCCAAAAGGACAGTGTTCGGGGAGCTTCCAAGTTGGTGAATCAGAAGACATCCATGTGCCGCCATGTCAGAGCCCCAAATTCCAAGGGCAACAGAAGCTCCCGCATTCAGGACCTTACTCTGTGTATCTCTTTTTCTGGCTTTTTATTCTTATCCTTTAATATCTTTTGTAATAAACCAGCCATCGAGTGAGTAAACAGGAATAAACAGGATTCCTGACTTCTGTGAGCTAATCTAACTAATAATGGAATTAAGGAGGGGATCATGGGAACCTGATTATAGTTGGTCAGTCAGAATCACAGGTAACCAGCTGGACTTGTCACTGGCATCTGAAGAGCGGACAGTCTTTGGGGACTGATCTTTAAACTGTGGAGTCTGATGCTATCTCCAGGTAGATAGTGTCAGAATTAAGTTGAATTATAGAACACGCACTAGTGTCTGAGAATTGTTTCGTGAGGGGGAAAAAAACACACACACGCATTGGAATTGGTGTCAGAATTATAACAAGTGAACGAGAAAAGATGAAAAACCTGGTAGGAAGGTGGGAAAGAGGAAAAGGGGGAAGGAACTGTATTTATTTCTTCACTGGTAGGTCCCTAGCACATAGCATGGTATGTGTCATTCGGTATGCAAGAAGCATTTTTCACTGTCTAAGCAATTTGGAAGAAGAGTATTGGGTCATGATGATATGATCATAGGATACAGTTAATTATTTCTTAATGAGAATTAAAAATAAATATTTATTTTCAATTATTTATAAAATAATTAAAATATTTTCTCTCACCACTATTATATATGTGTGTGTGTGTGTGTGTGTGTGTGTGTGTGTATATATATGTATTTTGATTCAGTTAAGTTTGTATGGGATGACGGTGCCTTTAAACAAACGAAAAATACGATTGTATTTGTAGTTTATGGCTTTTTGGTGTCCTAATTCTCAACTATATTTAAGTGTACATGCCTTTCAAATATGGAGTGACATGATATACATAAAAAATATGTACCGGTACATTTTGGCCACCAATTAATCAAAATGGATCACAGCCAGTCTGGTGCACATCAGCTAAATGTCAGCCTGTTTCAAACTATGGGAGAATTAGGTTAATACAGTGTTGAGTTTAAATACTACATATTTCTGTTTTGTCTTGATTGTAACGAAGAAGCCCTATCTTTAGCTCCTGCTGTGCACTTTTGGAGGGTCTTCCATATGGTTGCTGCTAAGTATTTTGGCATTTTCCCAACTGTTACAATTGGGTCAGTGGGGGGGAATCATGTAGGAGTAATAAAACAAGGGTTACCGCAGCAGGGAGGAGTATGATTACTATACACATAACAGCTTATTGCCTCTCATGCATTCAGGCACAGCTCGATGCCATTCATCACAACAGGCAGCTAGGGCAAACGGCCTTTTTGACACAGAGTTCACTCCAGGAAAGACCAGGCCTTGGGTGCAGAGACTAAGTCTTCTCACTTACAGTTTTTCCTATTTCCTTACTTCTTCACCTTCCCGTAATAGCTAGAATAATGTGAGGGGAGACACAGTTTTACCTGGCATATTACTATGTCATTCTGAGGAAGTTTTCACGAGCAAACTCTTAGCTCAGTTTTAGCAGGAACAGCATGATGGTCAGTAGTCCCGAGGGCTTTCATATCTTGGGGGGGGGGTGGTGAAAGCGGGGAAGGAAGTCTGAATACCAGGAATACTTAAAAATTCTTGAGATGATTCATAAAGCCGGAGGTGACTGATAATATCGACACTATTATTGGAACATCTTCCCTATCAGACATCACATAAATGAAAAAAAGGCTATTATTATTTTTATCCTGTGGAAGGCAGTGTTGCTTAAAGCACTACTAAAACATGAGGAAGAAAAAGTTCAAAACAAAATTAAGATTTTCAGTAGTGAAATAAGATATAAAACTAATATGTGCGTGTAAGCGTGCACATAAACACACACACACACACACACACACACACACACACAATAAAGTAAAACAATGAACTTCAAGCCTTGATCCAAAAATTGAATTTTTCATATTTATGCTATACACACAGGATTCTTTACCCATTGTTTTTCCTTCAACACGATGATAGTGCTTTTTTTTCCACAGTAAACAACATACAGTCATGCAGCATTCTAATAAGTTCACAGTATAGCCATGAATTTTTCTTGAGCAATTACAAATAATCGAGATTTTAAAGAAAGAGTTGGAAACATGTTAACCGGTATACAATTTTTTTTTTCACGTTTCCAGCCAAGAACATTAAAGTGTTGCATGACTCAAGGTGCTCCTCATTTCCTTCCTGCCCAGGCCTAGAAACCGGATCTGCAGAGACCGACACCGGGTGTTGGGAGCCCCAGGCCCAGGGCGGCAGGTCCCCCAAGGGGCTGGCTGCGCGGGTGGGCGCCGGGGCGACCGCTGAGCGAGTCGGGGCTGAAAAGAACGTGAACTCCGGTGACACACAACGCGGGGCCACGGACCTCAGCATGACCAGCAGCACTTATGAAAATATTGATACTGACAGCAACGAGATGATCACAAATCAACTGGTTCCGGGACCACTCACACTTGTCCTAGGACTCAGGGGACCCCTACGTCCAGTTTCCCCCGGGGCAAAGAGGAACGCGCTAATCAAAGCTCATCTCTGTCAGCACTCAGCACGGAACCCGCACACGGAGGCCCCCGGACACCGCCCGCAGTCCCCCACGATCTGCTACTGCCACGACCTCAAGCCCCTGCCAGATCGCCGCGTGCGACCCCAAAACTCGGAGGACCCGGCAGCAGCTGAAGTGAGGGCAGCGGCGGCGGCTTCAGGCGCCGCAGTGCGCAGGCGCGTGCGCACACCGCGCAGGCGCCGCCCAGAAGTGACTTCTCCAAAAAGTGTCTTAGTTCACAGTCACCTGAGCTCGGGACGACTCCGCCGCGGAAGGCTTTGCGGATCCCGCCCTCTGCGGGTCCTGCCCGGAGACCCCGCCCTCCTCGCCTGCCCCTGGGCTCCGGCACTCCGGACCCTCCCGGAGCCTGACCTTTCCCTCCTGGCCTTTCCCAGTCGCGGGCCGGACCGGGCCGAGCCGGGCCACCCGGGCGCGGTCCCTGACCATGGCGTCCCTCTTCAAGAAGAAAACCGTGGACGGTGAGTTCCAGGCCGGGCCGGAGGGGCCCAGCCCTGCGTTTCCGGGTAGTGTTTTGGGAGTTTCTGGCCGCGATTCTCGCCGCTGTCCCCGGGGGCGGAGCCGGCGCCCGCAGCCCCACAGGTGACCGCCCTTGGCGTCACTTCTCTGCTGCCCCGTCTCGCCGGACTGCCCCACGCCCACCTCACCTGGGCAGTCTGGTTTCTTCCCTCGTACGACACCACCTCCCCGCCCCGTTTTTTTTTTTTTTTTTTTTTTTCTTTAACGAGATCCAGGGTGTTTGGAGGAGGCAGGATGCTGCTGGCCCTGGAGTGTCGTTAGCCTTGGCGGTGTAATGGATGTCTTATTAGTTTCGTCTGCTTGGTTTGTGGCCGCTTCAGTCTGGATGTGTCCTACTTGTCGGCGTGCAGACCGGAAAGCTGTGGCTGCGGGGGGGGCGGGAGGGACCGGCTCCGGGGATCAGTGTGAACGGGGGTCTGGAACACACACACTCGCAGCAGCGATGTGAAAATTATTCTTGGCTGAGTCCGGGAGAGAAATAAAAGAAACCCCACGGAAGCGCCTGGATTTAGTTTCCTAGTGGATCTTTCTCTCTTATGATTATCTCGTACTATCTAAAGTAAGAGATGTGTATTAGCGATCTGCATAGAAGTTTACATTTCAAAACGATTGTATTGTTGCAGACATTTAGCTCAATGGCATCTTAAGAGGGAAAAAAAAGTGAATGGACACAAGTTGGTATTGATAAGCTCTGCCTGTAATGTGTGTTTATATGACGCTGATTGGTCTTGATAGTCTCGATCTTTTCATGGACAGCTACCAGGAATCAAATTCATTCAAGTGATTGAAAAATCGTGCTCCCCATTACATGTTGAGTCGACGTTGCTGATGGTTCAACCAGAGAATCGCTCCTTTGTAGGGATCCAGTTCTGCCCCAAAAGGAGCAGTGGTAGCTAGACAGTGATGGTACAAACAGGGCGCTCAATCTAGACCTGGGCTGACTCCTTCATCCCTTTGTATTGACACTTCCAGTGCCAGCAGAATTATTTTGGAGAGGATAACAAAGACGTCATTTTTACTCTGCCACTCTGCCCTATAAGACTTAATGTCATCTTAATGTCATTAATGTATAAGACTAAATATATTACCCCAGTAATGTATTTTTGCTTAACCCTGAGTGGGTGAAAATGTATTTTTAAACTTATTCACTTTTTATTAATTGAGACTTCTTATTAACCATTTACAGTACCGGGATGACTACCAACATGTTATAGGATGTAATACAGTTATGTGAAATGGGTTTTCTGTGTGTTATTCCTGAGAATGCTGTTTAATCTTTAACATGGCACTTTTTATGTTCAGTGGTCCAGTACCGGTATTGTGATTGTCACTTATTGTATAATACTACAGTGGGAAAATAGGTTTTATTTCTTTGTTTCAGTTTTATATAGTGAGAATTTACTAAACAGAGGAAAAGGGTTGCAATTTTCTTACTGCAATGTTGCAAATTAAATTTAAATGTTTTAACATTAAAAGCCAAACGTCCTAGCTTTAATTGCTTAATATCTGACAAATATTTTGAAAGATGTAAGTATCGTTTCTGTACTCTCATTGCTGTGCTTCTGGTACTTTTGGCAATCTAAGGACTATAGGGCTTGAAGTACAAAGAAGAATAAAAAAAAGACAGTGAGGATATGCAGTGATGGTGTTAACTGTATACTTATTTGCAGTTGGGTTAATTTCATCCAAAAAATATTTTTGCTCAAATAAACTCATTTGTGAAAAAATAAAGAAAGTCTTAAAGACTTTTGCTAGGAGCTATCTACTGATTTAAAGATCTGTATATGAAATTTCTGAATGTAAATTTGACCACCATGTACATTTACTATAGCTACCAAATTGTATACTTCATGTTTTCTTAAATTATCATGTCAATTCAAATCACTTGATGACATCTTAATTCTAGAACTGTACTTTTATTATTTTGATATAGAGCTTTACTGATGTTTTTACTCCTGTTTTATTAAAAAGAAGTTTTGGTTGTTTCAAAGGTGACAGCATTCTTTCTAGCAGTAATGAGGCTATATATTATGAAATTTAATGTACTCTCATGCATTTCTCCCAGGTTTTTGGACTCGGTGATTATTGATCATGAGATCTTTTACTGTATGCTATCTTTTTATCTGTTTCAGCTGTAATGAAATTCTGATATATAAGGGAAATATGTAACTGTTTATAGATCTGAAGAATAATTGAATCTTTTTGTCTCTTTGGATTGGCTGGAAGAGTTGCATACTATATCATTAAAGACTAGTACACATGCAAATTAAAAAGGGAGACAACATTATAGCACATTACTATTCAGAGTTATGTTTAATTCATTTTTGACACAGAGATGAACAAGTCTCTGCACTGTATACTTTGTTACAGAAATTAATGAGAATTGTACCTCAATGCCATAGAAGAGGAAGATTCTTTTGAATCTGAAATTACAATTGAGTCCTTGGTTTTCTATTTACTGATTTATAACATATATACACATATATTAGGGTAAAGTATTTACAGTGTTTTGTTCCTTAAGTAGATGAATGGTGACCTACTTATTGGAGCTAATTATGAATCTGTAAATCAGGATGTCATGAGGTCTTGTCATAAATGCACAACTAAATATGCCTCTTAAAAAGTGAAGTTCTATATGCACTGTGTAATTTTGTCTGTTACCCTAAGTAAAAGCAAATTTGAGGTCCTACTCTAAGCCAGAACCACGTTAACATTTTGTATGCAGTATCTTATAATTTTTACAAAACCTATAAGATAATACTGTTATTATCCCCACTTTATAGATGAGGAAATTGAGAGGCCAAGGACTAAGTATCTTGCCCAAGATCACACAGCTACTAAGTGGCAGAGCCAGGGCCTCATCCCTTTGAGTGTACTCATTGTTATTTGTTGTTGTAGATACCCCATGGCTCAGTGTAATTTTGCTATTTTTGCTAAGTATTTGGAATTCTCAACTTTCGGTAGGTACCATGTACTGTAACCTTTTGTCTGTGAACCAGACTCTTTTCTCTCAGAATTAGTGGTAGAACTTTAATATCTAATGGTAGTAGAACTGGAAATAACCCTCTTTTTCCTAACTCTTGACCGATCGTTTTTTAGGAAGTATTATCCAGTCTCTTTTTGCTCTTCGTCTAAACCTCATGCAGAAATAGTGATATCTCCTATCTCTGCCTCTTTATTTCTCAGATGCCCCCCATTCTGCACCAGGTTACTTTACATCTCATGCAGTGAGAGTTTGCTAATATCATCAATGACTTCTAGATCACCAAATCCAATGGCCATTTAGTGTTGAACATCTCTTGGGCCTATGTTTCGCATTTGATCCTTACAGTAATTTCTTCCTCGAAACTCTTGGCTTCCATGACATAATACTCTCTTAGTTTTCCTCCTATTCCTCTGATTACTCTTTTTCTTTCTCCTTTCAGGTTTTTCTTTTGTTCTTTCCTTCCTCCCTTCCTTCCTTTCTTTTATTTTTAATCTACCCCTTAAATATTAGTGTTCTTCTTGGTTCCAGCTTAGGCTACCACTATGCTAACTGAACATTCTCCAACTGCATGATCTTATCCAAAATCCTGTTATTCTAGTTATAACCTAGATGTTGATGCATTCCCAACTTGGTTCTCTACACATATTTTTCCGAGTTTCAAAACAATACATCCAACAATTTTTTGAGTATCTCCACCTACATGCCCCCCAAAACATGTGAAATTATAGAGATCCCAAACAGAACTCATTACCATCTCCTTTCAGTTGGTTCCTTTCCTGAATTCTCCTCCTCCAGCATTTGGGAGTTCTTAATTTTGCTTTCACTTAATTTCCAAGTCCCGCTCCTTTTGCTTCTTAAATATTTGACACATGTGGTTTTCCTCTGTGTACCTTCAAATCCTTGCTCTAATTCAGATCCCATTTATATTGCACTTTACTGTATCACCTTTCTGCGTTTCTCTGCTATAGCTTCATAGCACTTAAGTGATTCATCCACAAAGTTGTTTGTGTGATTGATATACCTGAAACCCACATCTTCCTACACTACTCCTCAGTATCAACCCCTTTATTGAATCGCTGGTACCAAGAGCATCACGTGGACACTCTATAATAAGGCATAGATGACACTCCTTGGTCTGGTCCTTGTCTTTCTTTCTGGCCATGTTTGGACATTTTACTGTCCATAAACACTGTCCTCATATTTATCTGTATATATACCATGCTTTTTCTCACTCAGACATATTTTTTATCACGCTCTTATGCAAAAAATTACCTTTTTCTCTTCCTCTAGCAAACCTGAACTATCTCAGGTCTTTTTCCTTTTCTAGGAATTCTTCTCTGATGTCACCTCAAATTATGTCAAATCCCTCACTCCTTCTGTGTGTGTGTGTGTGTGTGTGTGTGTGTGTGTGTGTGTGTGTTAAGCGTCTTCTTCCTGACTTGCATTCAGGAACCAAAGTAGATCCTGTGTTCTTCCAAAGTTCGGTTATGCTTATTCTAAGTTTTTCCTATGTTTCATATTTACTAGGTTGCAGAGAATCTTCAGGATAAATGAAAATATCTCTGCAGCAATTTATTATTTAGAAGCTAAATTGCAAAATAATAGAATTTCCTAACCCAAAGTGGTGTTTCCAGTATGCAAAGCTTGCCATAGTCTACATCCATATTATTGTTACCTACCTTGAACTTTACTGCAAGTTTAGAGATAATTTCAGGCATGCTACTAATAAACAGGAACAGAACTTTTTGTTTTTTGCCTCATTGGGGTTGGTACCCATACATGCTGGTTGTTCAAAGTTCAGAACCTGTGGAGTTTTGATTAAGTTGGGATAAATCCCCTGTCAAAAGGTCAGTTGTGATGCGACATGTCCAATAGCTACAGAAAGAATACAATCTACCATGTGTATAAACTGAATTCCGTCCAGAAATATTTCTGCTTTCTTCTAAATAAAATAACACATTCTTATGGTGCTACCTACAGGACTCAGATCTTCCCTAGGATGCTGTGTGTTCTCTTAGTGCTTATTATTCTGAATAGTTAAAAACTCAAATTTCACTTTCTGTTTGGTCTCTACACTCGTGGCCCGCCAAAATAATAATAATAATAATAATAATAATAATAATAATGGCAACAACAACGTGTAGGATTCAGGCACACAGTACTCCTTAGCGTTTTTCTGAGCAACATTATCCATATTTCTTCCTGACTTGAAATATTTCTGCAGGAAAATGTCTCCCCTCTGATTTCTCCATCCCTATCATGACACCAAAGACTGGCATTTCTTTTCATGCTACCCTTGCCTATCTTCAAGTCCAGATGTCTGTGAGACTTTTTTTCAGAGGAGTTTTCCCTCTCATTCCCTCACTGATTTAAGCGGAAAAATGCCGTTTGAAAGTTTCCTGAATTGAAGCTGTTGTTGATGGTAGGGCCAAAGCCTGTGTCATTGAGAACCAAATGTGACCCAAGATCTGCTGACAGGTGACCCATCTCAATACCTTCCTTCAGTGTTGAAAAAAACCACTCCTTTAACAAAAGTAAATTCATTTTAATGAATTCTTCAGGGCTGGAGTGAATTTTGAGACTACCTTGCGGGGATGGTGATTCCTTTTTACTTCCTTTTATGCCACCATAAGGCTAGACTCTCCTGTTTGCTCTTTAGTATTCTGCCTCTTCCTTCCAAGCAAGTCGTGCTGAGTTTTTCAACTTCAACCTCGCTTTTAAGTGGATCCTTGACTCCCTGGGCCATATGTAGAGTAAAGCTGTTGGCATGATACTCCTTGTTCTTTCTGTTTCATAGTTGTTTTTTGTTTGTTGTTGTTTTTGTATTTTTCTTTACCATCTATCAAAACGGGTTAAGCTGATACCATTCCTCCCTGATTTCTGATATACCATTTCCAAAGCTTGAGAAACAAATTTGCTTTGAACATGAAATTCTGATTCTTTCTTACCTACTCTCTGATTGTCACTTCCCTTCTGCCTTTGAGTAAATTTGGTTTCTAGAGCCCGCATTTTCTAGGAACTGACCTTTAATGTTTCTTTCTTACACCCTAACCTTTGAGCTCCTAGCATCTTTGCACAGTAGTTTCCTCCTCATCAAGCCAAGAAGATGGTATATCCCCATATAGCAGGGCCCCTGCCCACTTTATTGTTCGTCGCTGAGCTCAGCCGTGCTCACCTGAGCAGAACTCACGCTCCTGGCTCTTGCTTTTGTAGTCATGATCAGGGTTTATCTAATACGCATTGTCCCTCCATCCCAGTGCACAATACCCCCCATATCCAGTAATACCAGCTGATGCAGAACTTTCAGATGAAAGCTACAGTGGGAGCTCCCTCTCATCTCGGGATCATCGTCCCCACCAAGGAGTTCTCATGGAGGTGGTAAAGCAGGATGTGGGACCATTTTGTGTTCCTTCTTCAATACATGTGATGGTTAGATTCAAGATAATTGATAGACAATGAAATTACATAAATCAAAATGATTTTGCCCTAAAGAACTACATTTAAAAGCAGAAAATATGCTATATTAGATTAAAAAGTCCATCGCGACCTTATAGTAAAACACTAAACCCAGTATATGGTGTCAGGTAGACCAGTATATGCTGTCAGGTAGACCAGCTGGAATCCCACTAAGGGTTCCACGCGGGAGCTGTGTGTGCCTCTGCGCTCCCGGAGCAGTGATCAGAACTGTCCTGCAGGCTTGAGACAGACCCCTCCCTTCTCTCAAAAGGTGGGCGCTTAAAAAAAACAATGTTCCTCACAGATTAATGAGTGTCCACATTTACAGTTGATGATTATTTTTTGCTTTTATTCTCAAATGTGTAAATTGTATAAAGGAGCAAGGTCTGGAAGGACAGCCATAATTCAAGTTGGGGTCAGCCTCAAACCCCATTGGAGAATTTTAGTGAGCTAGGCTGGGTCACATGGGAGGCTCTTTCAGATGTGTTATTTATTTACTTACTTACTTACTTACTTACTTACTTACTTACTTACTTATTTTCTGTAACCAGATAGACCTTATTGACTTAGAACAACCAAAGAAGGCAGGACAACCTTTTCTGTCTATATCTTAAGTCCCAAATTGAAATCTGTGATTTTTTCACTCCAGTGCTATCTTGTTCAGCGCTAAGGGTCTGAAAGGCTTGAGGCAGGCTTGCGATGCCAAAAGTGGAGCTGACCTGGGTGGGCTTCTCTAAGTATTGTGCTGGGGATGAGCGGGAAGAGGGTGGTGGGTGGGGCAGCCCCCAGGCCCGCTTTACCTCCCCAGATGTGACAGAGAGAGCATGCCATAGGTACATCCATGTAGTTATGACATTTTCACAGTTTGAAAGTTTTCTGTTGCCACCTATTGTAGAGTGCTTCGATGGAAGCAGAGGTCGAACAGGGAGGCACATGATGGACAGGAGCCAAGTATCCCATGTCTCCTAGATGTCAGAAATACTCTATACACGTTTCTGTCATCGTCTGGACTCAGAATGAAAAGAGGGGAAAGCAGAAAGTTATAGGAGAATTGTCTGATTATGTCAGTGCTCCATTTATGCATTGTAGAAAGATAACTGTCATAGTTCAGATTTTACTATTGTTAAATTCTTGATAACCAATAGATTTTATTATACATGTTAAAGGAATATGTTTACTATGCCTATAAGGCAAATTCTTTTACATTTCAGTATACATGTTTATACTCCCTGAGATCGCTGTTGACTAATACGTTAGGATACTAGTGGCATAAAGGTGGAAATAGAAATAGATAAATAAAACGCATGCATTCCTCACTCTTAAAAGAGCTTGTAATTTGGGGAAGAGATCAGACCTACTAAGTAATAACTGTAATGGAAAATGAACGTGGCCTTAAAAACATTAAAAGTGTCTCAGAACATTTCTTATGTTATTCCTTCTGAATTATCTAGAAGACTAGATCATTAAGTGTGGGTTTCATTAGGGATTGTTTAAAAAAAAAAAGAGTAATCTGGTTGTTTTATAGGATATACCTCTCATGAAAAAATATTTTACTACCTTTTCCTACTTACCATAACATGTTTTAAAATGTTATGACTGGGTTTTAGTATATAACATTAGATGCTCTCAGTTTATAGCTTAGAACTGTTTAAATATTAATAGGCCTATTAACAATAGGCTGTGGAATTTGTAGTAGTTAATTTTCTTTATCTTTCCTTCTCTAATATACAGTGACAATTATGGTACACATAGTTACATGAAATCAAGACAAGCGAAGTCAAACTATTCGATTAAATTCTGTTTTGTTAAAATTTCGTGTTGTAATATTTGTTTTCAACAAAAATGGCTGTAACTATTCTTTATTCTCTGATCAACACTAAGTGGGTGTCTTCAACAATTGAGTTGAATCCTACCACAGGCCCCTCAAGTGAAGGGCTCATCTCCACAACACTGTCCTCACTTTAGATGCCCGTCACAAGTTCCAGGTGAGCTATGAATTCAGGTATCGCCGCAACTCCCTCCTCAGATTTGATAATTCTCTAGAACAACTCTCAAAACTCAGGAAGTGCTTTACTTACTAATACTGGTTTATCATAAGGCGAAAACTCAGGAACAGCTAAATGGAAGCAAGGGATTGGCGGGGTGGGGAGCCCAGTGGCACAGAGAGAGCTTCCATGCCCTCTCTAGGCATGCTGTCTTCCTGCCATGTCAGTATGTTCACCAACCCAGAGGCTCTACCAATCTCTTTGTGCAAGAGTTTCTATAAGCCAGTCTCTAGCCTTACTACCCTTGGAGGGCCGGGGCTGAAAGTTACCACCCTCTAACCAAGTATTTGGTCTTTCTGGTAACCAGCCCCCTTCTAAAGCTGTATAAGAGTCCCCGTCCTGAGTCAAAAGACATTACTGTTACTCAGGAAATTCCAAGGGTTTTAGGGCTCTGTGCCAGGAACTCAGGACAAAGACCAAATATTTTTTCATTATGCCATCCTACTAATGAAAAAGTGTATATTGGTAGAATTCTAGATCTTAGCCATCAAGGCTTGTAGCAGATGCTTTGCACCTGTGTCAGTTATCTAGCCTCAATTTAACTTATTGATGCAGTGGCTTCTTTTTCAGTTTAGTACTCTTGTAACTTTAGAAGACCATCATTACTATCTCAGTATTTCATCTTATATTACTGTTTTTCCCTGAAAATAAGACCTTGCTGGACAATCCCTGAAAATAAGACCTTGCTGGACATCTAATGCATCTTTTGGAACAAAAATTAACATAAGACCCGGTATTATATATTATATTATATTATATTATATTATATTATATTATATATTATATTATATTATATTATATTATATTATATTATATTATATTATATTATATTATATTATACTATATTATACCTGGTCTTATAGTAAAATAAGACAGGGTCTTATATTAATTTTTGCTCCAAAAAGCGCATTAGAGCTGATGGTCTGGCTACGTCTTATTTTCTGGGAAACACGGTAGTAGAGTTGATGGAGTTTTTCATACACAAAGTGATTATATACAAAAGTTCATTTGCAATTTCACAGTTTTAAATTTAGAGCATATTTTCTGTAGAAACAGTAGGGCAAGGGGTGAATGTTTTCATACCAATCCATTGGCTTTGGCAAGATATAGAACTAAGAGCAAAAGAAGAAAATTGGGAGTATTTGAGTATTGAAGAGGAAAAAGCTTTTGATTTCTTTGAAAGATAGGGAAATGAGAGCTTTTTTTGCTGTTTTGTTTAGTGTCAGTTACAGATGTCAGAGGAAAGACTGTGTGTTGTTAAATTGTCATTTTAGTTGGTTAGTTATATTTTATGTAATGACTTAATATGTTTTTCATTCAGTTTGAAGTACTGTATGTTTTTATTGATATGGATCTATGTAAGGAGTATGTCTCTGATAATTATTTCTTTTTATTATTATTCTTTTAAAATGTACTGCTTTTATTTTGTTATTTTGGGGGAAATAGCTTTTAAATTATTCTTTTCAGTTACAGTTGACATTCATTATTGTTTTATATTACTTGCAGGTGTACAGCATGGTTAGACATTTAGATAATCTATGCAGTGATCCCTTCTATTAGTCTGGTACCCACCTGGCACTATACGTAGTTGTTACAACGTTACTGACTGTATTTCCTGTGCTGTACTTTACATCCCATGACTATTTTGCAAGGACCAATTTGTACTTCTTAATCTGTTCACCTTTTCACCCAGCTCCCCAACCCCCCTTCTGATAATTTTATATCTTCTTTGCCCGAAAAGCTTCACAACATAATATTATAGTTAAAGTCAGAGCCCTAGGAATCAGACCACCTGTGTATGAATTCTAGCACTTTTACTCCCTTGCGCAGATTACTTCACCAAATATCAATTACCTCCTTTTAAATAAATAAGATAACAGTACCTATATTTTGGGGTTGTTGTGAAGCACGTATTATAGTGCCTATTACTCAGTATAATTAGTTATTTCTATTCTGAGAAAAGTTATACTATACATAGAAAGGGTAGAACATAAGTTGTAATGATCCACCAAAAAGAATAATGGTTGCTGGCTTTGCTGTTATTTTAATTGAAATGAAATTCACGTAACATTAACCATTTGAAAATGAAGGGATCGGTGGCATTTATACATTCACAGTGGTGTGTAACCTCCACCTGTAGTTCCAAAACATTTCCATCACCTTAGAATAAAACTCTACACCCACAAAACTGTGACTCACCATTCACTGTTCTCCCCAACCCCTGGCAACTAGCAGTCTGTTTTCTCTCTTTGTGGATTAGCCTATTCTGGATATTTTTATGGGTGTAATCATAAAATGTAGCCATCTGTGTTTGGCGTCTTTCATTTAACAGTATATTTGGGGTTTATGTTGCGGTAGTGTCAGTACTTCATTTCTTTTCACAACTGAATAATATTCCGTTCCATGTACATATCACAATGTGTTTATTCATTAGTCTGTTTGTGGACATTTGGGTTGTTTCCACCTTTTGGCGATTGTGAATAGTGCTGCTATGAACATCTGTGCACAAGTATTTGTTTAAGTGCCTGTTTCAGTTCTTTGGAGTAAATACCTAGGAGTGGAATTGTTGGGTCACATGGTAATTTTACATTTAACTTTTTGAGGAGCCACCAAACTGTTACCCACAGTGGCTGAAATAATTTACATTTATGCTGACAGTGTGCAAGGGTAGCAATCTCTATGGGCTCGTCAACACCTGCTTTTTCCCTTTTTTGTTTTTGACTATAGTCATTCTGGTGGATGTGAGGTGGTATCTAATTTCCCTAATGACTGATGACATTGAGCATCTTTATCAAGTGTTTATTGGCCATTTGTATATCTTCTTTGGAAAGGTGTCTGTTTAAATCTTTCACTCATTTTTAATGGGGTTGTTTGTCTTTTGTTTTTGAGTTGTACGAGTTCTTTATATATTCTGGGTAATAGACTCTTGCCATATACAGAGGGTGCCAAAACAATGTATACAAATTTTAAGAAATTTAATACTCAAAATATACCGATAACAAAAGATGAATACAAGTCACGTTTGACTTCTGCAATTACGAGAGGTGCTCAAAGTGGTTACCATCAGCGTCCAGAAACTTCTGATTAAGGCGAACTACTGCTTGAGCAACGTTGACCAAAGTGTCCACTTGTATACCTTTTTCTGGCACCTCCAATGTTTAATATACATATATTTCTCCAATTGTGTAGGTTGCCTTTTGACTTGATAATGTGCTTTGATGCACAGTTTTTAATTTTCATAGTCTAATTTATATATGTTTCTTTTGTTGTGTGTGCTTTCAGTGTCATATTTAAGAATCCATTGCCAAAACCCAGCTCATGCATATTTACTCCTGTGTATTTTTTTAAGTTTTGTGATTTTAGCTCTTATATTTGGGTCATTAATTTTTTGAGTTAATTTTTGTATATGGTGTGCAGCAGTACTCCAGTTTCATTCTTTTTCATGAGGATATCCAGTTGTCCCAGCACCATTTGATGAGGAGACTATTCTTTCTGTTGCTTTTTAAAATGTTTCTCTTTACTAAAAACGGTACTCTATTAAAGTGATTAAGATCACTGATTCAGGAGACAGAACACTTGAATCCAAATCTGGCATTATTGCTGACCACCTTGTGACCTTGGGCAAGTTATTTAAACTTCCTAACCCTCAATTTTCTTATACATGGAATCATAGAAAAATCAACTCTATGGCATTATTATGAACATTATGTTATATATGTAAAGCACTTAAAAGATTCCTGACAATGAGAGATCAGTTTTGGTAAGAATTACCATCTAAATCGTGATCCTTTGAAGAAATCACTATTTAGTAACAACTAATCCAAATTATTGTCTATCAGGCCTTGACTAAAACTTTAATTCTTCAAAAGGTATCCAGTGGATTCAGATGCACTAAGGTAAATTAGAAAGACATTGAGTGGACACTTGCAGTATTTCAGGACATTGTATGTATCGTTTACTCCTTAACAGCAATCCCTATTTTATAAGAAGCCTGAAGTTTAGAGTGTTAACTAACTTTTCCAACGTATCATCCTATAATGATCAACTGTCAGAGGTGGGACTTACTGGAAGGTCTGCTGCTTCACTCTGTTATAACTTAGTGTAGAAACAAAGATTGAATCATCACATAACCTGTCTTTCTACCATTTCATATAATACTGGAGTAAGGAAAACTGAAAAGGCTGTATGTGTATGACATACAAATGTGCCATATAAAACATAGTATACTAATCAATTCTCTAAAGGAATATTTTATTGTGATTTATATGTACGTTTAGCTAAACCTTAGGTTATAGCATATTTGCACTCACTTTTGTAATTCTTTATATAATCAGTATTTATAATTCAAGTTTCAATATTTGACTAATTTTTTAGTACATTGGATTGAAAGAAAAAGATTTAACACCTAGTGAATCAAGGTTTATATTTTATTGAGGTGAGTCCAATATTTAAGTGGTATTGAAGGAAGTTTTACAACCCATACATTAGGTTTCTTTTGTGTTTCTCTCAGATGTAATAAAGGAACAGAATCGAGAGTTACGATGTACACAGAGGGCTATAAGCAGAGATCGAGCAGCATTAGAGAAACAAGAAAAACAGCTGGTAAGTAGAACATTAAATTTCAGTTTAACTTTTCATACAAATTTGGAAATTAGTGTTGGAATAATTAGCTCACTAAGAAAAAGACACATGGCAGGTGGTAAGTGATTTGCTTTACTAAGAAATGGAATTTAATGCCTTTCTGCAATTCTGTCATTCTGCTGGCTTTTATGAGGATTCTGTGTATTCTGCCGATTATAAAATCAAATTATTCTTCAATTGTAAAAGTCATGCATGTCAAGGAAGTAATATTACTCAAAACAGCCAACTTCTTCTCAGTTTATAACAAAGATAAAATAGTCCTGGAAACCAAGAGAGGGTACAAGAAAATAATTATGTTAACTTGTATTTTAACTTACTTGATATTTTAACTATCATTGTTTCCGTGATAATGAATGTAATTTTAAAAATAGATAGGCTATTTTAAATATTTTATATTATGTTATTAAATATATGTTGCTTAAAATATTTTTAAAAACAGTATGATTTAGGTATAATTGACATGATATAATGTACATATTTAAAGCATTTATGTAGACTGTACATATTTAAAGCATACAATTTGATATATTTTGACATGTGTATTAACTTACTCCTTTTATGATCCTGCCTACTCATCCCTTCCTGTCTTCCTCTTCCCCAGTTCTGCAAACGATGACTGATCTGTCACTGTAGATTAGTTTATATTTTCTAGAAATTTATATAATTGGAATTATATAATGTGAACTCTTTTTTTTAATATGGCTTCTTTCAGTCATAACTATTTTGAGATTAATCAGTGTTGTTACATGTATCAGTATTAATTCTTTTTTGCTGATGAATGTTATTCTATTATGTGGCTATTCCATGAATTGTGAATCCTTTCACCAGCCAGTGGACCTTTGGATTTTTTCCAGATTTTGACTATTTTGAATAAAGTTGCTATAAACATTCAATTGAAGTCTTTGTGTGAGCATGTTTTCATTTCTCTTGGGTATATTCCTAGGAGTAAGATTGCTGGGTCATAGGTTAAACGTATATTTAACTGTATACGAATGCTAAACAATTTTGCAAAGTGGCTATGTTATGTTTTCTATTCCCACCAGCTATATATGTGAGTAAAGTTGTTTCAAATCTTGGCCAAGAGTTGGAGTTGACAGTCTTTTTAATTTAGCCATTCTAGTGATGTGTAGCAGATTGTCATTTTAAATTTCGTTTTCCTAATTGCTAATGATGTTTAACATCTTTTCAAGTTTTGCCATTTACCTATCTTCTGTGCCAGAGTCTATTGAAATATCTTACCCGTTTTTTTTTTTTTTCATCAAGTTGTTTTATAATTATTTAGTTGTAATAGTTCTTTATATATTCTGGATGCACTTGCTTTGTTAAATACATGTTCTGCAAATATTCTCCCCAGTTCTTGACCTTGTCTTTTATTTTCCTAATAATATCTTGTGAGGAACAGAGATTTTATTTTTTTTGATCAAGTACAATTTATTATTCTTTTCTTCTGTGATTTGTGTTTTTAGTGTCCTATGTGAAAAATCTTTGCCTAACTCAAAGTCACTAATAGTTTCTCTCATGTTTTCTTCGGGAAATATTATAGTTTTAGTTCTTACATTGAGAACTGTGAACTTTATTGAATTAAATTTCACTATGTTGTCATGTGAGGGTAGAGGTTCACTTTTTACATATGGAAATTCAGTTGTTTCAATATCACTTGTTGCTGACAGCTTTTCCTGTTCAAATATCTTGTCATTTTTTTGGAAAATTAGTTGTCCAAATACATATGAGCCTCATTCTGAGCCCTATGCTATTCCCTTGATCTATGTAACTATTCTTGAGCAACTACCACACTTCTTATTAGTATAGCTTTATAGTAAGTCTTAAAGTTATACATAGTGTTAACTCTACTACTCTACTTTGTTCAAAATTGTTTAGGCAGTGTTAGGTGCTGCATTTCCACATGAACTTTAGAGTAAACTTGTCAGTTTCTACAAAACAGATTTTGATTGGGATTACATTACACATATAAACTAATTTGGGAAGAATTCACATGTTAACCGTATTGAGCCTTACAATCCATGTACATGCTGTGTCTCTTCCTTTAGTTAAACCTTTAATATTTCTCAGCGGTTTGTAATCGTAATTAAACAGGTCCTGCACTTTTGTCAGGTTTATCCCTAACTATTTGATGCTAGATGATATTTTGAAAACAAATTCAATTTCTGATTTTTTATTGTTGGTATATAGAAATAAATTAATATTTTGTATATTAATCTGGATCCTGTAACCTTTCTAAATTCATTTATTCTGTAGCTTTTATTGATTCTATTAGATTTCTACATAGACAATCGTTTTATCTGTGAATAAATTAAACTTTTCATCGTCCTTTCCAATCTCGATGCTTTTTTTCCAGCCAGCTTATTACACTGGCTAGAACTTACAATGTTAAATAGAAGTGCTGATAGCAGACATTGTCATATTTTTATTGATCTTAAGGGGAAACATTTAGTCTTTCACCATTAAGTATGATATTAATTAGGATTTTTGTAAATGCTGTTTCTCAGGTTGAGGAAGTTCCTCCTTATCTAGTTTGCTGAGACTTTTTATCAGGAATAAAATTTGTCATACACTTGTTTTTCAATTTTTCACATCTCTTAAGGTTATTGTGTTACTACACTACAGTGTAGTGTAGTGACTTACATTGATTGATTTTCCAAAGTTGAATCAAGCTCCTGGGATAAACTTCATAAGTAATGTATTTTTTTTAACATTTTTACTTCAATTTGCTGAAAATTTAAGAATACTGCATCTGCGTTCATGAAAGATACTGATTTGTAGTTGTCTTTTTATGTAGTGTCTTTTATTTGGTTTTGACATCAGAGTAATGCTGATCTTAAAGCACGAGTTAGAAAGTGCCACTTGCTCTTTCCTTTACTGGAACGGTTTGTTTATTTCTGCTAAATATGTGATAGGACTCATCAATAAAGCCATTGGGAGTCAAGTTCTCTTAGTGGATAGGTTTTTAAATAACAAGTTCATTTTTTAAAAAGCAAATATAGAATAGATCAGGTTATCTGTCCTTTTGACTGAGCTTTGATAGTTTGCATCTGTCAAGTAATTTGTCCATTTCTACTAAATGTTAAAATGTAATGACATATGTTGTTCATAGTATTCTCTTATTACTCTAACATCTTTAGGATGTGAAGTGATGCCCCCCTCCCCTTGCAATCCCAATATTTGTAACTTGTATGTTCTGTCTGTCTGTCTCAGTTTCCCCTCATCTGTCTGGTTAATGGTTTATCAATATGGTCAATCACTTGTTAATAAAACAAACATAAAACACTTTGATTCATTACTTTTTCTGTCCTTTTTTTTTTCTTTTCTAGTTTATAGATTCTTTTTCTTGTTTGTACTGTTTCCTTTCTTTTGTTTACTTAGTGGTGTGTTGTTTTTTTTTTAGCTTTTCTTTCTTCTACTTTTCTATTTTGAAGCTTTTGAGATTTTTGTCAAATATAAGTTTTAATGTGATAAATTTCCCTGTAAGAACTGTTTTAACTGTAGCCCACACATTTTGATATGTGGCATCTTTTTTTTTTTTCTTTAACCTATGACTTATTTAGAATCATGTTTAATTTCTGCTCATTTTAAATTTTCCTTTACTGATTTCTAGTTTAATTTCATTGTTATTAAAGAACATACTTTGTTTCATTTCAGTCCTCTTAAATTTATTGAACTTTTTTTCTGATGCAGAATATGGTATATTTTAGTGGGGTGTTTTTGTTTGTTTTTTTAGTGTGCACTCTTAAAAAATGAGTATTCTGATGTTGATGGAGTTTTTTATAAATATTGGTTAAGTTGATAATAGTGTTTTTTTGTAAATCTTCTGTATCATTACAGATTTTCTGTCCACTTGTTCTAACAGTTACAGCAATATAAGAAAGACGTTGTTGATTTCCCTCATGCTAATTGTGTATTTACCTATTTCTCCTTTCAATTCTATCAGCTATACTTCATATATTTTGAAGCACTATTATTAGGTGCATACACATTTAGGGTTGCTTTTACATCTTTAGGTATTAATTTCTTTATCATTATGAAATGCCCCTTTTTATTGTGGATAATATTCCTTGTACTCAAGGTTGTTGTTTTTTTATTTGTTTTGCTTTTTGTTTGTTTGTTTGATCTGATGTTAATGTAACCACTCCTAATTTCCAGTTTTTAATAAGTATTTATATAGAATGTATTTCTCTATTATTTTACTTAATTTTTTTTATTTTTAATTGGTTTCTTGAGATAGCATATGTTTAGGTTCTTATCTAACCTGACAACCTTCCTTTTATTGAGATATTAAATGGACCTTTTCACTTAATCTGTCTATATTATTAGTTTTAAATCTACCACTGTGTTCTTTTTTTGCTATGTCTCACCAGCTCTTCATTTGTTTTTTTCTTTTTTCCTACCTACTTTTGGGTTGAGTTTTTTTTTAATTTTCTTCTGGGCTCTGTGTGAGTGCTGTTTTGTGAATCAGCTTTGTATTTATGGATAAAGGTACTCATTCTCTCTTTCTCATGTAAACGTGTGGAATAAATTGTTTTCTCACATTATTCTTTTCTATGACTTTATGACAGCCTCTGTCTCACTTCGTGATCAGGGGAAAAGGGTATATATTATGCATATTTAATCAATTCTTCTGAAATAAAGCATTGAGGCCTACCCCTCAATGGTTTTATTCCCTTCTTTTTATTTCTTCTCTTAGGAGTTAGAAATTAAGAAAATGGCCAAAATTGGTAATAAAGACGCTTGCAGAGTTTTAGCCAAACAGCTTGTACACCTGCGGAAACAGAAAACAAGAACTTTTGCTGTAAGTTCAAAAGTCACTTCTATGTCCACACAAACAAAAGTGATGAATTCCCAGATGAAGATGGCTGGAGCAATGTCTACTACAGCAAAAGTAAGTGGGAGCCTTTATATCCATAGACTTTTTAGAGTTTAATCTAAGATATTTACATGTTAATATTCAAATCAGAGCACCTTCTGATGTATATGTAGTATAGAATCTGTGTAATTTTTAGTAACATGAGTTATAATACTAGATAATTCATATAACTTCTTCTAGATACTTAAATTCTAGATTTTTAAATTGGCTTAAAGCAGTGTTTGCCTTTTTTCTCTTAAATTGTCAGAGATTTTTGGGCTTCTTATTTCATTAAGCTATAAATTTTGATTCCTTTAGAGTTGTAATTTCCTCTTGATTAATTTTCATGTATATGTTAGAAGGACACATGAATACTAACTATCAGAAGGACTTATCAACTAATTTTAATCAGAACTTATGTTTAATGTATGGTTTTTATATAAAAAAATGTTTGTACTATAGAATTTAAAGGACTGTGAACCTTTTGATGTTTTAATAAATAATGAGTTTCTTGATGTATATGAAGTATTGTGAGGAATAAGAAGTTTAATAAGAAGCTCTCACAGATCTTACAGTTTAACTGTCGCGGGCGGAGGATGGGGGGTTAAGATATGTCTGAAAAGGAAACTACCTACTATACATCAATCTGTGCTAAGCTTCAGGAAACTGCACAGATCTTTAAATAGAATGATCTGAAAGACTTTGCAAAAGACCTAGGTCTTAAAAATATCACTAGGTGTTAAATATAGGGAAGAAGTATGAATATGAAGAACAAAAGGGGGAAAAGCCACAGAGGAGAGAAAGTAGGAGGTTCACAGTAGTAAAATGGTATAGGCAGTTGTTTTTCGTTACTTGCAATAGTTAATGTTCTATAAAGTCCAGAACATGGAATTAGTGAATATTGACCCATTGTTCCTAGGGGAAATACAGGATTAGGTTCCTGTGAGCCTCTGGCTACAACATTTTTGTCAACCAATCTATACCTAAATTTGTTTTATGTGGGTTTCTGTTGAAAGACACGATATTTAATATATATTGTTGATTTGTTATCATTGACTCATGGTTAACAGCACTGTAACTCATGCCTGAACAAAGCTTATCTCTACCAAAGTATATTTTCTCCATAAGCACATCACTGCCTTCTTACATTTAGGAACAGTAAATGACACCTTAGTGCTATGCTTAGGGGACATTTCAAACAGCAAAATCACCAACAAAAGACACAAGAATGTGGCAATAAGTAAACGGCAAAAAGCAGACTTGTTTACAGTGTGAGAGCTGAAACAAGAAGGCAGTGTCGTGTTGTTTGGCCTCAGCTGAAAATGAGTATGTTGGGCGACTTAAATTTGGGCTGTTCTGTACATGTCCACAAATGAGCACAAAAGCACTGCGAGTTTGATTTGAGGTTACAAATAAGTGTTAGTGAGTAGGTAAATATGGGATCCAAAAATAATGAGGATCAACTGTAATTGTTTTGCAGTTTTTGAAAGTGGGAAGCCGGAAAAAGGTACCAAATGTGACCCCCGCCATAGACAGATGTCTGAATTGGAATTTTCACTTAAATGTCTTAGGAATGTGTAAATTCAGCAAATATTTGTTTACAACCTAAAGGCAGGAACTATAACAAGTGATGGGGATGAAGTGGAAAGCAAAACAAGGCAAGGGCTTAACCTATAATAGATCGCAGTCTACTTAAAAAGCTGCCCATTGAGAGGTAGTTTAGTGCAGCGATTACAAATGTAAGTTCTGGAGCCGATTCCTTGGGTTCAAGTCTCACCTCCACTTAGCAGCTGTGTGACCAGTTCAAGTTATTTGTCCTTTCTGTGTCTTCATTCTCTACTTGTAATACAGGGAAAATGGTGGTACCTGGAACATAAAGATTTATCAGATTTAAATGTCATTTAACTTTAAATATTATTATATATAAAGTGTTTAGAATAGTGTCTGACACACAGTCAGGTTATATAGGCATTCACTACTCTATTATTATAATTTTTATTTACAATAATTTATAATGAACAATTGTGTTATTTACAATAATAGAAGTTACAAGGACAGTGTTCTAAATGACACTAATAAATATGAAATCTCTCCTATAAGTGAGTAGGATGTAACGGGTACATATTCTAATCTGGGATATCAGGAACTACTTTCCTTAAGGAAGTGGTATATAAGCTGAAATCTGAAGTGTTGATAGTACCGTGTTTCCCCGAAAATAAGACCTAGCCAGACAGTCAACTCTAATGCGTCTTTTGGAGCAAAAATTAATATAAGACTTGGTCTTATTTTACTATAAGACCAGGTATAATATAATATAATATAATATAATATGATATGATATAATATAATATAATATAATATTTATATATATATATATATATATATATATATATATATATATATATATATATATATATACTGGGTCTTATATTAATTTTTGCTCCAAAAGATGCATTAGAGCTGATTGTCTGGCTAGGTCTTATTTTTGGGGAAACACGGTAAAAGCAAGTAGAGAAGAGCATTCCAGGTGAGGGACAGCATATGCAAAGGTCCTGTGGCAGGAGACAGCATGGCACATTTAATGAAATGAAAAATCAGTGTGATTAGAGGGCACTGGTGTGAAATGAGACTGGCTTTTTAAGCAAAGTTCAATTGCTATTTGGTCTCACAGGACAATTATGGAATTCGACTGTTAATACTAAAAGCAATGGAAAGCTGCTGGGGAGTTAGGTATGTGTGGGCTGGCAGAGGTTGGGGGAAATGTAGTGTCATATTTATTTAAACATTACTTTGGCTGATGCATTGCATACAGATCGTCGGAGAAAAGACTATGCTTCATGTCTTTGAAACTGATATGTTTTATATTGTATAGTGTCTTTTAATTCTGAGCTAACTATATAAGACACATACGATCTGTACCTAAATTTGTTTTATGTGTATATATATGTTATATGTGCATTTTATAGGTATGTAATATATTTTGCCTATACTAGATGGCATCATCTCTTAATAAAATAACTTGTGAATATAAAACATATAAGAATTCTTTTCACATATTTTTGCAAAACTCAATGTTTTGTTCATTTCTTTAAACCATGGTTTAAAATATATTAATGGATTAAGTATATGTGCTAGTATATCCTTTTTAATATAGATATTAAATTACTGAAAATTTTTGTAAAATTTAAATTAAAATTCTATTTAATTTAGACATTACCTGCTTATCACATAATAAGCAAATGAAGTTTTCCCATTTGAACAGCAATGGATTTTATGTTGACAGTGTTTTTATTACATAATTTTTTGCTTACTGTTCAGATGAGGTTTGTTCCACACCAGTCTTTATTATATAGATGTTAAGCAGATGGTTTCCAAACAAGTATTGTATTTTTTTCTAGAATACATAACATTCTTACGAGTATCTTAAGTTATGTATATATCTTCTCAAAGCCTATCTCTATTTGATATGTTCCCAATGGACTTATCCATAGTAAAATTGTCATAATTATGTAGCTAATGTGAATCTTTTCATGTTTTAAAGACAATGCAGGCAGTTAACAAGAAGGTGGACCCACAAAAAACATTACAAACAATGCAGAATTTCCAGAAGGAAAATATGAAAATGGAAATGACTGAAGAAATGAGTAAGTTTAATAACCTGTAATGAAATGTACTGTTTTCTCATCTTTGAATTAGCCAAGTTTATTTACTAGCAGCATCTTATTCTCATCAATGAAAGCACAAATATTGCGGGAAAAAATGATACAGTACCCTTCTAGATAGCAGTCTGTATTATAACTGCAATGTATTTTTAAATGGCAATTTATACGTCTCAAAATTTTATTAATGTTTAACTGAGGAAAAAATATAAAATATGTTATGCCATATTTCTATGCCATTTGGGCTCCAGCAGTTTTATTTTATTGATTAGTGGACCAAAACCAACTTGTGAATAAAATAATTCTTCCTGATATAAATTGGGTAATTTCAGTTATGTTGATTCTTTCATACTATAGATACTGGAGGTTGAGATAATAGAGCTCTTTCATTTTTTTTTTTTTGCCCCTCCCAAAGTTATTTAAAATTCAGTTTTCTTTTTTTGACTATAAACGAATTACATGTTGTGGTAAAAATATGAAGAACAAAGGGAAAAGCATATTATAAAAACATCTATCATCACAGTACTCAGACATAGTAACTGTTAATATTATATGTTTCTTTCCTATATTTTCCCATATCCTATAATAGTAAGATCATATTACTTGTGAAATTGGGAACCTCATCCTGCTTTTAAAAAACAATAGTATAACATAAGTACATATTCCTGACCTTAAATCTTCTCTGGTCTTTTTTTTTTTTAAAAAATGGTTTAATGTTGCATAACATCAGTATTAAATAACATCAACTCTAATTTATTGAAACATTCTTACATTGGTCAATAAGACTGTTTTAAATTTTCAATGTATTTGATAATCCTTTGGTAAATGTTTCTATATTATCTTTGTCTAAATTTATTAAATCTCCTTAGAGTATGAACTTTTATAATGCTATCAAATTCTTCTCAGAAAGACTATCCCATACCAGTCTTTATTTCACCAATAATGAATGAATGACCCTTTACAGCATCCTAGTCAACACTTAATTATTACTTACATGTAATGTCAAAGCTGGCATCATTTTTTGCAAACGTGTTTTCTTTTTAATTTTTCAATTAAAGTTGACATACAATACTATAATAGTTTAAGGTGTACGACATAATGATTAGACATTTATGTAACTTACAAAGTGATCACCTCGATGAGTCTAGTAGCCATCTGACACCATCCATAGTTATTGTAATATTATTAACTATATTTCTTATGCCGTTCAATATTAATAAAATACCGAACCTTAGACTTTGTTAGAATCCTGCCTACATCTTGAATGTAAATTTAAGAAAGCTGAAAATATAATTATAGGTATAAAAAGAGCAAATCGTCTCCCAAATGTTTACAGGATATTTGATTCTTTCATGGTCAGGTTTAATAGCTACCAGCTCGATGGATTCAATTTGTGGAATCATACTTAGAAACTTTAAACCTGTAGCTATTAATATCATATAGTTGTTATTTATTAAAGATTTTTAATTTTTTTTAATCCAAGTAGGCTTGTTTTATTATAGGATAATTTGTGTTGCAGTGAATAGTATTCAGATTTAATGCCTCAAAAAATTATTTATCGGTGAACTTCACTGACATTTGAAAGTGACTTTTGTAATTTGTTGGTTCACCTAAGTTTGCCCTTCTATTATATACAAAATATATATACATAATTGGGCCACCTTCTAAGAATGTAAATCTAAATCTAACCTGAAATCCATTTGAAAGTAACTGCTTTATTCCCCCACCCCCCAAGTCAATGACACACTTGATGACATCTTTGATGGCTCTGATGATGAAGAAGAAAGCCAAGATATTGTGAACCAAGTTCTTGATGAGATTGGAATTGAAATCTCTGGAAAGGTATGAATGTCTTCTCTTCTCAGTTGGAAATAATTTCTACCATTTCTCATCCCTTAATTGTTTTAAGTTATCCTTTACAACAAGGTGCATGTTTTTATATTTGTTTGAAAAGTAAATCAAACCTCTATGTAGCTCATCCTTTATATCCTAGCCCCAATGTTTAATAATATACATTTTTTTTCTCTTTTCCTCTCTTTAATATAGATGGCCAAAGCTCCGTCAGCAGCCCGAAGCTTACCATCTGCCTCTACTTCAAAAGCTACAATCTCTGATGAAGAGATTGAACGGCAACTCAAAGCTTTAGGAGTAGATTAGTCAAAAAAGCCATAATATTTTGTTTATATTTAGTATAAACCAGGCACATTGCAGATTCCTTTTACAAAACACATTTATTTTGGGGGGGAAAAAATGAAGACCATGAGTGAACAGTTGTCCTAACCCATGGCTATTTTGAATCTTTTGCCAAAGAATGACGATGCAAAATGGGAACAGGTTGGATTTTAATTAGAACTATTTAGGAGTGATGATGTATAAAAGTTGACTTTTCTGCATGGCATCGAGAAATTATATTCATTACTTAGTGTAGTTTATGTCCTAAATCTTTTTACACTGAATACAAAAATCGTGTTAACTGCCACTAGGCACCAACTTGAAGAGTCTTGTAAAAATACTAAAAGCATATCTTTAATTCTGTATCTGTTGCTTGTCCTTTGTAAGTGATATGTGTTATGACCATAGGCATTTCAGCTGCCAAATTATTTTTAAATAATCTAAAAGAAGAGTGCTATTTAAACATCAGTCTTAAAATCTGTCATGAGCTTTCTTTTTTTTTCTTTATCCTTTGGGAGGACATTCTACATGGTAAGTTTATTACCTTTTAAAATGCTCTTGGCACCTGCCTTAAACAGTACAAACGTTGTGCACATCTTTAAATTATTTAACTGACAGAAAAGAATTACATTTTAAACTCAAACTGAAGCCTCATACAAAAATTATCCAGGCTGTCTTTTGTAAAGTGTATGAAAGTGAATTGAATACATTGGCAAAAACAAACACTGAATTAATAACATTTTATAGTAATAAAACGATATATTTTGGTCTTCTAAGAACTGAGGAGATTTTCTCCATATGAATTATAATTTAATCTGTTTAATCTTGAACTGTATTAATATGTATGTGTAACCCTCTAAATTGAAGCTATCATTCTCTCAATTAAGGAACACTACTATGGAAATACTCGATCTAAATTTTAAAATAAAAATTAGCACTTTTTTTCTTGGTAAATAAACTACAGCTTTGTCAGAAAATACTGCCTAAATGTGTATTAATGTCTTAGCAGCATTTTTTAAGGTAAAGTTGCTGTGGTATTTAATGTATGTATACAAAGTGAGAAGAAATGAAGAGCTGGCAATTAGTTAGAGAGAGAATTTAGAATTAGGTTAGTTTTGAAAAATGATGTTGTAATATATGGGTTCTAGCACATCCCACCATAAAAACCCTGGAGAAGACCAGATAGGTGTAACCTGGTTAATTTGGAATGATGAACATTTTGGACTATTGAAAATATAAAAACGTTTTAGAACTAGTATATATGTGGCATATGGATTGGTGGGAAGAATAAAAAGCTAAATGATACAGTTTATAATCTATAAACCATTTTATAAAGTTCAAAGAAAAGGTTGCATTATTGGTAGTATTAAATATCATTACCCTTAACATTGATGGATCAAAAGATTCTACTGGATTATGGAATGTTAACCCAGAACTTGTTTTGATTCTTGGATGTACATAGTGATGCCAACTAACGTTATTTACTTTCTTGTTTACATGTGGGACTTTTGTTTTTAAAAATTATTTTGTTAAAAAAAAATCCCAATAAAGACTTATTGCTGTTAATGCTTTCTAAAAAATCTCCTTTACTCTATTTTTGGCTTCTGCTAAAGTTAAAAATTTTATGGGTATCTGGTAATTTTTCAAAAGAATGATTTTTATTGTTTTCCTGGGAAGAAAGTTAGATAACTCTGCTACTTACATTTTAACAAAAATTGTCTTTTTAAGAATTAACAGTTGATATAGGACTGATGTTTGTGAATGGAGTAAGCCTAAGAATTAGGTGGTTTCATATGAAATTGATCTGACAATTCCTTTCCTAGAACTTCCAGAGGATAAACATTTATTTATTTTTATTTTTATTTTTTTTTTACAGATAAGTCTTAATGGTTTCTTTTATTTCAGTCAAATGGGGATGCCACAGAAGGTTTTGGGACCCAAAGGAGAGAACAGTGTCATTCTGATTTGACTACATTTATAAAATGCTTTGGTGGCAGTTGTCACAAACACCATAAATTTGTAGTGTTAGTCTGTTCTTTGTAAAAATAAAACTTCATTTTGGTCTCTTATGATTCAGAAACAAGGATTCTTATACATTGAGTTTAATGAAAATATTGACCTTTTATTTTTTAAACTTGCTTTTCCTAACTTCCTATTTTGGGCAAAAGGATTTCTTGAACAGCTATGTTCAAAGAAGAGGTTGCCAACAGAAAAAGCAGAAGAGTATAGCAGTTTCTGTGTTACCAGAGGACACAGCCCAGTGTCACATTCTGTTACTGGATTTAAAAGTCATGGATAGAGGAGATTTCAGAGTATCAGAGATAGAACGTGGTACACAAACATCAATACTAATATAGCACCTAGTCTTAGAAAACATGAAATTACCGTCTGTCTGATACTTGTGTTGCACAGACCCTGTACCCGGCTTATGCAGGGCCCAGTGGAAAGGGACTCAAGATGGTGACCCTATAAGTTAGACGGGGGAACCTGGCAGCTGATGGGCTTTATGCTATTTCATGAGCCCCGTGACGTGCATTTTGTTATTTGCATGTGAGCAACTTGGTCACATGGACACTACTTACTTGCCCAGTAGTCACACTTTTAGCCTTATCCCTGGGGGCCTAATTTGAACATGTGCTCCTATTTCAGTGTACCCATACACTAAAGTGGTGTGTGTCCAGGTGTGAAAAGAGTCCTATGATGACTGTCTCCTTTGATGCTATTACTCTGCTAGGTTTCTGCTGCTATAGAAAAACAGATGAACTTTCCAGTTTCCTCTCTGTAGAAGGTGAGTCCTGTAAAGCATTATAAGACCATTCTTCTAACCTTAATTCCTTCAAAAGTCAATTAATTGGATTCAGTTTGCCTTAGATTAGATTAGATTAGATTAGATTAGATTAGATTAGATTAGATTAGAGTTTGCCTGAGGATTATGAAGTCTGATTTCAGGTACAATACTGTTGGAACACCACACACATCGCCCCACCACCACCACCATCCTCCCAAGAACTTGAAAACACACACACACACACACACACACACACACACACACCTTCCATCCCCAAACTGACAATATTTCTTTAACTAGACAAATCTTGCCACCATTAGAAATGGAAAGGTAAATTCTATGAATGAGTTTGTCAACCACCTCTACCAGGTAAAATTGAATGTACCAAGATTTGCTTGTAAGTGACAAGCAGATCTCTCCATTTTAAGGGACTATTCTACTGAATTCTTGAAGATTTACTACAGAGATCACAAGAACATAAGATAGAAAGGCTGTAAGGATAAAGCCAGCTTTTGACATTTATTCTGGAAAGAATGAACACATAGATACTACACAGTAAATTACAGTTGTCATTTGTTTAATGCAGTTTAATTGCAGTTTAGGATTCTAAATAACATTAACCATTTTCTATTTTTTAAAGAGATCAATATCTATTAAAATATCTCAATATAGTTAGAAAATATAGTCTCAAAACTCATTAATAGAAATAAGTTAATAGTAAATACCAGTGTGTTTACAACTAACTTATGAATAGCTAAATCACATTGCTAGTTCAATATTAAGTATTGATTCAAAATAATTTATTTTAGAGGGAAGAATTGGTTCCCAATATTAGTTGTATCTAAACTTGAAAATAATGACCTTATGGGTGAATGTCTGATGATTATATCATCTAAACATACATATGCGATGGTTATCTAAGCATATATTCATGCTTATTTTTGTTACATAAAGTAAGATTAAACATTCCCAGAAAATTCATATTTAAAGTGCAAAAAAGTCACTATCCTAGATCTATATTGCATTCCATTTTGCTTCTATTTGCAAGTGTCAAAGACATGCATATTTTTATATGTGTACATTGTACCCTGTCTTTTTCAAACTAAAGAATCCCTTCCCGATTAATGTATGTGTTAAGCAGGTGAATTATCCAGAGAAGGAACTGAGATATCTATATAGCTGAATAAATTGGAATTTATTATTGAATAAGAAAAGCCTTTATAGGTATATTATATTTAACGCCTCCTGGCTACTAGATGTGTGCTAAGGAATGGATGATCAGGTCACTGAAAACTTTTGTTGTCAGCATATCAAAATTTCTAGTCATCCATTTGGTGGTGATTATATGTGCACAAACATGCATGATCTACATAGATTATGACCTTTATATAATAATACTTGATCTTTATTAACATCAGAAAAGCAAGAGACTAGACAGTATATTTAGTAAGCATTCTAAATTAATAATAAAATTTGGTTTAATTGTTCCCATTTTTGTTATATAAAATAAATTAGGTAAACATTGCCAGCAGATTTAATTTCAAATGCAAAAAAAGTTACTATTTAAATTTGATATGACATTGTAGTATGCTTCTACTTGAAAGTTTCAAAGAAGGGCATTCTCATACATGAATGTCCTTTTGAGATACAATTCCCTGAATTTAAATCTCAACATAGGAAACCTTTTTTTATGAATAATCAATCATATTCTAATCAATTAATCTAAAAGTGATAGTCCTTTTTGATAGGACCCCAGATGATTTTGTGGGTTGTGAGATTTCAAACATAAATTATGCTATTAAATTAGTTGCCCTTCACATTTGTATCTATTATCAACAGCATACCCCTTCCTTCATTTAATGATGAACAAATTGTTAATTAAATTACAGGTTACATGTTAAGAACAATTGCTTTCCCAGGCACTAGAGAAATAACAACAAACAAGCAGACATCTTCCCTGCACTGTTGCAGCTTACAGAATAGTAGTTTGGAGCTCAAGAATCCATAAAGTGTATTTTCTATAACTAAACATCAAAAAAGTTAATGTCTGGGAAGAATAAAAAGGTCATAAATTAGTGTTCCTACAAATCTCTATTGAAACACTTCTTAAGTATAACACTTCTTAAGCCCTAAGTATATTAGCTTCAGAGGTGTCACTTCTGATTAAGATTTATTCCTAAACACAATAAGAAAATTTTAAGGCATCTCAGGCTCTTAAGTGCAAAACTTTGAGTTCAAACAAACTATTAGAGTTGATAGTGAACAGGATGTTAGTTAAGGGATGATCTAATTGGATCTCTGGTGACATTCTTAAACTATGACATTACTGACTGAAATATTAAAAAGCTAATATACAGCCATTGGAAAAGGAACCTTAAAACGAAAAGACCGAGGTGCACATTCATGTGTGTGTGTGTGTGTGTGTGTGTGTGTGTGTGTGTGTGTGTGTAGATACATAGATAGATAGACAGACAGGATAGATAGATGGGTTGGTGGGTGGATGGATAGAGATTGAGAGAAAGTATCATTTTATTCCTATTAGTATCTTTGGGTTAAAATGTAAAATGTAGCTTCTGAGAGTAATCATTTTAAAGAAAATAATTTGTCAATATAATTGTATTTTTTAGAATGTAGAAAAGAAAATCTGCAAATGCTGATATAAAATGATTTTTTTAAACCAACCAAATAACTAACTTCTATTTTTGTTGGAGAAGAGAAAGGAACGAAAAATAGGAAAATTTGCGATTTCACAATAGGAAATCTTATCTGCACTCAAGATTCTCCTTGGAAATGGTAAATAAACTCTGATTCAGACTTGTTTTCACCCGTTTTTCTCTCTGCCTTCTGTTGCAAAACCAAACTCTTACTACTTCTTTCTCAAGATTCAGTTCTTCAGCCATCCGCATAATCTCTTGAGAGGAAGGTTTATTCTGTTCTCCAAAGTGTCTCTCCAGAGCATCCTTAGCAGCAATACTAGGAGATGGGATTGACAGCAGAGGATGGAGGTAAAGAGAAAGGGTGAGAGTATGTTTTTAGTGATGTTTCTGGCAGATCAAAATTAAGTTAGTTTGAATTCCTTCAGTATTAACATGAAAACAAAACTTAAAGGCTCTGAAAACGCTTTTTTAAAGCTCTTCAACAAAGATAAATGTACCATTTGTCGAACTTTTAGATGTTTGTCATAGGGTACCATTACCATAGTCAAGGGAAGAAATACAGGAACCCAGACTTTCTGTTTATCCCACTCGATGCCACAAGAGGGCACTGACTTGCTGAGAAGGAAAGGAACACTTCTAAATGTCCCCCAGAAATCATTTAAATTATTTGCAAGAGATTAAATGTTTAGTGAACAACTAACCAACCAAAACAAAACCTATATTTTAGCATTTCCTGTGTGAGCCTCATGAACATTACAAAAAGATCAAAGAACAATCTTTCTGATTTAAATCGCAAGGAGTTATCTTGGACTTAAGATGCTGAAATATTGAATAATGGTTTTATTTTTAATCACACAGATACCATATTGCCAGAGCAACACTCATATCTAACTGGACAACAGAAACAGTCACTCTTTTTAGAAGTGATAATTGAATTTCTGTTTTATCTAAAACTGTGGAGCAAAAGTGTCCTTGGATCGAACAATACATACTTTCCCATCAAATGTTTAAAATTATTAGCTCTCCACTTCTCACTATTAAGTTATTAAAACATGCCTTTTTTAACCTATATTGTTTTGTCATTCACCTTATATTTGTATGTTATATTGTACCTGTATACGCTAAAAGCTCATTCCATTTGGAAAACATCTTTTTCTTCCTCTAGTAACTTTTAGTATCTCAGAAGCATACCTTATAGTTGTTCTCCGTTTCCGTTTCCTTTCATTTACTCCCGCTTTTTCATTGTATAAAGCTGTAATGAAGAGAAGGAGGATAATTACAAAAACAAAATAGGGTTTAAAAAAAAAAAGCCCTCAATTTATGTTTCAGGTTTTCTTTATAAAACAATGCCAAATAAAATCACCGTGCATTTTTGTTTTAATTTTTACAATCTATGTCATTTTACATTATAAGCTCTAGAGAAAAATGTTAATACAGAAATAAATATAACTTTGCAAAGACAATTGTCTGTAAATTTATAAATCATATTTCTACCTTTCTTTTGTTGGAACTGTTGCTCTAAATGCTGTCAAACCTTGACGTTAGTATGAGTAGATCATTTTAGCACATTAAATTCTACACCTGAAACTAATATAACTGAGTCAACTGGAATTGAAAAATAAAAATTGTGCACCTAGCAATTAATTACGTTATTCACTTGAAAGGCTAGTGTGTGCAAATGCTCTTATTACACTAGTATCAGGTTATAAAAAGGATTCATGTACAATCACTACAGTATAGCACAGAGGCAAAAAAAAAATCTGGATGTGTTAAAAAAATTCATTTCACCACTTCACACCTATGCCACCCTGTCTCAAATCTACACTTGAATTTGCCTTCATTTCTTTTAGTGTGATGAAACAAGATACTTATTTTTTATCTCAAAGAGAAAAACAAAACCAAACTAAACTTTAGCATGAATCCTACCAGTTGTTTTAGGTTAAAACATCACAGAGACTTCAGAGATGTAGCTTTAGTACCTCCGACTTGCTCAGCTTCCTCCAGCCATTTTGATAATATTGCTTTCAGCTTGCATGCATTTTTAAAGCTGAGCTGCAGGTTTTCAAATCGGCAGATAGTTGTTTGACTGAATTCAGAGCCATGCACAGCTGCCAGAGCCTCCCCAACATTTGTTTGGGTGTATCCTGTGAAAGGACAATAAAGACCATTAGCTTCAGCTTTCAGGAAGCATTTGTTTTGGTCTGATATCACACAAATCGATATTGGACCAAAATGAATGCTTTGTGTCTTTTTTTTTGTCAATTACTAAATACTGCTTTTAAGCATATATTTGTTGGTAATTTCGAATTGTTTAGTAAGGTTCAGTGTAAAATCCTCCAGTACTTCAAAAATATTCCTTCTAGTTGATTATTTTTTCTAGATGTCGAAAGAATTCAGATAGAAACATATGTCATTTGTAACGTTTAGTCAAATTGAATAAATGTCTCATAAACACTTTATAAGACACTTAAAAATTTGTGCACTCTTTGTTATTAAATATCTGATGACATACACTAAAAAATCTGTAGTATAGTAAATAAACATAATGAAAAAAACATGGTGCTATACCATAAATATTTTTATCTCAACTGTAAGAGTGAAAAAAATCAACTATATTGTTGAAGGGCACCAAATAAAAAATTATGCTTACTTTCCCTAAAGACATGTTTATTATGAGATTGATCACCCAACATTTTATAGATACCTCCAAGCACATTTATTATATCATTTGGTAATGCTTCTATCTCCAAGCAAAGATCCTCATTTATTGTCCCAAACATTTTTAGTGTACAAGTTGATATAAACCATTAATATCAAATTTGAAACATTCACAGCAACGTAAATAGCAAACTGAAAATGAAGGTTATAGAACGCCTACTGCGGTGTTTCTTACATATAGTAACCGAATATTAATGCAGGGCCTAGGGCTATATACCTACATGCATAAAGCGGTTACATATGCTACCCATTGATAAATACTATTACAAAATTACCTGTGGCTCATTCCACAAATACAGAGGTTTGAACTATCATTTTCAATCCATTAAAAAAAAAAAATCACTGCTTCATGAATTTGAATCAGGGTTACTTGTTATAGTTATTTTATATTAAAAACACTTTTCAATAGAAAGTGAACAAAGCGTTTGAACAGATAATTCACAGAAAAGGAATTACAGATAACTGTCAAACACATGAAAGAACACTTTTGATCTTCACTCAGAAATTTAAAAGGAAATAACTATGAAGTACCATTTTGACCTATTTGATTTGCAAAGATCCAAAAGACTAATTGCATATTTTCCTTCAACAGTATTTATTTATTCTATGTGCCAGTCACTAACTGCTGAGGATATGCCGTTAAGGAGAAAACAAAAAAACAAACAACAAACAAAAATCTCTGCCTTCATGGAGATTACTATATTCTGAAGGGTGGCAAAAGACACATTCATGATGGCAGGAAAATTTGTTAACAATTTCTATACAGACCAATTTGACAACATCTATCGAAATTACAAATATACTTTTTGATCAAGTAATTTTGTGTTTAACACATTTTCTACACATATATAGGTGCAAAATGATATTTATGAAGTTAATCATTGCAGCATGGTTTTTAACAGCATGAGATTGGAGACCACATAAATTCACCATCAGTAAAGGGCTAGTTAAATACATTGTGAAATAGAATATGACAGATCCATTTTTAAAAAGCTCTCTAAAAACTAATATGGAAAGCTTTCCAAAATAAATAGTTAAATAAAAAAATTGTATGAAGAAATAAATATATGTATTTGCTTATATATGCATAAAATATGAAGGGATACACACAAAAATAAGAACATTGACAAACTGGAAAGACAAGCAGAAGGTATACATTTTATTTATATCTTTTATGCCTTTGAATCATATGAATGTATTATCTATTCAAAAGTTCAATTAAAATGTAAAGAAAACCAGGCACTTTTCAACTAATCTTGATGCAGTTAAGTTGAAAATGAGAGCTATTAATTTAAAAATCTATGTATTTAGGCTATTAAGAATTTACAAGGAAATAAAGGTTTTTGTAGGATTTTTTCACTGTTGGACTAACTTTTGAGCAGAGTAGAAGAGACTGAACAGTAATACAGTAAGCCTTTGCAGACCAACTTGTGTGCCCCTTGCTCTTAAAAAGCGCATACCTAACTTAATTCTTCTCACTTTAAATTCATTGGCAAACTTTTCAAGCTCTCGAATTTCCGGAGAATCCATGTCTATGGGCTCTTCAACTAATTTACTTTTCCGCCTGAGTTCCTGCTTGAAATCAGCAGCTGTGGGGTCCTCTGCCAGGAGAGGCTGGTGCATGGGAGGGAATCCATGACTCAAGGTATGGTCAGGAAACTTATAAAGACAAGGGGTTAAGCTACCTGTGAACAAAGAAAGAAAGAAAAGGAAAGGCCATTTGTAATTACACGCCCATTTCTATACAAGCAAGGTTTTGCCTGTTAGAGCCCATTATCCTACTACAGCCAGTCTCAATTTTGGAATGTTAACTGACAGTCTTCTGAAGTAGGAGTCAGAGTAGCTTCATATAGATGTATTATTTGTTTTCCACCTTCCTCAGAGCAGCAAAAACAAAGATAATGCCAAAGGACAGAAGCAGGGAATTGCAAATAATTAAAATAGAAATAAGCAAATTCAGAAGTGTTGCGTTTTCCTTCATTTTTTTTTCTCTCAAAAGTCTCTTATTCCTGGGAATCTGAGGTTCAACTCAAGCCAGAATGTGTATTTTGATCTCTATTTTCTTAATTCATTGAACAAATAATCTGTGATGTTTGTTATAATCAAGGCACAGGAATACGTGCTATGCTGGCAAGTTTTCTTAGCATCAGAAAATTGACTTTACAGACTATGCGAATGAACTAATCAGAGACAGTTTTGGGGACGCGGAGAAAAAACCGAGAGTGGTTAGATGGGTGTGTGGGAGGGGGTTGGGGATAAGGGGAAAGGTGAAGGGATTTGGAGGCAGCTGGTGACCACAAGATGGCCTCGGGGTTTTTTTTGTTTGTTTGTTTTTGTTTTTGTTTTTTTTTGTTTTTGTTTTTGTTTTTGTTTTTGAAAATTAATTTGGGGAAGGTATTCTATAATGTTGTGGAGATTTTGTTGGGTATCCGACGGGCATGCGTCCTGTTTGGGAGACCACCTCAGGGATGCTGTGGATACCTGATCATGGCATTGGACACCAGAGGCTGGACATTAATGAATGCCAACTATAATTTTATATATATAATGTGATGGTTCGGTGTGGGGTCGGAGGGATGGTGGATGGGGGGAGGGGGGTTCACAGTGTGAGGGATATGGATGATGAACGTCTAAGTATTACCTTGTTTTGTACACCTGAAACTAATAAATAAATAAATTTATGAAAAAAATAAATAAATAATTAAAAAAAAAAGAAAATTGACTTTACAATATTTAGTAGCCTGACCTTTTTATCAGTAAATACTTAACTTCAAGGGGGAAGTCTCATGTTTTTTGTTTCATTTTGTTTTGTTTTAATTTAACAAAGGCAAATAAAAGAAATATGGTTAAATAGATTGGAGGAGTGAATAGATGTGAACAAAAGGTAATTTTTTAAGGTTTTATATTAAAGAGTCAGCAAAATGATTTCTTGAAAAGTATACAGTACAACAAAATGATTTTTGATTATTATACAAGAAACAAAAATAAGTGCAATTCTAGATATGATAGGTAATCACCCATAAATAATGAAGCACTGTGTCGACTATATGGGTTCAATGATAAATCACAAAATACTAAAGTATCTAAAACTTGTTAAATTGCTTCCAGATTTTATTCTTCATTAGTAGAGCATGACCTATCTCAGTTGGGGAGCATGGGCAAGTGGATAATATAATCCAAATTTCCACACATTTTGTTCTGTTTTCTCCATCATTATAATAGGTTTTAATTGGCAGAGATTTCACTTCAGTTTATATTAAATGACATATGTATAACCAAGACATTTTGATATAAATAAAACATTCAGTAATTAATCATGTTTCTTAAGATTATAAATAAATATTTAAAAAATAAATTACTACAGAATATATGCAATAATTATTCTTGGAAACAATGGAAAAGTACATTAAGACTTTATGCTACTTATAATTTCTTCATAAATACATTCACAAGTCAAAGACATGAGTAATAGTGTATTTTGCCAGAACATATAGGTCTTACATTAATATATCAATATGTAATGAGCAAAGAATAGTGTAAGTCAGCAAATTCTTGAGAGTATGTAATTATAAAGTGTCTATCCGATAGACACTTGTTTTTCTGAGGCATAGTTAACATGCAAGTGAGAAATTAAACAAAAAGGCATAAAATAAATTGAGCTGCTTCGTAGATATGAAAAATATTTGAAAGAAGCTACTCCTGTCTAACAATGTCATACTACTTTTACAAACCAAAATTGTCCAGTTTTACTTTTTAAAAAGTCAGTTAACCAACTACTTAATGCTTCAGTGGGTGATATTTTGATCAGATCAGATAAAATTTCAAACAATTGTATCGTTTTTAATTTATTACATAGCTAATTATTGAAAATGTTTATTACTTTTGGGGTACATGTTTAGCTTTCTATTGGTTTTAGATTTCTCCTAGTTGAAGAAAAAGAAAAACTAAAAATATATAAAAATAAAGCTCATCACATTTATTTTAGCATCTACTTAATAGCTGTCTCAAGACTTTTCTTTTGCTTCTGACTTTCAGAGTTGGTATATATATATATATATATATATATATATATATATATATACACATATATAATATTCACTTCCATCATCATTCAGAAATATAAATATCACTTAATATAGTTAATGATGAAATACTCTAAGAATTAGTACAGAGAGCAAAAATCAGGCTGCTGTTTGATTTTGCACATAAATGTATTTTAAGTCACCTTAGATAACTCATTTAACCTATGTCAAACTATTTTTATTTTACATAAGTAATTTGTTGCATATCTTTTACATGAGATGCCATAAGATCTGAACTTGTTAGCAATCTTGATCGTTATTTTCAATTTTGTTCTTACTGATCATACTCACACACGGCTACAAATTTTCTAGGTGACATTTGTTTTGTGTTCCTTTCACATTTGTCATTTTCTTATCTTTATATAAACAAACGAGGTAGGAAAGATATGTACTTTTTACCCACTATTTAAAATTTAGGAAACTTAAGTAAAAGAAGTGAAACAACTTACCTTAGGTACCACAATGAATTAACTATACAGTTGAAACTAGAACTGAAGTCCACTGGACACTGCAATAAACCACATCAAAATAATCACCTAATTCATTTTCCATGCAGTCTGTCCTCAGGTAAACCCAGTGATTTTCCTTTAAAGACTTCTACAGTTTAAACACATTTGCCTACATTAAAAAAATGCTTTTACACAAAAATATTACAAATATTTATTAAAATGTTAGAAGTGTCCAATCTTTGTTTATGGAAAATTTTAAAGGTAGTTTATACATTATAAGTACTCTAGAAAATGGACATTTAGAAAATAAATGTTAACATGAGTCCATAAAAAGAACACAGGAAATACTATGTTCACAGGTTTGACATCCAGAGTCCAAAGAAAAGAGGGGGGAAAAAAGTGTGCCACATTTTTATTTTTCAGTAAGTGAAAGTATCCACGATTATCTACAGGGATATCATTTTTCTGGTACTAACCTTAAATAGGAATTCATGACGACAGATATAAACACAGCCAAACTAACTGCAGTTTCTATCATATGATCCTGTATTTGGGGGAAAGTGGCAGTGAGTGATATGGTATATATGGCAAGGTATTTTTTAAATCTTTCTAAAGATTGCTTTATTGAAAAAGGAAAAAGAAGAAGATGATAAAAGATGCAGTTGAGTCATGTGCAGCAGAGTTCTCACAGGCAATTGCCAAATCATTAGTACAGCGCAATTGTCTATAAGCCTAGACAAGCACACACCTAAATAGCTTGGAAGCGTTTGCCCGTTCTTTACAGCCCTAAGTATATTTTCACATTGCAGATTAATCCACCACAGCCTTTCTGAATTGCTCTGCATGTATTCCTGTGCGGGAGAACAGAGGGCAAATCTTTTAACGCAGGCAATGAGGATGAAGAGGTCTGGCTTGCCTTGCAGGGCACTGGCTCAATGTACCATGGCATGGGGCAAATTGCTCTTTTGCAGCATGTGGCTCTGCCAGATGCTAACTGACAGCATCTCTGAGGTTATGGGTTTGAAGCCTTAAAAGAACAAGCAGGGGAAGCAGAGGGACACGGTAAAACACACCACCTTGCTATAAACATGCACAGGAATGCTCCTTTAAATATTTCTATTTATTTTTTTCCCCACACATGACAATGTGAAGCAAGTCATAAATCTGAATTGCGATCTTTTCTCTTCTGGGCATCGGTAAATCCTATCCATGCACAATACAAGTCCACGCCTGATTTTGTAAATTAAGTTTATTTGGAACACAGCCATGCGCATTTGTATACATGTTGCCTATGGCTGATTTCTTGCTAAAATCACCAAATTGAGTAGTTGAGACAAAGACTAACTAAAAAACTTAAGAAAAATGTATCATATCACTGCTATTGAAAGACCCTTCTTGAATTCTGTTGCCTTTTGTATTAGTCTGGGTACAGTGGGTACTTTCAGGAGTAGTAATCTTTTCTCCTATTACGGACTTCTCTTTTTTTTTAATGCACATTCATCTTTTTGGTTAATTTCCTGAACCTCATTTATGCTGCTTTCCTCTTAAATTTTTTTTCACTTTTTTGTATCATCATTAGTTTCAAGTGTATAAAACAAGGTAATAGTTAGACATTTACACTCCTCACAAAATGAGAACCCCCCTCCCCCAATCCACTACTCCTCTGACATTGTATATAGCTGTTACAATTCTACTGACTCTATTCCCTATACTGCACTCCACATCTTGTGAATATATATGTGTGTGTGTGTGTGTGTGTGTGTGTGTGTGTGTGTGTATATATGTGTATATATATATATGTGTGTGTGTGTGTGTATATATATATATATATATATATACATATGTATATATTTGTTTTTTTAATTAATGTTTAAACAAAGACTTTCACACTAGGTCTTGGTTTGGCCATTATATAATATAACTTTGCTGGGTTAAACATTCATCACCATGTAGCTGATTTTCTCAGTGGACAGCCCACAGAGCTGGTTTCCTAAACTTCACTCAGCTTTAGAAAATGGAGGACAGAAATAATCTCAGTTTTAGGGGTTTTTGTTGTTATTTTCTTTTGTTTTTATCTAGAAAAGATTTTAAATAGCATTTATAATTCCCTGGTTTCTGTTATCTGTACTGTAGACTGTTGAATTATCTAAATTCTCACAAGTTGAAGGGACAGAAGAAGGAGGTTAGCTGCAAGCGTATCTAAAGGGAAACCCAAAGGAGAAAAACAGGTTGAATTGGTACAAATTAGCCACAACTCAACTCCAGTAAAGTTGTACTACCTACCCATCTTAAATATGAAAAGATTGAAACTCAGAGATGTTAAGTGACTTGAACAGGGCTCATAATTAGTTCACGGTGTGGCTAATTCGTTGGTCCTGATTCGTCATTCTCTTTGGTTTGCCCACACCTGGCTCTGAGGCACAGTGGATTAATCCAGTAATTAAAGCCCTCCCTACTAACCTTAACAAAATATTAGCTGTAGCTCTTCCCTTCCAGTGGGTTATTAATTTAATGAAATGCTCAAGATATAAGCACCAGAGTATGGGTAATAAGATAACCACATTAAAATAAAGTAATTTCACATCCTTTGAAATATAGTGCTTTCTGGAGCTTCACTTTTATATGGAATATGTGACAATGAACCTGTCTTTGTTGTTGATGATAAGATGCTTCTGTGGCTTGCATGGAAATGGCTGATTTGATGAACGCCTTGAGAATTCTCAGAAAATTCAAATGCCATAACCAGGTTTCTTTTGTGTGTTTTATACCTTTGCTATCTGATTTCTGAATTCCTGTGTTTTATAACTCAATTTGGGTAGCTACTCTGGGGATGAAGGCAGGAGAGTCCAGATTCTCTGCGTTTAATCTGCCGTGATGTAAATGCTAATAACTGAATATATGTCAAAATAGTGACATTCTAACAAAGTACAAAGCATATCACATTTTAATGATATTGCTCTTAAAATACATTCAAATATACGCGCTATGCTTGCCATGGTGAATTTTTCTTTCAGTAACAGACATATTTAATTTTGTTTTAAGACGACAGTGATACCTCCAAATCTTAGGCTAACCATTTTGTTTTTGATGTCGCTACCCCAGGCTTTGAATAATTTAAAGGTCTTTTCCAGGGGCCTCTCTGGGTTTGCTGAATGCCCAACCAGGGCACTAGTACCAGCACAACCTGAGCTGCCTGTGGCCTGCAGTGTGAACCTGAAGCACTGTCTGGAGACTGTAAGGATGTTGGAATTCTCAGGCCAGCTGTGAACTCACTAGGCCCCTCAGGCTCTGGTGGGCAGGAAGCTGCTAGCAAAAACCGTTTTGGTCCGTGGCTGATTTTAATTTTGTGCAAACCTCAACCCATTGCTGCCTCTTGCTGGGTTTTGAGGGAGCGTAAAGTTACACCTGGGTTCATGGCAATCAATGTGAATGAAAAGCAAGGCCTCTCCTCCCAGAGAGAGCAGCACACGACCGTGTGCTTGTCATTTTCTGTCTTCATAGTCAAAACGTGGTGGAGGAGATGGAAAACATTCTGCCTGCACCTCTACTGATTAAATGCGTGTTGTTTCACCATTTCATAATGAAAGTACTTCCTCATCAACAAGGGCTGTTGTCATTAAGGATGAATACCGATTACGAAGTGTATGAGTCATAACCAGTCAGTTTTCAAATGGGAAGACAAAAATATGGCTTTCCTATTTCTTAATTATTAAAAAGAGACATTAGGATTCACAGGTAATCATTAAGAACGCCAGTTCATTTTACCATGAAGTTGATAATGCTAGCTTATTCAGAATGCAGCTGAATAGAAAGTAAGAGAAGCTATTTTGTTCTGGAATTTTTCATTTTAAAGTTTCAATGTTTCATTTAGTTTTAAACTGAGAAATTTTGAGAAATTAAAGGTGTGTGAATTAAATTCTTTCTTTAATTTTATTTCAAATTTATAGGCATAAATACATGTTTGATTTTTTCATTATTTTTCTGGATGATAACAAAACATAAGAAAAAATTTTCCTACTATTATTCCTTTATCCTAAGTTTCTTTCTCAGTATTACACAAGTGTGCATCTGTGTGCATACTCACACACACACAAACACTCATAGTAGTTTGTCAACCATAATATTTCTCTCCCTGCTGCAGTAATAAATATAAAGATCAAATAATATCTAAAAAATAATCTGTGCACAACAAAATTGTGCACTTTATCAAACCATGAAAATATTTTCTCGGGATACATCCTAAAATTAAGTCATGAGTTTTGTGATGAGTGGATTCCTTGAGTCAGATTTCCCTCTTCCTTAAGCAATGTGCTACAATGCTTCACACAGACATAAATACGTAGTCTTCATCTAGTGATGTTTTATTTATCCAGACGAGAAATATATGCAACTTCAACTATTCCTGTCTCATTTAAGACTCAGAAGCAACTCAGAATTGCTAAAGCCTCCAATAGCTATTGCTGCAAACTCCTCTTAGCCTTCAATATCTGATTTATCTTTATGGACCAAACGTCCAGAAGAAATATTGCAATGAGGGGAATCAATCTGTACCGTCTGCTTTGGTAGCCACATGAGGTTATTGAACACTTGAAATGTGGCAAGTGCAATTGAACAACCAAATCTTAAATTTGACTTCATTTTTGTTAATTTACATTTAGATTTAAATAGCCACATGAGTCTAATGGCTACCATATTGTTACTGGAACAAGTCCACCAATAGCATCAACAAGTGACAATCAGCAGTTCGACAGTAGTGAATTAGAATAAAAAATCATACAAAGCAAATATGAGTTAAGAAGCACAGCAGCAAAGGGTTGTGTAGAATAGGGGCAATTAGGTATAACCATTATGGTATCTGAATGCACTACATATCAGGGAACATTTTAATAAGTGGTGGTTTTTCCAGCAATTTTCAAGGTTAAGATATCAGAATTTGATGATACACTCTGTTCAAGATTCCCTCAGACCCATGAAAACTATCTACATGTCCCCAAACTCAATCTCATATGTAAAGATAATTTTTCTTACCTGCCATCACTCCATAGGTTGATGGCTGGTTTCCATAATGACAGGAAGGAACGGAGTAATGAAGTCCTGTTGCTGTGTTTCCCAACGTTGTCATCGAGAAATATGTATGCAAACATTTAGAAGTTTGGATCAAAGACAAAATAGACGGGACTGGTAAGAAAATGCATGAGGATTCAAGACACATTCATTTCATTTCAAAAATACACATTTACGTGATTCTTAAATTTTTATGCTAATTGTTCATTCTCATTTGGAAAAGAGTTATCTGATAAGTAGGTTAAAACTAGGAGTTTAAATTTGTCTCCAATAATGAGATCAGTCATCATCAAAGCAGACTGTAGCTTTCATTGATTATCCTATGCTCTGTGAGGGGATGATGGCCCAGTTTGGACCTTGGTTAACTGAGAATTGCAGAATTCTTGTAGGTTCCATCCAATATAGACAGTGCAATAAACTGACTAGAGGAATAGTCTTTTAAAATTCTTGTACAACATGATATCATAAGGTGGTCTTTCTCTAGAAGAATGAATAGAGAAATTGACTCTTGAACAGTCTTGTGCTTATTCTAACAAATGTCTTCCATCAAAGAGGAAATGGCAAAGCAACTAGCCTCCTATTGGATACAATCATAATAATCTCACTAAATTTAGAGGTTTATGAAAAACCTGTGACAGTGTGTGACATGTTTATGTTGATTTTGAAACCTTGAGGTTGTAGGTTTCCTTCATGCGCACAATCAACTTAACAATTCTAATGATAAAGCTGGTCAAAAAGTAAGTTCATTGTTTTTTGAGTGATGATATGTCTATAAAGGTTGTGCTTAGTATATAAGCATAAACTTGTTCATAAATGGTTATATACCTTGTGGAATCAATGTATATTTTAAAAGTAAATTTGAATTATATAAATATTTTTAAATCAAGCTTTAAACAAGATGACTAAAATAATGGACTTATGACAATAAAATCATTAGCCAATGTTTTGTTACACAGTTTATTTTCTTATTTTATTATATCCTGAATATAGTAGTTGGACTTTCATAAACATAATATAATCACATCTTCTTGAATAAATATTAGAGATACTTTAAGGTGTACAATTTGGATCCTTTGAAAATACTGAGATGTAATTTAGTGATTAACATAAGGTCTTTTCAGAAAGTAAAATATTTTTCTGTAACTATATAACAATATTTAATGTTTTAAAATATCTGCATAAATGTTTATTTTACAAGTGACATGTAGAAAGAACTGAAATCATTTTACAGAATGATTATACATAAAAAACCTTGCTATGAACTCCAAAATTAAACAAATAAACATGAAACATATTAAATACCCAAATGCTTTTCTCATTATAACCATTATTTCTAATTCCTTATTTAGATAATGAGAAGTATATGATTATAATTTGATGGAAAAAAACATGAAATCAATGCTATTACGTAAAATACATTTAGGTCATTTTTACGCATTATAATTTTTTTACTTCATAAAGTTTAAATACTATTTGTTTCTCTAATTTTGAGAAGTTGGATAAATGATAGGCTAATTTACTAAATATATGTTATTTATTTATTTTTTAAAAATACATTTTTTAAAAATAAATGAATCAGGTTTTAAGCCAAAACATGCTAAATCATTACCTCAGTTCTAAATTTTATTTTCATTCTGGCCAAATAATACTCACACACAGTAGATTAACAAGCAATGTATTATTCTCCTCATCCCCTATTAAAAGGAAGATCTATGATTGAAACTATACGATTAAGCTATGTGGTAATAGTTTAAATTTTTATAGCACATAGTTTTGGTTAAAATACTTTATTATAATTTCTAAAAAATATGTTTGAGCGTACTTCTGTTATTACCTTTTCAATTAAATTATACAAATATTAGGTAGATGAAAAATGTTTTCATTGATTTGTAAAATCCAGCTGTGTAATCTCTATAGTCTTTAAAATTCAGCTGAAGATTAATGCCAAACTTCTTTATGTATTTGGAAACTGTCTAATTATAATAAGAGATAAAGCTTAAACCCTTTAAATCAGAATATAAATTTATCAACTCAAATTTTGATTTCTAAATGTGTAAAATTTATTTCATACTTATATTGCTTTCAAAACAAGTGGAAAGTGAATAATATATTGCTATTTAATGGAAGAAATGTACTCAGTTCAAGACTATCTAATAATAATTTTACTTTAAAACACTTTTACTTCTTACTGCATCAAGAATGGATTATGCATTAGCAAACCATACTCATATAGTTGTGTTAAAGATAATATATTTGAATTCTCAAGTTTAATTTTCATTTAAGAAAGTTATGTAAGAAAATATTAAAACTTGGTTAGAGGTTGAAAGGCTCTTCAGAACTCAATCTTGATAAAAATTTAACTCAGTTCATGGGCTCTAAATGTTAATATCGCTTCTAAATTTGTTTTTGAGTTTTGAATTATGCGGAAAAAAGGTAAGTTTATTAAAATTATTTAATTAGCTTATTCTTTGAAATCCATTGCTGTTTGGTATTGGGAATTATTTAGTTGTGTTTACTATGAGGTATGTGGCTGTTTTTAGGATGATAACAAATGTAATCTAAAATCCAAATCAATCTTTAAGTTAAAGAAGTAACACTTTTAAAACACTAGATTCTTTCTGTCTATTTCTTTTGTTTTGCTCTTTACCATAAACTTTCCGTTAAAATGGTTTTGGATTAAAAGTAGCCAAACTCAATGTTTACTTATGTAAAGAACAGATCTTTATCATCAAACCAACAATAAATTACTGCCCTTATTAATATTTTTTTTGTAAAAAATGTCTTAGACATTTGGCTTCTTTAATATCCTTAATATTTAACTTAAGGCATATTAAACTGAAGGGAAAAATCAAAGAAACAAACACATTCTAAACTAACAAGATTCAAAGCATCCATTCTAAAATCTTTAGGCCCAGCCACCTGTAGGTTGTTATTGGAGTCAGTACCTGTAGACATCACATTGGTGGCATGGTTGGAGACTGGTAGGCACTCGGCAGCGCTGTGGTGCATTATCAGAGGCAGAGTAGCAGAAGACTCAGAATTCAGAGGTATAAAAGTTTCAGCCGAAGTAAAAGGTTGGCAACTCATTCCCACAAGAGAGTAGAAAAATGAGGAGAACTGCTACTCCCCAAATCAGAGTTTTATTATATTACCGTCTCAAAGGGCTGTTTCAAATCTCACTACCTGCATATATACATCAGGAAGGCTCTGAAGCACCAAGAGGGCGCGTGCTGGTATTTATACTGCAGGGAAATCCCTTTATACATGTTAATCATCGTTTCCCAGGGGTATTGCTTTATCAATCTGAACTGTCTTCCTTCTAACTCAAACATAATCCATGCCCAAAAGGAAAGCTGGTCCTGGGGTATGGACTAAGGCGAAGGGAGAAATCTGAAACTTTCTTTGACAACTTCAGTAATTCAGACCTTTTAGAAAGGCACCAAGAACTTAAAAAAAGTAAAGTCCCTCAAAGAAATAATGCTACAGTCAAGTTGAAAAATAGTAGGTGTCTTTTGTTACTAACACAATGACAAATTTGTATATATAAGGGTTTTTTCTTTCTTCATAACTTCTCATTAAATTTGCAAAACGAGAACATATTACATAATTTTAAGGAATTATGAATATTTAAGTTTAAATTGAAATAAGCATAGAAAACTAAATATGAGAAAGAATATATTGCCAACTACTAATTCACACTCAATGATACAATTTTGAAAAAAAACATGAAAACTAATTTAATAATATTATAAATGGAAAATGGAAAATTATTGAATAAAATTGTAGGAATCTGTATACAAGATGAACATGAGAAATAGTAGCTTTTCTTTGACTTCAGTTTACTCATTAAGAATGAATATTTAGGAAGTTCTTATTGGATGCCTACAAGATTCTAGGCATTTTCATTTCTGTCATGCGAATCTCACATTTGTCTGAGTTATACACCATACCATCCTCATTACACTGGATTGTACCGGGGCCTCTGATTTTAGCCATTCTGTCCAGAGCGTGTAGTAACCATGGTAGCCCTGGGTGCAAACTTTGTACACAGAGTATATTGATATTATATGAGAATGGGAATAAAAAGCAATATATTACAAACAATTGATTCAAAGATAAATATCAGCATCAAGATTTTACAATGATAATGATTTCTATATACAGAGGAAGAATGAAATACTATTTTCAGAATGTATATGAGGGATAATATAGAAAACAGAAGTAAACTGACAGGTATAGATATTAACAGACATCAACAAGGGCCACTTCATTAGATTTTCTTTAAATTTTATACTATGGACTGTTTCAAATTGGAACTTGGAATTGGTTGCTTTGTGCTAATTTAATGTGCTAATTTAATGTTAATATTGACCAGAATACATTTTCAAAAAAATTGAAACATGAATGCTTTGTTAATAACCAGTTGATATTTTATAGAAAAAAAAGACGTTATAAGCTTGCCCAAATCATTAGATATTTCCTGTAAAAATATTTATTCTTAAAATGATGTATTTTTCCATCCTGAATTCTGTGTCTTTGAAGCTCTACTAATCTTCTCTAATGAGAGGAGATTACAGGTAATCAAAAGTACTTATTTTACTCTTGCAGAAACCTTGTGATTTTTCAGACTTCACGTATCTGAAAAAAGTAGTTTTTCAGTGTGTTTATAGAGAAAATTTTCCAATGAAACTAAATAAATATGTTTATTGGGCATTGAATGTTTTGAAAATTAAGTAAATGATATTTACAGAGAATAGCACTTGAATATTGACCTAATGATTTTGCTATTATTATTTAGAGTCATTGGAATATGTTGGTAAAATGTATCAATCAATGATAAATAGTGGAGAGCACTGTAAAACCTGCGTGGAACAAAACACAAAAAAATTTCCCAGCAGATTGCCATGCTACCTAAAATTCTAAAACTGCAATCTTGGACAAAATTTCCTTATTAATGGTGTTAAATATTTATTTGTGCTGTAAAATGCAACCCAGAATGTTACAGTTAAAATTGTGTAAAGCCAGGAAATAAATGTTCCCATTATAGTCTTCTCCCTTAGTACTATAAACTATTAATTATCAGTTTTAATAAGATTTGTATAAACAGTTTTAACTTTGCATACTATTGAATTATATAGATCTATTACAATTTAATCTTTTTTATTGTTTTTTTACTCCTTTTCACTTTTATGAATAATAGTGCAATTAATTATTTTGTCCAAAATGCTTTTTTACATAATGCATTTTTATAGTATAGCTACAGGATAGTTTTGAATTTCCCCCCTTACGATATATTCTTAGAAGTAGGAGTATTAAATTTGTCTTATGAGATCTTTAAAGTTCTTGAAAACATTTCCAGTTTGCTTTTAAAAAACGACATTTTTTAGAACAGTTCTAAGTTCACAGCAAAATTGAGCCGAAAACACAGACAGTTCACGTGTACTCTTTGATCCCACACATTCATAGTTCTCCCCACTATCAACATCCCCTATCAGAATGGCAAATTTGTTACAACTGATGAACTTACATTGACACATCATTATTCCCCCCCAAATCCACTGTTCACCCTTGTACTCTCTATGTTTTTTAAAATATATATATATACTCTAGCGTCAGTTCTTATTAAATATTTTTCTGAAACAAATTGAAATGTGATTTTTAGAATACTTAGTTTTATTTTGTTGTTTTTTTTTCAGTTATAGTTGACATTCAATATTGTTTCATATTAGTTTCAGGTTTTCACAAATGTATAATGACTGTATCCACCATTGTGATATCATATGGAATAGTTTCACTGCTCTGAAAATTCTCTGTGCCCCATCTCTTCATTCTTTCCTTCCTCTTAACCCCTGGCACCACTGATCTTTTTACTGCCTCCATAGTTTTGCCTTTTCCAGGACGTTATATAGTTGGAATCTTACACTATGTAGACTTTTCAAATTGGCTTCTTGCACTTAGTAATATGCATTTAAGTTTCCTCCATGTCTTTAAATGGCTTGGTGGAGCATTTCTTTTGAGTGCTGAATAATATTTCATGGTCTGGATATACTGCAGTTTATATATCCATTCACCTACTGAAGGACATCGTGTTGCTTGCACCTCTTGGCAATTATGAGTAAGGCTGCTATAAACGTCTGTGTGCAGATTTTTGTGTAAGCTTAAGTTTTCAACTTCTTTGGGTAAATAACAGAGTGCAATTGCTGGATTATATGGTAAGAGTATGTTTAATTTTGTGTGAAATTGCCAAACTGTCTTTCAAAGTGGCTGTTCCATCTTATATTTCTACCAGCAATGAGTGAGAATTCCTGTTGCTCCACATCCTGACCAGCATTTGGTGTTGTCAGTAGTTTGGGTTTTAGCCATTCTAGTAGGTATGCAGTGGTATCTCATTATTGTTTCAATTTGCGCTTCTCTGATGGCATCTGCTGACAAGCATCTTTTCAAATGCTTATTTGCCATCAGTATTTCTTCTTTAGTAAGGTGCCTGTTCAGATCATTTGCCTGATTTTAAATTGGGTTGTTAGTTTTCTTATTGTTGGGTTTAAAAATCATTTGTATATTTTGGATAACAATCCATAATTCTGTGAATAATTTCTCCCAGGGGTGGCTTGTCTTCCAAATTACTTTTTCAAATAATTTGTTCTATTTTGATTTGATTTCAAATATAAAGTTGAGCAAAAAATAGTTATTATTAGAAAACATGGGGATTTCTTGGAACAAAAAAAAAAGGAGATCGGGCTATAGGCAGAGATTGAGTAGGAAATGGAAAGCCATTTGCCATGTCTCTCCCACTCTCCTACTCTTTTCCTCTATGTCCCTCAATTTCTCCACTTTCTACAAAGCAGCCTGGCTGAATCTCCATCTATGCCACCTCACAGGTCTCCAGATTATGCCTGGAGCTTTTAGCCAGGCAAAGAGATTACCTTGCTGTTTCTCAGTCTACGTTTATGAGAGAAACACGCTGATTGGCTATGGCTATTGGTGTGTTCCAACATGGTTCCCATGTCCACACATGTAAATGAATTGGTTTGCACTGTAAGCATTCAAGCACTTGTATACAGTGAGGGATCGTTATCTAGGAAGACATCCTTAAAATTTGACTGATAGTGTTCTACATTTTACAATAGCATCAGTAGAATAAAATTGACATTTTCTTTTTGTATTCTCAATGTAATTGTCAGTAATAGAGTCTAAATGCTTAGGCTTTATTAGTCTGTTAAGCCAATGGCATTTATTAATTTGCATTTTTGATTGTTAATATACAAAATATGCTATCTTTTCACATCTACATTAGCTCTCTGTACTTATCGTTTAGTTAATTAACAGATATCATGTTTTGCCCTTTATTTAACATATTTCAGTTTTATCAATTTATTGTTTGTTTAAAAATATTATGAATATTAATTTTCATTGCTTTCATCATTTTATTATCAAAATGTTCCTAATTTCTTACTTGTCTTTTAAATGTATGTTGGACAATGACATACATAATGTTTTTGTATGAATTAAATATGTTGATCTTTTCTTTTGTGCATTTCTTAATGATTTTAAGTTTTAAAATTCTCTCTCAACCAGAGGTTTTATTTCTGTTTTGGTTTTGTTGTTGTTGTTGTTATTTTGGAGGCTTAAAATGTCCCTCTCAAGATTTTTATTCATTATATTTCTAGAGTTCATTTATAATTGCTTAGATACAAATGAAAATTGTAGCACAATTTGAAATCAACTGAATAAAAAGAAAAATCCACTTCAGGTTAAGGTAATAAATGAAAATATAGCAGAAGTCTTGGTCAAGCATTTTTATTAGTCTGGTTCTTTCACTGTATCCCCTCTTCAATTAAGCAAAGGATTATGTTTTAAAAATACACTTTTTAAAGTTTTAACAGAATGATCACATTTTAAGAAAATATATAAACCCAGGAAAAATGATATTATGTTGTTAAGAAATAATACTCAAATCTATTTATCTCCAGGTAATAGAATTGAAAGACTATTCTTTTTCATGTCTATGTTTTCTAATTTTTCTACATTTTTGCTTCAGTTGAAAAGTATAGTATAATGGTTCAGCATGTAGATAGATTCTGGAACCAAGTCATTGGAGTTTGAACCCAAGCTTTACATCTTAATAACTATGTAATGATTGGCAAGTAACTTCACCTTTCAGTGCCTCGGTTTATTTTACCTGTAAAATGGAGATAATACTGATACTTGTTTCATTTAGAAAAATGCTTGACATATAATACATTCTTAACAAGGTTAGCAATTATTAATAAGTGAATTTTTAATAATAATGATTGTTTATGGGTAATGCCTTATGGGTCTAATTTCAGTTGATTCTCATATTTTACAGACTGGGAAACTGAGTCATAGATTAAAGACTTACAAAGCCATACAGTAAGTAGTAGAGCTGGTATAAGAATCCAAGTCAATTAAAGCCTGAGCAAGCTACATAATGCTGTCATATATTTTATAAAAAAAAATTCATATCAAGATTTATCTAACTCTAGTTCCATATCTCTATCTATGTATTTATATGTGTAGCTATTTGGTTTGTCACATGCATTCACAGAGAAAACATGGGAACAAAACTAATTTTCTCTAACAGATATAGTGTTCTCATGTTTTCAGCATCTGGATCTCTATATAAACCTGTATTAGTACTCAGGTATATTATATGAATAATATAAATATTATTTCTTGTACAGCAATGGACTAGCACTGCTGAATAATTTCACCCTATTCAATAATGTGTTCAATTGCTGATAATAATTCATTCTTCACCAACTTGCAGTTCAAATCACATCAAACTGATTGGAATGTGTGGTTATTTTATACATACATAATATATATAAATATGTATTATATTATATTAAATTATATTATATATGTATATATTATACTATATATTATACATAAAATGTATATTATATTATACTATATATAAATATATGTAATGAGAGAGAGAGAGAGAGAGAGAGAGAGAGAGAGAGAGAGAGAGAGAGAGAGATTAAGATGGGGGTATTCCCATCAGGATATGAAAATGAATCTAAATTAATTTATTCAGTTAGTCTAAGTGGCAATAAAATGTAGTAGTCCCACAACTCATAACTTTTGAAAAGATGATAAATTTCACTCAAAGCAGTTTTTTAGGAAAAGAGAGTATACAACCATATGGCCTGAAAAGGAACCCAGTCACATCGGAAGCAGACATTATTCAAAGTGCACAACAGTCATGCATGTCATGTGTGGCTCTTTATTGATAGTGAAAGCAGCGATGAATGTGCACATTATTCAGTTCATTATTGTTTAATTTTTTTGCAAATCCAGAAACCAAGGTTCTTTATTGCCCAAGGAAGACATAATTACAATGGCTTGCAAACTTGCTGAAAATGAATGCTCTCTTAATGCTGTCTAAAGGGTAAACTTGTTACTTATGGAAAATAAATGTCAAGGTGACACACTGACTTAGTAATGATGTTCACTCATAAGGGCTATATCCCTGTTGTACTGGAATTCACAGGTAGATTTATCATTTGTCTCATTCACTTAAATAGAGTAAGTCTTATCTAAACAATGTATCTGAATTATTTAGTTGGAAAACCTCTTTGCCCTGAATTTTATTAGGCAGCATTAATACATGATGCATAAAGATACATTTTGGAGTGTATAAATCTTTCACAAGAGATGCTTGCTGTTTGAACCTGAATTATAAATCTTACATTTTTATTCTTTATACTCTTGATATTAAGAAAAATGATTAGCTCCTTAGTAGTCTTACTGGGTAACACAAGGATATCATATGATGTAACAAGAAATAAATACAGAACACAGCAAATTAATTGATACTGTGCCGAGTGAGTCTGAATCCTTTTTCATTTAGGCATCTCCGAAGATGAAAGAAGCAGAATACTTTCCTTAGTTACTGCAACAACATTATTTAATTATAATCATCTGGCTATGGCTTAGTTCATGACACAAGATAATCTAATGTAGGGGTTGTAGAAGGGAGACAATGTAAACAGGGGTGCAAAGTGAAAGAAAGAAAGGTGTTTCATTTCCTCTGATAGAGATCAAAGGCTACATTTGATTATTTGGGATTGCCTCAGTGTTTGGTGTTGTTTTTGAGGAGGGCTGGAATATGTCAACTGAAAAATTCATTCCTTTCTGTGTAATTCACAATGGCTGGTAAAAAAGAATCCATAAAAGTAAAGATGAACAATACGTATTATAGATCACAATGAAGAATTAGAAGGCTTTTAGAAGACAGATTCATACTACATTTTGCTCTAACACTACCTATCCTAAAATGTTATTTATATCATTTACTATATCCTCTTCTGCTTACCTTTCTTTTTCACTATCATGTTTAAAAGTATAACTTATGCTGCTTTCATCTTTCCTACTTATCGTACAGAAATGTCATGAACAGATGACATACTTTGAAATTTCTGTGTAATCATTTGAGGAACAAAAGATCTAACAAAAGATCTAAACTTTCATAAATCTATACTATTCTGAATCAGATATGGCTATATCTTTTTCAATTAATGATTTAAGTGGAAAAAAATGGCTTGACAAACGGGGTGAACTAACTAAATGTATCGACAAGTCTCAGTTATAGGGGGATATTATTTAAGAATAGTGCTGAGGAGAATTCTTGTCACGCAGACACAAAGTACTATTTAGTGCCTAATTATTAGAAAGAACATTTTTTAAAGAAAAATAAGTCGTTTCTTAAATTGAATTTAGATTCCATTATGGTTTATTGAACATCTACTCTGTTGACTATTTTGTGCGACATGCTTTGAGACATGTTATTCCATCATCTGTTATTTAAATGAGTGTAAATTTGATGATCTCCAAATGATTTTATGCTAATCTCGGTCCTATATTTTCCCCACATAGTTAGATATATGGATTATTCAACATAAATATATTTATATTTCCTTGAACAGGCTTCTTTTATATTTCTTGCATTGTTAGTATCACAGAAATATCTAAATATTTTTACTTGTACTTACTTTGAAAATCTTAACATTTCCACATATATTTTTATCAAGTCCTAGAATACTTTCAGTAGAGTGATTGAACAAGTCTGTGGAGGTAAACTTAAGTTTCATAAGTGTCTGTTAAGTAAATAGAATGTGTTTGTTTCTGCAAGGAAAATTGGAAAGAACAGATTAAGACAATTTACATAATATTTCCTCAGGACCTGAACAATAGCAATGAACCATATATGTGGTATGCATGTGCATGCTCATGTATGCTTACATACATAGTTTTAGGAATAATTAGCTGTCTAGATCTTAGGTCTCTGAATTGAAAAAAATGCATTTACCTTATTTTTGATAGGAGTCTAGAAGTTTAATTAAGAAAAATTGGAGGATTCAATAAAGGGGAAATAAAATTAGAATTTCTCTCCCTGAGATACTTGCCTTGCACTGGATTGATTCTGCAAATGAAAACCACTGTGTTGTACACTGAAAATAGAACTACCTCTGAGGATAAAGCTATTCTCCCGCAGTTTTTCAGAAAACATGTAGGGTGCAAACAAAGTGTTTAGACAGAATTTTTTAAAACTAGATTAGCTGAATTCTGAATTTCAAAGCATCGTAATCAATCTGAGTAAAACAGTGAACTGACCTGAAAATGTACATAACAATAAACTTGAACACATAAAATAAATAAAAGAAGTGACATTTATATTCTTGGAATATTATGATAAATGACAATTTAAAAGTTTTAATGGAGTCATTTAATAAAATATAAAATTAAATCAATGATTCAGAAGTTATGAATGATTAAAATATTGATACGATTTACAAAATATAAAAGACACAGATAATCATTTAATAAAATACATTTCCCTTTAATAACACACATATTCACTAATAGATACACGTGAAATAAACATGGTTTTTATTTGTATTATTTTAACACTGCACATTTTCCAAGATGTCAAATAGATTGGAAAGGGTCAGGTAATAGAGAAGGGGATGGAAAAGAAGAGGGAATTGTGGGAAAAGAGATGGGAGAGTAGAGAGGATTAATCATACACCATGTGTTTAGAAGACCCATTGAGAATCTGGTGTAATGGTAGTTAGGAACAGGTACACGGGACATACAGGGGAGGGGATATGATCATGTTTCACAAGTGATAGATATAAAAAAAAATTATACCACATCATAATTCAGTTCATTATGGTAGAGATAGTAAGCACAGTGTAAAATATCACAGTGAATGTTGTCTTCTTAAATTACTCTTCTTAGAATCTCCTCTATTTGTATGCACTTGATATACAATATCTGGAGAGAAAATGTAGGGAGATAAGAAAGATGAAAATAGGAGTAGAACAACTTCCTAGAATTAGACAATTACGCAAGTTTGTAAGGCTAACTACAGAATTCCGTTTAAAAAATGATTAGTAATGAGAACAAAAGTTCCTCAGAGTTCATGGAGGCTTTGTAATATTTTAATTGCTTCTCTTATATGGAAGAACAAAGTACAAATCATAAGGGTACTGAGAAACGATGACCTAATGGAGATTAACATGTAAGCACCCAGAAAATCCATTTCATTTTTATTCATACCTGAACTTTGGACACATACTTCTGTTTAATGAATATTGGTGCATAAGGCAGAAAAACATCATCTGTTCAAACACAGTTGGTAGTTTAAGGTTTCATTTTTTTCTATCAAACATCTTTCAAGCCAAGTGATTTCATCAGCATATTCAAATCAATGCCCGGCACCTGTAAAAGGTCACTGGTAATGCTTTGAACCAAAAGACAGAGAAAACAAGATTTTAACTTAAAAACTTAATGGATTGTTTTTTAATAAAAATTGTTTTTCGTATTTCATAATTATGATAACTTTTCAAATTCTACTAATAATTTCAAAATCACTTATATAATTATCAATGTGAGAATTTCACTTTTAATGAAGCTTTCTGTAAGAACCAGTAGGGAAAGAAAGTATTGTTTAATAAATAGTGCTGTGACACTTGGCTTACTTTTGAAAAATATATTGGAATAAGAGTTTCATTTCTGAGAATATACCAAATAAGTACACAGGTATTAAAGTGCTTGTTTAAAAAAATGCAATCTTGCAAGTAGAATTTATAAGTGAGTATCTAATCTCATGATGGAAATTGACTTTTAAAAAATAATAAAAGGATTCTTTTAGGAAAAGACATACATATTTGGCTATATATGCATATAAAAATGTCTATATATCAGAATCACCATAAATATACTAAGTTTAATACTTTCAGAGAGAGTAGGAGAGAGAGAGAGAGCAAGAGAGAGAGAGAGACAGAGAGAGAGAGAGAGAGAGAGAGAATCTCCAGATAATAAAAACAGATACACATTAGCGAATCTATACCAGATCTGGTTTTTGTATGGAAAAGTGACTGCCTGCCTTAGTAATATTCAGGACCTTAGGTTTAGTTGCCATATATTTTATATGTATCAGATTTTATTCAACAGAAGGTGTAGCTACCCACAACAAAACTGAGGTTTAGTTAAAGAAGAAAATAAAGACATTGGCAGAAACAAAAATCAAGAGTTATCTAATACAAAACCAGATTACTCAGCGATTAAGTGAAAGGGAGATCAGATGTTAGAGGCTGGAACTCAGACTGTTTATTAAAGAGATTTGGAGTAGATGAAAGTAAAGAAATTGAGTGGTAGTTGGTGTGGGTAGAGATACTCAAAAGAAACAAACCTTATAGAAACAGCTCTGGATGGAAGCCTATGAATCTTTTGACTGTCCCTGTTCCATATTTTCTTTCCTATCACTCAGTACTCTCACTTCGAGGACCCAGCTTATGCTTTTTGAAGGCCTCATGGTACATGAGAAATCCCTCCCTCCCCCACCAGCCTACAGCCATTTGACTTTGGGAATGGAGCATTGGAAAGGCAAAGCAAGTGCTCTCAAAAACAACAGTCATCTCTCAGAGCATAACTTTAATGAATATTAATTCTAAAAGGCTTCCTACCCACCCCACCCGCCAACCAGAGGTGAGGTTGGTAAAAAAACAGTTGCATTGACGGAGTCTGAGATTTTAACCTTATACATGTTTAAACACCTAGATACTGATAAGAAACGTCTTCCCGTGAGCTCTACTTTATAATGAAGAAGCATGATAGGGTATAATTTCTTACCACGAGGCTCTCTAAAATAATTTCAACATGTGTGAATATCAGCTATAAAAGAAATACTATAATTCAGCTATAAAAGAAATACTATATATGCTAATTTCTATAAGTCATGTCCGTTTTACCTCAAATACTTCATCTGGTAAGGCTGGTGGGAAATTTAACTTAAGGTATTCTTGGAGCTCCCCAACCCCACTTTTTTCAGTGTCTTTAGTCTCTGAAGGTATGATCATTTGGTTGCAGTGGTTACTGTTTAGATACCTTTTTTGTTTTGACCTATATGGTCCCTTCAAGTCTTCATTGTTACATCTCTGCCATGCTTGTGACACAGAAATCCTTGGTGCAGAGCTCTGGTTGTGGATTGCACCTTCTCAAGTACTGTGACCAACCTTTCTGAGGTCCTTGGGTCCTGCCAGAGAGTTGCGTGTCTCCTCTTCTCCAGGTATCAACCCCACTCTATTTTCTCAGCTGCAAGAGTTTGAAGGCTTACATCTCCCTTTCCTCACGTCTTTATTTAGACTTTTGGAAACAATCCTGAAAGCCTTGCAACAAAAGCCATGGACGCACTTGAAGAGATGGAAAGAAAAGATGGAGAAAGAAAAGATAGAAAATACGAGGAGAAAATGTAAACTAACATCTCCAAAAGATTTCTGCCCTCAATTCTGAGACTAATTTAAAGGAGATTGCAAAAGAAGATATTGTTTAATGTGAGGTCATTATGAAAATTACTTATACAGAGCTTAAGGCTGCAATGCAGCCTTGAAGCATGGGTAGTAATTGAACTGGAGAGAAGGCACTATGGACTTGCCAGACTAAAGTCCAAATGAGAGAAGCTGCAGAGGCTGCCAGAGGAAATACAGTAAGCAATTGGGACGGCTTTCCTATTTGTTTTCATGGCCACTAGGGCAATATCCTAATTATATGGCTGTTTTCTAATATCAGCTTTTTGAAAAAATCCAAATCTAACTTCATCCAAATGAATGAATGAATGATCAATCTGGGATGTAGAAGGAGTTTGGGATGTAGCTGGAGCTTGTTGAACAAATTAAAAAAAAAAGAAAAAAAGAACTGAAAAGAATGTCACTATCATATAACCTTTGTAAAATCTCTTCATATGTATTTCTTTCTAGAATGTTGGTTTTTATTATATTTTCTTAATTACATCTTTGAGATAAGTAAGAATCATGTCTGTTTCCACCTACTCCCTGGCTTCATCCACCACGATTAGAGGAGCTAGCTCCTGGCATAAGCACATCTGTTGGTTTTAAAGAATTTTTTGCAATGCAATGATTATCTAGTTTACTGAAAGCATAGCTGGGAGAAAGAACATTTACACCTTCTACAATTAATATTTAATATTAAAATCTACAAGATTATATTTGAAAATGAAATGAATAATTTCATGGGAAGTTTAAAAAAATCAAACTTAACCCCTTTGGTTAGAAGTAAATCAGGCTTATTATAAAGACACAGAATAAATGATAATGTTGTAAGAAAGTACAAATAAATGACACTCATTAATTTTAAAAAAAACAAAAACAGAAGTAACCAAAATAGATGTAACAAAAAAGGCAATTTTTTTGTAAAATCATGTTGCATATTTTCTCTTCCAATGAACTTAAGATAAATAATTTATTAAGTTATACAATTAATTTTTGGTAATTAGTACAGGAAATAGCAGTCTTAGTTTACAGATGAGGAAATTAAGGTTCAGAAAGTTATTTTAATTAGTGGAAAAAATAAAATGAGTGAGTGACCAAAATGCACTGAGTAATTTCATTTCTAACACTAAATCAGTAACAGGACTAGTCCTACATGTCAGTTAATTAATAGCTGCTTACATGATGTTATTGAACACACCTTTCTAGAATCCTTCTTGACAATTATCTCAACTGGTAAGTCTTTGATGATAACCACTGGTTATCCTTTCATTAAATTTTAGTAAAACAGTCACCTTCTCTAATGATTAGGGTGTCCATATAATTTATTATCCAAATATGGACAGTCTTTAGAAGGAAAGTGGGTACTATTAACAATTATACTGGATAACAAGTGTGAACTGGGTAAACCAGGATAGGGCTCTATATTAAGCATCTCTGTTATGGCTGGGGAAATGTAGTTATGACCCATCATAACCACAAATCGTAAGATTTATATAATATAGACAGAACCCCAACTGGACATGTAACAGGCATATATTGACTTGGACTTTAAAGCATTGAATGGTGGGAATACTTAATTTGGGCATCCTGGTGGGACAGCTTGTGACTGAGAGGCTAAGAATATATACAAAGCATGGAAGAGGGCAATGATATTTATCTTATAAAGATTAATGCAAATCAAATAAAAACCACCTATCCATTATCCAGATTTGCCCATGGTGCCTTAAGAATTGAGAGGGTTTTTTTAATATATATATATGTATATATATATATATATATATATATATATATATATTTTAGATATTGATCATATATATGTGTTACATATATATGTAACATATATATGTAAATATACACATGTGTATATATGTATACACACATATACATATATGTGTAAATATACACATGTGTATATATGTGTACACACATATACATATATATGTAAATATACATATATATTTTACATATTGATCAAAATGAGTAGATATGTTTCTTCCTTTTATTAATTAGATTGTGATAGCTATGTAAAATTTTATTGAATTTAGTATTATGAGGTCTAATTTAAAACCTACAATCAATTTTTAATTATAGCCTATTTTATTTGCCTAAAATAACATTTGCCCATGTAAGACAGAAAACACCAAGACAAGAAAGACATCAAAAATATTAGGATATATGTGTTTAATTAGCCAAATACAAGTAATTTGGTTAATAATTTCTGTCAATATATGTTTATATCATCTTCATTTAATAGCATGAGAATTTTTCCACTTCTTTAAAATGTCTCATAAAGATATTTTAAATGTCTACATAATATTTTCTCACATATATTATTGTATTTGATGTTAACTTGTTTTTGAATATTTAGGGCAATTTCAATATTTGACTAATAACACATAATGCTCAAATTACTATGTGCTAACATCTGCTTCTTTAGACTAGACCAATAAAAATGAATTGGTATGAAAACGAATTGTTCAAAGATAGGAACACTTTCAGAGTTTACACGCATCTTGCCAAATTACGTTCTATAAAGGATTTCAAAATTTATACTCTCACTTCCTGTTTATGAGTGTGAAGTTCTCTTCAAGTGCTAAACGATATGTAGACAGAAAGAATATGGCCACTGACTGTTGCTTTTTAATGTGATCATGTTTTCTTACCAGTGAGCATGTTTATGGGTTATTTATTTTTTATGGATCATTTTTTTGGCCCCCTTTCAACTATTGCATGAGTTTTACCTATAATCTCAATAGAAAGCAATATAACTCAGTGTTAAAACTTCATATACCAAGTCAATATCCAGAGTGGGAAATGATACCAGCACTCAGCTTAGGTAGGGCAATGGACCAACACTTGAGCCTCTGTATTTTCTAGCACAGGATCTTCATAACTTCGGAAATCCTTATTGTGCTTTCCAAGGTCCCAACTTTTGGCATTGGGCCGCAGGACATTGACTGGTTATTCACTTTCGCTAGGACTATACGCATCCTTGTACTTAAGGAAACCACGTGCATACCTTTCTGTCTTTGAATTAGGCTATGACTGCTAGTTAGTCACTATGAGTATTAATAATAACACAAGCAGAAAATTTGTCATTACCTTTTTATAGCAAATAATCTTCTATTGTACAAGCAGGCACTTTTCAGTCAATTCACATTCATTTTTACTAAATCTCATTTTGCTAGCTCTTGGTAATTCGCACACCTTCAAAAAGTATCCCATTTATTCTGACAGTGATATAGTCACTAAGACAGTCTGCATTGTGAGTTGTCAAGGATGGGCTAGGCAGTCTCCAAGTGCAAATTTAGAATTCTAAGAGTAATAAGATAAGATGAAGTTCTTTTATTCAGATGAAACTCTTTCTTAAAACAGTTCTTTAGAGGCAGACAAGGTACTTTAGTAAATTTACACAAAGAGATTAGCTGTTTAAGGAAATAACAGAAGGCTGCCTCAATGGTATGCCAACTCAAGCCCTCAATGAATTAGCACCAAAAAGAATTAGTCACTTTTCCTGTTGCTCATTCAAGCAGATGGCCAGCACTGACTATCATTTAATGATAAAGCAACACAGGGCAACAAAAATGATTATTTTCCTCAGAAGATTAATACTTTGAATTAATACAAAGTATTCTCTACTCAAGTAAAGTAATATGTGTCCACAGAGACAGGGGATAATATATGGCTTTGCTACATTTTAGTGGAGTATATAAGCATTATAAAGCATTAAATGTTTCTGCGACAGGAGTCACATTAGATTTGTTTCACATTAGCAAGAGCACAAAAGTTTTAGTTTGTTTCTTTGTTTTGTCAAAGTGGGCTGTGATGCTAACAAAACTAAGATGAGAGTTGTTGTCCTCGCACCTTCACATTAAATTCATTGGATCAACTCTAATTTGGGGTAGAAAAAGCAATAAACATATTGTGGACTTCCAGGGACCCACAAGACCTCATATCTCCCCATAATCTAGCACTAGTATATCAGGTAGATAAGATGCTCACAGGCATATGACTCCTTTTGGTTTAAGCAACGTTTTCAAAAGGCTCAAACATGCAAAGCCTTCACCAGAAATTCATTAAGCCACTAGGTCTACAGATCATTTTTTAGAAAAAGGTCTTTAAGGGGAAAAGAAAAAGCCTATGCAACAGGTATTTATTTATTGAATATGTTTATTTTTTATACCCAGATTATTTTTAAAGGAATGTGAGGTTAATTATGGCAAAAGCACTTAAAATTAGACAACTAAAAATGAAGTAAGGAAGAAATGTCGAAAGCCATGCAGCAGAAGGGAAGCAGAGAGTGGTACAATGGCCTTTGGTCCGGGGAAGGTACAATAGGTCCTCGTTTAATGTCATTGATAAATTATACAACTTAAGGTGAAACAATGTATAACAAAATCAATTTTACCATAGACTAATTGATATAAACAAGAGTTAATTTCCTAGAGCATCCCTTTAATGTTATAACGGAACAACGTTGAATGAAAGGACATCATTCCAGGACTTGCTGTGTACAGATGACTGCATGAAGGGAGACAGTAAATATCCCATGTATTCAGTATTTTAGTGGCAGTCATTTTGTAGCTAGAGTGCTGTGTGAAGACACATACTAAGTGGGGGATCGTTGTCAGAGGGGATTCTTAGAAATACTCAGAACGTAAATGTGAAGGAACTATTACATTTGTATGAACTTTGTCTACTACTCAATTCCACCTGCAAGATACATCTGCTTCTCTACTTACTTTTCTGACCCAGGATAAAAGCAGTTACCTGTTATCCAAAAGACGTTGAAGGAATGGAGTGAATGAAGGTTGGAGTCGGTTACTGAGAGTTAATACGTGGTGCTAAAACTTTGAGTTTATTCATTCATTAAAACAAACAAACAAACAAACAAAAAAAAATCTTTCTAAGACAGAGAGATCTGTGTCTGCTCTCCTTCTCCCGCTACAAATATTCTAGCATTAAATTACACTCCTTTTTGCAAACTGACAGTGATATTTCCATTACGATTATTTTAAAATTCTACTTTAAGCAGGTTAAATGTTTTAAAATTGTTTAGGCAGCTTCCACGAATAGAGGTGTGTTTTATTTTTTAAAAAAGAAAATTGGACGTGAAGAGAAAGGATAATACTGTGAAATACTCTCATTACAGCACATAGTGACTTGGGAAATCAAGTGGAAGGCTGATTAAACGTATGTTTGCTATCAATGAGCATGCATCAGATAAATCGTGTTAGGAATATTCTGTCTGAGTAAACTGAGAAGTACAAAGAAATTTTAGAAAATCTTCAAACAAGAAAATTGCATAAACACAATTTTGGTACCTAAAGTTATAAATTCCTTATTAGCAAGTTTTACTATAACAGAAAAGATCATTAAAGGTCTCAGACAATTTTATTGCCTTTAAAGATGAATCTTTAAAAAATAAAATTAAAAATAGGTGAAGTAACTTCACATACCTTACATAGTGTTCAACATAACTTAATTTTGCAGCTTCTCACCGGCATTTTTATACTACCATATCTCCAACATGTAGATTGCTTTTATTCATGATACTAACGTTTGCTTAAAGTTCACCAGCAGGTGGCACTACCACACACTTAAAGCCGTGAAAACAAAAGGAATTGTTCAACTTGATCCGTGAATACTGATTATTGTCAGGAAAACAAACTTCTCTCAAAAATAAATATAATTTTATTTTTAATAATACCTGTAAATAAAAATCCAAAGCTTCACTTTGCTTTCTTAATATTTTTATGAATTATACAGAGATGATTATCTATTTGTCTATCCATCTTCCTATCTATAAGTGTTTCTTCAGATAATCTGGAGTCACACAAAAGAGAAGCATCAAGTATGCACATGGAATGTGTTTTTAGGACAAATAGGATGAAGGTACATAGTTGGGCAAGGTTTTTCCTGGTGCCTGGAATAACCCTTAAAGTGGCATTTGTTTAGGAGATTCCCAAATACATTTATTGATTAATTAAAAAATCATACTTCATGATTAAACTGTCTAAAATGAACTTTGAATCATGAGTAAATGATAACTGTGTGTTTCAATTCTCAATAATAATGAAACATTTATTTTATTATTTTTATCTAAATAATCTTACCACTGGAACCACAGATACACGAAAAGATATAACACTTTTAAAACAAAGACAAGTTATGCTGTACTACAAAGTGTTTTCAAAATTTGCAATACCAAAGTCTACATAAAATGTTTTTTCCAGCATAAAGTTTGCTGAATATCAGGGAGTATGTGAGAAAAATAAACTCTGAGTGAATATTGGTTTATTTACTCTGTCTCACTAAGTACAAATGAAATAAGATGTATTTTTTTAATTTAATATATTCTGATCAACACTGTAGAACAACACACTAGAAAAACCCTCTATATTTCAGCAGCTGAATCTGGCCTGCCACTGGTTTTGAAAAATAAAGTTTTATTGAAACATAGCTATGTTCATTTCTTTGGGTATGTATCGTCTATAAATGTTCTCATACTATAACAGCTGAGTTGAGCAGTTGCTACAGAAATAATGTAGCCCACAAAGTCTAAAATATTTATTACCTGGCCTTTAACAAAAACAATTTGCCAGTCTCACTCTAAAATACAAATTTTATCTTTTATCTTTTTCCCCTCAAATTACATGAAGAAATTGCACTAACAAAAGTACAATGATAAAGTATACATGCATATTTGTGATTTGTTATTTCTTTCTACCAGTTATCATACAAATAATTTAAAGAAGACTCAAAATTTTTATCAGTACAAAATTCCTCTGACCTCCAATAATTACAAATGGATACCCAGAGGTGAAGCCCAGAGGATACAAACGGTTATAAGACTCAGTCCCTCAGATCTAAGAACAAGAAGTTTTTTGGGAGAGATAACACTTACAAAACATAACTAATACTAGAAACCAACTTAAGCTAACTTCCAAAGAGAAGGCACTGTCAATAAATACTCTAGGAATTCAAGAAAAGGAGAAACCATTATTTAAGGTAAATTAATTTAGAGGCTATATTATCAATAACACTTTTAAAGGCAGAAAATTAACTTGTTCATAATTAGTAGGATTTACAAATTTGGCAATATTTTATCTGGGGCAAATTATACTCAGAGACTGAGATTGTCTTTGCCAATAATTTATTGAACACAGGTTTACTGTGGGAGTTATAATTTATAACAATATTTCGCAAGCCCATAACATATAGGATAATGTCTCTTAATGAGCCAATAAAGAAATATACTCCAAACCAAAGTAGATCAATCACAGTATTGTTCCAGCAAAGGGAAAAAGAAAGAAAATTAAGTCCAGATTTAGTTGGGGTCTACCTTTCTAGGAGTTGGTTCTCGGTGGAGTCAATCCTTCCAACTGAAAGCTGGGTGTCAGCTGATGGCTTAGTTTCCTCGCTGCTGGGTTACTTACTTACTTAGCAGGCAAAGGCTCCAGTGTTTGCAGGCAAGGTGTGTTGCTCCGAAGGTAATTACTCCAAAGACCAATACATCACTAGCACCACTGCCTCCTAGGAGTAGCTCCACCAAGGCAGGAAACACATTTCCCTTCTGTTCCAGAAACTGCTGAATTATTTAACACTACTGCAGGTCAAGAGTAGCCTTGTTATCATGCTAAGGTCTGGCTGCCTGCCGCTTGAAAAAGTCAAAAATCAAGAGACAAGTTTGGTGGAAAGAAAAGCAGATTTTTTCAGAAGGCCAGCATTCCAGGAGGATGGCCAACTCCTGTCCCAAAGACCATTCTCTATGTTCTTAGAACTGTCAGCAGGTTTCATAGGTAGACAAGAAGAAGCAGAACAAAGGAAAGGAGGAGTTATGAGACTCCTCCCAAAGAACATCTCCTGGGATCCAGTTTGTTTTGCGATGATTATCTCGAACCCCGTCTTATGGGTGATTCGTTTGTCATCTGACAGAAAATCGCAGTCCAGAATCACCACCTGTTTGCTGGTGTCCCGAGGGCTGTATCAGTTTCTTGCAAGTTAGAGTTCTGCTGATTAACTAGATTAACAAGGTATGCATGTAGCCTTGGGAAAGCAGAGCAATTACATTGGGCAGTGAGGGAGAGAAACAAAGAGAAAACAACTGAAAAGCAAACTAGGAGGTGAATCAAGCTGTACGCTGACTAACTTATTGATTTCTTAAGTTCCCCCCTTACAGCCTGGTCATAGCAGGAGAAAGGCCTCAAGATCTTCAGAGAGCTGTTTAGAGTAGCAAAGAGTAACCTAGCCCACCAAACACTCTTAGTCAGTCCTCACAAGTTCTTGGTGTTTACAGTTTAAAAGTCCATCACCTGATTGTCCTTCCTCCCATGTTCTTGGTAAGTCCCCCCATCAATTGCTGACCTACTGTGTGCTTATGACAACATCCTGGCACAACCTCCTCAATGTAAACAAATTCACCCTTAGATCAAAACAATTTCACTTAAGTCATAAACAAGTGGATGTGAAATCCAAACAAAACCAATACACAGCAGTCAAGAGGAGGAAAAAACATTCCAGATGAAGAGAATAGCTTGAATGATTTCCATGTGGGTACATGTATTCAGAGTTTTTTATAGTTTTACTATGAATATGTTAATCTATTCTTTAGCTTTGGGGCATTTGTGGGTATTTTAACTTACAATGGAAATGTGTGTCCAATTTACAAAGGATAATTTCTATAAAAATATATTATATAGAAAAATAATAACTACATGATGACTATAAAATCTATAATTTGTACCTAAAGTCTCCTTATCCCACTACAAAAAAGAATAACTTTTCACTTCAGTGAAATATAATTTCAATGATATTAGTAGAGCTTGTCATACAGTTTGCCCTAGTTTTAAAATATCAGGCATAACCATATTTTACCTTGAGCATATTAAGAGGAACAATTCAAGGGAATAGCGTTAACTAATAAAGAAAATAGAACAGTAGTATGTACTTTATTTTTTACTTAATTTATATGCTTTAGTTTCAAGGACCACAATTGTTAAGAACATTCAAGAGGTTGGTAAAATGTGTAATGAATTGTTATTGAAGTAAAACTCATGGCATTTCAATTTTTTAAAACACTGACTTATGTTCTTGTTGGTTCTCACTCCTGGGAGTTTGCTGGGTGGAATTTGAAACTGGCTCCCCCTCCCCTGTTTACAGAGGGCAAGGAGAGAGGCAGAGCACTCTGGTTTGGTAGGGTAGGAGGCAGGTTTAATAAGCAAGGGAATTCACTCCTGAGGCTTGCCTTGGGTGGTTGAAAGATGAACAAATCTCTGCACCTGTCTGCCAGAATCTTAAAAGTTTATATAGAGGCCTGAACAGGGTTCACTCAGTATGCAAACCAGATGGTCTCAACAACACCTTACTCTCTCAAGGCTACGTCCTTGAAATGACTCCAAGTTTGGAAATGGTGGGCAGAATGTCTCCCAATTATATCTTAGCCAAACGGAAAACTGGAGCACTCACAACAAAATTACTACTAAATGTTGAACTAACAGGGATAGTGGTTTCGGCTGTAATTCCCATGGACTTAACCTTGTCAAAGTCCAATGTACTTCAAGCTTTGGAAGGAGAATAAACATCCTGCTACAAATTACCAAACACATTAAATTATTTGAATATACTGATCATATTATTAGTCAATATTGGCTGATACTAATTAAGCGTTGTGGTTATTAGTAACTGCTTAATGCTAAAGTTTAGAAAGAGCAATTTACTGAGGGTTGTTTTTTCTTAAACTCATGTTTTAGCTATGTATATATTATACTCTTGGTAAGTGAACAGAATAAATATTTGGGGGGCAATTCTTTCAGCTTCACTGAAGAATTTAATTGATTACAGTTGTATTTTATAAGTAATGAGGACTCCCTGGTTGTAAATTGCTCAGGTGACTATCTCAATGGACGATGATGTAATTAAACAATAATTTCTGTTTCAAATGAGAATTGAACACAAAAAATGGACTGCTTCCCCATGCTTATTGATAAAATGATTTAGAAAAATAGAATTATAAAAAGAGGAAGGTGTAAGAGAGGATGCTAGTGGTTGTGTAATCAGTTTTTATTTTCACTACTACTATATCAGCAGATTAAAAAACAAAGCAAAAAAAAGAAAAAAACAAAACAAAAACAATGCCAGTGACAACGAAGGCAAACTGGTGTGTGTATTGGTTCCCTTGAGTACCCTAAGGGGTTAAATTTGCTAGTGTATATCAAACACAATGCCCTTTTATTTTTTAATAACTTTGTTTCAGTACTCCAGTTCTGGGAATCTTCCCTAAAGAAATACTTCAAAATAGGAGAAACATTCATTACTGAGTCACATGTTCACTAAAAGATTAATGAGTTCCTCATTTTTTTGGTTATTTTGCCATTATAAATTAATAAGCAAAAAAGAAATTTTAACTGTTGTTTCTCAGAGGAAGTATAATCAGGTTTTAATATCTTTGTTCTGAGCTTCCTTTAGAAGGGAGAGGGAGAAACCAGGCAACATGATGCTACTGAAATTGGGAATTCACCGACAAGCTCCAGGGAAGTGGAGACATTACACTTTCAAAAGAGAGGGATAGAGATCAGAGAAATGTGCATATGTTACGGGACCCCAGATGGAGTCAGCGCGCTCTGCGCATCCCACCCCTCAGGATTCCTAAGGCCTTGGGTTGTGCTGCTCTGAGGCCCAGGGCCCATCATCCTCAGCCTCCTGGATTGTTTATCTTCAGGGATCTCATGAATTCCCAAGGAAGAATTTATAGAATTCTAGAATTTCCTTCTGCTCTTTAAAAAACTGGTTACAATTGTTGCATTATTTTTTTAATATCTGAGAGGTACTTTGTGTAGAGGAACTGTCATGACCTGGCTTAGTATTTAATATCTTAATCTTATACATGTATTAAATAAATTTAATCAAATTATCCTAAATATTCTATCAAAACCACATGACGAATATCAGGTTCTCTCACGTGTTTGAAACCTATACATGTACACAAGTTGCACATAAATCAACACAATAAGAGCGATTATAAGACGTAGTTCCATTTACACACACAAACACACACACACATACACACACGTATGTAGACTGGCCACAAGATATGATAATCATGTGCTTAACTTGGCATCCTCCAAAAGCAGAGCTTGAGACAGAAGCAGGCAGGTAATTTATTTGGAGATGATGCCAGCGAGCAAGAGTGAGGAACAAGCAGTGAGAAATAAAGAAAGAAGGAAAGCCAATCAAGGACGCCTTGTGGAGTTAGTCTAGTGCCATAGGTTTCAGAGACATTCTTGATTACCTTATGAATTCATGTCAAAACTATTTGCCCATGGAGCAAAGCACTCCTGTCCTTATTAGTCAAGAATGTTCACACTGTGCTAACTCTTTGCATTCTCAGGGTGTGCATTGGTGGATGCCAAGTAGATTCTCTGGAGGACAACAAGTGAGAGTTATGTGACTTGGGCCCTTGTCATGTCTAAAAGAACAGATAAAGTTGAACAGTTTTAAAATCATCCCCACTGTTGTTTGTTTGCCTTCGTCAGTTTTGGCTGAATTAATATAGCACTACCAATTTGTTTTGTGTAATTTTTCCGTTACATCATTTTACTTTTCTTACTGTGTCTTTCATTCCCTACTGATATCCCATGGGAATGACAGTACTTCCTATGCAGTTTAGAAGCTCTCCCTTCCATACCTCAGGTGTTGTCGCGTCAAAAAGTAGGGAAGCTTTTCCCCTTGTTCCTCATTCCAGCTTTCAGATTATTCACCACCCCTTTCTCCCCAAACTTCCTCAGCTTCATATATCATTTTCTTACATTATCTACTCTGCCTCCAAATTGCTGTCGTCAATAGAATCCTGAATTCATTGCCACTCTCTACAACATTATTCCTGACATAATTCTTGTTAATTTTAATATGCATTTGTCAATCAGTTCCAGGATACTGGCCACTCAGTTCTTTGATTTCTTTTTCACCCTACCTCCACCACTAGTGGCATAGATTAGACTATGCTATTACTCTATCCATTTATCTCTATCAAAATATCCAACTTTCCATACATCACCTGCTGTATTTCTGGTAACTCAAGTTCAACACTGCTTAAGCCCTACAAGGAACCATAATCCATCAACAGTTTTACTTCTTATTGGACTTCACTTTCTTGGGTCCTTATTCCCCTCTCACCCAAATGAACTTTCTTATCAAGCATACTCGGTCTTCTTCCAAGATGATTTCTTGGATGTCTTCTTCTACCAAGATGATTTCCCTACCTGCGATGTTACTCATCATCAAACAAACATGCTCTTATATAGTCCATGGATAAAAAGTCTTGACATTATTTTGTCCCCCAACAACTGTCCCATTCTTTTTATTTTCTTTACAGTAAAACTGTGAAACAATTGCATACATCCACTGTTTCTAATTCCTCCCCTTCCATCTTATTCAAGTTTACTGCATGCAGCCTTAATCTCCCCTGAAACTGCTCTTGTCAAGTTCACAGTGAATTGAACTCAAAATGCTACCTTCTCCCACTCTTACCTGCAACTCCTAAAAACGTCCGTGTCTCAATTAATGGCAGCATCATACTTTCAGTTACTCAGGCCAAAAATACGAGTCATCTCTGATTCTTCTTTGTTCTCATGCAATTGACTCACAATCGGGTAGGCTCCACCTCTCATCCCCTCCATTGCTACTAGACCATTCCCTCTATTGCTACCATACTGGTTTAAATCACCACCTCTCTCACATAGATCAACACAATAGCCTCCTAACTAACTGGTTCTTCATCCATCTATTCTCAACATGATTGCCAGAGGGTTTTTCTTAACCTATAAGCCCGGTTCATCCACTGCTTGGAACACCTCCGTGGCTTTTCATTTCACTCAGGATAAAGACAAAATCCTTACAATGATTTAAAAAGTTCTTCACAGTTGGACCAGAACTTCCTTGCCCTCCTCCTGTACTCCACCTTTTCTCACCTTGGTTGTCCTTGAGCATCCAGGCAGGCTTTCAGGTTGGCCAATTCCTTGCAGGGCTCTTGCTCCCAATATTCGTGCTGCTGCGCCCTTGTGGCCTTCAGTCTTTACTCACATTTCATCCTCTCAGTCTTGCTTCCCTGATCATTCTCTCTACATTTTCTATAGACCTTTTCTGCTTTTTATTTCCCGATATTACTTACTCTTACTAACATACTATACACCAGTTATTGTGTTTATAGAACAGAAGCTCCAAGAGGGGAGGGATTTGGTTTATGGCTCTACTTCTAGAACACAGAATTTTGCTGCCCAACATAGTATACACTTTCTGAGTAAATGAAAAGAAAAGAAAAGAAAATGACTAAAACTTTCTCTTTTCTTTATGTTTCTGGTGTATCTCTTTGTACATATATAACATATAATTGGGATATTCTTTAACAAAGTCTGTCTTCATTTTTTATATGCTTAGTTCATTTATGTTTATCGTAACTGTTGTTGTTTCTACCATCTTATTGTTTTTGAAAATGCTGCTATTTCTACGCACCATTTACTTTTCTCCATTTTTGTTTTTTCTATTGGCTTGCTGAGTTTTCCTTATTCCCAGTTTTCCCCTCCAGTGATTTGGAAATTATATATACCAGCCTTAGAATCATAGCCCCTCTATCCACAGTGGCAGATTGTTTTTCCAATAGCCAAAGAACGTAGCTTTGAGCTCCTTCATTTAGCACATTCGCCTTTGTCAATCTGTAAATGTCAAAGGTATAAAAACTGGAATTTTAAGTGCAATTTTTAAAACTAAACAAAATTTTATACTCAAGCACATCTAAGCATAAATGGGAACTTCGAAGGCAAAGCCCCCTAATTATAGAGAACACTGGTGACTATTTTAGGACAGTCTGACTGGGAACTTTTAAACAAACACTGATGCCTGAACTTTTAAACAAACACTGATGCCTGAGTGCCACACAAACCAATTGAATAAAAAGCTTTGGAGGAACGGAGGTGCCAGCAAGTGTCTCATGTGATTCCAATGTGTAGACAGCTGTGTCACTACCCTAGATCATTTGCATGCCTGAAATGACATCACCTCGTATTTTATATCCCAAATATCTCCATACTGTCTTCAGTCTCTAATTTAATGTTTGTACCAAATATAATTTCACAGCATTCCAATTTTTCTGCAAAAACTCCTTTCATGCTATTTGAAATTGCTACTCATTGTAAATTATTTGGGATTAGCAAATGTTATATATGATAACACAGATATCATCTATAAAGGTATATTAGGTGATGTTTTGATAAGTGTCTAAATGCTGGGGTTTTTTTTGAGGGGGAGAAGTGGGAAGTGTAGTTCGTATCATTTACCAATTTCCCTGGTATAAATATTCCCACCATGATCATTTCCAAGCTACCAACTTGCTGTCACAAAAAAAAAAAAAAAAGAAAGAAAAAAAGGAATTAGGAAGAGAGGTGTATGATCAGCTTTCTGAGCCTGTGAGCCTATTTCAGAACATCATTTAATGTAGCCTACCATTCTTTCTAGAATGACAGATCCACCACCTTATTTTAGAAACGAAGGATCCATGATGCAGAGGGTCTAAGTGGCTTGTTCTAAATCGAATAATTACTTAATAAAGCAATATTTGTAATTAATATTGAAGCAACATGTGAGGTAAAACTCTAAAATATCTCTGTAAACACACACATATTAATAAATAAGTGTCCCAATTAACCTTACACTATTTACTAACAGATTTTCTTGTTTTTCTGCTAAGTTGTGATTTCTCTTCATTATTTATTAAGTGCTTCTATATAATAAGGTGCGTTCTCAGTTTATCTATTATGCTCCATTTTTTCAAACTACTCTTCTGTGGACTAAAATTTGTTTTAATACTTGCTATGAAGTTTTATACTCCACTTTTGAAAACATTGCTTGAGTGTGTGTGTATATATATATATATATATATACATATATATATATACATATATATATATGTATATATATATATATATATATATATATATACACACATATATATGGTGCCACAAAAATGTATACACATGACTTGTATTCATCTTTTGTTATCAGTATATATTATTACAATTTAATACACTTTTTTCCTTTCTTAAAATGTGTATACACTTCTTTGGCACCCCACGTATATTCCCAGCTGAGGTCAAACAAGATTCTTGTTTCAGCTCTTATACTGTAAACAAGTGTCCTTTCCGCAGTTTGTTTAGTGCCATGTATTTTGCATTTTTGTGCTTTTTGTTGGTAATTTGTAGTTTAAAATGGGTCCTACACATAGGTCTGAAGTGTTGCCTAGTGTCCTAAAAACCAGAAGGCTATGATGTGTCCTAAGGAGGAAAAATCTGTGTGTTGGATAGGTTTCATTCAGGCATGAGTTCTAGGGCTGTTGTCCTTGAGTCTAATGTTAATGGATTAACAAAATGGTAGATCCAGGAAAAAGAAGAAAAAATGCTCTGTATGAAGCTATGGAAAAACAGAAAATGGCTAAATTTATGAACTCATGAGGTGCCCATGGATAAGAAAAAAAACATGTCCTGCAAGTACTATATGACATCATTTATATTTATCTAAAAAAAGAGAAAATCATAAAAACAGAATGTAAAATGGTGGCTTCCAGGGATGGGGGTGGAGGGATAAGACAGATGCTGTTTGATGATACAAACTTGCAACAAGTAGTAAATAAGCCCTAGAGATCTAATGCAGAGTATACTGAATATAGACAACATCATTTTATAATCGTCAAACTTGCTAAGACACTAGGACTTACTGATTTCAGCCGCAAAAAAGAAAGGATGGTTATGCAATATGATAGAGGTGCTAATTATCACTACAATGGCAATCATATTACTATATAAAAATATATCAAATTAACATGCTGTACGCCTTAAATTTGCAAAATGTTGTATGTCAAATATATTTCAATTACAAAGAAAAGTGTCCTGGACATTACTGTTGTGAAGCTGAAAGCCAAAGATATTTACATTCATTTACCCCGAATTAGGAAAACATTTAACCTTGTGTGGCTAGTGTTTTATTATAAATAAATACTGCATATAATTATTTGTAAAAAAAAATATATTGAATAATGTGTCTTTAAATAGAAACATGTAAAACAAGGTTATACATTGATGTTTTGATGAAAATGTTGTGATCAGAGTCTTATAGGCCCTAACCTTACGTTTTTCCCAGAAGTAATGGTTCACTATTCACTAATTCAGCCTTTGTGATGATTTTATAGAACATAACTATCATGATGTGTGTGTGTGTGAGTGTGTGTATTAAAGGAAGGAAATATTACCTAGAGTTCCACAACCATTATGCAAACAGGAACCAATTTTTGTGTATTTATTTGAATGTACATTTTACAGAGTTTAGGCTGATTTTTAATGTATTTTATATGTAATGTATATTGTGTCTGTGTACATGCACATATATATTACATACACATGAATTTTTTCATCCAAAATTTTAAGCATATTTCCATATTATTATGAATTATTTTTCACCATTACTCTTAATGTCTACTTATTAAATTATATTATGAACAAATATACTTATGAAATCCTTTCCTTAGTATTAAAGAGATTGTTTCCAAGTATTGGCTGTTAAAAATAACACAGTACTGAATATCTTCATGCACTTTATTTTCTGCATATGGGATTATTTCTTAATGATAAATTCTAGGAGCCCTTTTTGCTGTCAAAATAATTCAATATTTCTTCATGAGAAAAACTTTAAAAATGTATGTTCCCATTTTTCTTATAAATGTTAAAGTATAATAACAATTTTGAAACTCTCATAAGAAAGATTAGGAATATAGCATTTTTCTTTCACCTTTGAGAATAATATTATACCCTCTCTCCACATCCCTTTACATAATTTCATTAATTTAACTCAGGATTTAATCATATTCAATTTTCTCTTTTTTATTTTTTAACTTTGTATGCAAATTTACAATAAATTTGTTTAGCTCTACATGTTTATTTGATTTAATGCTCAAAGTCAAATCCTTTTCAGTCATAAATACCTACATATTAGTTTCCTGTTTTTATTCATCTCTCACTGTTTTTAGCACGTCTTTATGTAATTAATCATTAAGATGATCTCTATCTTTGTATCATTTACTATCAAACCTAAATATTTTATAGATATTGTTTCATTTTTCTCCTGTTATTTGAAGTTACACAGATACATTTTATATCAGCATAACATTTGTTTCACTGTCCATATCCTGTTTATGCTGTTTTTGTTTAAATCATTAAATCAGATGGGCTTGGTGGTGTACTATTCCACATATTCATATTGTATTTTTATCAAATTCTAAGATTTAACTATTTAACATTTTAAAAATCATAGGTATATTCATTTAAAAACAACTATATTATTACCCCAACTAAAACATTTTAGTTAAAACATTACAGGGAAATTATTTCTGCATGAGTTTCCTCTTTACAGTGTAATCCTTATAGTTTATGTTTGCTTAGAAATGAAGACAGAACAAAATAAGATACTACAAGGTATTTTTAACTACTACCATAAACTACCTATATGATTGGCATATTTTAATATCTATATTGATGCCATTATTTTTATTACTTTTTTTCACAATGACCATTTCTCCACCAAAATAAAATAATTTCACTGTAACTAAAATATGTTAAATAAATTTTAATACATATCTATAGAATATGTTGTAGAATATTTTAAACTTCCTTTAAGAAACTTATTTAATTGCCTGATACGATTATTATTTATTCTTTTGGACCCTTTTGGGTTCCTTGTAAAGCACATTCATTCAGTTTACTTCATCTATGTTTGAAGTCAAATCTACCAACAACTAAAATGCAATTCTATGGTGATGCTTATCAATGTGTACATGACTTTTTCAATGATGTGTAATGCAGAGTTATAGTGTGGGCAAACCAGGATAGCTAACCATAACATCAAGCAGCATTTAACTTACCAATTTATTTCCCTCTCTAAGGAGAATATAGCACTCAAAGCATCTTAGGATTTTCTTACACAAACTGTCAGAGAGTCTTCTTATCCAGATAATAATGTTAAAACTATAGGTAGATGATGTTCATGAAAGGTGACTGTGATCCTCAAAATGGGCTACACAGTATCTGTAAGAGTGTAAACTCTATGGAGATGTACTCAAGACAATTGGTGTTTGCTTCTCAACAACTTCTCAGGGCTTGAAATTTGGCCCTCAGCCATAGTTTCTTTCAGCACCGTTCATGCATTGTTATTTACTTCGGCCCAGCCTGAACTATTTTTTATGACGTCCTTTATAATATATGACAATGTGTAGCAATTCTTAATGTCCTGTCATTCCCATCTGTTTCCACCACCAATTCCTGGAACATTCACCTGCCCTGAATATTCATAAAATTTGCATATTAACACCCAGTGTGACACTTTTGCTAGGAATTTTTGATGTCCCTCTAGTACTATTTTTGCACCTGCTTTGTCAGTCATTTCAATTAATACTTCATACAGTTCTTCAAAATGCAACAAAATGGCAGAGACTAAATTAGAGTAAGAAAGCATTTATAAGCAGCCATTTAACTGGGAAAAATCCACAGTCCTTCTCTTGTCTGAGAGCATAATATATTACTCAGTCTTCTTTGTTTAAAGGCAATGAGAAAGAATATTTACTCTTAAATGCAATCAATAATATTTTAGATATCAACTAAACTTTAATGAATTAGTGCTGTTCTGCATATTTTCCTCCATTTTGAAATCCCTGAAATTTTTTGTTCTGATGCTAAGGAAGGATGAAAACTGTCTTATCAATTACAAATACTTTAACAATACCTCACATTGTTAATATTGTGATATAGGAATATGTCTTCAAATGCTTATTTTGCCAATGCTTTCTTATATATCAATCATTTTATGCATTTATAAAAAACTAAAAGTAAAATTATATCTGTGAATATGAATTATTCTTCACATATGAAAAATTCAGTGTTTGTGTCTCTTTATTCTGTAAAAAATTATTATCGGTATATATTTTAGTATATTCAACAACTTTAGTATATTCCCAATTCATACAGACTTTCTATGTGTTGTGATTTTTAATTGAAAGTCAAAGAAAGCTAATTCAATTGAACTGAAGCAAAAAATAATTTGTATTAAATGTATTATATTAAAGTATAATATTCAAAATGATAAAATCATAACTCCTAAATATTAAATAAACATGTCAAAAGTGGTATGACAAATTCAAAAAGCATTTGAAATATACATTTATATATATATATGTGTGTGATATATATTTATATATATGTATGTCATATATATTATGTCCAATAGAAACCATACTTTGAATTTTGAAATTTGATCCTTTCCCAGACTAATGATATGCAAGTAAATATTCTCTTGCGATGCTGGACAGTGGCAGGGAGCTGTAGTTCCGTCAGCCATGTAACCACAAGGGTAAACAATAGATACACTTTAGTGCACTGTGTTGCCAGCGTTTTTTGGATATTATGTTCTGAGCACCTTTAAAGTAGGGTAAACTAAGCTACGATGTTAGCTAGGGCAGGTGGATTACATACATTTTCAATTTATAATGGGCTTATTAGGACGTAACCCAATCGTAAGGAAGGAGCATCTGTATTTGGGTTTGATCTAACACTGGTTAATGTTTCACAGAGCAATGAATCTTTATAGATTTTATCCCCGGAAAAGAATTCTTTTTGCATTTGTATTGAGCAAAATTTACAAGTTAATCTTTCTACTTATATAGTGGTAAAATAGGCAATGTCAAGTCCAAAAGTACATGAACTTGCAGTAATCTCTTTTGCTTGTTTTTAAGTTTTGAATAATTTTTCTGACACCTGTCAGGCTCCATAAAGAATCTGAGTTGATCACCATTGATCTAAAGGATATAAATTGTTGCTAACAAAAAAAAAAAAAAAAAAGAAAGAAAAAGAAAGGAAAGGAAGGAAGGGAGGGAGGGAGGGAGGGGGAGAGAGGGAGGGAGGGAGAGAAGGACAGAGAGAGAGAGAAAGAAAGAAAGAAGAAGAAATGGTTGTAAATTATTCTAAAGAAAACCTTTTCAAAAATTTTTCTAGACAGTATCAGTAGAAAGTTATAAAAGACCTGTTTAGAGACTTCCTTGGGGATAATCATGTGTTTGTGGTCACTGCAATATGAAGTTACTGTCCATAGTGTAACACCCAGAAGAATGAAACAGTGTTTTGGCTAGAGGACAATGGAGAAATCAAAATAAGTCTTACTTCAAAATTTAACTGAAAACTTTTTTTTTTTTTTCACGACAAATTCAAATATAGGTACTGGAGAATCACAAGACCTCTAGAGAAGAATTTTCAAACGATCCGAGTAGTAGGATCCATTTTATTTACTTATTTCCTTTTAAAGTATGTGTCCAAACAATCCATACCTGTCCTACTCTGTATGACTAGTGACACCGATAGTGCCATCAGGTGAGTTTCACAACACCCAAATGACCAGGGTGCCAGAAAAAATGTATACACGTGACGTGTATTCATTTTTTGTTACCAGTATATATTGAGTATTACAATTTTAATACAGTTTTTTTTTTTATTTTCTTAAATGTGCATACATTCTTTTTGGCACTGTCTGTATTCTATACCCTGTTCAACCAGGTGAGCGCAATGATTATGAACTTCGATGTCACTGAAATGACAAATTGCTATAAGATTTTCCAAATGCTTATTCTCAGTTTTTGTACTTACCTTGCCAGGACGCCTGACCTGGCACTGGCCCATGGACCACACTTTATTTGGCATGGCCCTACCTTTGAAAATATCTTGAAGCAGCAATGTCATCCTTGGATCCCTTTCTCATTATACTTAATTACCTGATTTGACAATTTTTTTTTAATGTTGGCGGTCACCTCAGAAGCATTGCTGCCTCTGTTTTTAAAATGTAGTTAACAGGGTAGCCAAAGCACAAAGCTTATCCAAGAAAACTAAATCATGGGAATATGTTTTCTCAAAGAAAGTGTGGCAAATTTTATGTTGGATTTTCTATTTAGCAGTTGAATAAAAATGAAGGATTTCTAAATTAGTTAAAACAAAATTTCAAACATAAAATTTATAATACCACATCCTTACCCCTGCCCGTTAATTGTTATTAGACTAGTCAGTCATCCTTTTAACATTAAATATTCATCAAGTGGACATATTGACCTATGGTTTATAATAAGGAGAAAACTATTTAAACTACAAGAGATTTGCACTTGTGCCCTTAGAAGATTCTAAAAGTACAAATTGCTTTAAATTCAAGCATTATCATTCGCTAATCTTGAACACTAATTATCCTGCTCTAAGAGCACTAATGTCTAATAGTCATTGCAAAAAAAGGTAAAGACTTTGCTCCTTAATTTCCATTTTTCAAACCTGGGTAATTAGTGTTACTTTTTATCTGAATCAAGACATATTATGAAAGAAAAAGACTGAATGCAGTCCAAAGACTGCTTGAAATACGAGTATGTTCGTAAGTTACTAAATCAAACAAAGATCCTAAAGGAGGTTTCATTCTGTAGATTGGAGATGGGGGTAAAGTTATAAATGGTATGCATCAGTAATAAGTGAAAAGGTATATTTGCAGGTAATCATTACTAAGGAAGGATTTAGTTTATGGAGGACTGAAGGGATGGGAGATTGAGTTTGGGGTGTGGGGAAGAGGGGTAAGGACATGTTGTGATATTAATGGGAGTGACCAGTATCTGCATCTGTAAGAAGATGCAGTTTGAGCAAAGACGGGACAGTCTAGGGAAGTAGCTTTCACACAAAAAGGACAGCTGAAGCAAATACCTTAATGCAGGTGGTTCCTGGTGTGATCAAGGAGCATCAGAGAGAGGGAGAGGAGTAGGAGAGGAGCTCTGGAGGCGTCGTGTGCATGTGTGTGTGCCTGTGTTAGGGCAACGCTACCTGACATCTTTTCTCCCTCACTCCATCTTCACTCTGGTCTTGCTGCTTCAGCGGGCAGATAAGACTCGTTATCCCTGCATACCTAAGGCTACGCAGCGTACCATGCTACAAGGATGCTATGGGACACACTCTGCTCTGTGTGTTCCTGTGCAAACATGTAATTGCCAAGATACCGTCCCTGGGAGTAACCCGTGAGCAATAGGGGATGACTGCCTGTTAATAAAACTTCCCCCATTCTCTCTAGGCACAGAGGACCTGTGACCTGCAGTTGCTCACAGAGATAACCAGCATCCTGGGACAGCTTTCTCTTCTCCACTTTACTGTCTCTCGTCTCCTCACTCTGGTTCTCTGCAATGACTTCCCAAAATAAACTCCTTGTTTGTAAACACTTGTATCAGGCTCTGTAATTTGGGAAAATGGAAGCAGAGACCAAACTGAGCGGCAGAGTAATGTAGAACCATGCCGGTCATTTAAAACCTTGTAAGACTGATTTTCTTTGAAGGATTTTGGACCAATGAGTGAGATGATCTCACTCAAAAAAAAAAAAAATGGAAATTGAGGAAAAATAGAAAAAGCAGGTTCTCTATCAATCAAATGACAGTAGGTAGCTGTTTGCCCCCACAAGCCAAAACACAAGCTCACATTTAGTCCTGATAATCTCAGTAGAGTTTGAATCCAGATTCACAGCAGCCATGCTGAAATTCTCTTCTGTTCTGTGGAGAATAAGAAACCATGCCTTTCCCTCAGATTGTATGAGCCTTATGTTCTGAGCCAAGTGGAAAACATCCTAAGTAGGCTCTTGAGGGTTTGTGGAAGTGGATAAGGAATTAAGCTGATTGTAAATCATTTAATTTTAATTCTCTCAACGCCTGGATGTTATTACTATTCATAAAACCAGGAAGAATCTTAAATATATGGAGAATGCAATTCATTCAACAAAATTATGTTAATTCCAAAAGGGCTGTCTTTTATGTGATGCTTCTGTGGCTAATCAATAAAGAATGAGTGTGTCTATGTATGGATATATGTACACAGAGGGTGTAAAAAAAATGTATCCACATTTTAAGAAAGGAAAAAACTGTATTAAAATTACACTGATGGTAACTGCTCTGAGTACCTCTTGTAATTGTAGAAGTCAAACGTGACTTATATTCATCTTTTGTTATCAATATATATTGAGTATTACAATTTTAATACAGTTTTTTTCCTTTCTTAAAATGTGGATACATTTTTGACCATATATATATATATATATATATATATATATATATACACCCTATTTCCCCAAAAATAAGACCTAGCTAGACCATCAGGTCTAACACATCTTTTGGAGCAAAAATTAATATAAGACCCTGTCTTATATTATATTCTATTATATAAGACCGGATCTTATGCTATATTCTATTATATAAGACCCAGTCTTATATTATATTAAAATAAGACTGGGTCTTACATTGTTTTGCTCCAAAAGACGCATTAGAGCTGATGGTCCGGCTAGGTCTTATTTTCAGGGAAACATGGTAAACATATATATATTAGACTTTAAAAATCTGTTGCTGGGAACCCAAAATGATCTTAATTGCTTTTACCTTTTAAATTCTCCATTGATATACTGTATCCTTAGTACAACACAGATTTTTCTTGAGGGTAGTATTAACAGACAAGTATGTTGGTTTCTGACATTGCTCAAAGAACAAGGTGCTGCATTCTGTCACACGCTATTTTAAGTGAACCTGTTAGAATACGAACGGTAACTGGGATGCTAAATGTTTTTATCTTCCTCCTAATAGACAATTTGATCATCCAGAGTATTTCATTAACTTTGTATGTCAAAATGTTATATTTTGTTGAATTTATACAAATTTTTGTGTAATTTAAATGATAATTTGGTGTATCTTATTTTAATTACATGTTTGTGTGATTCGTGGGTCAAGAACCATGAAGGGATCTTTCCACAGTTGAAAGCTAACACTTTAACTTGCCACAGATTCATTGGCATCAGCAAGAGGCACAGGCACTGGGGTTAGAAGCAAAGGTATATCAAGCAGTACGAGCTTCGTTAGCCTCAGTGTTTGTCCCTCCCCTCCATCCAAGTCCCATGGGGTGGGGTACAGGTGAGCGTAGATGGATGTCAAGCGTGCAGTGAGTTTGTGTCACAACTAGAAAATCTAGAGCTTAGGAAATCTCAATCTTTTATAAGAAGACTGCAAGCAAATTGGCCACTTGTGCTGGGCTTGGAGGTGACTCAAGAGGCCAAGTTGCAAACCAAGATGGGTTGTCGCTACTGCCAGACTTCAGGCTGTTCAGCCAGAGGTATGGGACAGGCCCAGAGCCAGATATTGCTTGTTTGGGTTTTGTGAACTCTTGAGAGATTTAGGAAAATCTGCAACATGAGCCAAAGCAAGCTGTTTATATGGAAAAGCCACTGGAAGCCACTTGGTTGGCCTCAAAAGTTGATCAGAAAAGGTCTCAGGGAATCAGGGTAAATGAACAGTGTAGCCATGTTGATGGAGACTCATATATTGTGCCTGTCTGTTTCTGCAGGGCAGGAGCAGGGAGGTCTCAAGAAAGAAACAACAGCTTTCACCAGCTCTTCCATCTGGGAGAAAGCTGCCCCTCCAGCCCTTGCTCTGACACCAGACAACTCAGTTCTTCCCCATATGTCCCTGTCATCCTTCCAGCTGCCACCCCAGCACTGGAGCTCAGAGTGAGTGAGGCCATAGGCAAGCAAGTCCATGCATGGGCTCTTTAAGAAGAACACTTGGGAATGCAACCACCCTCTGTCTCACTCAGCCACAATCTCCACTGTTTTTCACAGCCAGAAGTTGTCTCTCCAGCACTGAAATCCTGCATTGAGGAGACTGGTATGGGGCTGGGACCCATTGCTCCTCCAGATGGCAGGGCTCTGCAACGAAGATATCCCTCTTGATTTTTAATGGTCACATGCGTGTGTGGAAACAGCCCATTCTATGTTTCTGTCCCTCCTACGTCTCTAGGTAGCTTTTTCTGCACGTCCTTAGTTGTAGGGCTTTAGTTCAGCTAGACTTCAGGCGATTCTCAATGATGATTGTTCTGCAGCATAGTTGTAATTTTAATATGGTTATAAGAAGAGATAACCACAGCATTTACCTCCTCTGGCATCTTGACAGGATCTTCAAAGCAGTGTCTTATTTATAAATTTTGTATTAATTTAAATATGAGTGAAATGGACATTCTTTAATGTGTTGTGTATTTTTTGTTACTCTTTTCACATTCAGTTAAAAATGCTGTTTTTGTATTTTAAAAATTGCTCCATTATCATAAATGCTGGAAACATGTTTACCATTCTGTTGTTCAGTATTTCTTGCAATTACATGCCTGCTATGCCTCTGCTTTTTTTCCCAAGAATAATTTTAACTATTTGCATAATTAAAATGTACTTTTTTCCCTTTTTTCTTTTTGGCTTTTCGATTTGTGTCCGCCAAAGACAGTTTATTTTTTCTCTCATAGAGTACAAAGAGATATAACAGCATTTTATTCTAACTTCTTAATGGTTTTATCTCTAAATCTTTGTCGCTATACCTCATGTGCCTTGAATAGAGCCATACAAAAAGTAAGTGCTGAAGAACATATGTTGAATAAATAAATATATTGATTAATGACTTATTTGAATGCAATAAGTGAGATAGGGACAAAGCTTATTTCATTAAATATTTCAAATGGTTACTTATTCTTCAGAAAACTGTATATTGAAAAATATAGATTTTTTTCTACTGATCAGAACTGATTTTCGTGTTTTATAAACTTCTGATATATCTTTGCATCTATTTGTAGATTTTGTTTTTTTTAATTCTATTGTTGTATTTGACTCTCTATGCCTTATCCATCTGTTTTAATTTTTTTAACTTCATAACACAGTAAGCTCTTATAGTAAAAACTCTAAGTTTATAATTAAAACGATTATTAACATTGTTTTGATAATACTTGCATTTTTTTCTGGATAAAAGATAATATCTTTTTCAAAAGTTCCATTCTGTAAAATAATCCTGTTATTGCTTTTAATGTTGAGGAAATGATGTTTTTAAACCAAAAACAGAACTTACATAATAACATTTTAGATTTCTTGGAACAGAATTCTCTTTAAATTTATGGGTGTTGTCACGTGAGGTTGCATTCAGGGTCTCTGGTCCCACTCCCCACATAAGAACGCAGGACATGGTGAGGCCAAAAAACACCCACGGAGCCATAGGTAGGGAAGTCATACCACTATATTCTTGCTGGCAACTGGGTTGGAGACACAGGGAACAGGAGCCACACTGTCTGCAACCTGCCGTCCTAACTGCAATCTGCTCTTGCTAGCTCAGCCACCATCTTCTTGCTAGACCCCATTTTCTGCTAGCGTAGCCATGGCAGTTATGTAAGTGGCCAATGGCTCATTGGTTACAGCTGACGGCCAACTAGCCACAGCTGATGGCCATCCAATCACAGTTGATGGCCATTTACTACCCGAGCCAGCATCTTTCTATGTGAGGCCGAGAGCCTGGAAACTGCACTCCTGGCTCTGTCCCCACAGGTGTAGTGTCCACTTATATACATAAGCCTTTGAATATATTTTTGAGAATATAATACACAAATAATAGTTGGCTTTTTTATAAATACATAGGCCCTGTATGTATTCCTTGACTAGATTTCAAGTTTGCCCAAATATAAAGATAGTTTAATACAATTCTAACCAAAGGTCAAGTGTCGTGTGGGGTCTCCTGTGGGGTCTCTGCTCCCGCTCCCAAAATAAGAACGCAGGACATGGTGATGCCAAAAAGGAACACCCACGGTGCCATAGGTAGGGAAGTCATACCACTATGGTCTCACTGGAGGCAGAGTTTACACGACATGCAACCTGCTGTCCACTTTGCTGCCAACCAACTCTCCTCAACTTTCCTCCACTCTCATCGACTTTCCTCTGCTTCCCTCCGTAGCCTCGGCAGTTATATCAGTGGCCAATGGCTCAACGGTTACAGCAGACGGCCATCTACTACCTGAGCCAGCACCTCTCCATATGAGGCCGAGAGCCTGGAAACTTCACTCTGGGGCTCTGTCCCCACACTCCACCCCTACAGGTTCTCACCTCATAATCTACACGAGAAGCATCTTCCACAAGGGTCCCTGTGCCATATTAGACTATTGACACCTACGGACGAAAGAAACGGTAGTCTTAGGAACCAATAATGGCAAATCCCTTCCATCTGGGAGGATACACGCTAGCTTTTTGTCCTGGGAAAAGAGGGTCGCTGCCACTGGCACCTTTCCTGGTTTGTGGTACCAGACCTTTATGGCAGTGCTTGGGGTCCCTTGCATAGTTACAACATGTAACAGAATAAGGGACCCCATAATAGGCCATAGTGAGAGCACATAGTTTCCCCGCAAAATCATCCTGGTATCAGGACCTCCATATACTACAGTCACTTGCGGTGGCTACTCAGCCACCACCCCTGGCATCACTTGCAAATCATGAATCAAACCGGCCCCCCATGGGACTATCAGGCCCAACCATCGACAGTGGGGGCTTTTGACCTGCCAGGGCCAAGTCCATTGCTGCCATTCCCCTGCTTTCAAGCATGTGGGTGCTGGCAGCAAAATGTTTCCATTTCTGCCATAGCCTGGCTTTAACAAGAGTCTCACTGGTGGTAACTTGTAATTGAATGGGAACGGCCATTTGATGTAGCAGAGCTTCTACTAGTGTGGGCTCTCCCTTCCATGGTCTCTCATTCAGGACTCTCAGGACGTCCCATAGACGTGAGGCCCAGTCACGCACCATGGGAGGGTGTTTTGATACCCAGAGACCTTGCTTCAAAAGGCCATTATAGCGTTCAATCATGCCAGTTAGCTTTTCCATCTCGCCTGGGAAGCAGAGAATGTTGTCTGCTCCCTCATCCCATAAACACAGCAGCCAAGCCGAGACTGGCTCTCCAGGGCACTTTGGGTACCGCCTCCCCAGCTCCTGCAACTCAGTGAAAGCGTATGGGGTGTAGGTTGTGAACTCAGTCACAGCTGGGTTGCTTGCAGCAACGCCCCCGGGGCCCAAAGGTTGCTCACGTTTTACCCTTTGCTTCAAGATTGGCCAGGCTTGGGGGTTGGGAGCTACATTGTCTCCAGTCGCTTCCTCCGCCTCTGCCTCAGAGTCTCCACCCTGGGGCCCCTTTTCCAACAAGCAGACCCGAGATTCCAGCGCTTCCAACCAGGACACCTAGTCTGGCACCTGGGCCATTTCATTAAGCGCATTTTCTGTGTTGAGACTCAAGGCCATGAGGAACATCCAGCCCACGTGACCAGCTGTCCCCTTGCCTCCTCTGGTAACTGCTGAGCCAGAGCCTGCAGGGCTCCCTCCACGCTGGCTGGAGAGCCGTCTATGTCCTCCCACTCCTCCTTGGGGGTCCAACTCCTGAGAACAGTGGCCACCGGACACCACACACTGTGTGGAGGCCACACGTCCTCCTGCCCAGAGTCAGACTCCATTCCTACCTGGCCGGAATCTTGCTCACCGTGACAAGTGTCTGAGTGGGTGGAGGCCTCCTTGTAAGATGCCCACAACCCTCGGAGCCTAAGGCAGCAACAGATCACCAAAATAAGGGCAACGCCTTCCATGGCCAAGAGGGTGGTGTGCCAGCTGGAGGCTTGAGTCTCCCAGGCAGACCGTGCCTCCCGTTCCTGGTGTCGCTCCTCATGGGCCTCCCAAAGCTGGGCTCTCACACACACAAACCGCTCCCCCATGCTTCAGTAGGTTTTGGCCGGCCTGTATCCTGCTTAAGAAACTGAGCTTTTATACGTATAAACTGCTCCAGTACATTCTGAAGGGTTTCGGCCAACTCCACACCCTGCTCGCTGTGCCATTTGTCATGTGGGGTGGCCTGTGGGGTCTCTGCTCCCTCTCCCCACACAAGAACACAGGATATGGTGAGGACAAAAAGGAACACCCACGGAGCCATAGGTAGGGGAGTAATATCACTATACTCTCCCTGGAGGTTGGATTCACATGACGTGTGACCTGCTGTCCGCTTTGCTGCCAACCGACCGACTCTCCTCGACTCTCCTCCACCCTCCTCTGCTCCCCTCCGTAGCCACAGCAGTTATATTAGTGGCCAATGGCTCAACGGTTACAGCTGACGGCCATCTACTACCCTAGCCAGCACCCCTCCACGTGAGGCCGAGAGCCTGGAAACTGCTCTCTGGGGCTCTGTCCCCACATCAAGATTATTTTATAAAATAAAAAAATATGTATACATAAGATTACTTAGCATGGCATATAAACATATATAGGTAACGTAATTTAGGAAATGGAAAAATGTTGAGAATTTGCCTTTTTATGTATTATATTATGAAGTCATGTTTATTAAAGAAATAAAATATATCAACAAGCATGAGAAGACTATAATAAAACAAATGACTCAGAGAAACTATTTTGTTATTTTCTATATAATTTAATAGTTTGTATATATGTAATTACAAATCATTAGGAACCAAAGGAGTAGTCAATCAATAAATGTGTTTGAAACAATTGATTAGTGTTTTGGAACAATCCTATTGTGGGGACAAAACCCCCAAAAAACAGTTTCCAGGCTCTCGGCCTCACATAGAAAGGTGCTGGCTCGGGTAGTAAATGGCCATCAACTGTGATCAGATGCCAGCAGCTGTGGCTAGTTGGCTGTCAGCTGTAACCCGTAAGCCATTGGCCACTAATATAATGGCTGTGGCTACGCTAGCAGGAATGAAATGGGAGCTAGCAAGAAGATGGTGGCTGGCAAGTGCAGACTGCTGTTAGGCAGATTATGTAGATCCTGCTTCCTGTGTCTCCAGCCCAGCCGCCAGCGAGAATATATTGGTTTGACTCCCCTATCTATGGCTCCGTGGGTGTTCCTGTTTGGCCTTACCGTGTCCTGCGTTCTTGGGCGGGGAGCGGGAGCTGAGACCCTGCACGACAAATGGCGCAGCGAACAGGGTCCCCCGCACCACACATGGCGTAGTCGGCAGGATACGGTGCTGGCCAAAGCTTTCCGAAGGGCAGTGGAGCAGTTTGTGCGTATGAAAGCTCAGTCTGAGGAGGACCAGGAGGAGCAGCTGCCGGAGAGCTCGATCCCCGTGGAGGGGTGGAAAGATGTGGATGGTTCCCCAACCAGCAGAGGCCGGAGAAAGTGGAGAAAGCGAAGGTTGTTGCTGCCTTGTGGGCTGGGAACTGCTTGCTGAGGCAGCCCGGATGCAGGACTTTTAGTCCCAGGAGGAAATGCTTGCTGAGTCCTCCGTGGGAGATGAGGGTGAGGTCAAGGTCATCCCTCACCCCGAGGACAGCCCTGGCGAATGACTATGGACGATGGGGAATTGCCTTCCATTCCTAATTTAATGGACGCTTGACTGTTTGGGAACCTACCACCATGTAGTGGGACTGGTTTGATGTTTGCTTTTGTGTCTTGACTGGCCGCCATTGACAATATGTAAGCACCTTGATGTGAGCCGCTGTTGTTCCAGCACGGTACCCCGAGAGGCCCAGAGAGAGAGTGGCAGTGCCCTGAGAGCCCTGGCTGTGTCCAGAGAGAGTGGCAGTGCCCTGAGAGGCCCTGGCTGTGTCCAGAGAGAGTGGCAGTGCCCTGAGAGGCCCTGGCTGTGTCCAGGAAGTCTGGCTGTGTCCAGAGAGAGTGGCAATGCCCTGAGAGGCCCTGGCTGAGTCCAGGAAGTCTGGCTGTGTCCAGAAAGAGTGGCGGTGCCCTGAGAAACTCTGGCTGTGCCCGGGGAGACAGGTGGTACCCTAAGAAGCCCAGGAAGTCTGGCTGTGCCCAGAAGTACTGTGGTGGTGCCCTGAGAAAACCTGGCTGTGCCCGGGGAAACAGGTGGTACCCTAAGAAGTCCAGGATGTCTGGCTGTGCCCAGAAGTACTGGGGTGGTGCCCTGAGAAACCCTGGCTGTGCTCGGGGAGACTGGTGGTACCTTAAGAAGCCCAGGAAGTCTGGCTGTGCCCAGAAGTACTGGTGGTGCCCTGAGAAACCCTGGCTGTACTCAGAGAGCCTGGCTGTGTTCAGGATATTGCATTCACCTCCAGGCTCCTCGCACAGGGACCCTCGCGGAAGACACTTGTCGCGTAGATTGTGAGGCGAGACCCTGTAGGGGTGGAGTGTGGGGACAAAATCCCAAAAAAACAGTTTCCAGGCTCTCGGCCTCACATAGAAAGGTGCTGGCTCGGGTAGTAAATGGCCATCAACTGTGATCAGATGCCAGCAGCTGTGGCTAGTTGGCCGTCAGCTGTAACCCGTAAGCCATTGGCCACTAATATAACGGCTGTGGCTACGCTAGCAAAAAAAGAATGGGGGCTAGCAAGAAGATGGTGGCTGGCAAGTGCGGCCTGCTGTTAGGCAGATTATGTAGATCCTGCTTCCTGTGTCTCCAGCCCAGCCGCCAGCGAGAATATATTGGTTTGACTCCCCTACTTATGGCTCCATGGGTGTTCCTTTTTGGCCTTACCGTGTCCTGCGTTCTTGGGCGGGGAGCGGGAGCTGAGACCCTGCACGACAAATGGCGCAGCTAGCAGGGTCCCCTGCGTGACACCTATTTATATGGTTTTTGGGGCAGGTCCTCAAGGTTTCATTCCTAATCCCTGGAAAGTGAATATGACCGTCTATCACTCCCATAATTGTGTTATATGGCCCAGTGACCTTAAATAGGGGGATTTTCCAGGTGAACCTAATATAATCACATAAACCTTTTTAAAAGCAGTTTTCTACTTCCTACCAAAATAGAAGAGGAAGTCGGAAAGATTCCAAGAACAGTGGAATTCACATCCTGGCTTTGTTGATGGGGCCAAGAAAGAAGAAATGTGGTAGCATTAAGGTGCTGAAAAAGGGACCCCAGCTGACTGCCAACAGGAATGGGGACCACAGCCATACAATTGCGCAGAACTCAATTCCACCAACAAACAAAATGAGCTCACAAGGATTCTCCCCTAGGCCGTCAGGTAAAAGCCCAGCCCCCACACACCTTGGACATTCAGTCTCATGAGACCTTAAGGAGAGAACCCAGCTGAGTCCACCTGGGCTTCTGACCTACAGTACTACCAACTAGTAAATTTTTGTCACTTTAAGCTACTGTGGGGACAGAACCAGGAGTGCAGTTTCCAGGCTCTTGGTCTCACATCAAAAGGTGCTCACTGAGGTAGTAAATGGCCATCAACTAAGATTGGATGGCCATCAGCTGTGGCTGGTTGTCCATCAGTTGTAACCAGTGAGCCATTGGCCACTAATATAACTGCCATGGCTAAGTTAGCAAGGGGGATTGCAGTTATCATGTCAGATTGCAGTTAGCAAGTGGAGTCGGTTGGCAGAGAAGTAGACAGCAGGTTGCGGATCGTGTGGCTCCGGCTTCCTGTGTTTCCAACCCAGCCCCATCGGGAATACAGTGGTATGAATCCTCTATCCATGGCTCCGTTGGTGTTCCTTTTTGGCCTCACCATATCCTGCATTCTGGTGTGGGGAGCAGGACCAGAGACCCTGTATGACATATGGTAAAACTATAACCGGATTAGTCATTTTCTACTACATGTATTTACATGTACTATGCTAAAGCAACAAAAACAAATTTCCAGAGAAAGCAAATAAAGCTGACAAACAGAAGAGTAAACAAGATTCCTATAGCTCCTGACCCTTCTCTTTTAAGCTTCTTCAGACTTTGCTGGTTGTGGGTTTCATAAAAGCCCCTGTAGTTTATAGTCTAGATTGTCCCTATGGCTTAAGCTTGTTTGAGTAGGTTTATGATTTTTACAACCAAATAATTTACAAAATGAAAATGGATAATTTAAATTTTCTTTTGTGTACTTATTTGAATTATCCAAGATGTTTATATTAAATATATCTAAAATGTTTATATTAAAGTAAAATAAATTTTCATTTAAACAATGTAAGAAAATATGCAAGAAAACATTTAAAAATCAAACAATACAGCAGGATGGTCAAAGTGAAAATACATTTGTATATATGTATAATGCATCTAACTTCCAAAAGATTTAACGTGGTTTAGAGTAATATATATATATACTGTAGGCAAAATTATTTTTAAAAATTTCAACCAATTATAGAGATGGTAGATATTATGCCAGGGGACTGGGATAAGAAAACCATAGCAACTGAACATAAAATTTGATTGAAATTTTTCTAGCAGCCAAGGGAGAAAGAAAGCACAATGGATGGTTTTCTATACATTGCCTGATTAAATGAAGCATCCCAATTCTTCAGAAAAGGCAAATTTCCCCCTGTTTTTTATAGTTTGAATTGAGCCTTTTAAATATGTGCTATTATGAAACTGTGGAAGGTGAACATTAGCAAAGTCAAATGATAATGTCATCCAAGACTTTAATTTTGCCCCCTAGAAATGTGTGTCTTAGCAAAGTAAAACAATGTGCCTTGGGTCAGATAGAAATAAGAGTATTTTGGTAGATGGTGCAGAAATATTTTCTTACATGAGTGCCTCTTGATATTACATTATTTAAACAAACATTTATAGAAGTCGTTTCTAGAGTACTATAAATGAATGGCCTTGGTTTGTAGTTTTGCAATTACATAAATATAAAAGCTTAGAAAATTGAAGAAATGGCTGCTTGATAGGCATTGTTTTCTTTCTTTCACGAATTGTGTCCTGGCCATGGTCTCCCAGGGTTTAGAACTCCTGCTGAATCCCAACAGTTCTTACCACAGCCTCCTGTAACCAGGGTGCAATGTGTAGCAGATGGGGCTGAGGTATGTGAGGATGAAGCAGGGTATGTGAGGTGGTAGGTCTTTTCCTTTGGGGTCTTGGAGGGAATGATTGTAGCCAGCCTTCCACCCACATGAATATTGGGAGGGGTGGAGGGCTCTGGTGGAAGGGGAAGGGTTCTCACCCTCTTGTTAGGGGACTTGAATTTTAATTTTGCTCTTTTGTAGAAGGATTCTGAAAGAAAACCAATAAAACGCACTTAAGCCATCAAAAAAAAGAAAAACAAAACAAAACAAAAAAGAGCTTGGCTCTTGAATTGTTCTTGAATTATGGCTCCTACCGTCATCAAATAAGATGCTTAAACTCTCAATAAGTATCTGGAGTTCAAATATTTTGTGTTCTTCGTTAATGTAAGAGTCATATGCTTCAAATGGCAGGAGTGCAGGTGTCAAGGTAACACCCACGTTATGAAAAAATTAGAGAACCTTATTTGTATTTTTGCCCAAGTAGAGGATATTACCACCTATCAACTTTGGGCAAAATGGTGCATGTACTAAGAGAAAAAGAGAGTAAACATGTGGACTTAGAAAGTAAATCCATGATACCCAAGTATCGGAACTAAATTTCATCAAGGTGAACCCATGAGAAATGGTTTTGGTTTGTTTATAAGATATAAAATCCAAAGTTGTTGGGAAATAACATATGTTCTGTAAAAAAAATAAAAGAATGATATATATTGACTTGAATCTTATTCTGCTTCACAGTTTTTTTGTTTGTTTGTTTTGTTTTGTTTTCCTTAGCATGACAGCAAGCTACATTCGAATGGTTTATAGGTCTGAATTTTCAAGGGTACTGAGGAAAAGCAACAGTTTCATTTCCGTTCAACAGATATCACCTTCGTATTACTGCCAAAAACCAAGGTCATGAAAGTGGTTTGGCTGAAGGTCCAGTGTAATCAAAACCACTGCAGGTAAAGTGAAATATTTCATTATGACCCTCATTTTCCAAATGTCTTCTTCACTAAACGGTTGTTCAAACCTGGACACTGGCTGTCAGGGGTGATTGTGGTCTCTGGGCAGACAGCTGAAGGAATTTAAAGAACTGAGTCTGTTTATGTGACATTTAGCTGAATGAAAACTATCCTTGAGCAAATATATGAGAGTAAAACTGAAGGATGAACATGAAAAAAAGGAGAGGACAGAGACTGATAAACCAAAGTTAGGCGTGCCCTTCATTAACAATAGAACATCAACAGCAAGAGACGGTGAAAAGCAATAAAGATTGAATTTTAATAATCAGGGACTATGCCAAAGAAGTTGCCACAAGAATCAATGAAACATGGCATTATATTAAAATTATTCTAAAAAGAGAGAAGATTTAGCACAAATTAATATAGTGACAAAGTTGGTGAGGATTCCTATGTACTTTAAGAGTTTTGAAAGGGAAAACATGATGAGTTGGGAAACAAAACTATAAGAAGAACAAAGTTATATTTACTTGTAAAGTCAAAAAATACTGGAAATAAAAATAGAAATATAGAAATACATATCCCATGGTCCAACAATTCCTCTTATACTTATCTATCCCACATAACAATAGAACACGAATATATGTATATATGTGTATGTATATAGGTAAGTATATATACACATACCCACAGAGACATGTGTATATATATATATATATATATATATATATATATATATATATATGTATATATCTGGATTTCATTGCAGTATTGTTTGTATTAGGAAAAATTTGAAGCAATCTGAAATATCATAATAATTCACATCTTTTCAAACAAAATATATCATGTGTAATAAATAAATTTCAAGTGAAAAGCAAATTACACACTGATATGTAATAAAAATGTGTATACATATACATGCACATATATCGAGATTTGTAAAAATAAATATGCACATTGATATACATATTGCTGTATCTGTGTAAGTTGAGGGAAAAGTGGGAAGGATGTACCACTCTTATCAGTTGTTATCTTGTAATATAGAACTAAAGAAATGAAAGAAGGGTTTCATTTCCTTACATAATTTTTAAAAGAGTTAATAGTATGGATAAACTTTTATTTTTATGAATTCTACATTTTCAAATCTAAAAACTTGAGTTAGATTATATACCCATCTGTATATTAGCTATCTGATTTCCACTGATAGATTGTGTAATTTTAGAGATTTTCATAATAAGATGAACATATCTAATATATCTTCTCAAAAGAAAAAGAAAGACCATGATTTTTTACATAAATAAATAATTTTTGCATTTTAAAATTTAATAAGAATGTGGCAGGAAAGGATATGAATCCAGGCAAGACTACTGAATGCACACAAACTCTATAAAAATACTGGAAAATGATAGCTATTTCTTTAAAATATTAAAAAGTGACAAAAGAAATGGCAAGCAAATTAATAGGGTAAAAGGAAATGATAGAAAAGCCACATTTGATGATATAAGATTTGTTGAATTACAGAAGTCATGTTCAAGAAATCATCAGAGGATTTGTTGAATTATTGAATGAATTGTCACAAACTGATGAAATGTGAGCCGAGTTATATGCTTGTATATGTAAAAACAAAAATAAAAGCTATAAAGAAAACATAAAAGATGCTGTAAAATTAATACAAAGTAGCATAAAAGGATGTCAATCCAACAAAAATGAGAAGGGTAGATGCAAGTTATATAATTTCTACTTGGCAACGAATATAAAAAGAAAAGTGGTAAGCTTATAGCTACACAGAAACTTTGCCTAAAAGGAAAAGCTAAGAAGTAGAAAGCATTGAGATTCTAAGATCCAAGAGCCAAGGAAATAACATGATGTTGATAATTCATGGATATAAGAGAAGCTGATCAGGGAGTGAATCACACCCCACTGTTCATCAAGATGAGAAACAAACAGAAGTCAAAAGATTAATAAAACTGCATCTCTGTTTCATTAGTCATCCTTTTCAAAGAAGCTCATTTGGAAAATGAGGAAAGAAAAAGAAAATCTTGGTGTCTAAAAGGAAAACATTTTAAGAATTTTTCAAAGTTGTCATAAAACATTTGAGAAGGAAAATTCAGGAAACCTGTATCACACTTTACAAAAATTGTGTACCCAAGGAACTGGAAAAAACTCATTCGTCTAAAATGATTTCACTCCCAGTCTGGCCTAACTTTAATTTCCTTTGCTTCCTTCTTCTTTTTATTGAACTCATGGCTCTGATAACTATGTTTTATTATTTCATCTAAAAATAGATACTTTTTAGAATATTTCACTGCTTTCTTCATTATGATTTTAGCCAACATATATTTAGTTTTTCCAATTAAAATAATTATAAAGAGCTAACACAGTTATAGAAGTTTCAAATTACATTGCGTCCCTTTATGGCTGGGTGGAAATTTAAAAGAAACATTAATAAGCTTTTAAAATATTGGCTAACTTTGTAGTTTTGACAGTTCCACAAGTGAATCATTTTTTAAATCAAAACTAAGAAGCAGTGGCATGTGTAATAAAATATTGTTTTATATTTGACTGACCTTACGATGAGGCACCTTGTCTCAGTGTCGAAAAAAAAAAAGGAATCAGGACGGGAATAAAGAAATAAGGAAGAGATCTCACAGAGTCTCTGAGGCAGCTCTGAGCTGTGCACAGCCCTATTCAGCTTCTTGGGTGTGAGAATCAGCATTGGGGCAAAGTGAGAATTTGTCTGAGCATAAGGAATAAAGAAGTCATCTGAAGTTAGTATAAATCCAAATAAAGGAAATGCATGTAGACTATGTCATATACTAGCTATATGAAGGTAAACAACAGGTGGACATTTCATAAAGCTTGTATAGTCTCATGGAACAGATAACTTTAATAGAACTTGGAAGGGTAAGAAGGGTACCAAGGAAGTACCCTTGAGGTGAGTGAACAGACATTTCTCATCTCTTTGCCATCTGGCTCTAATTCCTACTTTTCTCTTGAACTTAATGTTCTTTGCTCATCCAAGGTGCCTGACATTCTTGGTACCACATGCTTTATGAAATGCCTTCCCTTCCTGGATTATTTAATATTTTAGATCTCTACTGATATCACTACCCTGGCTCCCTCTCTCCTCCCTCTGTCTTTTAACTGGATATTCCTTAAGGCCATTCCCAAACCCTTACTTTCTGAATAACAAATTATAGTGGTTTTGAGGATGATAGATTTGAGTGGAAGAAGAATTTGGAAAAGAGATCAATTTAAAAGTTGTTGTAAAAGTCGAGAGATGACATCCAAAAAGAGCTTCATGCATACCTTTCCTTAAAGTGGTTCTTGAAGCAAAATTAGAATTTCAACAGGCAGAAAAGTATGGAAATATGCTACTAAAATGAATGGAATGTTTCAATTCAAAGAACATCTATTTAACTTGAATATGGCAGAAGTAGAACCAAAACATATTTGAGATCTAAGCCTGAATTTTCAGTCATTTTCAATTTGATAGCCTGCTATCACCGGAAAAAAAAAAAAAAAAAAAAAAAACAGTTCGTCCAGCATCCATAGTGGAGATGTAATCAATAAAATTCCAAATCTCAATGTCATCTTAAATTCACTGTTGGCAAAGGCAGTGAAAACTTATAATCAAAGCATTTTCAGCCTAAATTTTAAGAATACCAAAAATTCTTATGCCAAGAGATAAAAATGCACATATTTTTCTTCAAAGCCATTGGAAAGGACTCATCTTAAGGTTTTAATGGTTTGTCAGTAACTAGAATGAGATGCAACTGATTTTATCTTTTTTCCTTGTTTGGAGTATCTTCATTGTTCCTAATCCTCAAGAATTAAGTCAAGCAAAATCTGCTTCACTTTTTGAAATTTTTAAGATTTATAGATTTTTCCAATTGTCTCTTTTCACATTTTGTGAAAACCACATTGTAGTAACACCCCAAAATTGTATTTAGGCTGAGCTAGATTAACATTTTTAATTAAACTGAGTTATGTACATTTGGATTTTTGTGAGAGTGTAAATTTTCTCTGTCACTTGCATTAATTCTTAAAAATTAAAATTAAAAATTTGAATGTTCATTTTTATTCATTCTAGTATTTATTAAAAGATATGCCAAACATCATCTGTTTAATTAAAAAAGTAATCCTTATGTCTTTGAAATGTTCTTCCATTTTAAATTTCAACCAAAAATTGGAAGCTTGAAATCTGGCTTTGGTTGTATCATATGGAATATACTTCAGAAGGTGACTGGAACTTGCAACTTATGGCTTGAAATCATAGATATTGCCATTTATCTTTAGTCCTAAATAAGACTTAAATAGTCTAATAGTTTTCCTTTCTTCCTATAGCCAATTCTGGTTTGGAAATGATCTTGATAATGCTTCCATGACTTTTTAAGAACTATAGTCTAATCCTTACCATCATAACCCTAGAATATCTAATAATGCCTTAATAACATCATAGGCATATTCAAGTTCATCATTCTGGTGAGTATTTCAAACAAATTTGTATGTCATTCTGTGATTAAACACTGTTAATAATCCTCATTGACTATAAAATAAAAATCTAAATTACTCAGCCTAGTATTTCAGATATTCTAAGTAAATTATTTTTTTCTAATTCATCTATCTCTATTTTAGTAGTTAAGAATATAGGCATTTTTAACTGATCTTAAACATCAGTCTCCCAGTAGGTCTGAGATCCAGGCCAAGTAACTTAACCTCTAAATCTCTTCATCCTCCTTTATATAAAACGAGGCTTAGGACACCTACCACACAAGGTGAATGTAAAGATAAATTAAATAATAATATGTTTCAAAGTCCCAATAAAGTCCAAATCAGCAAAAAAAAAAAAATTAAAAAAAATAGTTGCTATCATCATTAATATCTTGTCTTGCTAGATTTCTTTATACTCATCCGAACTGCTTTGGGTGCCCTATACATATTAATTCAACCCAAAGGAATCGTCACTCAAAAAGGGTTGCTCTTTCCTATAATGCTGCCCCATTCCCCGTATACATTTTAAGGCCAATGTCAAGGCTTATTTTCACTAATAAAGCCCCTTTCTGACCTCATTGTTTTGAACCCCAAACAATAATTGTCTATACCTCATATATAGTTCTGTTATTCAAATATTTTACTTGTATAAAAAGAATCTCTTGAAGAAAATTAGTATTTTTTCCAAAGCAATGTTTTCCAAATCAAGATCAATTAGTGGATCATGAGGTCAACAGAGAGCACAGTGACTAGCATAAAACAACCAAGTAAAAAATAAAGCAAAAGAAAGAAAAATCTAAAAGGAGAAATAGATTAGAAAATATCAGACTGTAATGCATGTAATAAGTGTGAATATTGTTTGATCAAATTAAAGTTGCATTTATTTGTGTGTGTGTGGTGAGTGTGTGTGTGTGTGTACACATAGAGGTAGTGTGGCCACTACCTAGAAACTGGGGCATACCAATTCTTTTCTGTCTTAATAAGGACCCATTGAATTACAATGGCTCTGACTCCTTCTGGTTTGATCCAAACAGAGGCCTAGGCAAAGAAACCAAATTTCCTTGAATGGTGACTTGAGAAATCCTCAATCAGATAGAAAATAAATATTCATATTTCATTGCCAATGGAAAATAAAGTTATAATTTGGGAAACAGGCCAGAATGTTTAAATATCATGACACTGTTTCAAAATAATTGAGGGTAAAATGAGTTTCAATCAGAGTGGTATCAAATAAAATAAAAATTTAAAAAGGGACAGTTAAAAAACAAATTATGAAATAATTTATAGTACTGTATCAGTAGAATTTTGATGGTAAATTGTTAAATGCGATAATATGATTACCGCTCTTATTCAGTCTCATTTTATCCTCATTCTTGAATTATCAACCATATTGTAAAGTGTAAATTATTGGTTACAAATAATTCATTATTAAAATTTTGATTTATATTATTTTTATTATTTCTAAATAATAGTTTTCTATTTCCAAAATAGTCTTTGATGGTTTAATGTATATATAGGACATAATATGTAGTTTTAATTTATTTTCTATTCATGGTTGATAATAGAGAGCAATGAAATTAAGCTGAATAGAATATTCATAAATAGAAATAAGCAAACATTTTTATAATTAGGCCATCCTGAATAATTCCCTTTGGCCTATCTAACTTCATTTTATATTAATTCCTGTATCAATTTTTATTTTTTGTTAGTGATTTTTCTTTGCATTTTCTTTGTAGAAACAGTCTTAATCCCTTTTCTTCACTATCTTATCCCATTACACTGATCGTATTGTATTGACAGGATGTGCACTTGACTCCATCCACTAGGAGACTAATAAATTTTCTATATGTAGGAGATATTTTATCTATTTTTTATATCCCTAGACACAAAATACTTGATTAATTGCTTGACTAAATTTAAGTTTCACCAAGATGATAAACCACTAACATTTATGTGTATGCAGATCAATGAATTTACCACTAGATGTCACTCTTAATCACCACGATGGTTCTGGATAAATCCTCAAAGATTTATATGAACCCTACTTTGAAATCCAAAAACTTAGAAAACCAAGAGTTATCTTAACATATTCTGGAAGGGCAAAACCTGACCTGAACCTACTTTATAGCAAAATATGACTTGATCTGACAATAAACTACTTATAGTTTTCCTTTCCTACTTAGTGTAAATGTTAATATGATTGATTACAAGGTGCTACCCAACCCCCAGGAAAGGTTAAATAATATTTGAAATATATTCCACCTTATGTTTTTTCAATACAACAGATTATAACTTCTGAAAAACATCTTGCCCAATAATTTTTTTTCAAGATCATCTTATTTTCCCCCATCTCTATTGAGGAATATTTACAAATACAATTGAATACATTTAACGTGTGCAACATGATTATTTCACATACATTGTGGAATGATTACCTAGACTAAGATAATTAACACATCCATTATCTCATATTGGATGTGTTAACTATATGTGTGTCTGGTGAGAACACTTAAGGTTTACTCTCAGCAAATATGAAGTATACAATACCATGTTATTAACTATAGTCATCATGCTGTACATTAGATCCTCAAAATTTATTCATTTATAATTGAAAGTTTGTACCATTTGACCTACATATCCCCATTTCCTCTTCCAGCCAGGGCTCTGGCAACCACCATTCTATTATCTGTTTCTATGAAATCCATTTTTTTTTAATTTAATATCCACATGTGATACCACACAGTATTTGTCTTTCTCTGTCTTGGCCCAAGAATTTTTGGTAAACAATTCTTGTACTGCATCAACACTCCCCTTGTTATTTTTCAGGAAATATGATAATGATAATGAAAACATTCATTAAACTGTACTTTACACATCTATGATAGCTCAAATCCCCCTATCTTTACACAAGACATCTGCACCTAATTCTGATGCCATGAATCTTATTTTTTTAACATCCACAATATATGGCAATGTAAAAATTAAACTTTAAGAATTTATGTAACTCTGTCTAAAATTTAACTGGTGACAAAAAGTGTTCTATGTACAAAGATACTTCATAAGTTTTCTGTTTAAATCTTGATTTTGTAATTAGGGTCTAGTATGACTGATACTTCTGTTTAACGTTCTCTGTTGCTTATCTCATGATATATTTAAATCATATGTAAATGAGCTGGTCCCGCATATTACACATTTTTATAATTGTAGAAGTATCTTTGGTAGCTTATCAGTATCCTAGTTAAAAATATTTCAGCTAAATAGGACATCAAGATAGAATATTTTAAAATACTACTGTTAAACCTGTCACTACTTCTTTCCTATTTACCCCCAAATTATATGAACTTATTTTGAAACAGTATTTTACAAACTGTATGAAAACTGAAGTTGACTTTTTAAAATTCCTCTCTGGTAGAATCATCACCAAATATCAATTCCCTTGTTTCTTGACACCTGGCATTGCCTTTTCATGTATCTTTTGTTGCTCTCAAACCTAGTGCCTTATTTTATGGCTTGTTATGAAAACCCAAATGAGGAACCAGGAGAAAGTCTACATGGTGTAATAAGATCACCTGAGTATGAATCAGAGCCCTAGATTTAAGTCCCTGTGGATTAATTTAACAATACAGATGTCTTCTTTAACCCCTCTGCTTCTTATAAAATGAAGCTATAAATTATGAGTATTTCTGCCTGCATAGCTGTATCACACTTTTGTAATGACTAAGAGACATTTTGTTTGCTTCCTGCCTGACTGTTAGCTAGCTTGCTGAAGGAATTAGACGTAGGTTTTCCTCCTGTGAGGCCTACATTTACCAACTGGTTGGACCCAAACACAGTAATAACAATCCTAAACATGTCCCTGCACTCCGTAGCCTGAGTTCATCCAGTTTAGAATATTCTGATTGTCAAACTAGCTCCCTAATAACTTATGAATTTTGCCTTCTTCCTTTTTAAAAATCTTAGCATGAAATGCGAAGGTCATGACAAAAACATTAAAATGTATTTTGCAGATAAAAGCAGGAGGACAATTTAGATGAAGTGTATCATGGTGATTAAGAGTACAGACTCTGGAGCCAGAGTATCCAGTTTTAAATTCTGTCTCTATACTTTACTGGCTTTGGGTAAATTATTTAACCTCTCTGTGCATATACTGACATAATAACAATGCACTTCTCATAAATGATTCAATATCTTTAAAGCACTAAAACTATGCCTGACTCATAATATGCTATGAATGTGTTAACTATGGTTTTATTCTTATTTGAGACATAGTGTAATGGTTGTAAATGTGAGCCCTGAAACTGAACCATCTGTCCTGAAATCCTGTTTATATCACTTACTATGTCCTTCAGTATGTCACTTAAGCTTTCTCTGCCTCAATTTCCACACCCATAAAAAGGGAGCTAATAATAGTATACACCTCATATGTGGGTTATTAGGATTAAATAATTAATGTTTGAAAGGAACACAGTATGATACACAGCACATAATATACACTTAATAAATGTTACTTATAATGCTAACAGATTTGAATTAAATATGTCTCCTATAATCATGGCAAGGGCTACCAAGTTTGTACCAGGGGTGTCCAAACTGCGGCCCGCGGGCCAACTGGGGCCCGCGATCTGTTTTTTATTGGCCCGCAGCAAATTCCAAAAATATATTTAGTTTACTTAAATAAACTAGGTGAGGCAATACGTACTTCACCTCAAGTGAGTGGCCCAGCTGTTTGTGTATTTTACCGCATATGGCCCTTAGTGAAAAACATTGAAAAAAGTTTGGACGCCCCTGGTTTGTACTGATCTTATTTGATGAGATAAGTAAGACAGGGTAAGACTGAGGAAATGGAGATTAAATTGTTATAGTTTAAACATAAGGTGTCCTTGAGACAGCCAAGTGGAGATTTCAGTTAGAAATTGGATATGAATTTCAGAAAGTGGACTTCACCAAGTTAAACTTTTTTCAGAGCCATCACTACAGACATGATTCTTAAAGCCACAAAGAAAGATTAAATCACCCAGTGAGAGAATGAAATCAGCAAAGTTTAGGGAATCTATTTTAAACCCTTAGGAAGTTTTGAACTTTGAGGTTAAATTGAGGAGACACAGCCAGCAAATAAAATGGAGAATGAAAACAGCAAGCAAAGAAATAAACCAGAAACCCAAAATTGTATGGAATCTCCAGTCTGGGAGAGACCAAAGCATTCAGGAAGAAGAGGCTGGTAATTTGTCAAAAGCTACTGTGCAGACAATTAAAATGAGAACAGAAAAGTGTTCATCAGTTTTCATCATTTAAAGCAGGGGTGTCCAAACTTTTTTCAATGTTTTTCACCAAGGGCCATATGCGGTAAAATACACAAAAAGCCGAGCCACTCACTCGAGCTGAAGTACGTATTGCCTCACCTGGTTTCTTTAAGTAAACTAAATATATTTTTGGAATTTGCTGCGGGCCAATAAAAAATGGATCGCAGGCCACAGTTGGCTCGTGGGCCACAGTTTAGACATCCCTGATTTAGAGGTTGATCCAAATGGACAACAGGTTTCAGGTGGAGAAAAGGATGAGGATGGAAGTTAGGTTGAAATTGATTAGAAGTCAAGGAAGTGGCCCAAAGCAGTTTAGACAACATTTTGGTTAGATTTGCTAAGAAACAAAGCAGGGAAATTGATACAGTCTCTGTACAGGAATTTAAAGCCAAGGGAACTCTTTTTGAAGGATAAAGGTAAAGTCTAATTGTGTTTATGAGCTGTATGTATATAAAACATTAAGACTGATAAGAAATTGAGAAAAGCAGAGGAGATAGGGTTAAAGGGCAAGTGGAGGAGTCTGCTCTTGACAGCGGGACAAATTGTTTATTATAATAGGAAGGAAGTAGATGAATTCACACTCAACTAGTTTGTAGACTTGTTGATGTAAATAAAATGGGGCTCAACTCTAGCAGTTCGTACCTTTTTTTTAGGTATGTATCAGCCAGAGTTCAGTGAAGAAAAGAGAAATCACTTCAAGGGTTTACAACTTGTGGGGACAGAGCCAGGAGTGCAGTTTCCAGGCTCTCGGCCTCATGTGGAGAGGTGCTGGCTCAGGTAGTAAATGGCCATCAACTGTGATCGGATGGCCATCAGCTGTGGCTGGTTGGCCGTCAGCTGTAACCAGTGAGCCATTGGCCACTAATGTAACTGCTGTGGCTACGGTAGCAGAAAATGGGGGCTAGCCAGAAGATGGTGGCTGGCAAGCGCGGACTGTAGTTAGCATGGCAGATTGTGAGAGGCGGATGCCGCCAGCGAGACTATAGTGGTGTGACTCCCTTATCTGTGGCTCCGTGGGTGTTCCTTTGTGGCCTCACCATGTCCTGTGTTCTTATGTGGGGAGCGGAACCAGAGACCCTGCATGACACCCCACACGACACAACTGAAAGAACACAAGGCAGGAATTTGGTTACAAAGAGCAGAGTACCCACATAGGGATTCTCAGATAACACAGACATTAGGGACAGCAGGATCTCACTATTACCCCTACATTGGTAAGTCACAGGGAAGAGGAGGTGTTACTGATTCCAGGCTAAGGTCACACCACAGAAGCTGGAAATGGAAGCAGCCTGTCCAATGAGAGCAGGAGGAGATGCAACTGCTATCAGAGAAACCCCAAAGCCTAGTGTGGGGACAGAGCCCCAGAGAGTAGTTTCCAGGCTCTCAGCCTCACATAGAAAGGTGCTGGCTCTGGTAGTAAATGGCCATCAACTGTGATTGGATGGCCATCAGCTGTGGCTAGTTGGCCGTCAGCTGTAACCAGTGAGTCATTGGTCACTAATATAACTGCTGTGGCTACGCTAGCAGAAAATGGGGGGCTAGCAAGAAGATGGTGGCTGAGCCTGCAAGAGCAGATTGCAGCTGGCAAGCGGGTTGGTTGGCAGAGAAGCGGATGGCAGGTTGCAGATCGTGTGGATCCTGCCTCCTGTGTCTCCAACCCAGCAGCCAGCAAGACTATAGTGGTATGACTCCCCTACCTATGGCTCCGTGGGTGTTCCTTTTTGGCCTCACCATGTCCTGTGTTCTTATGTGGGGAGTGAGACCAGAGGCCCTGCATGACACCCAGCATGACAATGATCTTATTGGTATATGCTAAGGAGGAAAAATGAGGAGAGGTGGGATGTTTAAGGAGCAAGGAAAAGGTCATTGTGAGACAAGTTGGGTGAGCTTAACAAAGAAATAAAATGAGGCTAAGTTTTAAATGAAATCATATAAAATTGCCAAATTTGCAGGAAAAAAAATATCTAATATTGGGGAAATCATATGGTTAAAACTAAAAGCTGTTTTCTCATTTTAATGTAAGAAAATAACTATAAACATATTGCGTACATTAAGAGATAATTTGTATAATTTATTATTAGGTAATATTTTTGTAATTAATGTTTGACAAAGAGTCATGTAGTTATGCTACCATTTATCAAAGTTGTCAGGCTAACTGAGCTCAACTTTAAAAAAACAGCCTAGCAGCCATTTCTACACAGGGACTTCTCATACAAACTGCACTTCAGGGATAAGCCTGTACTCAGCTATCTGCCTGACTACACTGTGTTTCTGCCATCTAAGCCAGACCTTACAAAGGAGTTCCTGGAATTATATTTCAACCAATTGGACTGAGGCTTTCCCAATCCAATCGGAGCTGTGCAGCTATATCCACATCAGCATCTTCACCAACCAATGGAGAACAGCTCCACTCTAACCAATCAGATCAGCACATTTTGGACCAATCAAATTTGAAGTGCTCATTTGCATAAAGATGGATCAATCAGGGACCAGGGGCAGGAACTTCTGTCTTTATAGTCAGCTCCCCTCTGGCTCTGGTATCACACTTTCCCTTTCCACTGGAGACTGAGTGAGGAAGGTGTTTCCCTGGCTGGTGCTGAGTTGAGAGAAGAAAAGCAGGCAGAGCAGAGTGGGGGAGAGTGGAGCAGAGCTGTGGAGCTGGGAAGGGGCCTGACTCCAGGGCTGCCTCATGACAGGCCCGCCCCACAGCCATGCTGTATCGTAATTGAACTGTTTGCTCTGAATGAAGTTTCCTTCTTCAATGCACCTCAAATTGGATATTCCTGTTGGTGTTGAATTGGCACCAATGACCATTGGTTGACTTTACCAAGGAGTAAGTTATAGTCTTCATCTTTGTAAGTGGGAATTAGAATTTTATCAATATGGCTAGAAATAAGTTGGTTATTAGGGAGAAAAATCAATAATAATATATTCACCTAACTCCAGTATAGAATTAACACCTTCTTATGTCTTTATTAATTTATAATGGGGACTACAGCTTTCAGTCTCTCTGGACTGCTCATATCTATTGTCTAGAGCATATTTCTCCCTTTCCCCCCCAAAAAATGCCTGAGAATCTGCTTTACTGATCAGAAGGTTGCTTAGTCATATGAGGTGGGACAATTAAGTTCACAAACTCATGCGAGAAAAAGTGCTATATACCTCATTGCTGAATATCATTTTGGTCACCTTCAAAGTACTCCCCTTGGGGAGCTATGCACCAATGACAGCGCCTAGTCCATTCTTCAAAGCAATTTTGGAACTCTTACTGGAATGGCCATCAGAGCTGTTGTCCTATTACCCTTGATGTCCTAAATGCCAATCAAATGTCTTCCTTTCAACATTTCCTTTATCTTTGGGTAAAGAAAGAAGTCACTGGGGGCCAGATCAGGTGAGTAGGGAGGGTGTTCCAATACAGTTATTTGTTTACTGGCTAAAAACTCCCTCACAGACAGTGCCCTGTGAGCTGGTGCATTGTTGTGATGCAAGAGCCATGAATTGTTGGTGTAAAGTTCAGGTCGTCTAACTTTTTCATGCAGCATTTTCAGCACTTCCAAATAGTAAACTTGGTTAACTATTTGTCCAGTTGGTACAAACTCATAATAAATAATCCCTCTGATATCAAAAAAGGTTAGCGACATTGTTGCAACAAGTTCGCAAACTTCATTGTCAGACCTTGTAATAACCATAGAATTAAAGCAAAGATAAATGGATTAACCTGTGGGCTATGTATCAAGTCCAGGATGAAACCTGATGAAATATTCTTGTTCCTCCACACGAATGTCCTTTTCTGTGATATAGATTACTGTGTCCTCACAGGCTCAGTGCCATTTTATCTTACTGAACCTACGGTTTCTGGTTCCCTATCTTTTAACACATCATTGACTGATCTAGTGTTAGACTGATGTTATAGTTCCATGGTTTGAGTCTCCTATTATGAGGTGAAGATTTGTTATTCACTCCTCAAAGGTTAGCTACGTTCCTCTTATTTCTAAGTTATTAGATGGTAAGTGGGGGAAAGGACAGGCAAGTCATTGTTACCTCCATGTTCCTTAAAAGTTACTATATCTTTAAAGAGATGAAGAACAATAAGCCCAAGAGGGAGTGTGTGTGTGACAGAGAGAGAGAGAGAGAGAGAGAGAGAGAGAGAGAGAGAGAGAGAGAGAGAGAGAGAGAGAGAGATTTAGGAGCAATAATAATTAAATTTGTTATAAAATGAGTTTTTTATCTCTAAAGTTAAATTATTTAATAATCTACTCAAACTTATTTAATAATAGCATCTGTGCTCTGCAATGAACATAAGCCTTTTTTTCAGACCATTTGATTCATTTCCAGAATTCAGGATTATGATTCATTGAAATATTTAACACTATTATACAGTAGAGTATAATATGGTTAAAATTGCTAAAACATGCATGGCTGCTAAAAGTAAAACTACCTGTAGTTTGTCTACATGGTATATGTAGTTTGGTAGATATGCCATATAAATGTGTGTCCTGCTATTCAAAACGGGAAAGACCTATTTTTACTTCTATCATTTCTCCAGATCATCACCTTACAATCCATTTCATTCCTCAGCAAATTTAAATAGCCATAAGACACAATGTAGCTTTTCAGTGAATAAACATCAAAAGATCTGCTTCATCAAGCCTTCTACTTCAATTCTGTCAAGCACAGCAATTTCATGGAAAGGGCCCATTGAAGTTGAAATTGAACAAAAAGATCCAATCATATTTTTTTAAAACCAGGACAATGCTAGAATAAGCTTTTTGAGCATGGCTTATCGCTTTTCTATTGTGAAAAGCCTTATCATTTAGAACAAGAAAATGCTAACTAGATATAAAGATACTGATTTGTAAGATAGCTAATTTCCAACTTTTAGTTTCTACCAATAAAATTAAAACTAACATGAGCAGATGAAGTTATATAACAGCTTTTTATTAGGAGTTAATTACTCAAAGTAAAGAAAGAATGAGAAAATATTTGGCTCTGTCAATGCCATGTATCCCTATGAGAATTCTTGTTTTCAAATCAACTTGGCATCTTTTTTCCCCAGGAAATGTCTGAGAGGTAATACATGATTTATTGGTCCAAACATGTAGGAAAAGTTCTTTACAAATTCAGAAAAAGTTTACAAACAGCATATTTAGACTAATTCTATGTTACCATTATATTAAATGAGACATGAACAATAACTAAGAACCAAAGCAATAACCTTATTAGTAATGATCACCTGTGGGCTAAAATTCAATCTATATTAGTATTTTATATTTTCTAAAACCAAAAATATTTTTGAGAAAATTTGATAGATATGAGTCATATGAATATAAAGAACCAGCACTGACTGACAGAAACAGTGTCTTTTCCTTATAATAGTTATGTGAAATTCAATTTCATAAACTTTAAACTCACAATTTCTATAAAAAGCACAATCGACTAAAAATAAGTAATGTAACAAGCTTTTTATTTACTAAACTTCTTGCAAAAATAACGTAAACACTGATAACACAATTTACTTCATACTAATGGTATCACACTTGGTTTATATTAGATTACCCAAGGGATTTGTCTAGTTGTTCAACAATTAAAAGAACAACAACCATGAGCCATGTAAGTGAAACTTCATGTAACTGAAACTTAAGCAATAAAACGCTCTCCCAGAGAATCAGATTGTTAATTAGTAAAAACTGCAGATTTTACATTAATGAAGTATAAAACAGGATTTTTTCTTTCATGTATTTATTAAAAATAATTTATATTTATTACGTGTAGGGCATTGTTAGACATTAACACAAATGAATCATACAGGCTAGTATGTATAGGCTAGTGTATAGGATATAGGCTAGTATATTGGATATGACATGGCCATAAAGAACCATAATAGAAGGTTCAAAGTGATGACAGGTATCTGCCTAATTTCTGGCACTTTCAGTGCTGCCAGTCTTCCTCAAAACCATTTTATAGTAAGCACATAAAAGCTGGTCACACACAGAAATACCAATTTGAGGCTTTTTCTAGAATCCACTTGTTTGGTATTTGCTCTGAGCTATTTTATTTCTGGCTGCAAATATAAGTTGTCAATATTCCATGTTGCCTCCATGGTTTGACAGACTACTATCTTTCCTTTCCTGGTTTACTGACCTTGCTACCCACTACTCTTGACTTGCTTTGCATCTTTAAATTTGTTCCCCCTGAAAAGCCACTTGTATGGCTTGCCCTGAATATCTAAGCATGACTTAGTCAGAAGAGGGGAAGGAGCTTCGGATAGATAAAGGGTTATGGGAAATTAAGCAGAGACCATTGGGAGGAAGAGATATCAGGAAGTTTCCTAGGAAGGCGAGTACAGTAGAATCTCTTTATTCATGTTTAGTTATAAAGTCACTGTGAACATTGAATGTGTGAATACTAAGTAATTGCTTCTAGGGGGATACTGAGTTTGTACATGTGGTCACAACATTTTTGTCAATTTATCAATACATAACCTTGTTTTATGTATATTTCCGGTTAAAGGCACCTTATTTAATATATATTGTTGATTCGTCAACATTGAACTCATGGCCAACAGCATATAACTCATGTCTAAGCGAAGATTGGCTAACATACATTTCCTACATATATCACATCCCAGCCTTCTTGCACTTAAAAACACCAAACAGCACTTCAACACTACATTTGGGGGCCCTTTTAAACAGTGAAATCATTAACAAAATGAACACCAATTAAAAAAAAATGTGAAAAATATGGTACTAAATTGACTGTGAAAAGGATATTTGTTTACAGTAGGAGAACTGAAATAAGAAGGCAGAGCACCACTTTTGCTCTACGCCAGCTAGGAAAACTGGTGTTGGGAGACTTGATGGAAAACGTTTTGCCATTCTGCCTTTGTCTGCAAGTGACTGAGAGTGCCATTGTTGGGGAAGGTTATAGAGAAGACGTGACAACTGTTTGGACCCACCAGCTGGACAAGGGTCCCCACTCCCTCCCCTATTTTTGGAATGTGTGCTCCACTTGCTGCCCCCCTGAGCTAGCCCAAGAACACAGCCTTGAGATAGTAAAGTGCTGAAACCATCTGTACCAGGTACATGATGGAACCCAGTTAAGGCCCCCTGTGGGGGTAGCTAAACTAAGTTAGGGCTTGTCATATAGATTTTAAGATTTGGTGGGTAGGTAGAGAAATCTACTATGGCTGCCCAAAACAAGCCTCGTAAATAATCTTGCTTCTGAAACCCGCCGCCTGCCAATCTGGAGTGGTCTGCCTTTTTAATTCGGTCTCTCCTTGCCCTCTGCCAGTGGAGGCGGGTTTCAGATTTCACCCAGGAAGCTCCGGAGGAGGTTGCTAAGCAACAGCCATGAGTATTGATTTAGGGATTGCAAATAAATTTTATCGGATCAGCAAGTTTGCAAATATGAAATCCACAAATAATGAGAATCTCCAGTATTTGTTCAGGGCCATGACATGTGGGTGGGATTTCAGCATGGATAGTTAAGAAGGAAGGGCATTCAGTAAGAGACCATGGTACCAGCAAAGTCACAATCATAGAAAAATGCATGACTGGAGTTCCTGGATTTCACTTTGGGGAGAAACTAGTAAGAATGGCAAGTCAGGTTATGAATAGAGACTAGAAGGTGTTGAGTTTTCCAGGAATTTGGATTTTGCACCTAGACTGAGAGTTTCAAACCTTTTATATGGATTCAGAACCCTCTCTTCACCCAAAAGTATATTTAGAAATCCAGCAGTTCAATATATAAACAAGGAGCAGTTCTAGTTAAGAACGTGTGGGGGTCTTGTATCTGTCAAAGACTAACCAAGAACGATGAACACCCCGCAAGGACTTACAACAAAGTGAACATGGTACAGGGATTTGGTGCACAGGTGATGAAAATCTGAGAATCAGAGAAAAATGGTGAGGCACCTGGAAGCTATCTGGAAACCATGACTACCTTTAGGACAAAAGGCTGGAGGGAAAAAGGAGAAGGGGGTATTACTGTTACCAAGTTGCTAACACTACAAGGAGAATTTATAACACAACTAGATGAACCTGTTGTGTGTGACCTGAGACAAAAAAGATGTAGGCTTTGCAATAGGCTCTGCCCATGCTAGGAGATCCTGCCAGTGCTTCCTATATGCTAAACACTGCTGGAAGGCAGCTGACTTTGGGGCCCAGGAAAAGCTAGGCAGCGGCAGTAGGGTGGGGTGTAGAAGAAAGCAGAGCAGGAGAAGTGTGGGGGAATGGTTCCAGGGACAAATAGTTCCAGCACCAGCGTGGAGCTGAGCCATACACATCCCGTTTCTCTTCAGTTTGAATACAATTAGTGTACAAAACCCTCTACATTAAACAATGCAGCATCATTGACACGTTTTAGTATGTGGAGTAGCATGACTCGTATGTCCCATGCTGAAGCCCTGTGCTAGAATATCAAAAGAGATCATGGAAAAAAATTACATATATATATATCTACATATAGATATATAGATAGAGATAGATATAAATATAGATATATGTATTCAGAGTTAGAAATTTAAGCCATGGTCCATTCATTCATAAGCTCACCAAGCATAAGTTGCTATCAAAATAAAAAAGAAAATTGAATATATTCTATCAAAAAGGAGTACGTCTTTAGATTACAAATTGATTGCTTTCCTACTGAAGTGTTACAAGCTTGGGTTCCCTCATATCAAATCAGTTCAATTTGTGAATATTTTGCTAAAGTGCATTTCTTAATTATAAATATATCAGTTATTCTTTTCCGTGTTTCTTTTGTTGGCTTAAGGCTTCTTAGCTTTTGCAATTTGTCACATGTCAAAGCACTTTTCGTAATATAGTATTTTTGTCATGCCTGAATGATCTATTTATTTTATTTTCTGATTAGAGATTCTCCCAAGCTGTTTTTAAAAACAGCAATAGAAAGCTAAATTCCAAAGAGTATATATATATATGATATCATATCTATCTATCTATCTATCTATCTATCTATCTATCTATCTATCTATCTATCTATCTATATCATATATATCTTCCCTGGGAGTGCCAAACAGAAAACCAAACCAGTGCCAAATTTCAAAATGAAAAAAGTACATGTAACCTGTATTCATCTTTTGTTATCAGTATATATTTGTGTGGGGACAGAGTCCCGGAAAGCAGTTTCCAGGCTCTCCGCCTCATGTGGAAAGGTGCTGGCTAGTAGCAAACGGCCATCAACTGTGATTGGATGGCCATCAGCTGTGGCTAGTTGGCCGTCAGCTGTAACCAGTGAGCCATTGGCCACTAATATAACTGCTGTGGCTACGCTAGTAGAAAATGGGGGGCTAGCAAGAAGATGGTGGCTGAGCTAGCAAGCGCGGATTGCAGTTAGTACCATGGATTGCAGCTAGCGAGGAGAGTTGGTCGGTTGGCAGAAAACCGGACAGCAGGTCGCATGTCCTGTGAATCCAGCCTCCAGTAAGACTATAGTGATATGACTTCCCTGTCTATGGCTCTGTAGGTGTTCCTTTTTGGCCTCACCATATCCTGTGTTCTTGAGTGGGGAGCGGGAGCTGAGACCCGCATGCCACCCTGTGTGACAATTTGAGTTTTACAATTTTAATACAGTTTTTTTTTCCTTTCTTAAAATGTGTATACATTTTTGGCACCCTTTGTGTGTGTGTGTGTGTGTGTGTGTGTGTGTGTGTGTATAGTACTTGAAATAAGACTAGAAAATATTTCTTTTAAAATTATTCTACAAATATAATTAGACAGTTTAAAACTATTTTTAAAATTCTTCTTAAAGTGTATTTTGTATTTTAGAAGTCTTTCTTCAAAATGGACAGAGCATGCTTGAAGTCAGCCTCAGAAAAAAAGGATAAATTTTATCTCTACTTATACATATTTTCATTTTCAAAATCATCTTTATTTTGGTTATAATTATACAATTTACTTAGTTACTTAATATGTTATTTGTTCCCATTTGAAGTCTCATAGCTTGCCATGTAAAACACAACCTTCACTATCCAACCGCTATATAAGAACAGTATATAAACTAAGATGATCCTCCGTACAGTGTTCAAATTAGTGCATTAAAACAACATTGGTTTAAAAATGCAAGTGAATTAATTGGGAAACATCTAATTCCTTCTCTAATGAAGTATGGTACAAAATGGTATGCAAGGTAAACACTAAATTTTAAGTGCTAGGTGCTGAAAAACAGTACTTGTGGGAAAGTATTTCCTCCAAACAATTTTGATCCAAGGATACAAATGTAGCCATTATTCTACAGGATGTGAGAAAAGGTAATTAATTTTCCATTATATAGTTGTGGAAATACAGTGAAATAACAGCTTAGAATCTTTAGACCTTATCTTCAGGATAGTTCTCCAATTAGCTCCCTACTATTTTTAGAATCAAACTTCCAGGCCCAGGGCAATTGATTTGCTGGCCAGATGGAAAAATTAAAGCCAAAACAAACAATGCTTCATGATTTAATATCCCCACTTATTTTTATTTCCTGGGACAACGTATTAGAGCAGTTTGAATATTAAGAATAATAATAGCTCTAATTTTCTCATCTACTGCCAAATATTCTTTTCTTATTTGACAATCTGAGGAGCATTAAGTTGAAAATTTTGCTGGATTATTTCCAATGCAAAGACCTTAGGAGACGAAGGTCTTTAGGAGACTAAATTTTGTAGGGGTCACAGCCTGGTAAGCCTCCCCAGATGTTGGCGGTCTTGCACCTGAATTTTACCTTTTCCAGGAAAAAGTAGACTTACCATGAAACTAGAAAGCATATGGAAGGTCATTTAGTGGCCATACTGCTTATGGAAAGATAGATTTCATTTCACGTTTCATTCCTGATTAAAATATAAACAAGGTGTGAACTATACTAAGAAATGGGTCTGGGTGGGTGAAAGAAGATGAAAAAAAAGTTTTTTTCTTCTACTTTCTTTGCTCTCCTTGTAAAAAGCAGGGCCTCGAGACAACCTCCTTCTGCAAGTCATTAGGATTCAGAAACAAAGAAGATTCAGATCATTCATCCATGGTTTGCTTACGCAAACTGACCTCACATATGGGATCCATTCATCCTCAGATTTACAGACACTATCATGCACAACCGTATTGGTTGTTATGGTCAACTATCCATTCGTTTTGTAGAATGGAGATGATTCTAGAATTTGATAAAGCATTTTATTATTAATAATACTTGTACCATATATACAAAATAATGGATTTTAAATGTGAAACATAACACAGTTCTTCTTTGAAATGAACTGGCAAGTAAGCTTCTTTGTAGTACAGCTTCAGTAACTATTTGCTAATTGGCTTTATTTGAATTCTATTAACAGATAAATTCAATATCAGATTCAGGTTTAAATACTTTATTAAGTTTATTAAGAAAAGAAAAGTACCACATACCTCAAGATTTAAAAGAGTAAGAGAAAGTAGATAATTTATGTATGCCCCCATGCCTGTCAAAAGTTAAATGAAAATTAATAAACTCAAACGAGGTGATTTTAGCTACAGATCAATTAAACATCTCTGATATCCTAAAACAACAAGTATTCCTTTAAAAAAAGCATTACCTTCCATATGGTTTTTATTTAATCATAATTTATGAGATTGTTTTTCTTGCATTTATCAACTGCTTAGAACATAAATATGTCAGTGCTTTTGAAGCTGAAATGTCATTTCCTCTCAATTAGTTACATACCCCCAACTTGCATTCAGTTTTATAAAGGAATAAATTGCTATTTTTTATCACTTCCCTCAAATTAAAGCTTTAACATATCATCCTTCTAGCAGTTAGCATCCCTGAAATTTGATCTGTTTCATGTGGTCATATGGCCCGGACTATTTAAATGTACTCTTATCTGGACACAGTCTATGGGCTAGAATCATTACATAATATCTTAGAATTCTAAAAAGTATTTAGTTCCATAGTTAGAATGAAGTGGTAGATTTGGCAACTTTCTAGGACAAAGTGTTATAGCCAAAGCAAATATTAATATTTCTATTACTTACCTAAAATTCAGTAAATATTAATATTTTCTTTACTTGTTTACTTGGACACTATCATATTAGAATCATATTAGGAATGTCTGGCCACGTAATACTAATTTATTGTCAGGGACACACAGAGTACTTGTCCAAATTGCAATTGACATTAGGATGTGGACATATTTGGGAAGCTATTATTAGCTTATCACAGGCACCATAAATTCTGAGAAGAGTTCATTTAAAATGTCCCTGTATTTCTGTATGCGTTGATTAATTGATCACAAATTTTAATGTTGATTTTAAAAATATCAATGAAGGAAAATAATGGCTCCAATGATGTCCAGACCCTAATCCTTGGAACCTATAAATACCTTACCCTACACGGCAAAAGAGACTTTACAGATATAATAAAGATTAAGGATCTTGAAATAAGGGGATTGTCCTGGAATATCTGGGTGGACCCCGTCTAAGGCACATGAGACTTTAAAAATGGAGCACCTATCCAGCTGTGGCCAGAGAGAACTGACAGCCCAAGAATTTGCTATCACATTGCTGGTTCTGAAATGTAGGGGGTTATGTGCAAGGACCAGAGAGAAGCCTCTGAAAGCTGGAAAAGGCAGAGAAACAGATTCTCCCCTAGAGTCTATAGAAGGGAATGCAGCTCTGCCAAGAGCTTGATTTTAGACCAACGTGATTGTATTGGACTTCTAACTTACAGAAACGTAAGATAATATATTTGTACTGCTTATTCACTACACTTGTGGTAATTTCTAAATGACAGCAATATTAATATAATATGTGAATCCAGTTCCTTATTAATTTGTTCTTTATGCTTCCACAGTTACAAAATTTCATCAGGAAGGAAATTTCAAAAAATTGAGATTATATTTTATCATTTTATCAAGGCTGAATGAGATTAAAAGAGAAAACTTTTTCTGCTACACAATCTCCTGATGTTTAATCCATTATATCATTCTGATTTTCCTTCAGTATTGTCTCAAATATGTTCTTCTGTCTTTATATATCTTGAAAACATGAACTATAGTAATCTCATCTATGAGCTATATACGAGATTATTGTTTTTAAATAAGACAAGAAGTTGTGACTACAGCTATGTTACCAGTAGCAGGAGGCCAAGATTTGGTAATCCCCATGCATCACTGTGGTTTGCATATTTGCTTCTTTTCTTCCCAGCTAATCTAAAGTGCATGAAAGCTGAGACTGGCTATCTTATCCAGAACTTAACTGTACTCACTCCTCTACTCCTCACTCTAACGCAGTGCTGATACCTGGAAGGCATTCATTACATATTTGTTGAAAGAGAACAAAAATGTTCCACAAATACTTATTTTCCCTTTTTTTTAAGGAAGAAAGTGACTATTATAATATTCCAAAAATAGCCTCTATTAACATTTTGGTGATATCTATATATCTATAGTAGAAAATCAAATCTGCATGTATATATGCTGTGGTGGGTTGAGGTCAAAATATCTGTGCCCTGTCCTAAGCTCAGTAAGTAAACAGATGTCTGTACAAAGACAAATTATCCTGCACAGTTTCAACCTAGTCACTATTTGTGATGTTTGGAAATCGCTAGATAACTTACAGATAGCCAGCTACATGGCACTAACAATGAAATAAGAAAAATGCCTAGAACCAAGAAGTTAGATCTCAGCATTGCAGCTCAGTGAAGAAGTATTTGCTGCCATACAAAGTATGGTGAAATTTCTGAATGATATGGATGGATGATAAATACTTTCCTTTAAGGGGACTGAGAGACTCTGCAGAATTTTTCTCATTAAGCAACTCTTAGCCAATATTATTTTTTATCCTTTGTTGAAAGATGATTCCTTTGAACTTATTGCTCATATAAGGATTCAACTTAAGTAACTTTGTGTGAGGGAATGTTCATGATATTCAGTCTCCACACAATCACCTGTGGGACTCATTCACATGGTGTCCGACACAAAATACTGTCAAAAATTGGCTTTAAAAATTGATGTAAGAGGTCTCAGATTTAAAAGTGTAAGTATGAGATATTGAACGTCAGCATGGCCTGATATCAGTCACCCACCAATGACAACAACATAGGGTCCTCTCAGGTACTCTACGCTGTTGGGTTGTCTGAAGCCAGAGGGAGGTAAAAGGTAACCAGACCCCAAGACAACGTCCAGGGAAAGATGAAGAAATGCAACTAATGAGAGAAGTTGAGAAGCTGTGGTTGGAACCCTAAATTTTGCAAACAGATAAACAAAGGGGGACAATTAATACATTTTATTATAGTCCAGAGCAGGGAACTTCAGGCAGAATCCCTGTATGTGGAAACATAGCAAACAGTGAGTTAACCAAATTTGTCCTTGCTGAGCTCACAAGTCCTCAACTTTGTAAGTCCCAGGAGGGCTACGGTGTAGCTGAGGGAACCAGAGCATCTTTCCCTATGCTGGTGGATATGAATAGAATGAGCCAGGAACAAAATGACAACCAAAAAGAAATTGAATACACATGCATGTTACCATCTCAAAGGAACATTAACTCATTCTTCGTAACTGCTGTAACATTTCTGTGTTACATCTTGGAAGAAGACACAGGGCTCTGATCAGTTACACTGTATCCTCACACTGAGGATATACGATTTAATAAAAAGCAGTGCAGTAGACTCCAGATATAGCAGTGACCATGCCCATAGTTTTGGCTGGGAAAGTAACTTCAGGATAATGTAAGGCTCAAAGCAAACTGATCAATCCCTGTGAGTACATTGGTTGATTTACACATAAAATACTCTTGATCCAGTATACTTGTAACTGCTGGAAATCACTCACACTCCTTTATAGGAATCAGGAAACTCCAAAGTCTAGTGGTCCACGGAGTTCTGTACAGACTATACATTACTAAAATCATTTGTCAGTTCTAATAGTTTCGTGGTGGAATCTTTGGGGTTCCCTATAAATAGTACTATGTCATCTAAAAATAATGACAGTTTTACTTTTTTGTTTCACATTTGGATGCCTTTTATTTCTTTTTCTTGTCTGATTGCTGTGACTAAAACTTCCAGCACTATGTTGAATAAAAGTAGTAAAAGCAGGCCTCCTTGTCTTGTTCCTGATCTTAAGGGGAATGCTTTTAGCTTTTCCCCATTGAGTATATTAACTGTGGGTTTATCATATATGGTCTTTATTGTGTTGAGATATGTTCCCTCTAGTCCCACGTTGCTGAGAGATTTTATCATAAATGGATGCTGGATTTTATCAAATGCTTTTCCTGCGTCTATTGACATGACCATATGATTTTTATTTTTTTCATCTTGTTTATGTGGTGTATCACATTAATTGATTGGCGAATATTGAACCCAACTTGCATAGCAGAAATGATCTCAAAGGAATTTGATTGTGATGTATGATCTTTTTAGTGTATTGCTGAATTCGGTTTGCTAATATTTTGTTGAGGATTTTTGCATCTGTTTATTAAGGATAGTGGCCTATAGTTTTCTTTCTTTTTCTCCTTTTCTTTCTTTCTTTCTTTCTTTCTTTCTTTCTTTCTTTCTTTCTTTCTTTCTTTCTTTCTTTCTTTCTTTCTTTCTTTCTTTCTTTCTTTCTTTCTTTCTCTCTTTCTCTCTCTTTATTTATTTTTATTTATTTATTTATTTTGTAATGTCTTTGTCTGGTTTTGGAATCAGGGTAATGGTGGCCAGGTAAAATAAGTTTGGGAGCTTTCTATTCTCTTGGATTTTTTAGAATAGCTTAAGGAGAATTGGTGTTAATCCTTTTTTGAATGTTTGGTAAAATCTACCTGTGAAGCCACCCACTCTAGGACTTTTGTTTGTTGGGAGCTTGTTAATTACTGATTTGATTTTGTTAATAGTGTTTGATCTATTCAGATTTTCTGTTTCTTCTTGATTCAGCTATAGAAAATTGTATGTTTCTAGGAATTTATCCATTTTTTTCCAGATTGTCCAATGTGTTAGTCTACATTTGCTCATAGTACTTTCTTAAAATTTGTTATATTTCTGTGGTATTGGTTGTCATTTCTCCTTTTTCAGTTCTGATTTTATTTATTTGTGTCCTCGCTCTTTTTTTCTTGCTGAGTCTGGTTAAAGGTTGTCCATTTTGTTATCTTTTCAGACAATCAGCTCTTGGTTTCATTAATCTTTTGCATTGTTCTTTTAATCTCTATTTTATTTATTTCCACTTTGATCTTTATTATCTCCTTCCTTGAACTCACTTTGGGCTTTGTTTGCTATCCTTTTTCCAGTTCCCTTAGCTATAAAGTTAAACTATTTATTTGAGATTATTCTTGTTTCTTTAAGTAGGCCTGCATTGCTGTGAGTTTCCCTTTTAGGACTGGTTTTGCTATGTCCCATATATTTTGAGTCACTGTGTTTTCATTTTCATTTGTCTCAAGATATCTTTTGGTTTCTTTCTTGATCTCATTGTTGACCTATTCATTAATTAATAGCACGTTATTTAACCTCCACGTATTTGTGTGTTTTCTTTTTTCATTTTTTTGTAACTGATTTCTAGTTTTATACCATTGTGGTCAGAGAGGATGCTTGATATGATTTCAATCTTTTTAAATTTATTGAGACTTATTCTGTGGCCTAACATGTGTTCTGTTTTGGAAAATGTTCAATGTGCCTTCAAAAGAATGTACATTCTGCTGCTGTGGGGTGAAATGCTCTAAAAATATCAATTAAATCCATCTGGTTTAGTGTGTCATTTAAGGCCACTCTTTTCATGTTAATTTTCTGTCTGGAAGATCTGTCCACTGGTGTCAGTGGGGTGTTAAAGTCCCCTACTATGATTGTGTTATTGTCAATCTCTGCCTTTATGTCCATCAACATTTGTTTTATATATTTAGGTGCTCCTATGTTGGGTGCATAAATGGGTTCATCATGTTTGGGACTCTCTGTACTTCTTGGGCTTGTATGTGTATTTCCTTCACCAGGTTAGGGAAGATTTTTACAAGATAAATGCAGATTCAGTTCTCGCGCCAGTGCCTGACCTGTGACCACTTTGCAAAATGCCCTGAGAACACTGCAGCCAACCACTGCTCATCTTGGTCTTGCAGATCCTGAAAGCCACCCAAGAGAGGCTGCAGTGCAAGTTGTGGTCACTGCCAACCACCAAAAATTTCTCCAGGCAGCTGCAGTCCATCCGCTGCTGTAAGAGATTTCTACAGCTTGTGGGGCGGGGCCAGTGACCCAGGAGCTGAGAGTGCTGCTGGCAATGTGGTACTCTTTATATGGGGTGGGGACCTAAGGTGTCACCAATGTTGTGCGCACGCATGGTTTTACCACACCAATGAGGTCTCAGATTTGGCTTTTGGGGGGAGAGTTCAACATGAAGAGATGGTGCCCTCCTGTAGGTTACACATGAAGCAGGCTCCACGCAGGGACAATGGCTGCTGTCCCCCCAGCTTTTGCTCTGAAGCTACACAATTCAGTCTGTCCCAGTATGTCTCTGGCACCTTGCGAGTTGCCGCCCCTCCACTGGAGACCAGGTGAATGTTTGCAAGCAAGTGAGTCTATGTGTGGGTCCTTTCAGAGGGTGTCTGAGTTTCCAGCTGCTTCCATCTCGCCTGGATGAGCAGACAGAGTCCTTGCTTATTTTTCCTCCTAGATGTTGTAGGAACTCGTCTTCCTAGCACAGGACCCCTGGGCTAAGAATCTCAATGTCGGGCTCGGACCCATCCACTGTCTGGGGGTATCGCCACCACCGACGTGTCCCTCCCACTGTTCAACTGCTTTCTGTGAGTTTGCAGTCATACAATTTCATGTCTCCACCCTTCATACCAGTCTCGAAGTGGCCTATTCTTTATATCCTTAGTGATAGGGGTTCTGTTCGGCTAGTCTGCAGATGATTCTTGAAGTTGATTATTCTATAATTTATTTGTAATTTCTGTGTGATCCTGGGAGGCAGTAGGCATAACATTTACCTAATCTGCCATCTTGGACCTTCTCTCCAATCTGATTTAGTTTTAAAAGTACTACTCTGATTGGTGGGCTGATAATAGAGTATAAAGGACTAAAGCCATGTCAGGAAAAGACATGTTAGGTAAGACATTTTAGGAAACTGTTACAATAATCCTAGTGAAGATAATAGGGACTTGGATTAGGGCATTAATAGTGAGTGTTGTGAGAAATGTTAGGTTTTAGGCTATATTTGAAAGTAGAGCCAACAAGATTTTCAAATATATTCCATGTGGGTTGAGAAAAAGATGAAACAAAAACGAGTCCATAATTTCACCTGAACAACTGAACATACAGAATTACTGTCTACTGAGATACAAGTAGAACACATTAGGAAAAAAGTTCAAGAGTTGTGTTTAAAATATTTGTATTTTAGGTATCTGGTAGACCTCTAAGCAAAAATATCAAGTAGGCATTTGGATATGCCTGAAGTTTGGGTGAAAGTTCTGAGTTGGAGGTATACACTTAGGAATTATTGGAAAACTGTTGCTAGTTAAAGCCAGGAGGATTGATGCAATCATCAAAAGAGTGAATGCAAATAGAAAAGAGATCCTCTGTGATCCTCCAAAATTAATAGGCACAGTAAAGATGAGGTACCAGGAAAAGTGAATGAGAATGAACAGCCATTAGAGTAGGGGGACCATTATCCATTTCATCTGGATTGCTGTAACAGCATCTTTTTTCCCACTTCCACACTCTTTTCCTTCCAATCAATATTTCTTAAATCAGCAAAAATGAATTTTTTTGTAAATCACCCTACAATACTTCCTTCCCTTCAATCCTTCAGTGGCTTCTTTTTGCATATATAAGCCTTGGCTTTGCCTCATCATGGTATTGAGAGTCAGTAAATTTTAGCCTGAATAACTTCCTTTAGACCTCTTAATTCTGATGTTTTATACTCCTGACATTGAATGATCTGCTAAATTCAGACGTCCTGCTTTCTTGCCCTACATATTGCATGATTTGCTTCAGATTTAGATCTCCATATTCTGAACACCAGCATTGAAACCAACAGTTGCTTTATATGTATGACGCTCAACAAAAAAGAACTGGGTTTCTTCAAGTGATACACTTGTTTACTTTTGATACACCTTTGAAGTACTGCTTACTCCTGTTTTGAGTATTAGGCCTTCAAATAGGCCTAATAGCTTTCTGTCTATATCACAGCACTTAAAATTAATAGAATATTTTGTTACAAAAAATCAATTGCTAATTTTTGAAATCAATTTACTTATAGGTTGGTAGATTATTAACACCTTCTATTTGAATAGTGCTTTGTATTTTTTAAAAATTTTCCACAGCATTATTTATTGCCTTGGATATTTTCAATTAGATAAATAGCTCTGTTGTAGATAATAAAGTCAACAAAAAAGAAATATGTATGTGCTTCTTCCTTTCTAGGAATTTACGTTTACTGCTTCATTACCCTTCCCTTTTTCTTATAGTGTCTCATTTGCAATTTGAAACATGTCAAACGATATTTTATTGAATTCCAGATGTATGGCTAGTATGAAATTCTACAAAGCTTAATGAGATACAAGTTTAATTCTTTAACATAAGACTCCTTTGTTAGAGCTGCATGCAATCACAGATGGCAACATCACCAGAAATGTAATTGTGAACAGAAAAAAAGTGTAGTCTTAGCAATGATAGTGCCCCCAAAATGATGTAGGTCTTAGCAGGCAACAGTCATTTAATGAAAATTGTGGAATGACTACTCTGTGAAATGCTTTAGCAGCCAAAGGGAAATACTTCTCTATATTTTGCTTATAGATTTTTTTTCTTTCAAAAATTTATTTATGTTTGTTTGTATATAGACTCCTAATAATACTAGGGTCCCTTACATAGCTATTGTTTTTGTTGTTGTTTTCTGAAAATTGTTGTGTATCTTTAAGTAACTCAGCATTGCAGGATAATTTTATCCTGGCCCTTCAGCAAGTCTTTCAATATTACATGCTATTTCCATCCTCAGTGTTCTCTAAGGCAATTATCCAAAAAATCCATTTTCAATTTGCTTTATGTCTTTTTTTTAATACATTTTCATTTGCTGTCATTCATTGTTCAGTTTTCAGAACTGTCTTCACTTTAAGAGGACAAATGACTGGTGTTGCCTAACTATATGCTTTGCCATTTTCTTTTACAGCATCCTCTTGGAATTTAATTAGACTAAACTGTCTAAATAATAATTTTTTTAAAAAGGCATATCAGATTTCACTGTGCTTCTGATCTCCTCTTAAACAATCAGATGCTCTCTTATCTCACTTTGGAAAAAAAGAAAGGAAAAAAATGGATATTTTCTATGCTCTGATACTGCCAGGTTTATCTGTGACTATAGTGCTTATTGGGCCAACCACAGTTATGAAACATTATCTGCTCCATTTCAGAATTTGTCATTTTACAAATTCACTTAGTGACTGAATTTAACTCATTTTTTATTGGTTTAAAGATAAATTATTTCTCTTAGCAATGAAACGACTTTTTAGGATGCTGTTTTCCTTCAAGGGGATACCTGTTATATTTGTGTAGAACTCTTCTCCATGTTTCTAATAAGAGAATAAGAAGAATTTTACAACAGTAAATATAAAGACAGGGAAAGTTAGAATAGTGAAAACTGAATTCATTAGCTGCTTTTTTATTTTAACATATAATTTTCAGTAAAGTTGTTATATTAAAAATCACCTCATTACTTTATTTAAGTACAATATAGCTGTTCAAACAAATGCTTTTTTTGAATGGTTTTGTCACTTTACCTTAAACTCTGAAAATGCAAAACTAAACCTACTTTTATGTATGTGTGTCAGATGTGTACATGTGTATATGTATTTTTGCTTCAGACTTAGATTTTTGAATCTCCTTTGGCTTATGTTTTCTTTAGAATCAATAATCAACCAATGGTTCAAATTCCACTTGAAGGTTATTCCCTCAGTCTTTCTGAGATCTATTTCATTCTTTCTTTTCTTTTTAAAGTTTATTCGGATGACAATGGTTAATGAAGTTACAAAGGTTTCAGGTGTACAATTCTGTAATACATCATCTACATATCACATTGTGTGTTCACCACCCAGAGTCAGTTCTCCTTCCATCACCATATATTTGACCCCTTTACCCTCATCTACCACTCACCTCCCCCCTTACCCTCTGGTAACCACTAAACTATTGTCTGTGTCTATGAGTTTTTGTTTCTTTATTCGTTTGTCTCGTTCTTTTGTTGTTTTCAGTTTTACATCCCACATATCAGTGAAATTATATGGTTCTTATTTTTTTCCATCTGATGTATTTCGCTTAGCATAATAATCTCAAGATCCATCCATGTTGTCACAAATGGCACTATTTCATCTTTTCTTATGGCAGAATAGTATTCCATATTTCTTCCTTTCCAAACCCAAATCTATTCCTTACATTCATGACCTTATACCTAATTGTCTATTGTTTATTCTTGTTTCACAGTGATGCCCAGTTAAATTCACTAAACAACTTCCCTGATCAGAAAAGGTCACCAGCAGCCCAAGTTACAAGATAAAGTTTATCTTAGCCTGGAAATCCCCTATAGCTCATGGAACATTCGTTCCACTACTTCACAGTAAAAATTGAGAACTCCTGCCAGGCTTTTATCTTCACTGCCTTTCAAAATGTTCTTTCCAGTTTCAAATTTTTGGTATTTTTTATTTTCTTCAACTCAAGTTTTCTAATATTTTTGTTAAAATTTTTAAAAATGTTTTCAAAGTAATACACTTTAAAAATCAAATATTGCTAAAGAACATATAATGAATATATAAAGAACATATTATAGCAATGTCTTTCAATTTTCTACTTCACCCAAAGTCCTGCTTACCAGTATCACCCATCCTCAACTCTTATGGTATTTTCCCTTTTATAGACAAACAATTTTCTAAATATTTATATTTCTATACTTTGACAAAAGTATTTTAGGAATTATCTTCTGATTTCCCATGTTGGTAGGTAATAATTTGGCTGTCCTCTCATCCCTAACATATTTTTCCTACTCTTGAGTCAAGGAGCAAATTTTGTCTATGCCTTCTTTTTATGCACCTTTTGTTTTTCCCCCGGAATTAATGATTGTTTCATTTTTCATTTGACTTTTTTTATGTACCCACTATTAATTTTCAAAGTCTCTAAAAGTTCTGCCATTTGTCTATCTAAAGTATTTTCCATATGCTCTATCTCCCCAATTTCACTTTTCTTGGAGTTATCCTTTCCAGGGTCTTCTTTTCTTCAGTTCCAATCTGACTGGTGACTTTTTAGACCTGCTCAACTGCTGACAACTGAATAATTTCCTTGCCCCTGTGATAGATTCTGTGGGGGGAAAATGGGTTCTGTGGAAAGTAACTTCACAGGGTGATCTGATTATAAATTCCTAACTGGACAGGTCATGGTGGGTAGTCATACCCCAGGCTCTACTGATTGGTTGAGGGTTAAGGCAAGAAGCGATTGATTGTGGCTTCAGGTTCTTGTGTCAGTAATGGTATTGTTTGGTCCAGTTTCCAAGGGATGCAGTCCATGGGGCCATTCTGCTTTCATCAGTCTGGACTTGAAACAAAGCTGAGACCAAGGTGTTATCTTTATTTGACTAAAACCTTATTCTAGTTTGAAGTTTGGTTATTGTATCTTGGTCAGGGTTGATAGAGCTGAAGCTTTATTCTTAAGTGAGTTTGACACTGACCAGAGCCTAATATCCTAAGGCTTAACGATTAAAAGGAGTAGACATACAGTATATGTACAGGTAGAAGGACCTGGGGAAAGAATGCAGGTGAGTTACAGTTCTATCAAGCTAAACAAAGCTAGCTTGGATTAAAGCAGAATGCATGCTAAAGAAATAAAGTTCCTGTGCGGTTACAGTAGCTTCTCCATAGTTCCCACACACCACTTAGAAGAAGAAAGTTGGTGGGAGAAACTACCATCTCTGCCATTGCAGTTGATTTTGTTCCTATAACTGGCATTCATCCTCTGCCTTCTCCACTAACATTCTAAATTCCTCTCATGCTCAGCTATCATCTTGGCAGTTATAGTTGACTGAACTCTCATTTGACCCTAACTTTCAATTCTAAGGTGTCTAAGCCATTGCGAATCACCTTCTTCTCAATCTGAGTTGCTACATGTGTTAATTTACAGTTTTAGTTGGACATAGAAGTGCCAAAATGCATACAAATAAATCATCTGTGTTGCACACTTAGTCTTTTCTGTCCTTGTGTAAAAGTAGCCCCACTTCTTCCTAACAATCAAGGTTAATACACTCTGAAATCAAGGTGATTTCTCATCTTACCTGCAGGTTCTTGGGTACAAGAAATCTAAAATGCCCTATTGGTAGCCGTACTTGTAGTTCTATAAGATCTTTGCTATGTCCTTTGGCGAGAGTGCACGCCCTTTAGTGACCAAACCTCTAACCCTGCAAAGCCCAGGACAATCAGGATGGGACGCAAAAATCCCACAGTGAAACATTGGGAGTAATGATAAGAACTACTCTTACTTTCATCCAGTGGTTACAATACATCTGAAATCATGTATCATTCTACTAAAAACATAGTATCATATGAGGCCTCTGATTTAATACATTCTGAAGGAAAACACCCCATCTTTTCATATTATTGTTACTCAGCTGGTGTTTTAGCTGTACCTTTAGAAGACTGTTCCAGCATTTTATGAAGCTAGCTGCCTCTGGATGGTGCTGTATGTATTGTAATCAGTGAATCTCATGGTCGTGGATGCACTTCTGTATCTCTTTTACTTTGAAGTGAGTCCCTCGGTTACAAGTTATGCTGTGTGAATTTTGATAAGCTTCCCCAGAAATTGGATGAAGTTCTGTGGGCAGAAAAGGACAATTCATATCTGGAATAAGTGCCTATTCCTTTGAGGATGAGCAAGAGAAATTTTAAAAATCAGGGGTTGGTATTTTGTGTGAGTTTTGGATCCATCTCTGTTTTTCTTCACATAGTGAGCCTGGTCTCCTAACATCATTTACTAAACAATACACCCTTTCTCCATTGATTGGTAATGACAGCCTATCAGTTTGTGCACTGGTCAGTTTCTAAGCTTTATATTCAATTTTCTTTTTATTAGTTTATTCTGTGACTGTCCTCAAATGCCTTAAATATTATGTATTTATGATTTCTCAAAGTATCTTTTCTCTACTTTTAAAAATGGTTTTTACACTCAGAAATTATGCTCTCCCAGTATATATTTTAAAATTAGTGTGTTCAAAAGTTTTGTATTTTTCCCAGAAAAGGTCTTGGGAATTCTTTATTAGGTAATTATTATATTGAGTTTTTTCTTTTTCTTTTTCTTTTTTTTTTTTGAAGAGAACCCATGTGGGGTTCAAACTGGCAAACCTTGGTGTCATCAGCACCTAGCTCTAGCCAACTGAGGTAACCAGCCACCCCATATTGATATTTGAAGTGGTATCTTTATTTTCATATTTCTAGTTATTATGTACAGATGTAAAGTTATGATTTTTGTTTGTATAAGTAGATCTTTGTTTTGCATTCTTGGTCATCTTTTTTAGTTCTAGCTGCTTGGCTTATTTTTTGGTTTTGTGGGTGTTAATAACATTGATTTTATGTTATATAACTAATAATTACTTACTTGTATATCCTATGCTATACGTGGATAATTAAATATATACACATTTATTACACAAAATAGTTCTTTTGAAAGTATCCCAATTTCTGATTTGTTTTAATTAAGGATATGATTATTTCGTGATAACTTTGAGTATGTAAGGTCAAATAGGTTTGACTGTTCATTAATGTCTAGGCCTACATCTATATTACACTGGTCTATATGAGTATAATCAAAATCATATTTTCAAAATAAAACAAAAATAAATAAATCTAATATTCAACTATGAAATAACTTTCAAAAATCATTATTCTTTGCAAACATGAACCATAGAACCTAACACATATACTACTAAATAACTTTGGTGAAAAACACCTGAGCCAGAAATACAAATTTGGGAGTCATCAGCTTATAAATAGATACCGTGTTTCCTCGAAAATAAGACCTAGCTGGACCATCAGCTCTTAGGCGTCTTTTGGAGCAAAACTTAACATAAGACCCGATCTTACATTGTTACACAAGACCTGGTATTATATTAAATTATGTTCTGTTATGTTCTGTTATGTTATGTCATGTCATGTCATGTCATATTATATTATACCCAGTCTTATATTAAAATAAGATACGGTCTTATATTAATTGTTGCTCCAATAGACAGATTAGTGCTGATGGTCCATCTAGGTCTTATTTTCAGGGAAACACGGTAGTATTCAAAGCCATGACATTAAATGTGATCATGGAGGATGTGCTCAGATTGAGAGGAGACTCAAGGACAAAACCCTAGGGCCCTTGACCTTCAGAGGAATGGAAGATGAGGTGCAACTCACAAAGAGTTGGGGGAGCAGACTGTGATAGAAATAAGACTGAGTGAATGGAAAGTCCTAGAACGCAAATGAAAAGGAGTTTCCAAAGGAGGAAGTGAATAAGCGTGAAGAATAGTGTTGGGAGATCATGAAAGATCAAACTGAGAAATGACCACTGGATTTTTTAACATTTAGATCATTAGTGATAAAAAGTATTTCATTGAAGTGACAGTGACAAAGTTTGATTGGAGTGACTCAAGAGAGCCCGAGGAGAGAAATGAGAGATCTCCACATAGATGTTTTCTAGCTTTGCTTGAAAGTAGTGTAATACAGGAATGAGAATGAACTTGGAGCCAGGATACCTGGATTTAAATCCTGCCTCCACCACCTGCTAGCTCTGTAATGTATAAATTATTTATTCTGTCTGTGCATCGGTTTTCTCATCTGTAAAATAAATAGTTTTCGTAAAATTATTGGGGAACCAAATGAATTAAGTTAGTTAAAATATGTAAAGCTCTTACAGCTGTGTCTGACACATAGTGAATGCTATGTAATTTCAACTACTATTATTTAATAGAAGAAAAAGAAAACAGGAGCTGAAGGAGAATGTGAGTAGCAGGAAAAGGTATTTAAATATCTATTTAAATGCTGAGGAGAATGGTTACACAGCAAGGAAAAACTGATGATGTAGGAGAGAAAAAATAGTTACCAAAGCGAAGTCCTTGAGTGAGCTGGAGAGGACACCATCTAGTATTTAAGTAAAGAGTTTGGTTTATTTAGGATGTAGAGATTTCATCCAATCCGTTGTAGCAGGAGAGGAGGCAGAATACATGGGTACACTAGATAGCGGTGAGTATTTAAATGGCAGGAGCCTATGCATATCCTCTTCTGAATGCTTCTATTTTCTCAGTGAAAAAGAAGCAGTCATTAGCTGTGCACAGGAGGAAGTGTTGGATATTTTCCTTCATGTTTGCATCTCTGTGATTACTGAGCTTCGGGATTAATTAAAGTTTATCAATAGGTTAAAATATATTTCTCCTCCATTCAATGACATTTTGATTTATAAAAGAAATAGAAAATTTCTTCTTGCTTCCCTGCAGTCTCAGCTGAGAGATAAGTCAGAACCAATTAATAAGTGAAAAAGGCAAGAACAAAATAAAAATCTGTGGATTGTGCCAGGGATTGATTTTGCCACCTCAGCATGTCTCTTACTTTCTTCAGCTGTTCAACTGCTAATTATTTTCATGATGCAGTCCCTTTTTTATAAAAGCCTCTATTTTTTTCTTCTGTGTTGCTTTATTTTGGCTCATGTTTTATTCCTTCTAAAATTCAGGCGGAACATAAATATTAGTTTAATTATTCTAAACATATGTAGATATAAAAGAAAACTAAAAATTAAAAGGAGAAATCCTAGTTTTTTGTTTCAGGGTCATTTTAGTCTGGAATCCATTTGAACCAGTACAGAATTTTCATTATAGAGAAATTCAATAATAAGTTCTTATCAATAAATGGAATTACACTAAGTATGTTAACTGCTGATAGTTTTGTGGAAAAAATTGGGTACAATTACTTTTACTTTTTAAAATGCAACATATAACTTTTTTTCATATTTAGACATTGGTATAAATGCCATTCTGTAGTTTCTATGCACAGATCTACAAATGTTTTTTATTGTAAAGGCTACTACACATTAGGAAATCATTACTAGAAATGTGAATGGAGTGATTTAATCAGCTGTGTATACTACTTTTTACATCATTAAGAAAATGAGACATTTAAAACATTAAAAATTAGAAGTCATGTGTTACTTTACTAACAATTGTCACCCCAATAAACTTTAAAAAAAGGAAATTAGAAGCCAGATAAAGAAATAAAATGAATCAGAAAGAAGTGAAATCATTCCTTTATACTATTGCCTTTGATGAATGCCTGTGAAACAATGTATTGGACTCTATGGACAATCCAGTTATGGAAAAAAAAAATGTATCTTAACTTTTTTCTCTCTCTCTTAAGCTCAGCAATGTTCCCTGCTGCTGGGAAAAATTTCCAGAGGGAGCAGTCATGTCACAGTCTGACCCTGCCCCTAGTTCATAGTCAATAAGATGGACTGGAGCCAGTGAATCCCTTCTCACTCTAAATCAAACTTTGTCTTACTAGGATCATAGGATTTAAAGCTCCAGAAATGCCCTAAGCTGAATTTCTACCATATATATTAGAGCACTGGAAAAGGCAATCTAAAGGGACAAAGATATTCAGAGGGGATCCAGGATAAGATAAATTGACATTTGGAGAGATTTCTCTTTGTAGGCATTTAGCAGCTTTAACTCCACTGATTCCAAAATCCACCCTCATTTCTGCCTATGGGCCATGTGAGATATTTAAGCATTTTTATAATATCCTCTCTCTTTCTAGAATGAAACTATTTCTAGTTTGGTTTTGCCCATTACTACCAATGAAGTACTCTCTAAAATACCTACCTTCAAGGAGGTGAAAAGCAAGCCAAGGAGACAGGAACACAACTGTGAACTAAGTGATTTGTGGCTAGTAAGCAATCATTTCATTCCGCTCAGCATGGAAAAACTCTTCTGTCTCACCTTGACATTAGTACAATTAGAATTAACGTTAAGTTTTTCCTATAGTCAAATACTATAAATTATTATAAGCCTGATGAATTATCTTGGTACTGATAGCAAGGAAATTTGGGTGCAAAATGAACTTGCTCAGCCCAAGCACTAATATAATCATAATATCTATGTTCTATTAACCTTTGAGTATATTACTTTTCGAAATTCTGTACAAACAGAAAATGCATAACAATTTTAACATGTTTGCTTAAGAAGAACTTATATACAATATTATGTATGAATATAGATTTGGGGCTTCGATCTTTCTTAGATGTGTGGGCTAGGATGGCAGCTTCTCTTCTGGTGGTCCAGGTATCCCATCAGAAGTGAGATGCTGACAGCCTGGACCAGAGTCAGGTTCTCCTTAACTTGGCTTCCACATCTTAATACTGGAGCTCCTTAATGGACCATTCTTTTTCAGTACCTCTTCTTGTACATCTCCAAACACTTTGCTGAGGAACTTTCTTTATGTTCTTTTTGCCTTATGCTGAAAGTCACAGTATGCTACCACATATTGAGGATGTTCTGCAACTAAAAGAAAGCGTGCATTCAACTGATAGGTATTTTATCCAGTTTCATGAATGTTTTGTTGGATACTCATTTGTAAACTTGATGAAGACAACATCCATTGCTCTTTGTTCTTAACTGCAATGTCCCTAAGCTACCACTTCTATTTGTCTTCCATCAAATCTTCCCATTTTGTGATCCTAATAGGTCACAAGAGGCATTTCTAACAGGATGCGTTAAGAAACCTGAAATTTTGTTGTGTTTTAAATAAAAATGTGAAGCTCTCTCTTCTATCACATGCAGTGTTTCCCCCAAAATAAAACCTAGCCAGACAATCAGCTCTAATGCGTCTTTTGAAGCAAAAATTAATATAAGACTTGATCTTGTTTTACTGTAATTTAAGACCAGGTCTTGAATAGAATAGAGTAGAGTAGAATAGAATAGAATAGAATAGAATAGAATAGAATAGAATAGAATAGAATAGAATAGAATAGAATAGAATAGAATAGAATAGAATAGAATAGAATAGAATACCAGGTCTTATATTAATTTTGCTCCAAAAGACGCATTGGAGCTGATTGTCCAGCTAGGTCTTAGTTTCGGGGAAACACGATATTACCAAATACTAAATGTATTATAAAATCATAATAATTAAAACAGTGGGATACTAATCTCTAATCTGTGGAAACAATAGAAAATCATGAAGTAAACCAAAGTGTATTTATATATACTAGTCAATAATATGATAAGGCAAATGACATTATGGGAACTTACTTAACGATTTGGGAGAAAATATTTGATTCCTACATTATTAATATAAATATATTTCTAATGGATTTAAATTTAAAAAAACACACAACAACAGTACTAAAGCATATATGGATATTTGGAGAAAAAGTTCTTTTAAAACGGTAGAAAACATAAAGAAAAATTCAATAATTTCTTAATATTTAAAATATTTTGCTTTAAAAATCTTAAGTGAAATATGTTGCCTTACAGCTGCTGAACTGTCTGTTCCCTGTGCCTTCCCCAGGACATCACAAGGAAGTGTCTTGGAAAGCTGAGACCCGGTGGAATGTTATCGGTAAAGCTTCCTTGCGGGAGTGTCCCGGAAAGCTGGGTACCGATGGAATAATATTGGTCAGGCTCTCTTATCTGATGGTTTCAGTACAAATGATTCCATCCCCCGGGGTTATACATGGGTGTGGAGGAACAGTACATGTTGGAGCACAATGGAGGCTTTCGGGAAGAACAGCCAGTTAGGCATGTGACTTGTGGACCATGGAAAAAACAAGCTTTACTTCCTTGTATGATTGCTAATAAAAGCCATGCGTTGGCCTGATTCCGGGCTCAGTCCTTAAGGCTTGAGTCCCTTGGCCTTCCTTGCACTCTATTCTTGGCTACTGTCTTTCTTAATCTTGCGCTGCCCTTCTCACTTCCCACTGCTCTTGTGCTGGACAAGACAGAAATAGTAAATAGAGAAAATATGTATATCAACAAGTGTTCTGTCTAAATGATGGGACTTTTTTTCCTTTTGGCTATTCCTATTATACATTTTTTACTACTAATGCATGTTATTTGGTAATTAAAAGTAATGTTAGAGAAAAAAGGCTAACAGTATGTATTACTGGTTTAGTATGCAAAAACATTGAAAGAAGATTTTTCATACACAAAAAAGAATTATCTATTGTTTCACATTTAAATTTAAGAATGCAATGTCAGAGGGACAGTAGATTAGTTATCACTGTGTGATAACTAAGGGGAGTTATCACTGTGTGAGGGGTATAAATGATAAATGTCTAACTATTACATTGTTTTGTACACCTGAAACTGGAAAAAAAAGAAAAAAAGATAGAATGTGTTTTCTTACAAGTTTCATTCATCAACTCAGTTTGTTAAAGATTTCAATTTTAATCCACAGGAATTTTCCACAGCTGCCATTTCTTAGTGATGATACATTTTATTATAGAGTCAACGATTAAAATAATAGCAAATAATGTCCAACAGTATTTAGAGTATTTCATTTGTAAATTTCGTTGCCCATTTGTAATTTTAAATAATCCTAAAAGACGCTTTGTATATATCACTCAGTTTAAATTACATAGAGGTAAGAGTCTTTTAAAGGATATGATAAATTGTGATATTGTTCTTAAAAAAAAAATTGTGATATTGTTTTACCATTGACCTTTTTATTTATAGTCACAGAAAGGTTACCCATGCCTTGTACCAGCACAGTGACACAGGGGCTAGGAGTTAGATAGAATCTCAGTTATATTGTGCATGAATGTCCTGTCTAACCTCAAGGCTCCTAGTCTATTACTGAACTGATACTCTTTCAACCTTTCTTTTTTTGCAATCGTTTTTATAAATAATTTTTTTTCTTAAGATTTTTGATACCGTAACAATCAGGAAATCAGGTAACATTACTATCCAATACAATTAAAAGGATGGTAAGTTAATCAGTATTAGGAATAGAAGAAACTTTGAGATGTGACTTTCTGCTACTCCACTAATTCCAGGCAGATTCATCTTGCTGACATAAACATCCAAGTATCATTGGCGTCTTTATACATCAGACAGTTTTCCTGTGGTCAAACCATATGATACTTCAGCTCTATTTTTTTTTTCTTATCTGTTGGAGCAAGAAATCAAGATTAATATATATATATATATGTGTGTGTGTGTGTGTGTGTGTGTGTGTGTGTGTGTGTGTGTGTGTGTGTGTGTATATATATATACATATAATTCTTTTAAATATATGTTGTGTCTATGCCTACATATTCTAATAAAGAGTTTTAGTTATTTTTACTTTGAAAAAATAGAATAATATATTGTTTCAAATACTCTTGTTAATAGTCTCAGGATTTCAGAATTCGGTTTGAATGAATATGTAGAGAATCTAAACTACATCACTTTTGATTTTTTTAAAAAATTTAATTCCAAGCAGTGTCTCCTCCAGCCTGTCATATCAAAGCACGTTGTCTTGGAATTAGCATTTCACAGCAAAACTCCTCCATGAAAACACTTTGATCTTGGAAGCATACTTTTCTTCCCCCACTCAGGAGAATTCTAAGCAGCATCTTCTGTGCTAACTTGATTGCCTCCAGATTTCCTTTGCTCCCATCCATGTTCAGAGGTTTTGTGACTGTCTGCAATCTTCAGCATAAAACACTAATTCGTTTTGTGGCCCCTGAGGCTTTCATTTAGTTGTAAATGCTGAGGGTAGTGACCTTATATTTTGATAAGACAAGGTATTGCCACAATGACAATGCTTTCTTAATACATATTTATTGATGGAATCTAAAATATCTGGCTTCAGAAAGTACCATTTCTTTCCTTGATGGGTCTCCTCCGGTGGAGATCATGTTAGCCTTAGAGTGATTTGAATGGCAAAATCTTTCCCATGTAAGACTTGGAAATGATAGAAAGCTATTTTTCAAAATATGTTTTAAAAATAGAGTTCATCAATCTGGTGGTACTTAATCGAATACAAGTAACAAAAACTATGTCTAAGTGACCTCATTAAATGGAGGTTATTTTTCACATTTAACAAAAAGTCTAGAGGCAGAGTCCAGTAGCTCAATAAAGCCACACAGCCACACACAAAAAAACCTTTGAATAGGTTTGAATGGTTCACCTCAGCCCAGATAATGATGTATGCTTCTTGAGTAGCAGCTGTCCTTATGTCTGTCTAACTTGGATTTATAGAAAAGAAAATCACAATTAAATTGGAAGTATAGAGCAAAGGGAAAGCTACTTCAGACATAAAACTAACATCTTTTAATAGCTTCAGGAATTAAGGGCAAGAAAAAGTACCTAACTCACGTGTTTTTAGCATTCCCATTTGTTTGAACACTCCTAAAATGTCATTCCTCAAAGAGTAAAGAGGCACGTTCATTAGATGAAGCGGGCAGCAAAGGCTGCAGTGACATCCAGAGTCTATCTCTAGACAATTCTCTGCACCAAGTATTCTCTGTGAAAAAAAAAGGCGGCTGGTGACACATGCAATTTAAGTTTTACCTCTACTGTGACTTGTTGATTTCTGGGTACCTGGGCTGTTCAATAGAAAGTCAGAAGGTTAAGTGAGGGCTCGGTGTGACACCTAATTTAGCAGAAACTGCTTCTCAGTTTTCCATCTTAGCCCTTATCTCACCCTCCTTCAGGCATTAGGTCTGTACCACCTTGGTCCACCTCCCCAAGGCTATCAGAGCAAACACTGTTAAAGGTTTGTTTAATGTTGTAATTTTCTGTTTCGTTTATGCAAGGCACATCCATTAGAAGCAGGATTCTAATTATTATTTGCTCACCTAATTTATCTTGCTTGTTAGATGATGTTTAATAACCAAGAGCTAAATCATTTTAGTTGTCAAATGAGCGTGCTTTTCCCTCATGGTACCTACAGGACATAAAGAAGCAGCCTTGTTTGCCTTTCCTCATTTCTCAGGAAGAAAAAGCACAGAGACAACTTTGAGAAATTCCCTATGCTTCCTTTAATGATGATTTTTTTTTTTTAGGATTTTCTGTATGGATGCGATTGGTAAAATTTACTGATTTATGTTTTGATTCATGTTTATCATTCTTATTCATGGACATAAGCAAACTAAAATTAAGTTTGTGAGGTAGTATTATATAAGATTTTTAATTTTATTTGTGCCTCAAATGTAAAAGCGATCTGATCTGATCTTTTATTAAAAAAACCACTAATATTGAGAAAGTAAGATAAGAAATGCAGTTGTCATTTAAGGTTAGTTCATAGAAATTGTTCTTTGAAGTCCAGCCATTGGGAGTCTCACTGGTTATCACCATGGCACCGTAAAAAACATGGAGAATTCAAGGACTATAGGTTATGATCAGTGCATCAATGGATAACATAACAGAGAATGATAGGCTTAACTTCAAAAATTCTCAGATTTTATTTACTGTCTCCATGTTACTGTGAAGCTGTCATAATTATTTTAATATACTTTAATATTTCATACTTTATAGACCTTAATATAATTATGCATTCCCCTCTTACTGTATATTTAAATTATTTCTATTTTTTTCTATGATGAATAACATCTAAATGAATATATTCTTGTAAACAGATTTTCTTTTTATTTTTTTCTTTTCTATTTGAGTTTTTCGTTAGAGGGCATTTCCAGAAGTAGATGGGTTCAAATAGCACAAACTCCTTTTGAGTCCTTTAAGTGCATTGTCATACTGACATTCAAAAGGAATTGTCTTTAGGCATAAACATAATGTCACCGTACTTTCTTTAGTGTTGCATTCTATCATTTTTATTGGACTTTCTGTATTTTATACTAGTTAAATCAAAGAAATGGATACATAGTAAATGTCTTCAAATTGGAAGAATATCTGCATAGTTACAGTTTATTAGCTATTTCACAATTAGGAAATGTCTTCTTCCAGGCTCTCATTAAATGCCAGTTTGTTAATCTCTAACATACTCACATGACATTTGACTCCTACGTAAGAGGGTATCTCTCAATTTCATGGTTATGGTTCTCTTTAAAAATCCGATGAAGTATATGAATGTTTTTTAGCATAATAAACATTCACAGACCTACATCACACACACTCGCACAATTTAATAGTTTCAGGAAATTCATGGATTACCTCATGTTCATCCACTTTAACAATCTTGGCCAAAGATGATGGTCTATGAGTAAGTTAAGAGTAAAGGAGAGGATAAAAGGAAAGATCTGTAGCTTTCAGGTATCTAGAGAGGCTAAGACCAGCTGGGGCTCAGCACATGTAATATGAAGACTAATAAGTCAGTATGAGGATTTTCTTGGCCTTTCTGGTGGAGGCCAGGGCAACTAGAGAGGGAAGGAGGGTCACCAAAAATAGCCTCAGTTTCTTAAATTTGGTATTACTCTGGATTTAGAGCCAGCGTTAATTAGTATGAGGCTATTCTTTACTCTGTTTTTCTTGATTCTCCAGTTTTCAGTTACAGGACAGGTGTTTAAATATAAAGAATCTGGATGTAATGTTTTGGTGTTCATGCAAGATCTTCTGGGAAGGTAAACTGACTTCCTTCCTCACGGTCCCCCTCCAGCCCCATTCCAAGAAAAAGGTTTTTTTCAGGTGGAAGACCTCACATAACTACATCCAGAATAACAATTTTTTTTTATGCCAATGAGATGATAATGTATGCAGGGTTACCTACTCATATATTTTCTTCCCACTATTTTTTTTTCAATTTGCAAAAATTTTTGTACATACCCCAAAATATTTTCTCATGTTCAAAGAAATATAAGGCATTATATATTAGTAGGCGAATCTGTGTGATTTCTGAATCAGAGAATCACAATCTACCTATTTTGCTTAATATCAAACAAAAGACACTCCATGAAATAATTGACTGAATATAGGAAAAAAAGAAACCATATTTGTTTCTGATGTTTTTACCAGATAAAGTTTTATTTTTACATCCTCATAACCATGTTTTAAAACCCAGACTTTTATTGTATTAAATGAATTTAAAGAACACCTATTTCAATGTATATAAATGGCATATACTGAATGTGTCCTTTTCCAGCTCACTTTTACTCATTAAGTATTATCTTTTTGACATTTATACATGTTAATATATGTAAATAATATTTGTTGATTTCAATTACTAAGAGTATTTCATCGTGTTGAAACTGGAGTTTCAATCAAGTCTGGTGCTCCTGCTGCCTGCGCTGCTCAGCCAATAGACTCACACAGGAGTTGGGTCATAGAATAAGCGTTTATTATCAGAGCACTGGTGGTCTGAGAAGGAAGCAGGTCAACACCTCAAAAAACTGCCTTAACATTCTCAGACTAGCCTGGTACAGTTAAGGGAAAATCTGGGCATTCCTCCAGAGGCCACGTTATGGTTTCTCCCTCTGGCAATGTGGTTCTCCAGTATGGTTGTCAACCAAGGAGCAGTGATGACAATAATCTGAAAAGAATGCTAGGCCATAGAGATGGTGATCAGTAAGCAAGAGGTATTGTGATAAGTAACCAAGGGGTATTCTGATCAGTAACCAAGGGGTATTGTGATCAGTAAGCATGGGGTATTGTGATCATAAGCAAGCACAAGTTTCAGGGTAATTATCTAATGCAAGGAACTGGACAGGGGACATTTCAAGCTCAAATCACAAGGAGGGGATTTTTCGATTGTTAAGCTTTAGGGCAGGGAGAGGCAAGGCCAGAGACATTGCAAAGCCTTTTTCTGGGGGTCCCAACCCGCCCTGTTTCAGTATGAGAAACAGTAGAGTTTGCATCTAGTCCATGATTTCACTACCACAAACAATGTTGCAATGATGACTTTAGTATCTTTATGTGAGTGATCTGAACACCAACAAGAGTATCTTAAAGGAGAAGGTTTTGTGAACTATATTGAAACTAGAGCAGGTGGACAGAGGATGCAGAAGGCCTGAAAATGCCAGTTCCCTTTACCCATTCTAACAACTTAAAAACTCTAGTTTGACTCTAGCTAGGAAAAGAGGAGCAGCAGGCAGAAGGCACCATGTTTCCCTGAAAATAAGATGTAGCCAGACCATCAGCCCTAATGCATCTTTTGGAGCAAAAATTAATATAAGACCCGGACTTACATAAGATCAGGTCTTATGTTAAAATAAGATCAAGTATTATATTATGTTATGTCATATTGTATTGTATTATATTATATTATATTAATTATATTATATTATATTATATTATTATATTATGTTATATTGTACCAGGTCTTATATTAAAATAAGACCAGGTATTATATTATTATATTATATTAGATCGGGTCTTATATTAATTTTTGTTCCAAAAGATGCATTAGAGCTGATGGTCCAGCTAGGTCTTATTTTTAGGAAATACAATAAGTGGGTTGAAAATGTGGGAAATTTAGTACATTCACTCCGCCTTTTATAGGACATTTGGGATAAAGTGGTGCAGAGCTGAGGAAACGTGGACTCTTTCTACTTGTGAAACACAGATTCAGAAGTACCCTGAAGACTGAAAGGAGACTGAAACAGTTGGCATGCAAAGGATTTTGCAGCTTTGACAACACCAAATTCTTGTCAGAGAGAAAGGATTTTCAGCTTGCCTGGAGTGACGCATGTCCTAGATTAGGCCCAATTACTCACCCACCCCGATGCCAAAGCCCTTAGCTATGTACCCTGCAGTACTTCCACCAAAAGCACAGAGCACTTCCTCACCCTAGACTTTGGCTCAGCCAAATGACTTATTTGGGTCAATATGGTATTAGCAGATGGATTTCAAGCAGTAGTTAGAAATAGACTTAAGCAATTAGCCTTGCATTCTTGCAATTCTGCTATTGCCATAAGAAGGCTATGACCTTGTTCTATCTACCAGTCCCAGGAGAATGTGAGACATGTACAGAAGTCTTAGGAAGACCAAGAGACATGTGGAGGGGTCACGTACTGATGAGCCACTCCGGCCACCATAACCTCCGCAATAAACAAGTGCTTCAGTGAGAATAAATGATTATTTTGTTTTTAAACCACTGAAATTTAGGGTTGTAAGATAGCATTATTGTAGCTAAAGTTAGCTGATTCTGTTCATGATTTAAGGATTCAATAATGTAAAGATATCCATTTTCTCCAAATTAATCTCTAGATTCAATGCAATTCCAATGAGGGCTATAATTACCTTTTTTGTTTTGTTTTGTTTTTTTAATGGACAGCATGATTCTAAAAAGTCATAATGAAATGTAAAATGTAAGGATACTCAAGGCAATTTGAAAACGAAGAACATAGTGAATGCAGTTAAGACTTCTACCTCTAAATAACAAAACCTATGAGAAAGATATAGTGATTAAAACAGTAAAAGGATAGACAAAATAACCAACTGGATGGAAAGGTGAGCCCAGAAATAGATCCACATGTGTACTGTCACCTAATTTATGACAAGGTGTCAGTGAAGTTTGGAGGGAAAATAATAATCTTTCAACAAATAGTGCTGGGACAATTGGTATCTATGTGGGGAAAAAATTAATCTTGACACCTACATTAAACTTTACAAAACAAAAATAATCAATTCTGGATGGATCGCAGATCTAGGTGAGGAATAAACACACACAAAAATGTATAATGAAACATAGGGGAAGGAAGCTCTTCATAGCCATAAACAAAGATTTCTTGAACAAGAGACAAAAAGCACAAATTATCAAAGAACAGAATAAATTTAATTATATTAAAATTAAGATGTTATGTGTATCAAAAGACACATTAACAGAATGAAAAGTATGACAAAACATTGCAGAACATCTAGGAAGGATTTGTTCATAGAAAGTGCCAACATCCATACAAGTCAGTAAAACAAAGAAACTCAAACCAACAGAAAACGGCAAAAGACTTGAATACATTTTGTAAATTAAAGATATCTAAACTGTCATACAAATGTGAAATGAAAATGTCTAGGAAGCACATGATTAATCTAGCATTAGTCACCAGGAAAAGGTAAATTCAAACCACAGTGAGGAACTAGTGCACACTCAAAAGAATGGCTAAATTAAAAGGACTGACAGCACTGAATGTGAGCAAAGAGGCTGAACAACTCAAATCCCTCACATTGCCATAAAAGTGCAAAATGGTAATCATTTTATATGCTATTTGGTGGGTTCTTATAAAGTTAATTTATATCCATATTATTACCCAGCAGTTCTTCTTAGTTATCTCCAAGATAGCTTAGATAAAGATATATGTCCCCAAATGACCTGTACAACAATGTCCATGGCAGCTTTATTCTTAATAGTCCCAAACTCGAACGCTCAAATGAACATCAATAAGAAAACAGATAAACAAATTGTGGTATACATTTGTAAAATGAGATACTTCCCAGCAATAACATAGAACAAACTACTGTTACACAAGCATCAGGGAGGAACCTCAAAACACATTATACTGAGTTAGAGAAGGCAGACACGAAACAGTACATATTGCAAAATTCTGTGTTTGAAGTGTCAGAAGAATCAAAACTAATCAATGTTGATAAAAGTAAGAATAGTAGTGGCCTCTGGGGGGCTGCATAAGGGAATTGGCTAGAGTGATAGAAATGAATGTATACATATACATGTATATATATATATATATATATATATATATATATATATATATATACACACACACTTTTATGTGGGCAAGCATGTGGATTATAGGAGCATATGCATTTGTCAAAACTCATCAAACTTAAGATTCATGCATTTCACTCTGTATAAATTATACCAACAAATCATAAGGGAAATGGGAGTCAGAATCATGATGACATATCATCTCATACCTGTCAGAATGGCTATTATCAAAAAGTCAACAAATAAATGTTGGTAAGAATGTGAAGAAATGGGAACCCTCACGCACTGTTGGTGGTGTAAAATGATGCGGCCACTATGGCAAACGGTACTGAGTTTCCCCAAAAAATTAAAAATAGAACTACCCGATGATCGAGAAATTCCACTTCTGGGCATTTATCCAAAGAAAACAAAACCAAAACCAGTAATTTTAAAATATATGACTGTTATGCATCGTCATGTTTATTGCAGCATTCTTCACAATAAACAAACTATGGCAGCAACCTATGTGTCCATGGATAAAGATGTGAGATATATATATATATATATAATATATAGCATATAATATATTATACATAATAATATATAGCATATATTATCCAGCAATGATAAAAGAATGAAATCTTGCCATTTGCAACCAGATGGATGGACCTCCATGGTATTGCAAGTGAAATAAGTGAGACAGAGAAGGACAAATACCATGTGATTTCTTAAAAAAAAGTGGACAAACAGAATAAAACATAGACTTATAGGTACAGAGAACAAATTGATGGCTGCCGGAGGGGTGGGAGGATATGTGAAAAAGGTGAAGAGAAATGAGAAGTACAAACTTCCAGTTATAAAATAAAAAAGTCACAGGATATAGGGAACAGTACAGGGACTACTGGCAATACTATTGTCATAGCTTTGTGTGGTGACAGATGGTTACTAGACATATCGTGGTGGTCACCTCATAAGGCATATAAATGTAGAATCAATATGTTGTACACTTGAAACTAATATAATATTGTATGTTAACTATGCTTTAATTTAAAAAAAGGAAAAGAAGTATCTTCCCAAACAAAAATGCAGGCACGTAATCATTTTTATTATACGATGGGGTTTAGTGTTTAAGTACTGGTGAGGTTTCAGCACACTATAATTAATATTCAATGAAACGTATTTAAAAAAAATTACCAAGTGCATATCATGTTCTTGGTTTTATGTTTAGGCAGTTATAAAGATGCATGGCACTTAATTTATTAAAAATAGAATTTATAGCATACTTAGAAGAGGTTTAATACCCAGGAGATAATTTAGAAAACAAAATTATATTAGTCCTATATCAAACATGTGGGGAATTGTGATTTATGGCAATTAGGGGAAGCATTTACCAAATATGTGCCACTTTCTTGAACTTTGAAGGAGAGAGTTTTCTTGTACATGGATAGGGAGAGAAGATTATAGGACTTTCTAAGTTGATGCAACAGCAGATGTAAAAAGATGGCATTCAGATTTTATGCTTCAGAATTTAACCCTTGAAAATAACTAATGAAGACAGAAATATTCAGGAAACCTATAAAATGGTCATATTGCATCCATATTTAAACTCAATGGAAAATGTAAATAATTCTCTAAAATCAGTTGAGTAATAATTGTGTTTTCCCAGAACTCATTAAATATCAAATTTGTTGTAGTTACTGAGGCTGGTAGGTTATAATACTAAACTTTAAAATACATGGAATTACATAAACTAAAATTGTAATATTGGTTGAGTTCTAATTCTTTTGCATAAATAAATATATTATTGATATGTTTACATGATATCACTTGTCCAAATGGAAAGTTAAAAACTAATTTACACACGTCTGAACAGTGAGTTACAGATAGAGATAGGATTCAGAAAGAGGGAACTATGGAGAAAGATAGTGAAGATTAGGCAACAAGAAAGCAGGTGGAGCTCTGAGGAATAGCATCACCATGAGAAATAATGTTTCATATTCAGTTTAAAGTTACTGCCTGTACTTTGCTGTGCTTTAATTCTCTTTAGTAATTTCCATACCCTCAATAAAAATTTGGCATTCTGAAAAACAAAAAAAACAACAACAAAAACCTATTAATAGAGGAAAAGTGCTATGCCAAACGGAGCAGGAAATTGAAGCAGCACATGACCAGGAAAAACAAAACCCGAGTCCCCTTCCCCCCAGCCTCCTTGGAAACATTAAGAAGGGGTGGGGATCTCCCACAGTACTTGGTAGAGGCACTCAGGAATGTTTCCCTGTAGCAAAGAAATAGCATCATCCCTGTAAACTGGATAATTTGTGAATTATCAGAAAGTAGAAATGGGTTAGACAAAAAAAAACACACAAAAAAAAAACAACTTAAAAAGTTACTGTACCTTTTTTACCCAAATGATTCAGCAAATAGTCTACATACAATGTCAGGGTTTTCAATAATCTTGATTACTCTCGAAATGTCTTCATATCATGAAGAGGTTAAAGAAGTTTCATGTGATATTCTGAATTTCTCTGAAAGGAATGACTATCTTGAGTTCATGGGCTTAAAGTTCTAAGGTTTCATTGCAGGTCACAAATGCACTACTAACAAATGCAACTACAGTATTTCCCTGAAAATAAGACCGGGTCTTATATGAATGTTTGCTTCATTAGGGCTTGTTTTCAGGGGATGTCTTATTTTTTTCATGTAAAAAAATCTACATTTATTCTAATACAGTCATGTCATCTTCTGGAACATCGTCATAACGTACTAAATGTGTCCATTTGGCTGAGATCTTAACTGGGGCTTATTTTCGGAGTAGGTCTTATTTTGGGGGAAACACGGTAGTTTATTATTGAATAAGATGGTTTGTAAGGGGTGCATACTAGATTTACTTTACTCATACTAAGAGAAATCACTCTCTAATATTCACAGGAAATAAGGAGAATAAGCAAGAAATGCATTCTCTACTGCTAGCAGTCCCTTCAAAGTGCATTTTTTCTTTTTTTTTTCTGTTTTTTTCTTATAGAGGATGCAGGGGTTGTCATTGCTAGAATTATTTTGCTCTCTTTTACTAAATTCTACATCTTTCCTCACAATATGTACCATGTTTCCCCAAAATAAGACCTAACCAGAAAATAAACCCTAGCATGATTTTCCAGGATGACATCGCCTGAACATAAGCCCTAATGCGTCTTTTGGAGCAAAATATTAATATAAGACCCGGTCTTATTTTTGGGGAAACACGGTGGGTACTTTGACTAAAATCCACAAATAAAAATTTTCATCCAAAATCACATCACATTTAAAAATGACTAAGACCTAGAAGTTTAAAACATAAAATATTTGGATAATTTCTAAACAATTATGTTCCCATAATAACTTAAAATATCTCTGTAACTCTGGAATACACTGTACATACAAAGGGTACGAAGTCACAGACATATACTTACATATACAATGAATAGAGCATTCTTTATTTTTCAATACTGAATTTAATTAATCTTGAGCCCTTTTCTACCTAATGGCACAAAACAATTTTTTTTTATTTTTTTTTATCATTTGTGGGTCCCTACTGTTATTTCAATCTGAACTCAGTCAAATAAGTATTTTCCCCACTTCTTCCTCCCCCGTGGGTATCATCTAAGTTCCCAAGTGTAGGACCTCTTAACTATAGTCATGACATCAGAGGGAGATGGTTGTTCTTTGTTACTGGTACCCAGGAGATGTACATTTCCTGACTGATTCTTGGTCCTCATCACCTCTCCTCACTGGTGTCTACTGAGGCATGAACTCCATGTGCCCTACACCAGAATGTCCCATGCTGCTTTCTGCCACAGCATCACCTTCCACAATGATGAGACTGTTATGTCCACTGAACCTTCATCATCTCACAAAGAATCGGATGCTCTTCTTTAATGCACTGAGGACATAGAGAATTGGGGGATTTTCTCAGAGACTGAACTCCCGTTCTAGCCATTTCTGTGTTCATGAAGGCAACTGGAAGTTACTGAAAGTCACCATGTCCCAGAACTCCCAAAGGTCTACTCTCAGACCCCCATCTTAATTTCCTCCTTCCTTGGAGCTAAGCACAGTTAGTTGGCTAATAGCTCTCTCCAGTCCTTTCTTAGAAACATTTATAAGCATCTAATACTCTTAATTCTACTCTTTTTTCAATTCTACCATGAAATTCCTCTCTCTCTCTCTCTCTCTCTCTCTCTCTCTCTCTCTCTCTCTCTCTCTGGAAAATCTCTATCTGTCTCAAATTTTCTGCTTTAAAAGTGGACTGTGATTTTGATATTATATGTAAATAATTGGCTGACTGGTTTAATGGATCCTCCTGTGAGAGCTCCTTCTTCAGTCACTAGCAGCCATCCATATAAATGTGGGTGCATAGTTAAACAAAAGAGAAAGGGACGACAAAAGTGGCAAAGAGAGCACATTTTACATCTGTTAATACTTAATGATATCCATTGAGCAACATATGTAAAGGGATATCACCAAAGGGAAATGCATATATTACAAAGGATTTTATTTGAAGTGGGGTATCTTGTCTGGTACATGTTAAAGCATCATAAAACATTCAAACTTAAATACCTGTACAAGAAATACTCCGAAACAAAATGTTGGTTGTTTTCCCAAAGTAAACAGACTCATCAGAGTTGCATTTGTTTTCCCCTTGAATGAATATTTTTCTTTTCCTCATTAGTACTCTGAAGACAAACAAAGGTTAAGAGTAAAATTTAATTCTGCCTGCTAAAAACTAAATTAACTAAACAGCTGAATTCACACAATCCCAGTTAAGAAAACTCCAGATAGATTTTATAAATCTGTTAACTGACTTGCCAATTCACTTTTGATTCACTGAGTTGACTGCTCTTCTAGTTTATAATTATTCTTCTGCACACAAATTACATTTCCCTTCTGCATGTAGGTTATATTCATTTGCAGTGTTCAATTAGAACGTTATTACTAGATGTATGTGCATCTCAGAACAAAGTAGAATTCAGCATTGAACTGCTAAACCATTGAACTGCAAGTTTTAAAAGACAAAACCAATCTCATATTTAAGGACCAATGAATTGAGTTGCAATCAGTAATAAGAGGTCAGTCCTTAAGTACCTTATGAATTCTAACTTTTCTATTTATAATAAATATTATTTCTATGTTGTGTGCTATGAAGACCAATAACTACAGTTGTTCTTTAGTCCCCATTCCACCTTATCTGCACAAGGATATCCCTCTAGAAATTCTCTCCTCTCTCATCTGAAAAATGTTTGTTTTTTGTATTTCCAGAATTATTGCTATCAGGAAACACATGGTGTGATTTCCCTTAAAAATAAAACTCTCATAATCTTACACATTCCTCCAACTATCAGCTTGTTTCTCTGTTCCCCTTTATAAAAAGCTTCTTGAAAACATTGTTCACATTTTATATCAGCAATTTCTCTCTTCCCATTTCTCTCTAACCCATTCCAATTAGTCAAGGACCTCTACCATCCAATTAGACTGCTTTCATCAAGACCAACAGTGAACCTACGTAGCAGAATCCAGAGACTAATTCTCAGTTCTTAACTTATTGCCCGGTCAGTACCATTTTCTTCCCAAATAGATCACCTTCTTCTACTCTTTCCTAGTTGGCTTTCCAAGACCCAGACACTTTTGGTGTCCCTGCTCCCTCACTGGTTGCTCCTTCTCTGTCTATTTAGATGTTTCTCTTCACCTTCTCAACTTAAAACACAAAGTGCCCTAAATGCTTAGTTTTGGAACTCTTCTCTTTTTACACTCATTCTCTAGGTTAGTGGTTGTTATGTACTGAATTGTGTACCCATTCCCACCAAATTTTATGTTGAAGACCTAAGCCCCGATGTGATGAGGTGTTTGGAGATGGAGCCTTTGGGGAGGCAATTAGGGTTAAATGAATTCATAAGGGTGGGGCCCTAATTTGATGGGATTATAAAGGGAGTGAATGGCACCAGAGAGCTCTCTTTGCACACACAGGGAAAAAGGCCATGGGAAGACATAGCGAGAGGTGGCCAGCTAAAAGCCAAGAAGTGAGGCTTCACAGAAATTGACCTTGATATTAGGCTTGTAGCCTTCAGAACTGTGAGAAAATAAACGTATATTGTGAAAGCCATCCGATCTATGGTATTTCATTATGGGAGAAATAGTACAATGTTTCTCAAACTTTAGCTGTGCCAGTCAACATCTCTTGGAAGACGTGAAAAAGCACAAAATGCTGGGATTCACTCCTTGGAGTTTTTGATTCAGTAGGTCTGATGTGGGCCCAAGAAATTGCCTCTCTAACAAGTTCCAAAGTAATGCTGATGCTGCTGGTTCTGGGACCACATTTTGAGACCCACTGCTCTAGGTATTTTATTAGGCCATGACTTTAAATTTAACAATATGCTCAGGATTTTCCTTGTACATCTAAAGACAAGAGTTCTTCTCTCAAGTCCAGATTCATATATCCAGCTGCCTAGTTGACTACTCCATTTAAATGTCCAGTATTTATCTCAAGCATAATGTATCCTAAACTGAGCTCCCAATATTCCCCTCAAACCTGCTTCACCAGTGTTCTTCACCATCTTAGTAAATGTCAGTCCCATTGGTCTAATGTCCAAAACAAAAACTTTGAAAACATACTTAAGTTCTTTCTTTATCTTATATCATATATTTGCTCCATTTGCAAATTTCATCAGGTATTTCTTCAACCTACATCTACAGTGTGATGATTTCTCACAACTTCTATCATTCATTCATGTGCAAAACACTATCTTCTCTCACCTCGATTGTTGCATTGGCTTTCAAACTGTTTTTCTTGCTTCAGCCCTTGTTACTCTTTACCCCACCCAGTTGTCATTCATGAGAGATAGCTCAAAAACATTAGTCAAATTATACTACTCTTCTGTATCACATCCTTTGATTATTTCTCTTCTCACTCAAAGTCAATGTCCTTACAATGGCCCTAGAACCTACACAGTTTTATGCCATGATATTTTCTCTTGCAACTTGAACAGTTTACTCACTCAGTTCTTATATTTATGGAGGCTAGAAGTCCAAGATCAAGGTGTTGGCGGGTTTGGCTTCCTCTGAGGCCTCTCTGTTTGACTTGCAGATGGCTGTGTCCTCACATGGTTCTTTTTGTATGCATGTACACTCCTGGTGTCTCTTCCTCTTATTAGAAGGACACTAACCTTATTGGACTAGGGCTCCACCCTTATGATATTATTTAAAAATCCTTAATTACTTCTCCAAGACCCTATCTCCAAATACAATCACATTCCATCATCAACTCTAATGTTCGAAGTGTCATCGAAATATCACCTAAAATATGTAACTCAAGATATGATTCATCCTGGGGCAAAATTACTCTTCAGCTATGAACCTAGAAAGCAGACAAGTTATGTGTTTATAAAATACAGTTGATAGACAGACATTGAATAGATATTCCCATTGTAAAGGGGAGAAATAAGAGAGAAAGAAAAAATTGTAAGGGGTCCCAAGCAAATTTGAAACTTAGTAAGGCAAATTCCATCAGATTTTAAAGCTTTAGAATAATCCTTTTTGGCTCAATGCTCTGCCCTCTGGGCCCACTGGACTAACTATGATCCCACCTTGAATCACCCTCTCAGCCTCAGGTGGTGGCCTTGTCCCTAGTCACTGGGTGGCAACATCGGGCTCACTGAAACCTAGAAGAGGATGGCCTCCTTCCTTGGATCTATAACCTTGGGATAGGCATACCCTTGATGGGAATGGCATCCCTGTCAATCTCTGAAAAGGCTTCAGGATCATTCTTCCCTATACTTACAGGATAACACATGCTTATAGCCAGATCTCTCTATTGTCCCATCCTGTAGAATCTCAGAAGTTCAACGGCCTCCCTTCATTTTGTCCTGTCACCATTTACCTTATTCTAAGCTGGCAGTGTTTCTGATAATATATCCCCATATCTATTCCTGGTTTCTACTGAAATGTCTCTTTATAGCCGTAAGTCATACCCATAATCTTCTATCAAATGGGTTTCCAGCCACACTCCTGGTGCTCTCTCCAGAACACTTTCTTATTTTTTTCAAATTTGGATAAGGTGTCAATTTTCTAAATCTTCCCATTCTGGTTCTTTTGCACTTTACAAATTTCTTCAATCTCTCTCCTTTTGCATTTTACTATAAGAAGCAAGGAGAAAGCAGACCACATCTTTAATATTATACTTTGCTAAAAAAATTCTCCTCAACAAAATATCCAAGTTTATCAATTTACCTTCTACTTTTTACAAAACGCTAGAACACAAATCAACTAAGTTCTTCACCATTTTATAACAAGGATCACTTTTCCTCCAGTTTCCAGTAACACGGTCTTCATTTCTATCTGAGACAACACCGGAATCACTTTTACTGTTCATATTTCTAATTACCAATTCTTTAACGCAATCCAGGCTTTTCCTAGTATGCACCTCAAAACTCTTTCAGCCTCTAACTAGTTCCAAAGTCTCTTTTGGTATTTAATACAGCAGCACCTCACTTCACGCTCCTAAAAATCTATGTTAGTCAGGATTCTTCAGAGAAACAGAATCAATACAATGCTGATGTATTTCGAAAGAGATTAATTTTCTAAATTAAATGGAGGCTGCCAAGTCTAAAATTTGCATATGAGCTGGCAGGCTAGAGACCCAGGAAAGAGCCAATACTGCAGTTCAAGTCTGAAGGTCAAAGAACCAATATTATAGTTCAAGTTTGAAGGTTGTCTGCTGCAGAATTTTCTTTTGCTCAGAGTAAGTCAGTCTTTTGTGCTATTCAGGACTTCAACTGATTGAATGAAACCAACCTACATTATGGAGGTCAATTTGCTGTACTCAAAATCCACTGATTTAACGTTAATCTCAAATAAAAACACCCTCACAGAAACATACAGAATAATGTTTGACAACATAGCTGGACATCAAAACCCAACTAAGTTGACACATAAAATTAACCATCAGAATATACAAACATATCAAAATAAGGAAGGGATATTAATAACTCTTATAGTCTTTGTTTCTGCAACCGATCATGTGTTTGTAGTCAATATTTATAACTGTGTTTTCTCACTACCCATCACACCAATCAAATAATAGTCTTTGGGGATGATACTGGTGCTGAGGCATAAGTATTTTTAGAACCTTCTCCAGGTGATTCTAATGTATCACCAGGTTAGAGAATCACTGAGTAAGGAAAGAAACATTGTTTCTTTTGGAGCTCTTAACTCCTGCCAATGACTTTTTGCTTTACTTTGGAGTTGGGAGAGTATGGTAAAGAATTTAAAAAGACTTCTCTTCCCTTAAATAGACATAGAATTTTCCTTTATTGCAGGATGTAAGGAGGGCTATGGCATTTTTGTTGGGTTACTTCAAGACATGGATTATTTACTATGGATAGGGGATAGGAAACTTAAATCTGAAGCTTGGAATGAAAGAAATGCCCACTGGAAAGCCCTCTACTTGGGAATAATCTTCTGAAATCCAAGGAAAAGTCCTGGTAACTGAATATTTAACCTCTTCCCTCCTACAGGTAGCTATTCTTTAAAACTATCTTATTTCTTCAGTCAAAAATGTATGTGTACCTGCAGAGTTGGAAAAGGGGTGTCTGGCTCTAGGAAGTGAAGGGTTCCTGGAAGTGTATAGATTATGTCTTAAAACACATTGTGATAATCAAGAGAACCAGAGCTTCCTGGGTCTTTCCCAGGAATAAGTCCCTAGGAATAAGTCCCTCTTTCTTGAAAATAAGAGAAAGGAGAGAGAGATTAGAAGTAACACCAAAGTCTGTCTATAAATCTAGTCTACATTACATATAGTGTCCCTTGGAAAGGAGGAAAGAAAGGACACTGGAAATATATGAGTTACCTACATTTTAAGATTTGTTCAAAATGCTTTAGTCTATAAAACTAAAAATGTATAATGAATCAGATATTAATTTTTAAATTATACTAATAAGTCAAAAAGACATAAATCCCATGCACTTTCCCAAGCTGGTTTAAATTTACATATTTCTTTATTTTTAATAAAGAGTTAACCTGATTCTGTGAGTTCATCTTTTTTAGATTCCACATGTAAGTGAGATTACCGTGTTTGTCTTGCTCTGTCTGACTTATTTTGCTTAGCAGAATGCCCTCAAAGTTGGCTCATTCTGTTGAAAATGGCAGGATTTCCTTCTTTCTCATTGCTGAATAATATTATATATATGAAAAAATATTTTCTTTTTTTTCTTTTCTGAAAAAAAAAGAAAAGAGTTAACCTGATGCATTTATCACTATACCATCATAGTGAATCAAGCTGATGCATCACTTTCAATGGGCAAATAATTCTGAAAGTACTTTCCATAGAATGGGCAAAGGACATATCTTTCCCTACTTTCCCTTTTTCCCTTCCTTCTTTTTTATAAAAAAATCTGGACCATATTTAACTGAAAAAACATTATTTCCATGAGGTCTCTAGGGAAGATATATCTAGTGGTTAAAATGCACTTAAACCTATAGTTCTTTTTTTTATATCAAACTTCTTTCAGTGAACATATGTAACTGTCTTATCTTCATCACTCACAAAATTTAATCCACGTGTAGACGAAAACACCCAGAAATTCCCTTTTCCTTAAACATGAAATGACACTTTTTCAATGTTGTTTTTTGTCGTTACTCTAAATAGGGCTGTAAGAAAGCTGCATGCGTATTAAAGTTTTTCATGATGCGTTTCAATACCACTCAGCAAATTCAATGTTGGAAGAGGAATTTTTTTCTATAATGATCTTCCATCATGCTTGGTTATCTTAATTTATTTAGAGACAAATTTATTAGCCTTGTTGGGAGAAATTGTAGTTTGCTTAGTAGCAAATTATTCTCTGGTCAGGTATTCGTGGGATGCTTCCTGCAGCAGTAATGGGGTTATTAACTGTGCCTTGAGATGCCAGTGCCACGGTCATGGTAACCATCTGAGGGAGCCATTGCTGGGCCTGGGAGATTGTTACCTAATTATAAAACCCCACTTGCTTCTATAAGAAAGGCTAACTCTAAGTATTAGTTTATCACTCCCCTGTCAACTCTTACGTGATGCTCACTCCCATGTTTCAGTTTCTGATAGACATAAATATTCTCTGGCAATCCTAATCTTTTCATTTCATTCTTTGATAAAGACCCACATTTAGGCATTGGATTAATATGTCACTCTTCTCACATTTTTTTTATGATGATGATGCATAAGTTTATTGAAATTCTCAAAAGGAAAGTACTGTACGTAAGCATAGTGCAGTGTATATGTGCTTTTTCTTAATTCCCTTTGCTCTCAACTTCTCAGGCAGATTCCATAGTTTTGGTTAGCTTCCGTTTACATCTTCTCCGCTTTCTTTACATCCTCCTCTCATTTTGGCCACATGTACTAAGAGTGCAGTGGTTTGGACTACAGAGCTAGGATATTATGACACGGGGTACCTTTAAGACACACTCTTTCCCCTGAGGAACACCTTCTCCAGTGTGATATGCAGAAGAGGGGAAGGCAACGAATGCACACATGCCCAGGGACAAAGGTTGTTCACAGCAGGACTTAGTACAAATTAGAAAAAGGCCCCCCTCTGAGTAGGTATAGCCCATTGCCAGAACACATGCCTTACTGAGCAGAGCCCAGGCTGGATAGCAACCTCCTTTCACTCCCATGTCTGGATGTATCTTATGCATATCCCAGCCTGCACAGCTTCATGGGGCATCCTGGTGGATGAACACATAAAAATGTTGGCAACAGTGACCAGCAATTGTTAGACACCAAACACAGAGAAAAGTCAATATTCATGATCATTTAAACCATCAACATGACCCTGTTCATCTCACTAATATTTTAATGTGCATTTCAGTAAGTTTTCATGAAATTTCATTTCACTTCCAATATTATTAGAGATGCTCTAGGAGCTGTGAAATACGAGTTTCATCTAGAAAAGATACTGTTTTATTCATCTTTCAGTAAAAATATATGCACTCTAAAAGCCAACATTAGCTTAAAGAGATTGACAACTTTTGATACTCGTCCATCTTAGCAAAGTTAAGATTAACTGATGCATCTCATTTGTAATTTAGTACATGTTAAAGTTTCTGAATTTATCTGAAAATCTGGAAGGTAAAAGACCATCTTTATTTTGGGAATCTCCAAGAGCATTACATTACCAGGCAAAAATAATGCCAATTTAGACGGGGGTATTTTATCAGCTCTGTGGACAAACATTAATCCTCCATTGGTGCTGATGATTTTACTATTAAAAATTCAATCCTTAGGTCCTTTCTTATCATTTTTAAATTTTTTTTTCATTTTTCAATTACAGTTGACACACAATATTATACTAATTTCAGGTGTACGACATAGTGATTAGACATTTATATAACTTGTGAAGTGATCGCCCCGATAGATGTAGTGTTGGGTCATTTATTTTCTAAGGCGTGCCTTTTCAAAATTTGACTTAAGATGGGTAGAGAGCAAATTAAGAATCTAACTTTTTAGTGAGTAAATATTTGATCAGATATTATAACCTGATAATTTGGGAACTAGATTAATCATGTTCTTTAAGACTGAAAAAAAGGAAACATGGTTAGAAAGACAAGACTTAGAATATTGCATTCACAATTACCCTACATGTAAATATTGCCAAAAAGTAGCTTTGTCTTGGTCATGTTTTCTCCTTTATATGTTGCAAAAATACCTTCCTTTGTGTAGCTGTCTGTATAGCCTTCCAAGTTCAGTGCAAACAGTCCATTGAGTAAGACGGCCTGGAAGTCTGGGAAATCCAAATGGTGACAGGAGGAACAAGTTACTAATATCCTGGCCAATGGAGAATCAAGTATAAGCTCATTTATTCTCCTTATTAAAGAGATAAAGTTTAAGGCAGACAAAAAAAAAGTTTGGGCCTACTTTCTCTAAGTTGGTGCAATGCATCGAAATTAGCCTTCTTAAGGCCCTTTCTGTGATATATACGTTAGCATATTGCATCTACATAAACATAGCATTAATTACAGAACCAGCACACACAAACATGACAGGCTCAAATTCACCTTGATGTCAACTAGGGAACTGTAGGCTTGCTTATGTTTGAGAAGAAATTCTTTCCATTATTAGCCATTTTCAAAGATATTGATCTGTGTTCCATGCAGTAGTGAGTGTCCGAGGATATTATTATTGTACCTTAGATTCATTCTCAGAAATCACTAGCCCAGGAGAGTGAACAGAAAAGAAAAATAGAAAATGAAAGGGAACAGAATTAAAGGAACATCAAATAACCGGTGTTTAGACAGACTGCAGAGATTTTGATTAAACATAAGGCAGTGATGGGCAAAGAGGTGACCTTGTAACCACCATGTAGAGAGATAACTATCAGAAGACACACTGCAAATGGAGTCCTATAATCTGGAAAACAAAAGACTATCTTCACAAGGGGAATCTCCAACTTCACCAATCAAGCATAATATCAATTTATGGCATTTGGATAGTCTAAAATTAAGAGCCTTAAAAGAAAGAAGATAAAAACCGTATCAAAACCCTACTACTTATTTATTTATTTATTTACTTACTTATTTATTTGTTTGTTTGTTTATATTTCAGAATATGGAAGTAAAGTTGTACAACTCTTTTAACACTTTTATCACTTCCCAGTGATGACAACCTGTTAATGGACAAGACTCCGGAGTGTGATAAGTCCTCAGGGCAAGGCAAACATGCATTCATTCTAGCGGATTGCAAATTAATCAACAATGCAAAAACTCAGATTTTCCAAACGGTATTCTCCTTCGCCCGTATTTGGAGGGTGAGAGTTAATTCTCCATGTAACCATTTGTGGAACAGAGTGTTATCCTGTACTTCAGGTCAGGTTTTCTGGGAAACATTCTTCCACTGAGTTTAGCTATGGAAAGCTTATTGGGAAGTGCTGTTGAGATCAGCTCCACCTCAGAAGAGAAGGGAAGGAAAGGGAATGCAGCCTGACTGGGTAGAGGGGAGGTTGAACTCTGACGCAGTCTTAACGGAAGTCTCGGCCAAACCAATAGGAAGCTCTGACGCTAAGATGAGCCTTCAGAGTTGGGTGGGGGATGGCGGCAGTCAGGACTTTGTACACTCACCTCAATCATTTACGGGATACAGGCTGTCCTGGGAAGGAGGGTATAACTTGAGCGAAGTGAACCTTCTCAGCAGAAGGAATCCTGAGGGCTGGTGCTGGCAGCACTCTCCTCAAAGAGGATGGGGGTAGGGAGTCAAAGGCTTCACTCCTGAGTAGGAGTCTGTGTAGCACATCAGATCATCTGGCTACCGGAATATGAAAGTTAGTAAGAAATAATTTCATTTATGAGCAATTTTTTTACTCATGTTCTTTATAGGAATTTCAATCTTATTGAAGTATCTAAAATAACATGTTTAATGTCACTTTAGCTTGAAATACTGCTAGGAGAGAATAGCAATTAATATGACATTGACTGCAAGGAACAAAACACTCATCTCAAACTGGCTCAAATATTTAGGAGATGTATTGATTTACATAACTGGAAATAATAAAAGGTGGAGTTCTGGACTAACTTAACCTAATAATCCAATTCCATTTCCCTGTTCTTCCCTTTGCTGTATTCTTCTTGGTGGAGCTGGGATTTTTGTTGTTTGTTTGTTTGTTTGTTTGTTTGTTTGTTTCAATCCCTGTAGCAAACTTGGTTTCACATTTACTCATAAAATCATCCCATGGGAGACTGTCTCTTACTAAAGCTATGGTTCGTGGTGAAAGACTTGGGTCTGGATTTTATCCTAAACGCAATGGGAACCATCAGAGAGTTTTTTGTTTTTGTTTTTTAACTAAATTTTTATTTAAGTAAATATATTAGTCTTATAACTAGAATAAATTCAGTACTTAGGACACAGATACAGATTTTAAGTTTCAAATGTCTGCAAATGGGAGATATATTATGCTGTTCATATTAAAACTAGATAAACAACAATGAAAAACTATCCTTACACTTTCTAAAACAGAATTTACTCATGAAATTCACTCCTAAATAAACTATTATACATTTATAAAACTATCCTGTGGATTATAATTCTGGTTACACTTCCATTTGAGCAATTTTGCAATCACTTATTGACAGCTGCAAAACGAAATGAGAAAATTCATACTTTAGATGACAGACAAAAATTTATCTGTTTATGGATCAAGAAAAAAGACTCGTTAAATAGCAACAACAAAAATACTGTGCTTAAACCATCTAGAAATCAAGTGGAAACAATTTATTAACAAGATTACATTTACGTAATGTACATTCATTTAAAAAAAACAATTCCAAGAATTATAATCCTGTGAAGTTTCCATTTCAACTATAGTATAATTACTTAACTAATAACAAGAAAACCAAAACAGAAAAAGTTCTATATTATTTTAGGAGACCAAAAAAAAATGTTCTGTGTATCTCAATTATTTTAATACATTTGTTAACCCCAAAAATACGCAAAGTTCAAGTATGATTAAATGGAAGTAGTTAAATCATACACTTCACGATGACATCACCTGTGAACCATAATTCTATCAATCTTTCATTTGAGTAAATTACTCTTTACTAATAGCAATAAAGTGAAAAAAAGGAAGGAAAAAAAAACTCTAGGGATGGAAGGAGACCTGCCTCTGGGTGGTGAACACACGATATATAGATGATGTCTTACAGAATTGTACACTTGAAACCTATGTAACTTTATGAACCATTGTCACGCCAATAAACTTTAATTTTAAAAAAAAAGAAAAAATTTAGCAGCACACACACACACACACAAAGAAAAGAAAAACAAAAAGCATCTTGCTAAGGTTCTGGAAGCAGACTCATTAGAAGGATAGATAACATGGAGAGTGACTCATGTCTATTATCAGACTGTGTAGACAGAAGTCTGAATCCAGTGCTTGGATTCACTGTCTCTTATCATCAGTGAAAATGTGATGGGCTAGGGAAGCCCCATGGGAGAGAGAATTCTGGAGAAGTTCTGCCCTTGCTTTCCAGAAAAGGGGAAAGGGTAGGGAGCCTCTTGCCAGGGACTCCTCTGTGACATCTGACTTCTGACTGGAGGATTATGTTAAGCATCAGAGCCTGTGCCATTCTAATGGGATAAGTGAATTTTAAAAAGGTCCAAAGATTCTTTCAGTGCAAGGAGCATCAGGACAATCTCTGACTTTTGGAGGATCTAATGTATCAGAACAGAGTTGCATCAGATGGAGGGATCCTTTTCCTGGGTCATGGTGCCGTTGGGTGTCATTTGCTCTATATTAAACACCAAACCCTGGATGGCCTGGCGCTATCACAGCCTGATTTTCCTTCTTCCTTAGGAATCAGTTTATCCAGAGTGTTCCTGGTGGTCTTCTCAGGCCTCTCTGCCAAATGTCACACTGGGAAAATCTGGATCATAACTAGGACTTAAGAGCACACGTTGAAATGTTCACATTTAAGTTTTTCCTCAACTAAGACTTGTCTTAAGTTTGCTTGTTTTCCTTAGATTATCAAGGTTTCTCTTAACCATTGGAACTCTCAACCAGGTTTTTTGTGTATATCTCTCATATGAAATAAGCTGGCATTGATAATTGCCAGTGATTATTTTCAATTTTTCTAGGAAATTATGACTTGTATTTTTATAGGTGCCCAATTCTTCACGAGCTTGGGTGATCTATTCAATTGTTTTGGAAAATGTTCCTCCTTTTATAGTAAATTTCCTCTAAATTAAATCTTTAATAAAAATTAATTTCTTTTTCTTAATACAGTCTAGAAAAGATGGGGTGTTTTTCCTGGAACTTTTGCCCTCACTTTCTATCTGTTTTTTTCTGACTGCAGCTAGGTTTTTCTCACTTTGCAAAATTTTAATATGATCTCGGAGCGTATTGACTATACTATTCTCAGCTAATTTAGTATATATTTGTTTTTGTTTTTTTTTAATTAAGAAAGTGTATTTGTTTCCTATTGCTGCCATGAAAAATTATCATAAATGCAGTGGCTTAACATAACACAAATGTATTATCTTGCAGTTCTGGACATCAGATGTCCAAAATCAATTCAGGCTACAATCAACATTAGCTATCAACAGGCTGTGTTCTTTCTGGATGTCACGCCCTGGGAGATGAGGGTTGTGGGGAGGGAGCTGTTCTTAATTCTTCCTATGTATTTTGAAGATTGTTTTTGGTTGCAGCTACTTGAAATTGGAAGTGTTTTGATGCACCTTTTAAAGAATGGATGTTTCTTGTTACATTCCTCATCAGCACAACTTAGTCCAATGATTTAGCTTTCTCTTCTTTCAGTCCTTTTTCTAAAAGTCTTTATTTTAAGTCCAAGTAAAGAGCTTTCCAGGTCTTTATTCCTCCTAGTTTTTGTATTTCTGATGTCTTCTCAAATCTGGCTTTCATTAGCATTGATTCAAGGCTTCCAAATAATTTTGTATGAGTCTAAAGATAATACTGTCTTTCTGTTAGAAGGACAGAAACACCAGTGGCTAGTTCTTTGTCACTACTTGCATAAAGTAAGATTCTAATAATTAGAAATTCTACATTCTACTATAACTAAAAACACCATCAAATTTTACAACAATCCGTAGGATCTGGGCCTGGTCTAATGTCCCCCATCAGCACTGCCACCACTTGACTCATTGTCTCAGTGACCCAGAACATGGCAACCACGAGCAGAATTTCCACAGCCTCCGAGGACTTGGCTGAGCTCTGTCAGGTTCCAGAACCCTGCTGGCCATCAGAGACCACAGAGAACCCTGTGGCATTACTCCCTGAACCACACCAGTACATGACCACCAGGGCAGACCTCCGTGGAGCTGGGGTAAGAGGGACATCATTATAGTAGAATAGAACCTCCCACACTTCCTCACATGGTGACAACCAGACTTGGGACCTTAAGGTCCTAAGGGCATGCAGAGGCTTCCTGGAGCTCTGGCCGACCCAGCCCTTCTTGCTGACCCCCAAGGACTCTGGTAATCAATGTCTTGTACTTGTAACTGATTTAGGAGTCACTGGTTCACAGGCTCCATGGAAGAAGAATTGTAGGCCTCCAACTTTATAATGTTGTAGCTTCTCTTGAATAAAACTTCATTCTGTGGCCTGCGACCTCATCCCACCCACAAAGCTCATAGAAAACCTGCATCTCTCAGTGCAGTCTCCTTGATTTGTTTTTTGTTCTTTCTTAAAAGGATAGAGGAAGTGGTACAGGATGGGAGGGGTCCTACAAAATGATTCAACAGTGCTGTGCTGGAGTAGGCTAGTGAGAATCAACTGTGTATATTTTTTTCCCATCTCCATGTTAGATCTTCTATGGTTTGAAATAGGTCATAGTAGTAGCATTTACACCACAGATATCAACAAGCACAACAAATCAAGTTGTGTTTTATTTGTTTAGGTTTTTCTGGACAGCCAGTTTGGTCATTATTTTCAAGCACATTCCACCTCAGAATTTCTAAGTCTCGGCTATGTCCTTCATCTATCTCGGGGCTTACTCTGCCCACCCTCGTGTCTTTGCTCTGTTAAGCATTCAGCATGGTCACCGCAGTCAGGCCCACTGCATTTCGTCGCTTTGCTTCTTTTCACATCTCCTATGGGGAGCACAATAGAAGTTCTGACTGACTTTCACTGATACAGTCCCTTGCTCTCTTTCTAAGTATACCCATACTCATTCCTGTCCAACTGAAGTTTTCCCAAAATAGTACATCTTTCACCACTGCTCTAAGTCTATCTTTTCTCAGAGTTCAAAACAGAAAAGAGAACAAGAGAATCTTTGTAGCTTTATTTTTCTTGAGTTTGTACTTATTTTTTCTGTCTTTCACACTTGCATTTAATCTAGGTAATAGGAGAGTAAAATTAATCTCCCTTTCCTTTTTTCTATACTAAATTTTGGAGGCTTTCTCTTCTAGATCAGAGGCCATGGTCTCCTTCAACTTTCTGGATTTGTGTTACTCTACATCATATGTCTTGACTTTCTTCATCTCTCCTATAGAATTTACACATAATCTCAATGTGAAGAATCAACCAGTTCTAATCTTAACATAGAAAGTGACAGGGATACTGACCTTAAAATGGTTCCCTGCCATGTGGAATGGAGCTAAAATGGTGGCCCCAGCAGAGACAGAAGTCCCCAGCCTAAGCCTCAGACCACTTCCGCATAACCCCCTCCAAGCCACACCTTAAGCCAATCACCAGATGACACCTACCCCTTCCCCAACTCAAGGAAGTCCCCAACCCATAAAAACCTGCTCAAAACCTTCCGAGAGGTCAGTCTTTTGGGAAGGATCCCGCTGAGCCCGCCGGCGTAATAAAGCTGTGTTCTCCCTGATCTCTGCGTGCCGCTTGAGTTCTTGGTCCTTTCCATTTTTCTGCCACAAAAGGATGGTTTTAAAATGTGGGAAAATGCATGCCATACGTTCAAGGGGGTGAGCTTTGAGACTAAGGGCTAATGCATGACTCCTTTTTCCTAAGCAGCATTTGCTCTCTCCTTCCCTGAGACAAGAAATTTTATGGTTTAGCCTTAATGTAGAAGAACTGAGGAGAAATATAGTTTATAGGGGAATTAAAAGCATAAAGGTTAAATATTTTGAAGATATTATCTCTGTTGCAGTTTCATTATTCTTACTGAAAAAAAATGAGAAAAAAGAGCGTTCTATCTCAACAAAATACCAGAAATGTATATGATTTTATATATTTTGATTTTTAAGAACTGAAAAAAACAACTTATTTATATATTTCTATGGTGCACAGCTTTTAAATGTAAAAGTATGAAATGAGTCCTGAGTGTCCCAGAAATGTCAAAAAGTAAAATAATGAAAGTTTAGGTAAAGAAGTATCCGTTTCACAAGGCAAACTCTTGTGTTGAAAAATGTGTTATACAAAATATTTTATCCACTAAAATGAGCAGAAAATACATTGTAAATATTGTTCATCATGGGTGTATTTTTAAAATAGTGTAATTAATATGATGTGGCTACATAAGCCTCCAAAAATGACTAAAACCTGTTCTTTAACTTATGACTAAAATATATACATAAAAGGAAAACTAAGCCATATTCTGATTATTACATTTGAAATAGCCAGTTCTCCCTCAACACCGCTAACCAGGCCAATCACTAAGAGAAATTTCAGAATACTTTCTCATTCTAATTCAACTTCTCCAGTGTCTGCAGAATGATCTTTCCAAATCATCATTCTGATCATGCCATTATAACTTTGCTTAGTGTGGCTTTCTAAATCTCTTACAATTACCTCAAACCCACCTACCTCATTTTTATCTATTTTCTTTCTCATCTATGCATCTTTTAATTCAAACACATTGATCTAGTTTTTATATTCGATAGTTTCAAGCTTCCTAGTTGCTTATTTGAGCTGTATCCCATAAGGCAGAGATCAGCAAGGTACATTTCAGATGTAAATACCTCAGGTTAGATATATACTATATGTCTTCCTACAATGGATTGGTCTAGGAGTAAAAACGAATCCAAGACCAATCAGATGCTTTCTTCTAGAATTTTGAACTGAGATTAATGCTGCCTAACTCAGCTGGTGCTCCAGAATGTAGGAAGTACAAACGTGAGAACTGTAAAATAAGCAACTTGCTACTAACTGCCTATCGACTGAAAATTTGAGTTGGTCTCCAGAGAAAGATGATGGATATGTACCAAAAACATTAGAGACAAGAGACCATTAAAGCCATCAGAGTTTATCTGTCTGGTCTCAGGGTCTTTCCCACATTGCTATATTTCTGTTCTTGGGTTTTGAGGCACACTCCTATGTTCTCAAATAAATCTTTCTTGTCTCGAAGCTAATTTTAGATGGTTTTTACTGCTTATTACCCTAAAACCTTCACAGATACATATTTTTATGAGGAATTAAGGATGAAGTAGACATTGACAATTTTGGAATATATGTAAATTTCACATGCCTCAAGATTACCCACTAAGATTTTGATAGAATTAGACCATAATTTATTTCCAATATCTTCATGACTGTTTCCATTTTCAAATTATCTAGTGCAATCCTTATTGATGTGTGTTAATGATTTGCTGTTTTGCTAAGGTGTCACTGGCAATTGATTTCTCATTCCTCAGCATCGTTGGCATATAGTTATTTTTGCCAAATAAATAAGAACAGAAATAATGTGCATCACTTTCAAGATATAACCTATACACAGTGGGGCTTTTCTATGATCTGTTTTTCCTCTCTGCCTGGCTACATGCAGAGGACCTCCTAGAAATAGGTACAGGCAAAGCCACAAATTGGAAATGCCGCATAGAAGACCACCTGCCAGACCAGAAACATATTATTCGGCCGATATCTACGAAGTGTACTTCTAATATATGAAATATAAGATAGTAAAATGTGGTGATTCATTTGTTATTATGAAATTTACTGCACTGTAGTAAACCAAACCCAAATATTTATGTGCTTGTCTTAGAGAAGTAAATGATATCAATCCAGAGTAGAAGAAATTACAGTTGTCTCTTCTGGCTTCCAAGTCGTTGTAGGATGACCCTTATTTAAGATTGTTACAGGGAGATATGTGGTGAGAAAGCAGGTATAGAAAAATATAAGTTGAATATAAGTTGAATAAGTGCCAAATACCTTACTTAACAACCTTGCTGCAACTGTGCTATTAGAAATTAATGAGTTTTAGTTAAGACTTTCTCCCATGAAAGTACATGTTATTAGATTTTAACACCTGGTGTGTCCTTTATCCATGGCTTTAAAATGTAGCTTTCTGTTCTCACAACAAAAGAAAATGACAACAAAAGTTGATTTTAATTTTTGGTGAAAAGGAAACATAGGATTGGAAAATAGATTCACTGCCTGGTTAGGGGATCTTATCCTTAGTAGTGTGTCACCTAATGGGGATCTGAGAGATTGGCAGTTCTGACATTTGTGTTAGGAGGGATTTTAAAATGAGGGAGAAAAAAAAATAAACTTTAAAGTTGGAGAAATGATAACGGAAAACTTACATTCTGGATATTTTTTCCTAAATATGGCCTAATTTAGAGCCATCAAAATAAATCTTTTATTTTAAATAGAAAAAGTAGAAAACTCTTTTTAGGTACCTTTTCCCCATTTAATTTTGTCTTTTAAATATTACTTGATCTTTTTGCATATTACTTGAAATTGAAACATTTCAAGACATGTTTGAATATACAGTGGGAAAGTAGCATTTTATGTTAAACAGTATATGATGACAATATAAAAAATATAAATGAAAGAAATATAAAATCTTCCTAAAACATTTTTAGAAATTTTTATTCATTCTTAAAATAATCTGCTGAATTATTTTAATGAATATTTCAATGCAATTTTTTATTGTATGAAAATTACCTTTTTATGACATTTTATTACAATTATTACATTAATTAAGGTTGGATGTGTAAAAACACATCATTATACTTTTGCTTTTGTATTATATATAGGGTTTTAATTACAATTTTTTTCTCTCTGATGGTAAATTGTACTAAGAAATAATTTTAATCATTTAATTAAAACAAATCCAATGAAAGCACAAGTAGAATTTGTGGGTCTCATAGGCATTGGTTAAACCTTATACACATCTTTGGCCATGAGAAGAAATATAGGTTCTTTTACAGAGATCAAAAATAAAACTGGCAGCATAAAATAGTCTAGGAAAGGGAAATAACAATATCTACTAAATAAATAAAAAGTCAACATCTGCCAAGTCTATCAATTACATCTTGATTAAGTGATTTAATGATTAAGGTAAATTTATACTTCTGAAAAAAGAACCTACCAAATCAAGAAAATGGTTAGATAAAAGAATTTTCAGCTAAATATATAATACAAGGTATATATAGTTATTGCAGAGCAATTTTTCCATGCATTCTTTCTTTCCTAATCTTTGTCAAGTATTTGAAACTGATATCCATGTTGTTCATTATTCCTCCTCATCAAATTATAAATTCTTACATGCACCTTGCGGTTGGTTTGGAAAAATGAAATTGAACTAAATAGAAAATGAAACTGGATTTACATATTTTCCCTCTTTTCTCTATCTTTTCCGGGCATGCCGTGATGATTTGGGTCTTGACATAGCAGTCACTAATAAATACTTTTGAAAGAGTCAGAAATAAAATAGTGCACATTGGAATTATCATATTAGCTTGGACATGGACTTCCTTTGTGACAGAAGTCAAGAAATTTAACCTTTTTGATTATCAGGTTTTTTTATTTTAAATGGAGATAATTTTTCTACCATATCTTAAGTGTTGTTATAAAACTAAAAAGAGATAGTGTTATATAAAAGCATTTTGAACATAACTATTTTTCACCCATTATGCTTTAAAGTTTAAAGTAAATACACTTTCCATTTCTTTTCCCTCCTGAAACTGTCTCAGGAGTCTAGAAAAAAAAAATGAAAAAGAAAAAAAGAGCAAGAGGCTCACCCAGACCCCACCCAAGAAATCACCTATTCACCAGAAGAGGAGAAATTACATCCTGAAACACAAATGCTGAAAAGCTCTTTTTAAAAGCTCTATTTAGAATACCATCTGGTCCCAGCATGCTTCATAAAACAAGGAGAGGGTGATGGGGCTTGGCACATCAACAGCTCTCTCCCTGACTGAAGGAATGTTTGCCATAAAAGCCACTAATGGGTGAACATTAAATGCAAAACGATGAACAGCAAGCCGAACCCAGTCCATTAGGCAAAACCACCTAAATAGAAATGGGGACATGATAAATAGCATATCAAAGACTAAGCATGCTCATGATTACCAGCATGCAGACAACATCCTAAGGACCTCTAATAAGGTCTAGAATAATAGACTTATAGAAAAGCAGCAGTACTGTAAAAGGGAACAGATTGTTGGGCTGAACTCTAGGGAGAGCCAAAATTATAGTGCCAAAAATTCTTGAAACAGCCAAAAATATTGTGCTACCGGAGTTAACACAGAGATGACGCCAATATGCCAAAGTATACTTTTACAACGGGAATGACATTTTAGTTAGTGATTAAAAAAAATACGTAAAATTAATTATCATAAGGAATCATGTTAGCTTAATTTTCTGATTAAGGAGATACATTTTATAGGGGAATATATCCTCTATCTAACCAGCCAGTATTGGTGTTTGTCTCATTATTCAAAACGCTCCAGTAGGACAAAGACCATATTATGATAGGATTGTCAGACTCCTTTTCAATGTACATATACATTTCTCATCTCATTTTGTCACCATTTGTCAGTACCTTTACAAAATGAAAATTCATCCTCTAATAACGTAAAATTCTGGATTGTTGGATACCCTAAAATTTTACAGAAAATATTCTGTCTTTCCACTGTCAAATTCAGGACTAACGATATGTAGAAACACATGCATACGTGCGTATACATATGTACAGTGTAGCTCAGGTCAACCTAGAAAAAAAGTCTTGCAGTCTGAGATTGTTATGAACCCCCACAGAATCGTGGTTAGTTTCTAAGTCATAGGCGGTAGAATCACTTGATGGCCAAAGATAGCACTTTTTCTTGATTCATTCTGTAATTATGAGCAACCGAAGGGATATAATGAGAATTGGAATACTTGATGGAATACCCAGATGCAACACTCAGGACAAGTTATAGAAAAGGGAAGGATATAGTAATAATAAATATCTTCATTTATAGCAAATAAAACACGCATAGCAAAATTTTCCAAGTAGAAAGGAAAGCAGTGATGTATACCGTTTTTTTGACAATGCGCAAGTGTAAAAAAAGAACACAAACAATGAGAGAGTTGAAATGTCAGATAGCTACCTCCTTAGACCTGTGTAAGGAAGATCCTCTAACAACAATGACAAGTTATTTCTTCATTGAGTTGGAGAAGGCAAGGAGAAAAAACATATTTAAGTTAACTATGACTATAAAAAACATAACGGATAACAACAGTCCATTAACTGGTCCTGGGATTTTACTAAATTTCATTTGGCTCCACTCCACTGACTTTCCCCTCTCTCTCTCTCTCTTTTTTTTTTTTCACCTCTACTTAACAGATACTCATCCAAGGAAAAAGGCAATTAGGTGACAAACTTTTCTTTAGAGCAAAAGGACACACTGAATTTTAAATGGTCAGAATAGAATAGGCTGTGCTACAATAACAAGTAATCTCCAAACCTCAGTGGCTCAACATTTCTGCTGTTTATTTCTTGTTCACACAAAGTTGGATACCGTTTTGAACAACTTCAGGACAGCAGTCCCCACATGGCATCTCAGTGATTCAGGTGGCTTCCACCTTTTGGGCCAACTCTCTCAATAGTTTGTCACCTTCACAATTACCACAGAGGAAGAAGAGCCTGGAAAATTGTCCATGAGCTCTTTACTGCCTCAGCCAAGAAGCAACAAACACCAGATCTGTACTCATGTCACACCCAATAATTAGTCATAAAGCTCTGTTTGTTTGAAGGGCTGAGAAGTGCTGTCTTTTCTGTGCATAAAAGTGTAGGAAAGCCAGATATTGGAGAACCTTCAAAATGGTTGTCACACCATAGCTGCATTTTTAAGACTGTGAGGTCTTGTTTTGTAAAATAACATTTATAATCTCAAAGAAAATATGAGCAAATATAAAGTAAATTAAAGGAGTTGGCTCTTTTCTATAAACTTGAAGGACACAGACAAAACTGAAGATTTTTTTAAGAGCAATTTGGTTGAATTCACAAATGGTGGCTGGAAAATGTAGACTGAAAATAGGCTTTCCGTATGCAATGGAGACTAAAAAGTGAAAAAACATAAGAAGGCAACTCAAAAATGTTCACTTCTTTAAACATTATTTACCAAATTTCCAAGAAAAATCTTTGGTCTCCTCTTACAAATTTTGTACCTGCTTTTGTAAATGTTACCTAGACGGGCAAGCAGTCTGTATAATTTGTAAAATGTCTTCTGTACAGTTTATCTCTTGCTTGCTTGTATTCCAAAATTGATTAGATACTATTAGGAATAAAATTATTTTATTATTTACTTTAGGATTTATGTAACTAACGAGGTCTTTATTTCTTTCTATATCAACTTAAAATATGCTTTTACAATATGATTTGCATAATTCTTATATAAGCAAATCCAAAAATACAAACCATGATTTAATTGCTACATTCTTTTTTTTTAAATTTATTGGGGTTGACAATTGTTAGTAAAATTACATAGATTTCAGGTGTACAATTCTGTATTACATCATCTATAAATCCCATTGTGTGTTCACCACCCAGAGTCAGTTCTCCTTCCATCACCATATATTTGATCCCTTACCCTCATCTTCACCCCCCTCTCCCCTTACCCTCTGGTAACCACTAACCTATTGTCTGTGTCTATGAGTTTTTGTTTCTTTACTTGTTTGTTTTGTTCTTTTGTTATTTTTGGTTTATATACCACATATCAGTGAAATCATACGGTTCTCTGCTTTTTCAGTCTGACTTATTTTGCTTAGCATTTTACTCTCAATGCTAAGTTGTCACAAATGTTGTCATATGTTGTCACAAATGTTCCTATATCATCTTTTCTTACCACCGAATAGTATTCCATTGTGTATATATACCACAACTTCTTTATCCATTCATCTATCGAAGGATATTTTGGCTGTTTCCATGTCTTTGCCGCCGTAAATAAAGCTACAATGAACATTGGAGCACACGTGTCTTTATGGATAAATGCTTTCAGATTTTTTGGGTAGATTCCCAGGAGAGGGATTGCTGGGTCATATGGTAATTCTATTCGTAATTTTTTGAGGAACCTCCACACTGCCTTCAATAGCAGCTGCACCAGTCTGCATTCCCACCAACAGTGTACGAGGGTTCCTTTTTCTCTACATCCTCTCCAACATTTGTTACTATTTGTCTTTTTGATGATAGCCATTCTGACTGGGGTGAGGTGATATCTCATTGTGGTTTTTATTTGCATTTTTCTGATGATTAGTGATGTTGAGCACTTTTTCATATGTCTATTTGCCATTTGTATGTCCTCTTTGGAGAAATGTCTCCTCTGCCCATTTTTCAATTAGGTTGTTTGTTGTTTTTGTTGTTGAGTTGCATGAGTTCCTTGTTTATTTTGGATATTAGCCCCTTATCGAAGGCACTGTTTGCAAAAATCTTCTGCCATTCAGTTGGTTGCCTCTTTATTTTGTCGATGGTTTCTTTTGCTGTGCAGAAGCTTTTAAGTTTCATATAGTCCCATTTGTTTATTTTAGCTTTTATTTCCCTTGACTTTGGAGTCAAATTCATAAAATTCTCTTTGAACCCAAGATCCATAAATTTAGTACTATGTTTTCTTCTATGCAGTTTATTGTATCAGGTCTTAAGCTTAAGTCTTTGATCCATTTTGAATTAATTTTGGTACATGGTGATATATAGCAGTCCAGTTTCATTCTTTTGCACGTGGCTATCCAATTCTCCCAGCACCATTTATTGAAGAGGCTGTCTTTCCTCCATTGTATGTTTTTAGTTTCTTTGTCAAAAATTATCTGTCCATATTTATGTGGTTTTATTTCTGTGTTCTTAATTCTATTCCACTGGTCTATGTGTCTGTTTTTCTGCCAATATCATGCTGTTTTGATTATTGTTGCCCTGTAGTACAAGCTAAAGTCAGGAAGTGTGATACATCCAGTATTATTCTTTTTTCTTAAGATTGCTTTGGCTATTCGGGGTCTTTTGTGGTTCTAAACAAATCTGATGATTTTTTTGTTCTATTTCTTTAAAAACTGCCATTGGGATTTTGATGGGGATTGCATTAAATCTGTATATGGCTTTGGGTAATATGGCCATTTTAACTATGTTGATTCTTCCAATCCATGAGCACGGAATGTCTTTCCATATCTTTCTGTCTTCTTCAATTTCTTTTAAAAATGTCTTATAGGTTTCAGTATATAGGTCTTTCACATTCTTGTTTAAGTTTTTTCCTAGGTATTTTATTCCTTTTGCTGCAATTGCAAAAGGAATTGTTTTTCGTATTTCTTATTCTGAGATTTCATTGTTAGTATATAGGAATGCAATGGACTTTTGTACGTTTATTTTGTAGACAGCAACTTTACTTATTCGTTGACTATTTCTAATAGCTTTTTGGTGGAGTCTTTAGGGTTTTCTATATATAGCATCATGTCATCTGCAGAGTGACAATTTCACTTCTTCATTTCCAATTTGGATGCCTTTTATTTCTTTCTCTTGCCTGATTGCTCTGGCAAGGCTTCCAACACTATGTTGAAAAGCAGAGGTGACAGGAGACAGCTCTGTTGTGTTCCTGAACGTAGAGCAAAGGGCTTCAGTTTTTCACCATTAATTATGAGATTAGATGAGAGTTTATCATATATGACCTTTATTATGTTAAGGTATGTTCCTTCTATACCTATTTTATTAAGTGTTTTAATCATAAATGGCTGTTGTATATTGTCAAGTGCTTTTTCTGCATCAATTGATATAATCATATGATTTTTGTCCTTTATTTTGTTTACGTTATGTATCACATTGATGGATTTGTGGATGTTGAATGATCCTTGTACCCTGGGGATGAACCCCACTTGGTCATGATGAATAATCTTTTTAATGCATTGTTGTATTCGATTTGCTAGAATTTTGCTTAGGATTTTTGCATCTGTATTCATCAGAGATATTGGTCTGTAGTTTTCTTTTTTTGTGTTGTCCTTACCAGGTTTTGGTATCAGGGTAATGTCGGTTTCATAAAATGAGTTAGGGAGTCCTGTCTCTTCTTCAATTTTTTGGAAGAGTTTGAGCAGGATTCGTATTAGATCCTGTTTGAAGGTTTGGTAGAATTCACTAGTGAAGCCATCTGGTCCCGGGCTTTTGTTTTTGGGAAGGTTTTGGATGACTGATTCAATTTTGTTACTGGCGATTGGTCTGTTTAGATTTTCCAGTTCTTCATGGTTCAGCCTAGGAAGGCTATATGTTTCTAAGAACTTGTCCATTTCTTCTAGGTTATTGAATTTGGTGGCATATAGTCCTTCATAGTATTCTTGGATGATCCTTTGTATTTCTGTGCTGTCCGTGATAACTTCCCCTTTTTTGTTTCTGATTTTGTTAATTAGTGTCTTCTCTCTTTTTATCTTAGTGAGTCTAACCAAGGTTTTGTCAATTTTGTTAATCTTTTCTAAGAACCAGCTCTTTGTCACATTAATTTTTTCTATTGTCTTTTTGTTCTCTATTTCATTTAGTTCTTCTCTGACTTTTGTTATTTCCTTTCTTCTGCTGGCCTTGGATTTCATTTGTTCTTCTTTTTCTAGTGCTTTAAGGTGTAACATGAGGTTATTTATTTGGGATTTTTCTTGTTTCTTGAGATAGGCCTGTAATGATATAAATTTCCCTCTTAAAACTGCTTTCGCCTCATCCCCAAAATTTTGGTAGGATGTATTTTCATTGTCATTTGTTTCTATGTATCTTTTGATCTCTCCTCTAATTTGTTCTTTGACCCAGTAGTTCTTTAAAAGTATGTTGTTTAATCTCCATGTATTTGTGTTTTTTCCTGCTTTCTTTTTGCAACTGATATTCAATTTTAAAGCCTTGTGATCAGAGAATATGCTTGTATGATTTCAATTTCTTAAATTTGCTGAGGCTGATTTTATGTCCCAATATATGGTCTATCCTTGAGAATGTTCCATGTACACTAGAAAAAAAATGTATAGTCTTATGTTTTAGGATGAAATTCTTTATATATGTCAATTATGTCCATTTCATCTAATGTGTCAATTAGGGCTGCTATTTCTTTATTTATTTTCTATTTGGATGATCTATCCATAGCTGTCAATGATGTATTTAAGTCCCCTAGTATAATTGTGTTTTGGTCAATTTCTCCCTTTAGTTCTGTTAGTAGTTGCTTGGTATATTTTGGTGCTCCCTGATTGGGGGCATAAATATTGCAAAGCTCTTCTTGCACCAGATTCAGAGCCCGTGTGTTTCAGCAGTTCTGTTTACTCCTGCAGGGATCCGCCCAGATAGGTGGGGCCAGGGGCAGGTGAGTTGTGAGAGGTGGCCCAGAGCAATGGAGATGCCCACCACCATAGCCGGTCCTGCTTCCACAGCTCCCTCCCCTTTGCCGGAACTAGTTGGGATGTGAATCTGTGTCTGCAGTCCACAGTTCTCGGAACAGCAAATATTCTATTCTTCTGATCTGACACTGCTACTTTCAGCTTCTAGCACCAGGCAGGCGGAGGCAGGGCGAGCCCTGGGAGGGTAGGAAGGGGGCAGCTAGTCTAAGTGCTTAAGGCGTTGTGGGGGCAGAGCCCCAGAGAGCGGTTTCCAGGCTCTCGGCCTCATGTGGAGAGGTGCTGGCTCAGATAGTGGATGGCCGTCAGCTGTGGCTGGTTGGCCATCAGCTGTAGCCATTAAGCCATTGGTCACTGATATAACTGCCTTGGCTATGGAGGGGAGCCGAGGAGAGTGAAGGAGGAGACTGAAAAAGAGTAAGGAGAGTCGAGGAGAGTTGGTCGGTTGGCAGCAAAGCGGACAGCAGGTCGCACGTCGTGTAAACCCAGCCTCCAGTGAGACCATAGTGGTATGACTTCCCTACCTATGGCTCCGTGGTTGTTCCTTTTTGGCCTCACCATGTCCTGCGTTCTTATGTGGGGAGTGGGAGCAGAGACCCGCAGGCTGCCCCGCCGGACACCCCGCACGACAGGCATCCGTTCTCTGCTGGGCAGTGAGGGCTTAAACCACCATTTTCAGCCTTCTTCCCTCAGTCTTTTCTCCGAGTTCTCTGCTGTGAGCGTTGGTTTCAGCTGTGTTATATGCTGCCCCCTCAGCCCTGTGGGACACAAGCGGAGCCCTAGCAGTCCGAGTTCTTCCCTCGCCCGCAGCTGCGGTAGTTCTGGGATGCAGCGAGCTCGGAGCACTGAAGTAGGTCTGCATCCTGCACCCGGGCAGCTCTGTCTCCACAGTTCTCCCTTCCCTCCTCCCCTGCTCGCGTGATTCATCCATGTTTAGGTGAATTCAGTAGTGGGCTTCTTCGTCTTGTCTGTCTGCTGTGCAGGGAGTCCTTTATGGAGTTATAGTTGTTAGATGTGTTGTAAATTCCAGAGGAGATTTACAGAGGCTCACCTCACTCCATTATTTTGATGACATCTCCAGGAAAATCTCTCTCTTTCTCTCTCTCTCTCTCTCCCTCCATATATATATATATATATATATATATATATATATATATATATATATATAAATTAAAGTTTATTGGGGTGACAATTGTCAACAAAGTTACAATAGTTTAGTGGTTACCAGTGGGTAAGGGGGGAGAGGGGTGGTAGATGAAGGAAAAGGGGATCAAATATATGGTGATGGTGGGAGAACTGACTGTGGGTGGTGAACACACAATGGGATTTATAGATGATGTAATACAGAATTGTACACCTGAAATAATTGCTACATTCTTAATCCTTACAGTTTGTGCATATATAGTTAAACATCTTTATTGAAATCATGTGCTAAAATAAAAGTAGACAGCCACAAATTTAAGTGACTATCCCAAAGTTAAGAACTGTATCATTTAAATAATTACAAATGAGCTGATTCTAATCAAAAGATGATAAAATAATATATTAAATTAAGTTTTGAAAGACTGCCATATAAATAAATTATTTCAGTAAAATTAATAAAAAATGAAAGTATTTAGTGAATTAACATGAAAGTATTTAGTTTATCAAATAAAAATCAAAGTGAGTATTATGAACTTGACTTTAGGGACTTTAGAAAAGTCTCCTACCAGAACTTGTATTATATAACGGTCATCCTATCCTTACACTCTTTTCTGGCCTTAGTCAATGATCTTGAAAATACAGTCTTCATTTTCTTCCCTTCCAATTCACTCTCAACACTCTCCAGTCATTTTATGGAAACTCTTCCGGCAACTGTCACCATTAGCCTTCATATCTTCATATCCACTGTACTCTTTTCAGTCCTTATGAAAAATCCATTGGACACTTTTCAGTTTTACAGTGATCTCAATATTGATCTTTTCTTCCTGTTGGAAAATTACTCCCTTTTCTTCTGTGATATGACATTTTCCTGGTTCTTCTCCCAACCTTTTTCATCTTTTCTTCTTGGTTTCCTCTGTGAACTTCTTTCTTCATTCTCTCATTAGCTTAGTAATGCCCATGATGCTAATTCACTGAGTTTTCGTTTGTTTTTTAATCTACTATTATCTCCTGTGTGATCTTACTGTCATATTTTTAATCAAGACCATCTGCTAGTAGCATCCACATTTATATATCAAACACTAATCTAGTATTTGTATTTCCTATTTTTGTATACAACTGACTGATGGACATATATTTCTGGATGTTCCCCAGATACTTCCTGTTTAGCAAGTGTACCTCATCTTAACTTCCAGAATTATACAACCTGAATCTCATCTCACATGTTGTTGCTACCATACATACGGAGACTGAAAAGTGATGAAACATAAGAAGGCAACTCAAAAATGTTATGCAACATATACAAGTTGTCTGAATAACTGTTTTTTAAATTCCCAAGGCCTTATAATTTTACTTCCAAAACATTTCTCAAATCCAAAATGGCTTCTCTCTCTAAAGTAAGAAGACTATAGTTCTGGTCTTCAATGTTATCTTCCCTACATTAATTACTCCAATATCTCCTCACTAAACCCCCAAACTCCAGAATTCCTCCTCTTAAATATATTCTCTGACTATTCAATACCTCTGCCTGGAATATCCTTTTCCTGATTCCCAGTTTTTTTCATGAGATTCAGCCCAGGTATCATTCTCTGACAGAGAAACTGTCCTGAATCCCTTTGGGTGCTCACGAGAAGCACTATGATTATCAGCTCTACTTCTTTATTCATTCCTTCAGCTCACATGAGGCTTAGTCTTGTATTTAAAATTTACCTGGCATAGCTTTCCCTTTCACAGGATTGCTTGCCCCTGGAGGGCAGAAGTCCTTGGAGTACTAGTGTTTAGAACAATGGCATTTCCAGTCCAGGAGTTGAGAAAGTGCTAGTTGAACTGGACTACCTTATGGTTGTCAGCTTACCTATTTCTGCTTCACCTCACTGCCTCTTTATAAATAAGACTTGCCTCCTATTCTTTCTTCTAGGGTGCTTCATTAACAATTTTTTTCATTTATGTTTAAAGGGGGGAAAAATGCACTAGAACTCTATGGAAACCAGACATTTACCTGGTGGTAGACATGCCTCCAATTCAATTGACTTCAGTTAGCCAATAGGTAAAAATATGTCTGGGATTTTTATCTGAGAAATGTTGCAGAGTAAGATTGAGAAAGACTAAACTGGATAGGGACTTGTAGGACAGGGTAGTGAAGGAATTAGAATTAGTGTGCTCTCATTAATGGAAGAGGAAGGGGTTAGGTCCAAGTCCAGTCTTTAATTTTAATCTGTATTTCACCACACATGCAAATTACTTTGATGATAGATTTTTTTTTTCTAACTAAAAAATTTTACCCTCATCCTAAAATTGAAGAATCTTTGAAAACCCTGCTTCCACGTTAACCACAGTTTCTACTATGTCTATTTTCTGGATCTTTTCATTACCACTTTTCATAAAAACTGCCACGTTTTATTTTCCTATACAAAGACCTCAAAATACATGAGATATAGTAAGAAAGAAAACATATTTTATTTCTTTCAGGTATTATTTACTCCTCTTAACCCTTTGTCTTGGTCCCTGCCTATCCATTTTTATTTGCGTAACTGCTGATAGCACTTCCTTTTTTTAAAATAATAATTAAAGAGGTCTGTTTTCTTTGTAGACATCTTATTTAGTGATTTACACTTCAATAGTCATTCTGTCCACAGCTTATCAGAACACTCAATACCAATACTTGGTTCATGTATTACTTCTACGGCTCAAGTATAGTCAACTACATATATAAATATTTATTATAACAGTGTATGCTTCAAGATTGGTCAATACAGGCTTCAAGACGATATGATTTTATTTACAACATATTGATAAATAAATATATGGAGATAACTAGTATTTTCTCTGTAAGTATGAGAATTTACATCTTGCACGTAGTTCAAAACCGGTATAAAGCATGCAGCAACACATTTCATGGGACTTTGACCAAGAAGAGAAAGGAAAATATTTTCATAGAAAAATATTTTGCTTGAGAGTAATAGGAAACATTTATAAGATGATATCTATCATATGGAAATCTAAGAATAATATTTAGAAATGTTTCACACAAGTTTCTTCTAGCTATCATATTCAAATAATATTAGCACTGCTCAGACACCACAAGTTCTGCATGTGTAGGTTTTATCTTACGAAGGAGACTAACAGATGGACCTACCATGTTGTTCTAACAGAGATTTTCTTAATTTCACAAGAGGTAGCCAGAAATTGTAGACTGGAAAGATGCCTTTCTATAAACCCACGCAGTAGTTGTAAAATGTCAGAGGAGAAAAAAAAAAGCAACTCAAAAATGTTGACTTCTTCAAGCCTCATTTAGCAAACCGCTAGCATCATTTTGTTGTTCTCCTCTCTGACTTTCATTAACCCGCTTACAAATATTGCTTGCACAGGCCAGGACTACAGAAAATTTTCCAAATATCTTTTTTTGTGATTCTCTTTCTCTCTCTTTTTTTTTCTTCACTCCAACACTGATTAGCTAATGCTTTAAATGAAAAGAGTTTATTGTTTCTTTCTTTGAACTTGATGTAAGTGTTTATCTGTTTAATGGTTTCAATTTCATTTTAAAATTTTTATTGAACCTACTTGTATGAATTTTATAAGAAGAAATTTGAAAATATAAACTTCAAGTTAATTACTGCATTTTTACACATTGTGGGCCTACAGTATAATAAGCTTTGTTACTAAAATTATACCATACTTGGAAATTCATGTACATAAAGAAAATCATACAGCTAAGTATCGGTAAGTAACTATTCTAGGTGGAACAGTGTACCCTTTAAGTCACTTATGTGATATATATGAAGATACATGTTGATATCTTCAAAAAGTGAAAATGAAGATTTCCCTTAAAAATATTGAAATGGCTAGTTGGATTGCTAAGTAAATAAACATAACTAACATTCTTGGTAAACGTATAGTTCCATTTTAATATAGTATTTTTTTGCAGTATAACAAAGTCAATAAATTATTTTGTGGATAAGTTCACAAAATCCTTAATGAAATGAAATGTTCAAGATAAAAATAAGATAGATAAGATAAAATACAATAAAAAATAACAGTTAATATCATAAACCCAGTGTATTACTTAAGAAATGACTGCAAGTAACAATTTAAAGCATAGCAGTGTTTTAGTAACAGAAGTTTCTTTCTGTCTCAATAAATAACATTCTAAAATAAGCATTTTAGGGCTGTGAAGTCAGTTCTGCTCCTTCAAAGAATCAGTCTCCTTCCAGATCAAGTGTCCCCATTCCCAAATTTAGGCCCACATTTGTATGACTCAAGTTGATAGTTTCTGGATTCCTTGAAGCAAGATAGAATAATAAAGAGCAAATAGTCGTGGTTATGTGCAGCTTCCTTTTAAAGAAGTTTCCTAAAGCTATCACATAAAACTTCTCTTTCGATACCATTAGCTAGAAACTTCACCTGGCCTAAGAGGCGAAGAGAGACTGAGAAATATTGTCTTGACTGAGAAATATTGTCTTTCCCCTGGGTGTCCATAAGCTCAGAGTTTCTACTATGACGGAAAAGGGAAATAACAGATGTTAAAGTGTATAATAATAGAATCTGCCATCAGGCAATTTTTAATATTTCATTTCTCAAAAACTAATAAGCTAATAAAAATTTTAATCAAAGTTACACATAAGGATTTTTTTCACTAAGTTAAAATTTTTTTTTGAAGTAAACAATTGTATATAATGTGGCAAATAACATTGTTTATTATTTGGTAAAGTTGTTGCCTGATAGGTATTATAGAGAAAACTTAAATGAATAATCAAATTGGATGTTGATTAACAATGCTATTATCATTACAACATCTTGGGAAAGGCACCCTTGGGGAACATGAGAATTATACCAGGTTGCGCCCTACTTTTGTGAAGTTAAATAAAGGTTCTGCAGGAGAATAATTCCTTATTCCTATAGGTTTTTGTGAAGTGGGATTAAAGGGAGACAGCCTCATCATAGTCATTGGGAGATATCTCAGCTTCATTTACTGCGAGTTCTGTACAATGCAAGTTTCACTGTGTTCATTTTTATGCTTTCTGTGACAGTTTTGCTCAAGTGAAAAATAAGGGTTGTGTATCAACTTCAGAATAATAGCCCTCCTCATTTTTCATGATTAAATTTGTTGTACTCTTACTGCCACCATTCAGGAATTATTTATATTCATTTTACAGAGAGAAGCCTGAGACTCCTATCTGTTAAATCACCTAGGTAATACATTGCGAAACCTAAATTGAAATCATGAACTGATAGACAATGTGTTTTCATCAGATTGTTGTTTTCAGAAGCCCTTAGGATCTTTCACACTTTCTGTAGGCCTCAGGTACATTACAGCCAGGTAAATTTTAACTCCAAGGAGTATTTTAACAATCTGTCTTACTTATCTAACACAGTGCTTGTGCAATGAAGAGTAAATTTTTTGAAATATATTAATGTATTCTCTTATTCACATTTTTAACAGCTTTGTTGAGATATAATTGATATATAGAGAACTGCACATACTTAATGTGTACAACTTGATGAGTTTGGACATATGCAAACACTTGTGATATATTACCACCATCAAAATAATAGACATATTTAACCCTTCCCAACGTTTTTTATGTGTGTATGTGTGTGTGGGGGGGGGGTGTCTGTGTTAAAGACATTTAATCTAATATCTATTCTCTTAAATTTTGAAGTGTATAACATCATATTATTAGCTATAGGCACTATGTGGTACAGCCAATCGCTAGAATTTATTTATCTAACATAACTGAAACTTTATACTCAATGAACAACTCCCCATTTTTCCCCTACCTGGTCACTGACAACCACTATTGTACTTTCTGTTTCTATGAGTTTAAGTATTTCAGATACCTCATATATATCATGCAGTATTTGTCCTTCTAAAACTAGCTTATTTCTGTTAGCACAATATCCTCCAGGTTCATCCATTTCTTCACATATGGGAGGATTTCCTCTTTTTAAGGAGTGAATAATATTCCATTATATGTATATGCCACATTTTCTTTATGTATTCTTCTGTTGGTGGACACTTGGGTTGTATCTATATCTTTATATGACAACAAATTGAATAACCTAGAGGAAATGGATAAATTCTTAGGTACATACAACCTACCAAGACTGAATCATGAAGAAATAGAAAATCTGAACAGATCAGTTACTAGTAAGAAGACTAAATCAATAATCAAAAATTTTCTGAAAAAACAAAAGCCCAGGACCAGATGACTTTGTTTTTTAATCTTACCAAAACATTTCAAGAATTGATGCCAAACCTCCTCAAATTCTTCCAAAAAAGTTAAAGTGGAGGGAACACTTCCAACCAATTTTATGAAACCATTAATACACTGAAATCAAAGCCAGACAATGATAATCCAAGAAAAGAAAATTACAGACCAATATTCTTGATAAGCATACATGTAAAACTCCTCAACAAAATACTAGCAAACCAAATTCAACAGCACATTTAAAGAATCACACACCATGACCAAGGGAGACTTATCCTTGAGCTGTGAAAATGATTCAACATACCCAAATCAATAAATCTGATACATCATCCTAATAGGATAAAGGATAAAAATCACATAATCATCTCAACATATGCACAAAATTCATTTGAGAAAATCAATCCTCTTTCATGATAAAAATGGTCAACAAACTAGGTACAAAAGAAATGTACTTCAATCTAATAAAGGTCACATATGACAAGTCCACAGTTAACATAATTCTCAACAATGAAAATTGAAAGCTCTTCCCTAAGATCAGCAAGAAGACAAGGGTGCTCACTCTCACCACCTCTATTCAACATAGTATTTTACACAAAAAAAACTACAAAACAATGATGAAAGAAAATAAAGAAGACAAAAATAAACGGAAAGACATCCCATATTTATGGATTAGAAGATATAATGTTAAAATGTCCATACTACTCCAATTGCGCTACAGATTCAATGATACCCTATCAAAATTCCAATGGCACTTTTGCAGAATTATTAAAAACAATCCTAAAATTCATATGGAATCACTAAAGATGTCAAATAGTCAAAGCCATCTTGAAAAAGAGAAGCAAAACTGAAGGATTCAGACTTCTTGGTTCCAAAATATATTACAAAGCTATAGTAATTAAAATAGCATGGCACTGGCATAAGACAGACATATAGACCAATGGAATACAACAGAAAATTCAAATTAATCCACACATTTATGGTCAACTGATCTTTGACAAGAATGCCAAGAATACACAATGAAGGGATAAAATCAACTCAAAACAGCTTAAAGGATTAAACATAAGACTAGAAACTGTAGAACTATTAGAAGAAAACATAGGGGAAAACCTTCTTGACATTGGTCTTGGCAATTATTTCTTAGATATAACAGCAAAAGCATGGGCATAAAAACAAAAATAGACAGGTCAGACTACATCAAACTCAAAAGCTTTTTCGTAGCAAAGGAAATTATCAACAATGAAACAGCAACCTACAGAATGGAAAAAAAATTGCAAACAATACATAAGATAAGAGATTAACCCAAAAGATACAAAGAACTCTTACAACTGCATAGTAAATAAATAAATAAATGAATAAATAAATGTAAATAACCTGATTTTAAAATGGGCAAAACACTTCAACAGACATTTCTCCAAAGAAGACATACAAATCGTCAATAGGTGTATAAAAAGATGTTCAATATTATGTCTTATCAGGGAAATGTAAATCAAAACCACAATCAGATATATCATCTTATATGTGTTAGAATTGCTATTACCAAATAAAAACATAAGAAGTGTTGGCAAAGATATAGAGAACTTTGAACCCTTTTACACTATTGGTGGGAACATAAAATGGTGTAGCCTTTATGGAGGGTAGTATGGAGTTTCCTTAAAAAATTAAAAATAGGATTATATGATCACGCAGTCCCACTTCTAGGTGTATATTCAGAAGTAATGAAATCGGAATTTCTAAGAGATGTTTGCACTCCCAGGTTCATTGCAGCATTGAAATTTCTTTATATGTTATTTCATTCTAGTGATTCAGAGAAAGTAGCATGCTGGATCTGATTTGTACTGGCTTGCAAGAGCTGATGGTCAAATTTTCAGGAATTTTGCAAACTATTGGTTGTTAAAAATTAAATTCTACAAATCTATACCTAAATAAATTATATTAAAAACATAGGTAATAAATACTCAAAATTCATCCTATTAATTATTTTACATTTTATTAATGTACATGTTCTTAAGGTTACTTGCTACTACTGTATCTGTACTGTAGAAATACTTTGAGATGGTGTACCACTTCTTATCTCTTTCTATCTCTCAGATAATGACCTCATGTCAGCTCTGTGCAGGAACATGGTTTTACACAACAGAGATACACTGCAAACACATTCCCCACTGGAGTGGGGACGGGGGGAGAGCAGGTTGCTAACTGTCAGCGCACTACTGTTCAGAATCACCTGTTTACCTCAGAGAAGATTAAGATTGTTAAATCAGAAATGCAAAAGAGAAAGGATTATTATAATAGGTTTTTTCGAATCCTTAGGGATACCATAGTCTTAATAGCCAGATGTTGTTGAGAGAGAGAAATGTATTTTCTAAATTCTGTACAGTCATATCAGCAGGGCTAGTGACCTTGAGGGTCCACCAGAAACCAGTGGTACCGAGAACTCAGCATGTGATATAAAGGAACCCCCTGCAACTAGGTAGGGAATGATGAGGCTTCTATGGTGGTGGAGAGAGAGATTCAGGTAAAAGAAGAGATGGTGTCAGGAAGTTAGGCACGGTGTCCTTGTTTTCTACCTCTGTACACCAGGATTGGATCCACATATGTTGGTGGGGAGGCAGGGTGAAAGGACTGGGGTGAGCCTCCTATCAAAGCATTAAACAGATATGAAGGAATTCAAAGCACTGGGGATGGCAGTCCACTGTCCCAGGGAACAAGGCGTACCAAAAGATCGGACAATTAAGGTCCCAAACTTTCAACCATGAAAGTGCACAGTGGAAAGTTCGTGAACTTAATTATCTGAACTTGTACAGTCTCACTGAGTGGCTATCAACCCATCATGATTTGGGACTAATAGTTTGGAGAGGTGTCTAAATATGCACTGTCCAAAATGGTAGTCACTGACCACATGTGTCTATTTGACACTTAAAATGAGGCTAGATTAATTTGCGCTATCAATGTAAAAGGCATACTATTGTTTTGAATACTTAGTAAGAAAAAATAAGGTAAAGTATCTTATTATTAATAATATTTTATAGTGATTTATGTTTGTATGATAATATTTTGGACATACTGGAAAAATGATTTCAATTCACTTGTTTCTTTTTAGTTGTTCTTATTATGGCTACTAGAAAATTCACAACAGATGTAGTTCATATACCGAGGTCACACAATTAAGTTCGCAAACTTGTTGCAATGATGTTGCTAACCTTTTTGGTATCAGAGGGATCATTCATTATTAATTTGTACCAACTGGACAAACAGTTAAGCAAATTTACTATATGGAAGTGCTGAAAAGGCTGCGTGAAAAATTAGACGACCTGAACTTTTTGCCAACACTTCATGGCACTTGCATCACGACAATGCACCAGCTCACGGGGCACTGTCTGTGAGGGAGATTTTAGCCAGTAAACAAATAACTGTATTGGAACACCCTCCCTACTCACCTGATCTGGCTCTCAATGACTTCTTTCTTTATGCAAAGATAGAGGGAAAATGTCTTCTTTTATAATATTGATGACGTTTTGATGGCATTTGATTGCATCAAGGGTAATACGAGGACAGCTCTGATGGCCATTCCAGAGAAAGAGTTCCAACATTGCTTTGAAGGGTGGACTAGGTGCTGGCATCAGTGCATAGCTTCCCAAGGAGAGTACTTCAAAGGTGACCATAGTGATATTCAGCATGAAGTGTGTAGCACTTTTTCTAGGACGAATTCGCGAACTTAATTGTCAGACCTCACATGTGGCATGCGTTCTATTTTAGTGATGAGTGTTGATCTAGGTCTATGACTTTAACTGAGTATTCCTCCCACATGTGCTCTACAGGGGTCTATTAATTCCTTAGTGAGCTGGTGCTGTGTTACATAGAACTAACAAACAAATGAGCTCATGGGCTCTTAGGTAGGGAAGGTCATAAGGAGGATTGCCAAGGACAGAGGTCTCCAGATTGTAGGCGATGGCTGGGTTCACTGGCTGCGTCCAGAACAGCAAATGCAGCCTCACCATCCAAAGGCCACAATGAAACTCTTATTTCACCACTGAATTCAGCAAGTACAGAAACTGATACGCAGAAGCAAGTCTGCGTATCAATCCACTTAGAAGACAGCATTGAATCCTGTATGTCTAGCTCCAGCCTTTCATACCCTTGCTGCCATGAGATTACATAAACTTAACTCATTAATTGGTGGCAGTATTGCTTTGGGGAGCTTGACCAAACCAGATCCATTTTAAATGACAGTTTATCATATTGGCACCTGGAGTCATAATAACTTTGTGAGATCAGACATTATATTGTTACCTGATTTATATTCATAAAATTTGGTAAATTCCATGATCACTAAATTTACCTCAAAACATGTTTTAAAATTTTCATTTTTGGCATACCAAAAATACTATGTAAAGTTATGAGAATCAGTCTATAATTATAAATGAATGAAATAGTATAATATTTACAGCTCAGTTTCAAGTATTTGTTTGTATTTTGCAGATTAATACATATGAATGTATCATTTTATTACTAGAAATATCTTTATATTTAAAAAACAGAGATTTCTTTTATATTCCACAAATACCTAATTTGTGTGTCTGTACATTTAATTTTTAAATCGTCTGCTAATGTGATTTGGGGAGATTAATAGCCATTATTTAAGATAAAACATAGTCTTATTACTTTGATACCTATTAAAAAGAAGAGTGTCTCTAAGCCTTGTTGTTGAATGATATTCCTTTAGACCCAAATATATTGAAAAGTATAAAAAGACAAAAATTAAGTAAAGTATATTTTAAATCAACTGTGCTATTGTCATGTAAATTTTTAAATGAAACAAACTGAGATATAAACTAAAATAATTCAGACATCTCTGGGTAAAAAGGATTCATACAGTGAATAAAGAAATCAAGAGCCAGTGAGATGGCAATAACTCAGGAAATGGAGATTTTGTTTGTTAATCTAAGTTTCAGGGGGGAAAACAGAGCATGGACCAAATCAAAGTCATTTCAAGGTAGATTGTTTTGGCATTTATTCATGCAAATGTATTCTGCACCACTTTGCACGGAATGAAATGTTTTGATGCCCTAGGCGAGGGACTACATTACTTGTTATTCCTGGTATATCGTCCATTGAACATCTATCAGAAAATTTAAGATAAAGTTTGGACAAACATGGAAGTTGCACTTGTTAAAACGTTGAAAACTGTGTAATGACGCCATAATTAATAATTATTTCTAGAAGTTCTGTAAAAATAAAAACATAATGATGACAAAAATATACTTCCTTGGAGTTGATTGAAATACTGTTTTTGCTGAATACGAGGGATTGTCAAACTATTGTCAGAGGAATCAGGTCTCAGTGCCTAATAGTGAGTATTCTCATATTTTCATAGTTCCTGAATCTGAAATTTTGGGAATGAAAGCAGGGATTTACTTTTCAGCTTTTGAAGCTATGAATAGAATATTACTTAAAATAATTTAAGGTGCTCTCTCCTCTCTACTCCTCAACTAAAAAAAATTTGGAATAATTTATTATTAGAAAAGTTTTATTTCTATCACAATATGTGCTGATATAAGTAAATACTCACTTAAACTGTGAATATAAAGTACTTCAAATTATTCCAAACTACAGAGAAAGTATAAAGGATTGCATAGAAACTATATATACACTAGCTAAAGTCTAGCATATAGCTTCAGAAAACAAAGTTTTGATTTTTTTAATTGATATATAATTGACATATAATATTGTATGTCTAAGGTGTACACTGTTTTGATTTGATACATTGATATATTGCAATATAATTACCATCATAGCTTAGCTAACAAGTTTATCACATCATATAATTATTTTTTTGTGGTGGAAAAAAATAAGATATAGTCTCTTAGCAATTTTGAATTTTATAACACAGTATCGTTGTCTATAACCACTATGGTGTGCATTAGAACTCCAGACTTATTTATCTACTCACTACAAGTTTTTACCTTGAGCTATTTTTTTTTTTTAATGTGATATGTTCTTGAGCAATTTGCTGAGCTGCTCTGAACCCAGATTCCTTCCCCCTCCGCCTTTACTGGTCCTTTCTCTTTTTTGTAACTCATATATTAATACATTTACTTAGGTGAATCCATTCGGGTTTATGGTTTTAAATATATATATATATAGAGAGAGAGATATAGATATAGATATAGATATAGATATAGATATAGATATAGATATAGATATAGATATAGATATAGATATATACTAAAACTTATAATTTCACAGCAGCAGTGCCAACCCAGTCCTTGAGTTCTGGATTTGTACATTCAACTGCTTATTCAACATCTCTACTTTTTTCATATCTAATTTTTTCAATATCTAATAGATACCTCAAGTGTTACATATTTAGAGAACTATTGAGTGTAAAGTAGGCAAGTGTAAACCAGGCAATAAAATAGGGACTTTTTTTTCTCTAAAAGTGCTAGGTATATAGTAAAAGCATGCTAAATATTTGTTGGATGAATTAATAAGTGATTATCCTAATTTACCCCTCCAAATCTGCATTTTATCTTATGTATATTTTTACTTTAGTTAAGTGTACTGCTATACATCCAGTTGGCCAAGCTAGAAAATTTAAAGACATTCTCAATTTTCCCTATATCCCACCTTCCACATCAAATTAGTCATTAAATCCTCTTAATTCTACATGAAAAAATTATCTGTAATCTATTTCTCCCTATTACTACTGTCACTGCATGTTCTTGTCTTCCCTAACGAAAGGATTATATTTTGTGTTATGGACTGAATGGTTCCCCCCACCCTCAATTCATATGTTTAAGCCTTAACCTTAAGGACCTAGGAATGTGACTGCACTTGGAGATAGGGTCTTTAAAGAGGTAATTAAGTTAAAATGAGGCCATTGGGGTGGCCTCACTTAACTAATCCAATTTGACTGGTGTCTTTATAAGAAGGGGATATTAGGACACACTAATGATGTGGGTAGACAGAGAAAAGACCATGTGAGGACACAGCAAGTTGGCAGCCTTCTGCAAGCCAAGGAGAGAGAGCTTGGGAAAAACCAAACCTCCCAACACCTTGATCTTAGATTTCTAACCTACAGAACCGTGAGAAAATAAATTTCTATTATTTTAGCCACCCAATCTGTGATATTTTGTTATGACAGCTCTAGCAGACTAATACATCTTCCCAAAAAGATCCTCTAGCTCTAGCCTCCCCTATCAAGACATTATATTCTTTCTCTCTCTCTCTCTCTCTCTCTCTCTCTCTCTCTCTCTCTCTCTCTCTCTCTCTCTCCCCCCTCTGTCTCTATCTCTAGATTCCTTCTATGTGAAATAAAAGCAACAATTCCTACCCAACCTACTTTAATTTGTTGTGATATACAAATGAAGAAATATTTGTGAAAGACATTGTAAATTTTATATTAGGTTGGTGCAAAAGTAATTGCTGTTTAAAAGGTTAATAAATGCAAAAACTGCAATTATGTTTGCACCGGCCTAATATTATTCTAAAGTTTGGATATTATTCATTATGAACTTATATTGCTTTTACACGTTTTAACTCTTCCTGAGATTTTGAAGGCAAATAATATCAGAAGAATTTAAAATGGACCTTAAATTTATCTAGGAACTTGAAATATATCAGGATGCTTTTTTTCCTTGTTCCTTTCCTTGACCTCTTGTCTCTTTCATTTTTCTGAATGGAAACAGAAGAACATAAGCAAATACACTCAAATAGAGAACCGCATAAGGGGTTTTCTTATATTGGAGGCATAACCTGAATAAAGCAATATTATAAGAGAAATTGAAGAGAAAGTTGAGTTTTTGGGAAAGATACAGGTATAGGAATAAATATGTTGTTTAGTACAAGTGGAAGAAACAAATTTAATGTAAAAAAGAAAAAGGACTGATATTCTATAAAAAGCTAAACAAAAGGTGCCCAAGCCCATCAGATTCCATAGAATGGCTCTGTTTTGGTTTACTTGAGAAATTGAGGACATTTCTTATGCAACAAACTGATTAATAAACAAAATTAGTCACAAATGAAAGTTTAACCTAAAATTCTGAATTATGGCCCTTTCCTAATTTTCACCAAATATATCCTGAAGATATATGTCTGTATGCATCTCTCACTTTGAGTTTAAATTTTTTATGGGGCCAAAGTTGGGAATTTTATTTATTTTTAAATTATTATTTTTCAATTACTGTTGACATTCTATACTATTTTGTATTACTTTAAGGTGAACAGCATAGTGGTTAGATAGTGGTTAGACATTTATGATTTATGAAGTGATCCCCCTGATTAGTCTAATAACCACCTGGTACTATATATAGTTATTACAATGTTACTGACTAAATTTCCTATGCTGTACTGCATCTGGGGCTGTCTGTGGGCTGCCAAAAGTGCCTCTGGCAGTGTGCTAGTTGGTTGGGGCAGGGTCCAGGGAGACTCCAGGGTCAAGTGAGCAGATTTCAACAGGTTGATGCAGATTCATATTTGTCCAGGTTGGGGAGGGCTCAACATAGGAAAGATGGCGCCCACCAGTAAGCTGTATGGGAAGAGGGCTCAACACAGGGACAATGGTAGCTTTCCCTCCAGCCCTTCACCCGAAGCCACACAACTCAGTCTCTCCCTGTATGTCTCTGGTGCCTCCTGAGCCAGTGTCCCTCTTCCAGAGCACAGGGTGAGTGCCTGTGAGTGAGGGAATCTGTGTGCAGGTCCTTTAAGAGGATGTCCAGGTTTCTAGCAGCCTTCCATCTCACCAAGACAGGCTGAATCCCTACTATTTTTCACAGCCAGATGTTGCACGGCTCCCCTTCCTGGCATTGGTGATCTACGCTGGAAATCCCAGTGTGGGACTAGGCCCCCTTGCTCCTCAAAGGGGACCTCCACAGCTGAACTATCCCTCCTGATTCTCAACCACCACATGTTGGTGTGGGACCAGCTCATTCTGTATCTCCACTTCTCCTACCAGTCTCAATGTGGATTCTTCCTTATAGGATTCTTATAGGATCCTTCAGCTAGTCTTCAGATGATTTTCCAGGTTAATTGTTCTATAATTTAGTTGTAATTTTAATGCTGTCACGGGAGGGGACAAGCACAGAGTTTACCTATTCCACCATCCTGAACAGACTCCCCTCCCTGAGTTTACATTTTAAATGTTAATTCTTAATTTTGTTCACTTGTAAATTCATGGGTGTTCTCTCTCTCTCTCTCTCTCTCTCTCTCTCTCTCTCTCTCTCTCTCTCTCTCTCTCTATTGGGGAATACTTGGGAACAGTGTGTTTCTCCAGGGCCCATCAGTTCCAAGTCGTTGTCCTTCAATCTAGTTGTGGAGGGGGCAGCTCACCCCCAAGTCCAGTCACCACCCTCAATCTTTAGTTGCAGAAGCACAGCCCACCATGCCATGCAGGAATTGAACTGGCAACCTTGTTGTTGAGAGCTCACGCTCTAACCAAGTGAGCTATCTGGCCGCCCGGTGGGTGTATTCTCTTGCAATGCTGGAACTACAGGGGAAATAATTGTATCTCTGAAGAAAAATAATAATAATAAAAGTGTTGCATTCCTTCCTCTATACTGGGTTAACTGATGAATTAGACCAAAGGAAATCCACACATTTAACTACACTTGTTCTCACCGTTGCTCCTCTGTTCATTCTGTTATCCTGGCCTGTCCACGGCCTCTTGCCCTTAGATATTTTTAAGATGTGAGCCAGGTATCAATCTGCAAATCCCCTGCTTTCAGGGTAGACATGTCAACACTATATATGATTCCTGAAGTCCCTTTATTTATTTGACTCAGTTGGAGAAGTAGGTACCCCTATAGCACTTAAAAATCTATCTTTAAGGAAACTTCTCTGTCAGTCAGTTTCCCATGTATCCCCATGAAGTGTTTGATGAGCTGCAGGTCACAAAAATCCCTGTTGCAATACCATAGAATATCCTGCATCTATGCCTGGCTTCTGTTCCCTCTGTCCTTGGGCTCCTCTGAGACAACAGGAGGAATCCAAAAAGTTACATTTAGCAACTGCTACACCATATATGTATGTATATATATATATATATACATATATATGTACATATACATAGATATATATGCTACACCATATATGTATATATGGTGTATATATATATACACCATATATGTATATATATCATATATATACCATATATATATACATCTTATATATAAGATATATATATATATATCTTATATATAAGATATATATAAGATATATATATATATCTTATATATAAGATATATATATATACATATATATATATATATATATATATATATATATATATATATATACATATACTTATATAATCTTCTCCATTTTCTAGATTTAACCTGGGGAATCTAAAACTATCTAAATATGGAACTCTCAACAACAAAAAATTATTGGTTTAATGGCAAATTCTACTTTTAAAAGTTTCCAGAAGTTAATTGTGCTAACATTGTTTCTGTTTACATTTACTTTTGGATAGACTTGAATTTTCTCAAGATTAGCATTTCTACAGCAAAACTGTCCCTCTCTGCCATCACTCCCCCACCCTAAAACATAATCTAAATTCCCTTTCTGGTGTTATTTTGTATAGTTCTGTTCGTCCAGGAATTTGTAAATTAATGCTCAGCAGCATTATCAACACTGCACCTATCACATTTACATAGGTTGATTTACCCTTAACATAATTTAGTAAAGTTTTTATTGCCTTATTTTGGATTACACAGAAGCCTATACTGCCTATACTCCACATCTTCATTTCTTATTTCTCTAACTCCCTGACCACTGTTACCAAGTTATCATTTGCAAATCACATTTTCCACTTTAGTTGAAAAACTTCAAATTCTTATTGCCCATAAAATAGAACTTAAGCTCCATAAACTTATGCTTCACAATTATGAAAATGATTGAACTTTCTCCTTTCCAGGAATGTTCCAGTACATATTTTCCCACTCCAGTCCATTTTTTTTCTTTACATAATACTGCAAAATGCATCCGGCACTTTTCTGTTTTTATCTTTTTTGTTTGTTTGTTTCTTAGACTTTAAAATTTTTTTTGAAGTATGGTTGACATACAATATTATATTAGTTTCAGGTGTACAACATAGTGTTTCAACATTTGTATACCTTATGAAATGAACATCACAATAAGTCTAGTAATTATCTGTCACAAGTTATTACATTGTTATTGACTATATTCCCTATGCTGCACATTACATCCCTGTGACTTATTTATTTTATAATTGGAAGTTTGTACTTCTTATTCCCTTCCACCTATTTCACCCATGATCCTGACCCCCTCCTCTCTGACAACTATCAGTTTGTTCTCTGTGTCTATGAGTCTGTTTCCATTTTGTTTTATTTGTTCATTTTTTAAGATTCCACATATAAGTGAAATCATACAGTATTTGTCTTTCTCTGTACAGCTTATTTCACTTAACATAATATCATCTAGGTCCATCCATGTTGTCATAAATGGCAAGATTTCACTCTTTTTTATGACTGACTTATATTCCATTGTATACATATTCGTATAATACATCTTTATCCATTCATCTACTGATTGATATTTAGGTTGCTTCTATATCTTGCTATTGTAAACAATGCTTCAATGAACATAGATGTACATATATCTTTTCAAATTAGTGTTTTCAATTTCTTCTTTTTTGATTTCACCAAAATCCTCTATATTTTCTTTCTTATTCCATTTTTTTCTTCATCTATTTAAACAGTATGTCTGAGTCAATGTGCATAATTAAAAATGCACTGGCCAGGAGTCAAAAGCACTTTGTTTAATCTTGAAATTAAAGAAATATCCACAGATAAGGAAAAGCGAAGAATATGGCTTCAAAGGACAAAGTCTTCTTCTGTAAGATTCTGATAATTACTTCACTTGTGTGGTGCTGTTTTGCTCATTTTTTTAAATGGGATGTAATAACAAACTGTATTGGTTTTTGACCCTACTTCTAATATTTTATTAATCTATGAACTGGATTCTCCAATATGAACTTTTCCTTGATTAACCCAGCAAAATTGATGCTACCCTTACCAAATTAATATTTGCAAATCGTATTTAAATTCTTATACTAATGCCGTAAGGCTCTGCCCTATCTGCTTATTTAATACATACTTTTTCTATCTTAAATTACTATTGTTTAAGTTGATTGAGAAGTAGTATAATGGCCACAGCTAGCATGTAAGTACCTCATAGAGCCTAGAACTATACTATGTATTACAAGTAGAATAGAAAGTCAAAAACACATTTGTTTTTCTAGTGTAATATTTAAGGAAAGCAACAGGTCACTGATTTTCTTTTTAATCATTCCTAGTATAATATTTAGGAAAACCAAGAGATCAGTGATATAGTTTGAAATCATTTCTGTGTGATTTTAAAGACGAGTCAGAAAAGCTGGGCTGGCCAGCAATACAACTTCACCTTGGTTTATGTCTCAGGACACCCACTGGCAGCAGGAAAAATAAGATGTATACATGGGAATTTGTATAGGACCTAGCAATGTCTCTCTAAATTTCAGAGGCCACATGGGATAGAGAAAGAGTGGGCTGTATATGTTGCCTTGGATGAATCTCTTGAACTGCAGTGCTCACCTTGTAAATTTGCCATGAAAAATAGCAAGAAAGGATATATGGTGTTTGCCATGTAACAGGATTGCATAATGATTGATAAAAATAATGTTTAAAACTATTTGGGAAGCGATTTATGGTGACTGAGTATTTAAAATTTCCTATTTAATACTGTCTTACTTTCTAAATTATAATGTTATTGTATTTACTATATTAATATAACAAAACATAAATTCTGGATTACTGTACTCAGATAAGGGTGGAAAAAAGCTAACACACATGAAAAAGTTGATTTTTATCAATAATTATGTTGGGTGACTTATTCACCTTATTAGAGCTCATTTCCTGTACAGAATGAAGTGCTGGAGAGAGTATAATACAAATATGAAAAACATAATTCTTAACATTTAAAAATGCTTATAGTTTTTTTGTTTGTTTGTTTGTCTTTATGTAAAAGAGTCACTCTGCATCATATGTTTTCCTTTTAGGAAATCTATGTCCACTTAGGTCAATTTCAAATTTTGGCAAAAAAAATATCCAAATGCGTGATTGCTAGACTGGACTTTAATGATTAAATTTTGAAGACTGTTCTTTTTTCCTGTTCTTTAAAGCAAATGTTTAGCATAAGTATTTCAATGATTCTCTTTGTGATTTGAATAAAGATCATCATATGATTTAGAAACAAAGGTGATTTAGTAACATTGCCATTTCCTTTTTTTGGTGATGTCAGTAAGCATAAGCCACAAAGTATACAGCTACGTTACATTTTTATGAGGAATTTTTGTAGTTGTAAAACTCTACCCAGATGTCTAACCCACCAAAAGTGATGCAACAATAGGCTTTCTTTTATATATTTTTAAAATAACATACTTGGTGTTTTTCTCTCCTAGCCAGCCTAATTTTAAAAAGTAAAGTATCTGTTGAACAAAGTAGAAGAAACAAATATACAAAGAGAAATACATCAGAGCATCAGTGTCTGCAAGTCAGAGAACGGCTATGGAATACAAAGACAATCGTGGCTCCAGTAATGACTGTCAAATTGAGGGATGAGGACAAAATTGGTTCTTATCAAGGATGAAAAAGATCTTCAAGGCAAAAAGAGAAAGTGGTTCAAAATGATCAACTTCAAGTTCCAGAATGGTGTGGCAATTATAATCATCTATAGAAGTGATTGTCCCCTTTTTACTATAGCCTTATTTCATATGTAATTTTCCCCCTCCATGCCCAACAGAGTACAAAGAATATAGTGTATACTCATCAAATACTTACTGAATTAGATTTAACTAAAAGCAGGCATTTTTTAAAACTGCAGGAGTAAAACCTTCAAGGGAAAAATTAAGTTGGCTGTTTCCAAAAGACTTAAAACTATGGATCATTATTGCTTGTTTTTCTCTTCACAAATACAACGTGTGTTACACTGGAGGGATCTGCGGTTGATGGAACACTCACAAGAAGGACTTGAACAAGATGACTGTTCAAATACCTAAAAATGCTTCACGAACATATTTGACGAAAATCATTGATCTACCCAAGTTTCACCATTTTAGTAGAAATACTAACATCAAAATTAGAAACTACGCAGGATCAATACTATTGACTCTAAAATTTAAAAGTAAATCAAGCCACTAAATTGTTATCTATTACTCAAACTTGAACTTCAATTATTACGTATTAAATTAATGTTCATATAGGATATATACCTAACAGTTTTTCCAAAATTTCTTTAAAGAAACTTTAAGTCAAGATACAGGTTCTTCTTAGTTCTTTATGTGAAATTCAAATGTATATAACCAGGAGTTTCTTGAATTTTTCATGTAATCAGTTACTGTTTTCAGGAAGCAGTGCATGTGACAATTTCAAGGGAGGTCATTACACTACTGTATGTATTTATAGAAATAGATAATAGAGCTTTGTGATAGGGATTCAATTTCTGGTTGTAAGCATGTTAAAGATAATTTTAATATTAGTGTTAAAAATGAGGCCCTCAGATTCATGATTTTATTGTGAGACATTTTGTTTAGACTGCTACGTAATTGCATGGTTGAAGTTATTTCAAATGATGTCAGATCAGGTAGCCCACAAATATACCCTAAACATAATAAAGAGTTAAATAGCTCTCTTGACTACTAGGTTTACTTTGTAAATTGAAAAAAAAAAGAAAAGAAACTATTGTACAAATTAGCAAAATATATGTCATATGAGTCAAAGAACAGGGCTATATAACTAAGAGTAACATCCAAACTTTTCTTTAATAGCAGGTTCATATGGCATTAGAAATCCTAAAAATATAGATTGTAATTCATTCTAAAGAGGATTGAAAGCAAGTTTAGAGTCCTAGGTAAATTTTAGCACCAGCTTTGTATCTTTAAATGATCATGTTTTCTCATGAAGAGAATACCAATTAGTCAATGTGTTATTAGACATTTAAAATATTCATACTCATCACTTATTTAAATATATATTATACCAAATTTAAATTATTTTGTGACATTAATTTCATTATTATTTTATTAGTGATAGATAAATTATACAAAAACCTTAGTCTTAAGAGTAAAACTGTATCCCACATACTCTTACACTTAAAATAATGTGTTCAAAGATAATTCAGATATTTCTGCATGATCAATTCTTAATTCATTTTTAAATTAAAATTTCAAATTAATCACCATGTTCAAGATATCTGAGGTTACAACTGCTAAAATACTACTTTGCCTTAACATTTGCAGACCAATGTCACTTGCAAGTTGTTTTCACACCTGTTGTCCATTTGAAGACAAGCCCTGAGTTTAGTTCTTGATATTCCCATTTCTCAGCCCATCACCTGTCACATTATATTCATTCACAAAATGTTTATTGAATTCACAGAAAAGAATATAGAAAAGAATATGGAAAAACAACAAGCAATTTTCTGACACAATATCTTGTGAGAATGCTACTAATTTAATTTTACAAAGAAGGAAAAGAGGCACTGAGAAGTTGACTAACCTGAGAGGTATTTTAGTTTGAGAACGTAAGTTGATTTCATCCCAACGTTCAGTTGTCCAGTGAATGGAATATCCAGTAGTCTGTTTGCATAAAATACCAAGTCCTTCTGTCATAAAGAAATGAAGAATACATTGTTCACAAATTGTGTATGAGAAATATACTAACAACAACCACAAAACAGTAGTTTATAAACTATAAACTAAAATATCTATAAACTAAAACAAACATATCTATAAACTATAAACTAAAATACAGACAAAAATATCAAAAGTTTATCTTCATTTCTTATGTACTTAACACTAAATGATTTCTAAAGTGTACCTCCATACAACCCTCACTAAAATTCTGTCAAATAGATGCCAAGGGGAAGACCAATTTTATGGATAGCACGTCTATAGTTCAGGTAGTTAAGGTGAGCTTCCATAAGAGACTTGTCAGTGCCCATTTGCTATCGTTTGTGTTCTGGATGGACATCCATACCTACAGTGCTCCTGCTGGATGGAGGACGCTCGTTGGGGCCCCTATAGAGCAGATTCTAACAATGTCTGTGCTGAAAGTATCCAATATGGCTCTGCTCAGAGTTATAGGGTCCTTGTTGGACAGATGCATGATGATCTACCAAAATCCTAAAAGAAAATAGGTAAGTCCCAGATTGAGTGAGACCAGTTTATGCCCTAAGCCACCTCAGAGGTCTTGGTCAGAGATACACAGGACTGGCCAGCTATGACTTTTCAGAAATTAAATATGGACCCTGACCTCTTCCTTATGACTAAGGCGCTAAATCCAGGGAGAACAAGCTCTTTGACCCCTTCTAACGGTTGCTGAGGGCTGGGATTTCAACCCTGTACACAAAACCAATTTTTCACATAAGAGTTATGAAAAAGGAAAGTAACCACCCAGTCTTATTAAAAATAAATAAATAAATGGATATAATGATATTAGACCAAAAGGACACAATGCTGTCAAAGTAAAATATCTATGGTTAATCACAGCTATTTTTTATCTAAGAACTTTGATGCTTTCTCTACTCTGGAATATCTTTACAGAAAGTTAGATAAAGTCTTTGTCATTCCATTCAGTGTCCTGTGGCTTTCATCTGTTTGTTTGTGGGAGTGTGGTACAACCAGAATAATGTCACATTGAGTTAACCAAATCTCTACTGGATGAAGGAATTGTTCAGTTACTGGTAAGCAGTGCCTACAGTGAAGGATTCAGGGAGCCCATACTCAAATGAATTGTATAGGAATATAAGTATTCCTTGACACTGGAAATTTCTTTCAAAGAGAATTACTTTTTGTTACTCTGATTTACAACATCTATATCCTTACAGCCAGACAAAAGGATCATCCTGTTTTTGCTATTTTTTTTTCTGTTTGTTTTGCTTTTTAAACCCTGGGAGTAGGCATTCCTTGGAATCTATTCCAGGAGAGGAATGTTTTTTGCACACCCAAGAGGAATGTCTTTTGCTCTCCCCTCCCCAGAAGGAATTCTTCATAAGTTAAAGACTGTCATTGATTTTACTAAGGGAAAGTATAAAAACCTGAATCAAGAGTTCATGTCTTATTAAATCTATGATTTAAATATGTTGGGATGACTTTTGAAGAAGCCCAGCAAGGTGCTATTTGCATGAGGGAGAAAAGATAATGTATTGGAAAGAAATTTAGAAAGTCGGCTATTCAGGTCTTGTTGCCTAGTGTATACAAAGTATGAGTGAGAGGGGTCATGAAGAAAGAACATCCAGATTTCTGCATTGGGAGTGGAACTCAAACAAATGGAAGGAGTACAAAGACTCTAAAAAGGATGAGAAAATGTGAGGGTATTGGAAATGATGAAAAATTTGATCTTGAAAAAATTGAATCAAATGTTCCCATGGGATCTTCTTGCTCTGTAATTAGATATATGATTGGAGTAGAGAAGATAAATTTAGTTCTGACCACCTTTAAGATTTTCTCTTTCACTGTCCTAAGATGCTGCAGTTGGTCACTTCCTATTCTAGTGTGAATGGGGATACCCTATCGTACTTTGGGATGGAGTTAAAGAGAGACTTGGACTAAAATCTGCCCATCATTATTTCTTCCTCAATTGAAGGAATTCCAATTCTCTAGACTTTTCTTTTTCTCTTTGAAGTTCAAATATATCTACCAGGCTGAAGTAAAATATGCATATAACAGAATGGATCAAAATAACCTGATGGAATAAAATGTGACATAAAATCTTAACAAAGTTGAGAGTTTAAAGTCATTCTCCAAAAGAGGGTAAGAAGAAAAACAAGTTTTGAAAAATGACCATGAAACTTTGCAAGTAAAATAAGGGATGTTTTTGATGAAGTCTCAAGGAATTATCACATGTTTTTACTTAAGGTAAGAGTCTAAAAATTCTTATTTTATTACAATACTCTATTTTATGATAAGAACTAAACCCTACACACATCTAGAACTTTATTTTTTTAATGCTATCAAGATCTTTAATACTGTAATATTTAGAAAAACTTATTATAACCTTATATTAGCCACCTCTGACATGGCTGATAAATGAGAAGCACTAGTAAAAATAAACTTTAGTGAAAGATGCCAAGACAGAAAGGATCTTCTGTGGGAGAAAAAAAATATTTGTTGGCTCTCCACAGGAAAGAGAGTTTTGTGGAAATGATCTGGCACCCTTTTTCCTCAAAATGGTAAAAGGTAACCTATCTCAGATTCCAGTGATATGTTATCTTCTCTATACAAAATCTAGCGTGTGTTCAAATGATAATGATATTTTCTTAATATTTCAATGCCAGAAGAATGATATGTATATTTACAAAGTAAGTAAATTAGTTAATTGAAAGACACAAAGAAATTTTGTAATTTCAAAGCAAATGAAATGATACTACAGGCAAAGCACCACTATAAAATGGTAGTCACAATAATTAAATCACTTGTACTGTGCTCACCTTAAATGAAAGAATGCATAATCTTCTCTCCCAACTCATATAACATTGCATGGAACACTTAAGCCTGCAGCAGATTGGTGGTGCACACTGATCCCCTATTGTAAGGAATAATTAAACTTTAATAAATCACTCTGAAAGCTTACAAAAGCAAATGACAAAAGCTTATAAAGAATTGTGAACAACAACAAAAGGCCACTTGCTCGGGTTGGTGTGAAAACTGCTCTAGCTAAATTAGGAGACTTAGAACAGTAATTTTAGCTACTTTCCTATTTATTATGTTTCATTATGTCATTTATTTAATAATTTTTAATTAATATAACTGTGCAGGGCCATTCAAAATGAATTTACTCACATAGGGTATGTCTTGATTAAGGTGCCTAAAGACCTGACAGCTTGTCTTATATCATCAAATACTTTAAAAGGACAGAACATTCTAGAGTGTCATTCTTACTACAGTACCTCCTGGTACTAAATGAACTTTGGGAAAGAAAATTACAGTGTGGACTGTGTGGGATAGTATGTTCAACTGAATCTGACAATTGAGAACTGTTTCCCTACATCTAGTTTTTGTCAACTGTAAATAAAACTAGACTTGGTATTCAGTCACTAAAAAGGATTTTATTCGGGAAAAAGAAAGAATTGCAACCCAGTACGTGGAGCCATGGAGAGCACATGCACACACTCCACAGGAAGAAACAGCCCGTTTTTGTACAGAGGGGAAAAGGAAGTTCAAGGGTGAGGAATGGTTACTACCATGGAGTTCTGTTGTAACCAGAGTTCCCCCGCAGGGCCTTTGAGAGAACACGAGGTGTGAGAGCTTCTCCCACAGACTCTCCCCATTCCTGTCCAGGTTAGGTTTTCTGTCAACCACTTGAACACTTTATAAGGTGTCACTTGTTAGGTAAACTGATGATAATATTTTTAAATCTTAGTTTATAGCTTTATAATAATCACTGTTTACGTAAACTGATGCTAAAGATTGCTAAAGATTGCTAAATGTTAGAAGAATTTTTTCAAGCAAAGTGGAGATGGGGCCTTGGAAATAAAAAAAATCAGGTTCAATAAGAAAAATATATGTCGATATTTACATCTAATCTGATTTCATACTCCTACTTGAAAATATTCCAGTCAGATCCACAATCTAACAGTTCTCTAATTCCCAGCCTTGCACTAATTCTGTACTTTAATCTGAATTTCATAATATTATTGAAAAACTGTAATAATGCAATAAAAAATTGAAATTTTGCACTTGAAACTGTAAAAAGCAAATATGGTAATGAAGAAAATAACATCAGTGTTGTGAAGGAAAAATTAGAGACTTCTTCCATAATTAAAAACAAAGAGGATATATAAGAAGATAACAAATAAGAATATAACAAGTATTTTTGATGAAACAACCAAAATAAATAGAAGTATAGAAGTACATGCAAAGATTTAATAGAAGAAAACACATTTAAGATGAAACAAAATTTGAGACAAAAAGGCTCAGAGAGGGACATCTGCCTCCAGAGAGTAAATAGAGTAGAATGCAGCAGACACCAACTTAAAAGAAAACAACTTTGTAGCCAATATAATACATACACCAAATACTTAAAACTATTGGAGAGCTGATGAAGCAATGAGAACTAATGAAGCAATGGTTGATTCCAGAAATGAGATGACTTTTTTGCATCTGCTTTCCCGCAGGGTATCATCTAATTTGGGGGGCAGCCAAGAGACTGAGAATTCAGGCTTTATTTCATGCCTGTTGAACTCAGGACAAAGATTTATGATCCTGAGAGAAGCGTATTATGTTTTGCTCTTGGGTACGTGGTAAAACCTTACTATCCTGTTTCTCTGTGAAATCTCATTAAAATATCATCATTTGCTAATTCATCACAGTGTTAAATCTTATTAGAGTACTGAGTAGAGTACCCAGGTGGTTTGAAGCAAAGAGGAGACCATCAGCAAGAGTGCTGCCACAATTTAGTTACACAGGGACAGAAGTTCAGCAAAACCCTTGGGTGATGTCTCCCTGTTCCTCCCTTTCCCTGACACAGAGCGGTTTTTCTCTCTTCCTACTTTTCCTGTGAAAGCTGCTCTGAAGAGTGGAACTGATATTAATCAGCTTTAACATATTATGAATTAAACATTAAATGCATTAAACATTAAATGAATTAAACATAAGAGGTAGTGCAACTTAAAATGTTACTTGAATCATGAAATAAAAGGTACTCTCTCCTAGGTGACATGGTTCTAGGTATAAATGAGGTAAGCGACTCTTTAGACGGAATCATGTATTTAGGATCAAAAATCAGTAACCCTTATCTATTTACTTAAAAATTTATTTGTGACAGCTTATTGTTAAGTTTATACTAACTAAGCATAACCTATCAGTAACGTAATGATGAGAGGATGAAAAGTTGCCACTGTTTGAGGAGAGGGGTTTGATGAATCCCCAGAGCATTCGTGGATCTGAGATTCCCACATGAGATTTATCAGAACCCACTACAGAGAGGCCATCCCCACTGGCTGGGGGTAGATTTTTCAGTACAAACACCAGTCCTCCTGCTCTGTAACAGACTTTAAAACCATTTTGTTCCCTTCCCAACAAGGCAAGTCATGTTGGAATTTTGGAATTGAAACCCCCCTTTCACTCTCAACCTTGTTTCTCAATGACTCAAGTCTGTCTGATCCTGACTGTTAGGGAAGGAAAATTTAGCTTCTTGTCTATTCTTCCCTTGGGAAAGTCTTCCCTACCAGCAGAAAGAGAAAAAAATAAAATTAACAATTCTCTTAGAGAGAGATGGACTTTATAAAAGTTCAATGTAGGGGCCAGCCCAGTGGCTCAGGAGGTTAGAGGTCCATGCTCCTAACTCCGAAGGCTGCCGGTTCCATTCCCACGTGGGCCAGTGGGCTCTCAACCACAAGGTTGCCAGTTCAATTCCTTGAGTACTGTAAGAGATGGTGGGCAATGCCCCCTGCAACTAAAATTGAACACAGCACCTTGAGCTGAGCTGCCTCCCAGATGGCTCAGTTGTTTGGAGCGCGTCCTCTCAACCACAAGGTTGCCAGTTTCAACTCCCGCAAGGGATGGTGGGCTGTGCCCCCTGCAACTAGCAACGGCAACTGGACCTGGAGCTGAGCTGCGCCCTCTACAACTAAGACTGAAAGGACAAAACTTGACTTGGAAAAAAGTCCTGGAAGTACACACTGTTCCCCAATAAAGTCCTGTTCCCCTTCCCCAATAAAATCTTAAAATAAAAAAAAATAAAAGTTCAATGTAAAAGACCTTAAGTCTGCACTGTTTTTCTCTTTGACTTTGAAATAGAAAAATAGGGGATAAAAGTATATTTAAATTTCATTATCTAAATGTTTATGCTCCCTAAGAAATGTGCTTAAGAAATGTGAATTTAACAAAGAATTCTAGTTTTTATCTGTAGAATAATTAAATCCAAAAGATACTTTGAATTTATATATTGATAAAACAAAATCTTATTGCTAAAATTATATATCAGCCTCAAAGTAAAACAAACAGCAAAATGAAATTAGAAATGGAAAGACTTTTAGTTAAACGGATGGTGAAAGTATTTACCATGTTCAGGTAATGTTCAAGTAAATTGAACATTTACTTGAAATGTTCAAGTAAATTATGTAGATAATCTGTGTTCCTCCCCTGGATATCTTTTTATTATCCCTATTTCAGACATTTGAGATGGTCTTACATTGAACAAACTGTGATAATAATCCCCAAAAGACAATTACAGAAATAAGTTGTTCTTAGTATCTTCCTTAGATACACGAAGGATCAGAGATAATTCAAGGCAATCCTATTAAAGTTTAGTTTGCATCTCCCTTATTTCAAATACTTGATTTTTTCATTTTTTAATTTTTTTTAGAGTTTGTAAGGTTACCCTTTCTAACTGAGAAAAAAAAATACGGTCTTTACAACACTGTTTGAAAATTGCACAGGATTTGTTTTGGCTTTTACAGAGATCGAGATAGAGATACTCTAGTCTATAACATATATGAGAACTAGAATTTAGCCTCATCCAATCAACTGACAGCCAAATGTTGAAAAATTATATAAGTAGATGATTGGAGTTTGAGTTTTCTCTTAATGGCTTAGGTATTTGTACTAAAACAAATGATAAATAAATATACACATATTAAATTCTCATAGATTTTAAAATTATTTCCAAGATTTCCATTGCAGAAAATGTTGACACCTACATACAATAAAATTAACCTCTGATTTAATAATGACTTCAAAAGCTCAAGAATTTAATAGGAATACATCACGCATATAATTTCATGGTTCTTTAAAAAAAAAAACAACCTTTGCGTTAAAACTTGGTACAGAGTCAGTTTTCATTTCATTAGAAACTCTCACTTTCCAAAGACGTTTTATTAAAACACAAGTTTGATAATGTTGAGTATAAACGTAAGTTTGATTATGTCAAGCATAGTTTCACAGCATCAAAGGAAAGAGTTTTGTAAAGATATTTTTAATGGAAATAGGAGATGCCAAATGTCTGGGATATGCATTCTATAGTAATTTGGATTACTTTAAATGAGATGACTTTATCAAAAAATGCTTCATGGGATTGAAATTTAGATGTTCAGGGTCAGAGATGTTGATGGAATTTCCCCACACAGAAAAAGCCTGGAAATGCTGAGAACAGAGCCTGAATTTTCTGGCTTACAATCAGCTGTCCTTTTTTTAACACATACATTGTCTTAATTAACCTACACATTTTACTGGCGAGACAACTCATAGTGATGTGGTAAATGTAATACAAATCATAGCATTAGATCTAAAATTAACCAGCATTCTGTGGTCAGAGGTCATAGGAGGTAGAGAAAATCCAAGTGTTCTTTGGGATCCAGAAGGCAAGAGAGATTAAACTTTGAGACAGATGATCTAGAGGAGACTCATCGTCAAGTTTTTCTTTCTGAAGAGGGAAAAAATGTAGAGCTGGCACTAAGAAATGTTTTAAAGTAAGTATAAGTCATCTTGTAAGATCATTCCTTACGTCACATAATTTGTTCTCATATTCTGTGATCTCTTACCAATGACACTTTTGCTACCTTCTCTAAATGTCTGCCTGCCCCTCTTTATTAAAAGTCACATTTTTCCGTTGTTGTTTTTTTTTTTTTCACAAGAAAATCAACATAGCTTATCCTAACCATAAAGATATCAGTTTCTCTTAAAATATTTGGGACTTTTTTGTCCCAATGAATCTCTATATGATGGTATCTAAAGCAGTTCTGGGGACAAAGAATAAGACAGAGTACCTTTACTCAAATCATAATACATGGTATGTAAAACGTATTTTAAAAAATACATGTGCATGTGTGTGTGTGTTATGATTGAAAAATATGGTGAATGTTTAAATTTTAAAAACTTTATTACAGTAAAAAACACATTGCCATTAATCCCCCTCAAAATACTCCCCCTTGCTTCGCATACATTCCTGTCATCATTCTCGTCATTTTCTGAAGCAGTTCTGGAAGTCCTCTTTCATGAGTGCCTTTAGTTGCACTGTGTCTTCTGCCTCCATGTCCTGAATTGATTCAAAGTGTTTTCCTTTCATGGTCATTTTGACTTTAGGAAAGAGCTCAAAGTCACATGGTGCCAGATCCAGTGAATAAAATGGATGGGAACACACCGTAATTTGACAGAAATTACCGTATACCAGAAGCAATGTGTGCCACGGAGCATTGTCATGATAGAGGATGAAGTAAACACACTCATGAAAGAGGACTTCCAGAACTGCTTCAGAAAGTGGCCAGAAGATGGAATAAGTGTGTTCGAAGTGAGGAGGAGTATTTTGAGAGGGGTTAATGACAATGTGTCTTTTACTGTAATAAATTTTTTAAATATAAATATTCACTGTATTTTTATCACACCTCGTGTGTGTGTATAATTTACAGATGTTTTTAAAAATTATTTGTCATACATAATTATCATGAACGATAAAACTTCTAAGCATTTTCCTCACTTTCTCATTTATTTATTTAGAAAATTTTTATTGTATGCTAACAAAAGGCAGGAATTCTGCTACATACTCAAAATTCTGCTACATACTCAAAATTCTGCTACATACTCAAACAAATTAATGTCTGAGGAGAACACTGACAAGACTTGACTTAAATAATTAACACTAAATCAAAATAATTATGTTTTTTAAATACAAAATTAAATTTTATGCATATATATACTGGTGTCTTCAAGATTTTTGTTGTCTGATATCCTGTGGTCATATTTATAAAATAAAAATTAAAATGCCATCTTGCACGTATTGCCTGTCTCCCAACTTAAGGACTTTACATTTTTTAAATGTTCTCCAAAAATAATTGATTAAAATATCTAGGTATGTAGAAACTCATTAGGAAAGTATTTGATACGAGGGGGAATCTTTTGTCACCTAAGGCCCTGCTCTTTAAAGTGCGGTTTTTGAACCAGCAACAATAGCATCATTTGAAAGCTTGTTAGAAATGCAGAATTTCATCCCAGACTTAGTCAGAATAAGGATTTTATCAAGATTCTTCAGGTGATTGGTGGCATGTTCAAGTTTAAGAAGCACTCACTGATATAAGACAAGAACTGGAGTGGCCATACCTGGTTTCATTCCATGGAGCAAATGTTTCCATCCACGGTGCAAAACACAGGAATCAGAATTCTACTTTGTTTTACCACAATGTTAATTTAAAAAAAAAAAATGTGCCCTTAATTTTTACTAACTTGGTAGACCATGTCCAAGAAGGAATTTCAGGGAACATGCAGATTATTCTGGGAATTTGGAATCTATGACAGCCATCTAGGGACTTGCACATGATTTCATATCCATCCTTGATATCATCAGAACTGATCCAATTTAATGTACCACTTGTGAGTTTCAGCTTCAGAAGTAAACCCCCATCTAGCCTAGATCGCTAAGGGCTACATCCCTAAGAATTTCCTTACAATATTCCTCACCATTTTTTCTTTTTTAAAAAATTCAATACAGGTTAGTTTATCATTTCTTTAGTTACTCCTATGTTTGGGGGATATTTTTGTGTTTTAATCACCATGACCTCAAAGAGGAAAAAAGAGAATTTTGGCAACGTTCTTCCCAGTTGCTTGCTCATAAGGCCTGCCTGAGTTTAAATATACAGAGTCCCACACACACTTCCCCAGACCACTCTTCGCCCCCCGCCCCATACTAGAATATGACTCTCCAGGGACAGGACTTTCTGTCTTTCCTCTGCCTTTTATCCTCTTTCCATCATTTTTATCTTTTACTTTATTGTTGGCCAGGAAAAAAAAAAAAAAAGGAATGATGTTGCTCATCTAGTCTGGCCATATTTAGGCCAGCAGTCACTTACCTTTGGAGTAGGATGATGTAGTCACAGCATTAACCCAATAAATTATCTTAATAAAGAACATTCAAACCAGAATGTGTTCTGTCAGGTCTGCTTTTCCTAGACAGCATCCTTTTCCATCTGTTCTGAGTTTAGAGCCAAAGTGTGCTCTAGATAAATTTAATATCTGTGGGAATGGATGTGTAGAAGTTCAAAGACCGGCCTCCTGGATGGGTTGTCAAAAACTAGGAGATTATATATATATATATATATATATATATATATATATATATAAGCTCCTTCTTTTACATACTAGAAGGAAAAACAAAAACAGAACCAAAAAACCTATCTGTGGAAACCCCATATGTGGTATTATAGAATAGAATACCACTTCAAGAGCCCTCTTCTTATCTTCTTTGTATCCTAGAGTAAGCACCATCCCTCCCCTCCAACTAAGCCTCTTTTTATTTATTCTCAACAGGTGAGATTATCCATTTCCCCCAAAACGTGCTTGGGAAAAATGACTGTACTTTCCAAAGCACTGTCATCATCACAATCCAACTCCTTTTGTTGCTGTTCCTATAGAAAAAGACACAGACTTTGTTTTGTTTTGTTTTTTTTTTTAATGATTCTGCTACAAATCTGTATAGGGAAATAGGTTCCAAATAAAAAATACATATATAAGAATGCTGCACATTTTGTATGGTTTTTGGTCTGTACCTTCTTACTGTCCCCAAAACAGAAAATGGAAGCCCTGGAGTCTTTCACACAACTGTTATCCTCCTGAAGTAAATTCTTATTAAATGTTTTTTTTCCCTGTGTCTTTAGTCCATGGCATTCTCTTCCCATTCTAAGAATGCTATTAAAACAGGAAATTTTTCTTTGTATTATTCCCAATAAGTAATTAATCTTGTTCTATGTAAACTAATTATATTAAGTGTTAATTAATTCTTCAAATCTTCCCTATCCTTGCTAATCTCTTTTTTGTCTGCCTATTTATCAAATACTGAGAGAATTACATTGAAATATGCACAACTATGCTAAAGAAGACACTCATATAACAGTTCAATGTGAGCTATTGGAGATAGATTTTTATGATAAGTCCTACTTGGATAAAGTCGAAAACATTAGGAAAAATGTTAACTCACTGGAGAAAAAAAATACATATATAACCAACCTTTTACATCAAGTCTTATAACCTGTCAACAAAATATATTTGAAATCCACTGTATACAAGGCATTGTACTGTGTAACGTAGGGATTTGGAAATGAATAAGCCAAGACTTCTTTAAAATATAGTATGAAAGAGGAAATAAGGCACACATCAATTTTGATAGAAGATGGCATTTGATAAAAGTTCTAATAGAGGTCAACAAACAAAAGACTAATGGAACCTAAGGGAAGGGATCACTTCTAGCTAGATTGATTTAAAATGCCTCTGGGCGATGCAGTGGAGTCTTGAAGGATGAGAAAAATTATGACAGAGAAAAATAGAGAATATATTTTACAAAAATGAGAAGGCAATAAAATATTGGCTTGATCAGGAAAAGAGAAGTTTTCTAATTTGGTTAGAGTATAGGGTTCATAATATGTCTCGGTGATGATTATATTTCAAGTAAGGGGATTGTTATGGGATGAACTATGTCCCCCTAAGATTCTTACGTTGAAATCTAAACCCTAGTACCTCAGAATGTGACAATTTTTGGTGATATAGCCTTGAAGCGATGAGTTAAAATCAAACCTTTAAGCCTGATCCTAAAATTGAATCCATTTTACTAGTGTTTTTGTAAAAAGAGGAATTTAAGACACTCAAAAGAGACAAGAGGGGGGACTGGAGCATAGAGAAGAGACGGCGTAAGGCCACTGGGAGATACCTGTAAGCCAATGAGAGGAGCCTCAGGAGAAACTAACCTGCCCACATCTTATCTTGGACTTGTAGCCTCCAAACTGTCAAAAAATGCATTTCTCTTGTTTAAGCCACCCAGTCAGTGGCGTTTTCTTATGGAATCCCCAGCGGACAAATATGGGGATATAATATAAAAATAAAGAACAACACCTGTTTGCTTTTGACTAGCTTTTGAAAGCCATCACACTTGTATACACTTTCTTTTAAAACATTTACTACTACTCTTAATCTCAGTTGACTATTAATATGAAGATTATTAATAATACTTGCTCCTTGTTATATCTATTATCCTGCCTCTCCATTTTTATCCATAACAGTACTCCAAATGTGAAAGCCATCTGTATCTAATGTCGCTCCACCAGATAGGATCTTCCACAAAAATCTCCTAGCTCAAGGAAATCTAACAAATATCTATACATAATAAAGATGAGTGAATGGGACATCTATAAAAATATGAATATAAACAATGTACTTACGGAGCTATTGCATAATGCTTAATTCTAAAAGGTAAAGTATGAGGTTATTAGCATTCTTTATAATGCATTTGTTTGAAGGAAACTCAGTCCTGTTCTTGTTCAGGCTCCCCTACCTGCTACACCAGTTAGGGTCTCTAGCATGATCTGCCACTTAATTATACTTGGGGATAAGCGAGGAGCACGGTGTTCATTCCACCTTCAGCTGCTGGTTTGGGTTTACGGGCCATCTTTAAAAAGACATCATGCTTAAATACAGATAGTAGAGCAGGCATGACTTACACAAGTTGATGTAGCCTTGGTTTCAAATAATTCATCTGCTAATTAAATATTCTTTTAAGCTTTTAGCAGTTCTACTTTGTGAAAACAATAATTACCAGAAATTCTATACTAACATTTTTTATTACATATTTCTGTTTAATGACATGTTCTTTCTCTGTAAAGACACTGAATTGTTTACTGAAAGACTAAAGCTAGACCTCCTGCTTCTGCTTCATCTCCCATTGTAGCTTTATATTCTTCCAAGAGTGCTTATTTTATAAATGTGGAACACACAAACTACAGCCAGAAATTGTCAGAGATGTCCATTATATTATCATAGAAACAAATGTATAAGGAATAATTAAATGAAGGCTGAATATGAACCAATGATGAGAACACATCATAACTAAGGGTTTTGATCAATTATGTGCACTTGAGGTGTAAAGTGAAAAAAAACGTCAGGAAGATGTTTCAAGCTTTCTCATACACCCATAAAACTTAAACTTCTTATGATTCTAATAAAACAGGAAAGAATACAATTTAAGCAGTTTGGTTTACTAGGACATCAAGATGACTGATGTTATATTAAAATATTGATTTTGTTAGACGATCTTGGATATTATAGAAAAAAAGGAAAGGTTTAAACAGTAAATCTGTTTTTGTTTTGTTTTGTTTTTAATGTAGATAATACAAATTGAAGACAAAGAATACTGGAGCACTGAATTGATAAAAAAACATTTTTATACTTCATGTTACTTTATTGTCCTCCATTTTACTGTGCAGTGATTTGTGGAAATCCATAAATTTTGCTTTCCAAAGTGAAAAAACTGACATGTATTTGGCTGCAGAAATGTTTATGAACTAGTTCCAAAAGAGATATAGAAAAGAAAATGTTTGGCTTATACATATATTCATTCTTATAGAGGTTTCAGAAAACACATTTCTTGGCATAGCAAAGTTAGGTTTTTAAGTCAGAATTTTTTAAAAAAAGAAAGAAACCCTTATAATGCATGCATCTTCTTTCATAACAAGAAGGAGATCTATTTAAATGCACAGTATGTACATTATTATTAATAAAAATTAAAAACACAAGTTTTAAGCAAAATAAAGCCTATTAAATTATATTTTGGCAAGTGCTTATTATCTTTATCATCAACAAATGTTTTTCAAGGATTCACCATGAGTGAAGCTAAAACAGATTTCTGAGTATATGAAGGCATCAGATATAATATTTCTAAATAAGACATAGTTTCTATTCTATCTAGTTTACGCACCAATAGATCTATTAAAGTATGTTTGATATCTCACAGTATTGCGGGAAAACTATAGAATATGCTTCCAAAAATGCATCCCCAAACATCATTGTACAGTGGGTCTGCTAAGACACGCTGCTGCTGCTGCTGCTGCTGCTGCAGAGAACAGAGGTACCCAGCCTTTGCTTCCACCCACACCAGCAGCAATAAACGAGGTCCCTCTCATTCTCCATGAAGCTCATCTCCAATTCAAACTGTTGCATGGATATGTCTATTTTGTGAGACATTAGTTACATATCCGCACACTTGGCAGAAGGGAAAATTTTTATTTTATTTTTATTTCATTTTATTTTATTTTGAGAAACATAATTAATAATGTGAGAATGTAATGAACTATCAAACTATGAAAAAATTTGTATTTAAAAAGTTTGGGTTAGCCACAAATGGCCAATGTTGATTTCTATACAAAACCAACTTATACGAGTATTTCATTAGCAGTACCAGATATTCTTTTTCTAAGTACTTTCACTATTTATAGGATATAAATAGCTACTTAAATTCTATAATAATTACCCACTCTGGTTTTAAGAAAGTATGATATATGCCGGGTGATGGGGAATGACTGACAGGGGTCCCTCCTCTAGGGAAGGTCATAAAATGCCTTTTCCCTTGTTAACTCTTGAGCAGTGTTATAATCAAATTTAGCTACAATATATTTTACACTTTCTACCACCAACTAAAGTGTTAATGATGCTTCTAAATAGCTTAAACCAAATAAGAAAATAAGTTAGTGAGTACTTTAAAAGTAACCACTTTTATAATTGCCAGTCCAGTAAGAAAATATCTGTGTAAATATTGCCAGTGGTTGCTTTTCTTGTGAAAGAAATAAAGGGGCCATTATCTTTCCTTGATAAACTCCAAAATGGCCTGTATCACCCTTCTTTTCTCATTTACTTGTAACGATATTTGTTTCAAGTGAGTCAGTTGTGATACAAATATTAATTTATTTTGGCAGAGAAATAATCCGGAACAACACTGCAATACAACATGCACTTGGTAATGAAAAACCATGTTCAACCGTTGTCTCTCTGAATCATCCTGGGTGGTGCTTTCTTAACAGAATTGTTAGAGAATCATGAGAGTATTTAAAAGATAAACACGTGTGGAAATAGAGGACAGGGACTCCGGTAATGTTCCGTAGCTGCTTCTCCCTTCAACTTTTCCCCTACTCAGTCCAATTCAGAGAATAGTTACTGTGTGCTCTCTACCTGCTGGGTGTTTGCTGGGCACCATGGTGAGTAACCTCAAGTTAGGGCCTTCAAGTCTTTTATGGACAGTAGAGTAAACATTTGTTTCTAAAACAAACTGTATGAGCCATGAGAGGACATATAAGTACAAAAGTCCACATACCAAAGAAGGAAGTTGTGGGGACAAAGCCCCAAAAAACAGTTTCCAGGCTCTCAGCCTCACATAGAAAGGTGCTGGCTCGGGTAGTAAATGGCCATCAACTGTGATCAGATGGCCAGCAGCTGTGGCTTGTTGGCCGTCAGCTGTAACCCGTAAGCCATTGGCCACTAATATAAAGGCTGTGTCTACGCTAGCAGAAAGAATGGGGGCTAGCAAGAGCGGATTGCAGAGAGGCGGATGTCGCCAACGATAATATAGTGGTATGACTCCCCTACCTATGGCTCCGTGGGTGTTCCTTTTTGGCGTTCTTATGTGGGGAGCGGGACCAGAGACCCCACCAGACGCCCTGCATGACAAATGGCGCAGCGAGCAGGGTCCCCCGCACGACAGAAGTAATCAGTGCTTTTGCCTTCGTGGAGGAGATGGTACATCAGTGATGTCTTGAAAGATAAGTAGGAGTTCAACAATCTAGGAACCTATGCCATATGGGTAAAATAACATCTGCTAGTGTTATCCTTTCTAGGTAACAAAATGGAAGAGACTTGGTAAAACAGACAGCTTGTCAACTATTGGTGTAAATATAGATTTGGACACCTCCAGCTCCTTTCAATCATATCACTTTGAGGAACAGAAGCATAATAATTTAAGTACTCTTAAACTTCCTCAATGGCGGTGAAAAATCCTGATTTTATTGTTTAATGTGGAAGAGAATAAAACTCACATTGAAGAGATAACCCCACACGGAAAAGTGGCGTTCCTACCACTCCTAGTAGTAAGTAGACAATAAGTGCACGTTGAAAGTATATATCTCTTTATGCACTTTTTGTGATAATAGATCTTCTATGTTTAATGTGATTAAACTATGGGATTGAGCACAAGGATACCTTGAAGGAGGTTCAGCCATTAGAGTATAAGAAGGGAAAGGTAAGAATTATTTCAAGGAAACAGCAAAAGGAATATGGCACAGAAACCTTCTCTATGTATGAAAGAAATAGTTTTGTTTTGTTTTGCTTTTTCATTAAGATAATGGGAACTAGAGATCAATTCTGATGGCAAAATCACAATGTAAACATGCAGTGGAAAAAGTTTAGTTGATAGGACAAAGAGCACAGCAAGCTTTGGGAGCTGGTAGCAGAAATTTCTTTAAACTAAAAAAGTGTCTCACCACTCTGAAATTTCCAGTATTCTTTGTTCACCCTTTCTGTTATTATCCAAACTGAATACTTTGGGTCCTCATCTCTAATGAGATTACGTAATCTCATAATCTCATAAATATTTTGAGGAATTTCTAGAAGTGCTTTTTGTCACTTGTCATGTCTAGTATCACCATCTGTGGTTAAGAAGTTTGTGCACTGCACAACTCCAAGGGTACTACATGCAAAACTCCACCCTGGGCAGTGTTCACAGTGCACGACTGTACACAGTGGCCCTGCAATTCCCATCTGTAACCTCCTCTGCCAGCCTTAGTGTGATCCCCTCTATTCATATTGCCATGCAGAACTCATGCAACTTTAAGTTTGTCAGGCTCACTTTGCACCGAAATGTGTACATGTCACCTGCCTTCAGTCCTCTAGGTGCCACTAACCGTTGATTGGTGTCTTTAAGAATCTTGAACTTGATAATATCAAAAAGGATTTCCCTCTCTCTCTCTCTCTCTCTCCCTCTCTCTCTCTCTCTCTCTCTCTCTCTCTCTCTGTCTCTCTCTCTCTCAGTCTGTCTCTCTAACACATACGCACAAATAAAACTTAAAACTCCCTATCAACATTATGTCCAATGTTTCTAAACAGTGGTTACTATTTTTGTTTCATTTCCAAATTAGACTATAAGGCTACCTTTTAGATTCATAGACGAAAAAGAACAAAGAAACAAAACTGTAATAACAAATATTGTCCATAATATAATCATTTATGGTGGGCATTGTTTCCAGAAGGTACTTGGGAAACTAAAAAGTTATAAATTCAAAGGTTAAAATCAATCATGATTCCAAAAGTTGTTAATAATATTTATTATCCATTATTCTAAGCTTCTTGTCAAGTCCAAGTTGAAGCGTCAGACCTTGAAGTGATGAGATTGAGTTTCTTGTAAGAAACCCAGCAATCTTGGCTAATCTCAATTTACCTTGTATAAACCTCGGATATATGGAACAAGACAGGGCAGCAGCTTCACTTGTCCCACTAGGCTTAACAGAAACTTAGAATTCTGACTAAATAAATATTATTAGGTAATTGTTGCCAGCTCTCCTTGCGACTGGACAAAACAGAGAAAACAAATGCATAACCACAGACAAGCTGGAGGGGCAAGTTGTGAAGGTCTCAATATTGTTTGTACCGCCAATGTGTCTGTGGTTATATCCAGATTTTGAGGATGGCAGCCAAGTAGTCTGTGGTTCCAGGGTCCAGACTCAGTAGGGGGTCTGGAGGATCAATCTAGTTGAGGTTACATTATGGAGTAGATTAGAGTAATACATTTATCAATGTATAAAAAATATAAAATACTTTGTGTAACTCCATGTACTGCCCCTAAAATATTTACTGCCTCCATCAGATTTAACTAAAGAAAAGCAGGTTGGAGGAATAAATGTCTACAGAAGAGGGAAGATTACAAAGATGGGTTAGCACAGTCATGTTTTGATAATGACAACTCTGGGATGCTAGGAAACCAACTCTCTAGTAATTGCTAGCTGCAAATGGGATGCCTTTGAAATCAGCCACCCCCACTACGAAGGGGTCTGCTTCCCCCTGCTGGAAAAATCCAATAGCTGCACTTACTTCAGGGATTCTTTTGAATCACATCACCAATGGTAGGAAAGCTACCATTCATTATGTGCTTGCTCCATAAATGGGTTTGGTATGAAAAGGACAATACAATGCCACTTTCCTCCTGTGAATGATTAAATCTAACCTATGACTCCTGCAGATGTGGTTGTGATTGTGTCTGGGCTCCTCCTTGACCACAGCATGTGTATTATGAACACACTCAAGCCCGTGGAATAACATGGTTGGATATGCTCCTATTTGAAAGGTATTATTCTGCAAGCCTCTGGCCAGTCTCAAATATGTGCCTACATGTTCCACTTACTATCAAAATCCATACCACTTGCACAGTCTTTGATTTCTCAAAAAGGAGAAATCTTTATATTCTTTCTCTAAATATCATATACTTTCTTTCTTTCTACACCGTTTCTTTAATATTTTTTTTCAAGACATTCAGGGTCCTATGGAAGCCTTTCTTCTTTAACTAATTATACGCTTATTTCGCTAGAATACATTCGATAATTGAAATGCAATAGCTTGACTCCTTCTGTATCTCTGTGTATATACAGCTTATGTATACATTAGTTATTCACACAGATTGAAGGTCAATTGAAAGACAAATTTTCCAAAACAACTTCATATGAATAACCAAATAAATGTATTCATTTTCACATATGTACTATATACTCTAATATTTTATGGACAATGCTAAAAAATGTAACAATTTGAAGCTGACATTAATAAACTCTCATTGTGTATGAATAGCTAGTGAAGCTTCTGAATAAGTAACATATCATAATTATGGCTCGTAGTCATTTGGATGTTTTCCAGTTGTCATCAGGAAATGAGGTGTAGCCTCAGGAAGATGATTAAAAGAAAATTGTAATACAATTTTCTAGGACAGTAATAAACACTCACAGATAATGAATATCAAAGATAAATTGGTTCTTTACATTAAGTTTGTTTTCCAAATGGAGTTTGTGTATCGTAGAAGAGGGTTCATTTTGGAAAGTGAAATTTCTAAGACGGAACTGATTTCTGATTATTCATGGTAGATAGCAAAAACAAGATCATTTTTAGTTTTGAGATTTTGAGAGATGAATGGAAAATAGTTGATTAAAACTACAAGTTTCAAATTTGGGTGGCCTAAGATGAATATATATATATATATATATATATATATATATATATATATATATATTCTTTATAAACTCTGCTCAAATTTACAGAAAAGCGGTGAGAACAACGTTTTGTCTCATTTGACTATTCCTTGGTCAGAACAAGTTAAATTACTATTTTCTGTAACAATGCCTAGTGTTGACCTTAAATTGACTTGATAATTTTTATACTGCGAGATATCAAATTACACAGCATGGACACCAGGATTCAAAATAGGCAAAGATCTAATAATGGGAGTTCAGAATACAAAGTTAAAAAAATGTCTGAAATTACTCTGACAATCTCATGTAAAAGATTTGTGTTCTCCCTGTGAGATTTTCATTTCTGCTATTTTTATAAGTTATAATCCTATTATAAATGAAGTCAAAGCCTGATGTAAATGAGCAGAACTTATTTGCAGGTTTTATTTTGAAATAACCTGGCAATTAAAATTGGTCAGTGGATGTTGATACAAGTAATTCTTAATGTCTAGGGCTTACTAAGTTCTCTGAGGCCGTTTTGTTTGTTTGTTTGTTTGTTTGTTTGTTTGTTTTAATTCTGGTACCATTTTATTGTTTTTTCTTTTTACTATACTCAAAGACTATAATTCCCATATTAGGGAAACAGTTAGAATTGCTTTTTTCATTTTTGACTTTTTATCTTTTAATAAACTGGATTAATGACAATTGGGAATGGTTTCAAAACAGCCAATAAATAATGAATAGCTGATATGTAATATACATAATTAAGAAAATAGTTATTTGGTATCGCTATTATCTAGAAAGGTGTGTGACTTTTTTCTTTGGCTGTTTAAAGTAAAATTAGGTATACTAAGGGATTTTATATTTTCCTATCAAGTCAAAATTTACTTTTGTTTTTTGTTTTTAAACTCAGGCTTTATGTGAATATTCCATCAACTTAAATTATCAAGACTTTTTATAAAAGAATGACAGATGTAACAAATTATACACATTGTTAATGCTGGAGAAATACCTGTGTCCATAATTACCAGTGTTAAAGAAAAATACTAAGCAGATTTAAATTAATATACACTGTCTTATTTTCCTATTTAAGGTGTTTTGAAAAGGCTGTGATTAATTATGACTAGAACTACATATGTCAGCTTGTTTGGTAAAAAGTAATACATATGACTGAAAGAAAATTGTACAATTTTATTCTTATATTTGAGAATAAGTATTAATTAAATATTTGGCTGATATATTTCTTAAAACAATTGCAATTATTTGCTGCTCCTATTGCACTACCCCTCACATGCAATTAAATGTGGGTTTCTTAAATATTTAGAAAATTTGATCCTAGTAAAATTTGACCACATTTTCTATCTCCCCGTCTTGGGCAAATCCAGTACAAGTGAAATTATGTTAGAGAATTACGAAATATTGCAAACTTACAAAGTGTTCAGAGACTCCCTTACCACCAAGATTTAATGTATATTTCTGTTTTGTCATTCTTTGCTCTAAATAAAAAATATATATGTATTACAGTAAAAGACACATTGTCATTAATCCCCCCCACTTCGAACACACTTACCCCATCATTCTTGCCACTTTCTGAAGCAGTTCTGGAAGTGCTCTTTCATGAGTGTCTTCAGTTGCACTGTCATGGCTGCTTCAATGTCCTGAATCAATTCAAGACATTTACTTTTCATGGTCATTTTGACTTTGGGAAAGAGCCAGAAGTCTCATGTGCCAGATCTGGTGAATAAGGTGGATGAGGACACACCGTAATGTTTTTATTTGACAGAAATTGCCATATACTAGAAGCAATGTGTGACACAGAGCATTGTCATGATGGAGGATGATTTAGGGCACACTTTAATACACACCTTTTCTCACCGTAGCTCACACCCAACTGACTGCACTGAACAAGTTGAAACTTGTCACACACTGGTACTAAGTTTCACTAAGCCACTTCCTGTATTGAAGATCCCTGTCTTTTCCTTGGATGAAACTCGGCAGCAGCATTCACCATATATTTTGATCACATGTCATATTTTGATTAAAATAAGTTAAATTTTACCAGTGCAGTAAAATCCACACCTAAAGCACCCATTATTGTCAATATCTTTATAGAAGAAACTAATATCTTAAACTTGATATGTAAACTTCCAATTTTTTTTTAACTTCTTGTATATACTTGCATGTATGTATACCGGAGCGCCAAAAAAACGTATACAAGTGGACACTTTGGTAAACGTTGTTCGAGCAGTAGTTCGCCATAATCAAAAGTGTCTGGACCCTGATGGTAATCACTTTGAGCATCTCTTGTATTTGCAGAAGTCAAATGTGACTTATAGTCATCTATTGTTATCAGTATATGTTGAGCATTACAATTTTAATAGTTTTCTTTTCTTAAAATGTGTATACATTTCTTTGGCACCCTGTGTGTGTGTGTGCACGTGCATCTTTGTGTCTGTGTGTAAAACAGCATGCAATATTAATTATATTTTCTGTATTTTAAAAATCTGTATGAATAGCATCTTACTATATACCAGTCACTTTTTACCTTTAATATTATGTTTCCTACTTAATACATGCAGGTCATGCATTTCAAAAGTTTCATTATAATCTATTTCCTGTATATGACATAAATTATTCATGTTTTTCCTTAAAATGCTCTCACAACATGATGTTGTTACTATATCCTTTCACATTCCTCAATCTTTACTGCTTTACTCTCATCATCTTAAGAAAGTGTCAACCACTTCCTCTCTCTTGAAACACTCTTCTCTCTTCACTTTCTTGATACCATTATCTACGTGATTTTCTCCTGAACTTCACACCTGTAACTTGACATCTCCATTCAGCTATCCCACTGGCATCCCATATATATCTTGCTTAAAATTGGATGTTTCTTGTCCAAACTGACCGTTACTTGTGTTCCTTGTGTCAGCATCAACATGTTCCTTGACTCCCTTCATCACCCCCAGAGCTGATCTATCATAAAGTCCTATGTAATTTCTTCCTGTGTAAAACTTTAACCAAACCACTTTTCCTGCGTCTAGTCATCACCCATTTTCCACAATGAATCCTAAATGATCTTTCCAAAACCAAATAAGATCATGCAATGTCCTTGCCTACCAAACTTAAGTGGGTCCGTATGATTTCTTGAACCAAGTAACCAAATCTTAATGTAACTCATCAGGCCTAGTATTTCAATTTCTTTACACATCTATCATATTCATATTAATACAACACTTCTCTTTTCATCAAAGCATTGAAAGAGGTAGTAATTTGAAAATTGAAATTAAATATGTTTCCTTAGATCTCTTAAATGTCTTTAGCTAGGTCTGGACACATACCACACACACAACAGAAAATCTTGAAATTAAATAACCAAATTGAATCTAACAATCATTTAGAATGATGATGAAAAGAAATGCTGAATCAAGATGAGTAAACAGAGTTCTTATTTTAAAAATACATTTTGTAAATTACCAGGTAAATAGTTTCCTTAGAAACTCAATATACAAGAAACATAGCAGTGTCTTAAAACCTGCAAAAACAGTTTGCAATGAAAAGAAGTTAACATGTTCCACTGAACCAAATGAGAATGAGTCTATTTGATTTATTTTGATCAGCTTAGTTGTAGATCAGAGATGCAAATAATATAGGATATCTGAATTAAAATCATTTGACACCATGACACCATTTCTTCATCAATTGTACCATTGCTTATGGTTAGTTTGGTTGACAAAGAAATATGGACTGATAAATGGCACACTTATGTAGATAAAAAAACAGGTCAAATGACCATACAGAAAAAGTAAAATATAAGTAAGTCATACTAAACTAAGGGAAATTTCAAGGAGTATAAAATAAAAATGGAATTTGTTCTGGGCCTCCATATGATTAATGTCTTTATCAATAATTTGGATAAATTGATTAACAGCCTACTCATTAAATAGGTTTCTATAATATCTGTGAGGAACAATGATTTTACATTATTAGAGAGAAAATTAGTAAACTGGGAGTGAAAGCAGTAGAAAGCATACAGAATGAAAAAAAAAGAAAAAGAAAAACAGAAAGAATATATGAAAGAGTGAAAGCTGTTCAGAGACTTGAAGGATATGAGAATTCCAGAGCACATGTAACTGAAGTTCTAGAATGAGAATTAAAAAAAAACACAAAAAAACACAAGGGTGTAGAAAAAAATATTGAGTATTTTCTGGAATTGAAAAAGATAAAAGTTAAGCTTGAAAAAACAATTTCAAGCAGGAAAATAAAAACAAATCCATATTAGATGAATTGTGGTTGAGTTGTAGACCATAGACAAAAAAAAACAAAAACCTTAAAATCTATTGGGGATAACCAAATCAAAGCAAACTAATAACATTTATAACTAGTGGTAGACAATGGAATAATGCCTTTAAAGTGTAGACGAAAAATAGCTCAGTAAACTAGTCTATATTCAGCTTATATGTGATTAGAGAATAATGGAATAGAAGGAAATTTCTGACAAAGTTTAAATGCATTGATCTTTATGCAAAGAACTACTAAGGGATATACTCATATGTCAGCATGGAATAAATTCCCAGAAGGGAAGACTCATACTTCAGAAACAATGATGAATATGTGTGTGTGTGTGTGTGTGTGTGTGTATGTATATATATACACACACACACACACACACACACACACACACACACATATATATATATATATATATATAATTGAATAAACATTGACAATGATTTGCCACAGCTGCGCTGGGGAGTGGGAGTCGGTTGGTTGGCAAAAAAGCGGACAGCAGGTCGCACGTCGTGTGAATCCAGCCTCCAGTGAGACCATAGTGGTATGACTCCCCTCCCTATGGCTCCGTGGGTGTTCCTTTTTGGCCTCACCATGTCCTGCGTTCTTATGTGGAGAGCGGGAGCTGAGACCCCGCAGGCCGCCTGCATGACAGCACACTTGCCAGAAGCCAACAATTTTAACCTTGCCTACAACGTGGCTAGCAAACTTCTGTCCTATGAATGCCCTGAGCTCCGTGCTAAAAGAAATACACACTTTGAACTTTTTATAGCAATTAATGTAATATTATGGCTAGAAAAACAAATAGAAACTCAAGTCACAGCCGCTAAAACATCACAAAGGAACATTTATTACATATTCTTAAAGCAGCCTGACTGAAGAATCAGGTTCTATTGATAGCATTTGGAAATGTGACAATGGATCATAGCATAGCTTTATAACATTTTGGAATAATTTTCTTCTTTTGTCTTTTTTTCTTCTTTTTTTGTCACAAGCAAGTAGCCTATCCACTATTTTAGTGTCTTGGGGAATCTGTAGCAACATAGACTATAGGAGTAGCCTTCTGTTTTTGTTTTCACACATCGTAAGCCCTTAGAAGAATTTAGACGGGGGGGGGGGGGGGGGGGGGGTGGATAGGAAAGAAAGTGATCTCTCAGTAAAGATTGTGTTGTGGCAAAGCAGGAGAGAAAATAGGATCTCTGTCCCAATGATTAAAAGGGAACACTTCAAGCCCAGGAGCTGAGAGATGTCCTTAGGGCATAAGGGCAAAAGAGCTGTGTCCTGCTAGCGGAGGAATGTTTGTATTGTGTAGTAACATGTGAAAACAAAGGTTAGGGGCCTCACTGGTGATTTCTGCTGCTGAAAGAGATCAAAAGAAATGTGTTCCTTGAAGAGGCATGCAGACCTGAATCAGACATCTGTATCAACTAGCTTGGACCTGGTAATTACTAAAGAACAAGATAAACTTTGGTACATGGGCATTGAGTTATATTGCGGAGATACCATTTTACAGAGGAGGTCTAATTTCAGGAAGAACTGAGGGGAATTTTTCCACTGGCCAAGTAATGGCAATTAGAGTTAGAAATTAATTTGATTTATGGAAAATAAAGTAATGTTTACTGTTTATGGAGTCTGTTAATGGAGATTTTTACAACTTGTATTTCATAGAAACAATAACAAAATATGAAGTTGACAACATCTTAAATTGCTCATGGCAAAATTGTAGCTGCCAAAAAACTGAGTAAAAATCTAGCATTTTGACATATATTAATTTTACCAGATTGACCCAAGATTATTAGCCTTGGTGGTTTTGTGTACTTTTCTATTTTGTTTAAGTTTCTAGCATTTAGCTAAAGTAGGTTAGAATTTCAAAAATGCTAATTCTCAGAAGGAACAAAAGATAAATCAAGCGTTGACTTTTTAGCATAATTCTGGAAAATTGTGTGATACTGTGATTCAACAGCTTTCACTTTATATTTTATTTTATAGCATGAATTTAAGGAGAAACTTTTTGGACATTTTTTCAATCCCTTCATCTATTTTCTCCTCTTTGAATCATTTGATATTCAGATAAGCCATAATTTATGTCATAAGTCTTGCCAATTTTCTCTTCTTCAATTTGTGTAATTATTTATTACAGACTTTAATGTGGTTGAGCTCTGTTATATAATATAAATTTTATTTGTTTTTATTAAAAATCCTGGTGGACATAAGTACATGGAGAATTTAAGTGTTATGTGAAATCACCATTCTTATTGTAGTTATGTGTCACTTAACGACAGATATTTTCTAAGAAATGTATCATTAGGCAATTTTGTCAGAGTGCAAACATCACAGTGAATACCTACATAGACCTGGTGGTGTAGCTTACTACACACTGAGGCTATGTAGTAGAGCCTACTCAAACATGTGCAGCATGTTACTGTATTGAGTACTGTAGGCAATTGTAACACAGTGCTATTTGTGTATCTAACACAGAAAAAGTAGAGTAAAAATACAGTATAAAAGATAAAAAATGGTGCATCTGTATAAGGCATTTACCACACATGCAGCTTGCAGGACTGGACGTTGCTCTGGGTGAGTCAGGAGTGAGTGGTGAGTGAATGTGAAGGCCTAGGACCTATATTATACAGTAGTGCAGACTACAGCACTGCACATTTAGGTTATACTAAATGTGTGAAAAAAAAAGTTTCTTTTATTTATATCCTTATTATATAAGCTTTTCTTCCATTTAAATTTTTAAAATAGTTTTTAAGCTTTTTTATTAAAAACTAAGACACAAACACATACATTACCCTAGGCTTGCAGAGGAGCAAGGTCTTCCACCTTCATATGTTGTCCCATTAAAAGGTCTTCAGGGGCAATAACATACATTGAGCTGTTATCGCCTATGATAACAACACCTTCATCTGGAATACCTCCTGAAGGATCTGCCTGAGACTTCTTGAAGAGGTCTCACCATTTTCAGAAATGTGTCCGTACTGCCGTACTGGTTCCCTTTTTCAGCATAGATTTGCTTGCAAGCAGATAATGTGTTGTGAACATTCCTCTCTATTAATGAAGACATTTTGATGTTGGGGGTCCATGTTTTCAAACTTTTGAGGAGCTTGTTGAGGTCTATAAAATCTTTTGCTAAACCCTTCACTTTGAAATTTCTTGAGGGTTCTTCTTTTTCTTCTTCTACAGTTTACTTTTCTCTTGCCTCTCCTTTCAGCTATGAATTCCTCTTCCAGTTCTAACAACTCTTCATTAGTCAATTGCTTGGAAACAATCTCTAGGAACGTCTATATGTCATCCTTATTCACATCCAGGTTAAAGCTGTTTGCCATCTCAACCACAGCCTTGTTGATTTTTGCAAACTCCTTATCCTTGGCAAATTGTTTGAAGTCATCATGAACCTCTTGAGTTTCTTCTTTCAGATGCCATTAATACATTCTTTGGTGATATCACCCTCAACCTGAGACAGGTTTTTGATGCAGTTACAGATGTTGCAATTCTTCCAGAATTACATCAGAGTCTTCTTTGTATCTTCCTCAGTTGCAGCAACAGCCAGGGCAAAGGTCCTCCTCAGATAGTAGACCTTCAAAGCTGCTGTAACTCCTTGATCCATTGGTTGTATCACAGACATGGTGTTCAGATGGAGAAACACCACTTTGATGTTGGGATGAAGATCGGTAACAAAAGAAGGCTATCTGGAAGCATTATCAACCATAAACAAAATCTTAAAAACTACATGATTCTCTAAACAATACTACTCCACTTCGCTGGCACATAAATTCAGGAGGGCATCTTGAAAGAGGAGGTGGGTAATTCATGACTTCTTATTGTTCTTGTAGTATGCTACTGTGTGTGCTTATTGATATGCATGAAGGCCCTTGGATTCTTACAGTGAGAGATCACAAAGGGTTTTAATTTGTAGCCTGCAACAATGCCCCCAAATAAGACTGTTATTCTGCCCTTAAAAGACATGAAACCTGGCACTGACTTGGCCTCCTTATGGATGAATATCCTTTCAGGCATCTGTTTCCAGAATAGGGAACTTTCTTCCATATTGAATATTTTCTCTGGCAAGTAATTTTCCTTCACATTCACCTTATCTAGAGTTTCCAAAAATTCTTCAGCTGCCTTCACATCAGCACTTCCAGACTCACAACTCACTCTCACATCATGCAGTGAATAATTATTCTTGAATCATTTAAACCACCCAGAGTTAGCAGTAAATTGAATATTATGGTTGGGTTCAGCCTTTTCTTTCAACATAGCAAACACATTCTTGCCTTGGCCATGGTCATCATAGTGCTGAGAAAAATACTTTTGTGTCTGGTCTTCAATCTAGGTCATTAAAATTTTCTCCACGTCTGATGTAGACACTTCTTGAATTTTTGTTAGTTTCATTGCGTTCAATAAAGCAGATCTTTAACAGCTTCCCTTGCTTTGTTCTCGTTCTTCAAATTCATAGCTATTGTGGAATGGGACATGCCTGACAGACGAGCAATAACCATCACTGATTTTCCACCTTCATAGTCCTTAATCACTTTTAATTTTGTTTCCAGGTCAATCACTCCACATGGCTCTTACTGGCAACATTAGCAGTGGTCACGATAAACAAAACAACACAAGATTAAATCAAGACCAGAAAAAATGATGAAGAAACAGAATAAACACAAGATCTATGAGTCTGCTGCCATTGTAACGGCATACAGTTTTACAGCTAATAATTTTTTTATAAGGCAGAAAAAGTACACTCTAAAATATTCTAAATAACTATAAAAAATATAGTATAGTAAATATATGTACCAGTAACATTCATTTATTGTCAAGTATTATGGATTGTACATAATTTTATGTGCTACACTTTATACAACCGGCAGCACAGTAAGTTTACCCCAGCGTCACCACAAACAGGTGAGTAATGTGTTGCACTATGATGTTACCATGACTACAACATCACTATCTCTCTAGGAGATAGGACTTTTTCAGCTCCATTATGATCTTATGGAACTACTGTCCTATATGTGGTTCATTGTTGACCGAAATGTCATTATGCATTGTGTTATGTTTTTTAACCACAAAACACAGTTAACTTCTATCAGTTCTATCTCCTATCAGTTAACTTCTGATAACTTAACCACATGGATTGTAAAATATATGTGTTATAGAAAAGTTTATTTTATTTTTAGTTATAAGGAGCAGAAATTTGCCAGCTTATTTAATGTTCTCAACTGACCAATAATGCTCAATATTTTTTGAGAGAATTTTAGCAGGCTCTTTCCTTTAGCTGTAGAGATTGGTGTTACCTCCAACATGTGACTCAAACACAATGTGAAGATTAATTTCTATGACAAAACATTCATTTCTTCCAGTCATTTATCCATGACATTAAATGTGATTTAAAGAGTTCTAAAACATCTTGTACATGACTTTGTGAAATTCTTTATCCTTTACAAGATTTCAGTTTCATTTTATAGTCATTTTGAATTATATTTGCACAATGTGATTATACCTGAATAAACCCACATTTTTAAAATAGCCAATGATCTGAGAGTTTATATTATGATCAGGAGTAGACATTATTGTTAAGTGAAGAGAAGCGCTTAGAAGTGATTAATGATAAATTTCAGACCCTTAAGCAGATGCATAACTTTGGGATCTCAGATATGAATACTCAACTAATAAAGTTTCTCTTGGGTTCTTTTCTCTTTGCAATAATCAAGTTCATTGGTTTCTAGTATTTATATATCAGTGCACATAATGTATTCTTTCTTTTTTTTATGGGGAACAGGACTTTATTGGGGAACAGTGTGTACTTCTGGGAGTTTTTCCAAGTCAAGTTGTTGTCCTTTCAATCTTAGTTGTGGAGGGTGCAGCTCAGCTTCAGGTCCAGTAGCCCTTATTAGTTGCAGGGGGCAAAGCTCACCATCCCATACGGAGTCGAACCGGCAGCTTTGTGGTTGAGAGAATGTGCTCCACCCAACTGAGCCATCCAGGAGCTCAGCTGCAGCTCAGCTCAAGGTGGGTGTTCAATCTTAGTTGCAGAGGGAGGAGCCCACCATCCCTTGCTGGAGTCAAGGAATTGAACTGGCAACCTTGTGGTTGAGAGCCCACTGGCCCATGTGGGAATTGAACCAGCAGCCTTTGGCTTTAGAAGCATGGAGCTCCATGTGCCTGAGCCACCGGGCTGGCCCTAATGTATTCTTTCTGTTGGCCTATGATATAATTTTAATCCAGAACTGCAAGTCCCACCTTATTTTTAAAATTGTCTTGTTTTCTTCTAAATAATCTTTAAATAAAGGTCCCAAGTCATGAATAAAATATCCTTTGAGAGGTCTCCTAATTTCTAATGTAATTTGAGAGGAACTGCCCTATTTACAAATTTGAGCCTACTCATCAAGAACAGTGCAGTTGCCAACAAAAGATATGAAGGCAATTAGGATCAGGCATAATTTATCTTTGGACTTTATTTTGTTTCTGTAAAAATAAATAGTCAGTATAATGTGATGGAGTCAATATAATGTAATGGTTAAGAGCAGACTTTGGACTCTGGAGCCAGACTTAGTTCAAACCTGTGCCCAATAATAAATATATGCATTATTTTGGACAAACTACTTAATCTATTTCAGCCTCAGTTTCCCAATCTACAAAATAAGGATAATAACTTGATATGATGTTTGTGAGAACTAAATGAGTTTATAATGTAAAATACTTTGATTGGTGTTGTTATATAATATACCTTATATAAATTTTTAATATTTTTCTTCCTTGGGTGAATTATTGTACTTTGGGGAAAGCAGGAAAAAGTACCATGTTTTATTGGGGTTCTTTTGTTTTGTTGTATCATACACGCATATCCCATTGAATACGACCCTTACTACTTTCTGCAAGTTTGTGCTCTTCCCCAAAAGACTGAAAGCAATATACAATGTGACAAAGACCTAAATACCCTAAAATCTAGGACATACTAGAGATTGTGAAGCCAGTTCTGCCAGCCCATGAGACATCTCTAAGTTACATAAGTGAAGAAAACAAATTCACTGAAAGTTTGGGACTGAAGAAGCTAACAAAGGAAATTTTATTTGGATAAAGCTGTTAGAGTAGAATTTTGGCTTCTCTTCACTCCAGGTCAAGTGAGAGGAACCAGCCTAGGATTGGAGTAAAACTGTTGCCAGGATAAGTCTAAAAGAAAAAACTGACTGAGGTCTGGACATAAAAAGAGTGCTGATTTGATATCATGTTTATTGATATCAAAAATATTTGTTGCCATGAGAGGAGGCATGAACTCATCAAGTGAGCCAGCGTCATCTTAAACAATAGTCTATCTAAGATAATTACGTAAAGGGGTAAAGGGCCCCCAGTAGAGGGTTGACTGGAAGAATCCCAGAGGCTGAGATTGAAGTTAAAAGCAACTAAGTACCAAAAGCCTGGCCTTTATCAAGGGAGCTGCACTCAAATGTTCCCAGTAGAAAGATCCCCAGGGAAATCCAGGAAAATATCCTACAAGTGAGAATCAGCAATTGGCCTTGTCGCATCTACAGACCTCAAGAATAGATTCATGTGGCACAATTAAAGTAAGACTTTCTGGTCTTTGCTTCTCCTGCCTCTCTATTCCAATCCGAGAATAGCCACATGCAATTCAGAGTGAGGAAAAGGAATGACAAACAAAGTAAGAAGCTTTTAATCTCCAGCAGATTCTATCTATAGGAAGGATAAAATTTTAAACAGAATGATATTTGGAGTTGTGGTTCTATATTTGCATGTAGTTTAGGGAAAAAAAGTACAAATGACCCTTAAATATAGGAAAAGAAGCTCAATCTCACTCAGATTAACACACATGCAAATTAAAACCAAGTAAGGTTTTATTTTTTTACTCATTAAGTTAAAGAAGAGGGCATATGTGATAAGAGATATAGTAACATATTAATGGTGGGTGGGTAATTGGAACTGTTGCATGCATAAACTAGTGCAAAAATATTTTCATTGCAATGTGTTTTGTTGCAGAAAATATTGGAAATTGCCTTAATGTCCAATTGTAAACAACTGAGTAAAAATACTTAACATGCCTCTTACAAAGGTATAGTATTATACCATCATCAGAAATATTGAAGAAACTCTATAGAAATAAGTATGGGAAATAACCCAAGATACATCATTAAATGAAGTAAGTTAAGATACAAATATGCTATGCAATTACTGGTGGAAAAAATACATCTCTATCCATCTTGTATTCATCAATTTATTTATGTACAAATGTTTATAATAGCTTTAGAAACTACAGAAAATAATGGCTATCTGCTGGAATTTGAGTGGCTAGGCGCATGGGAAAGAGAGAGACTGTTATATTCAGCATGTACACTACAAAATTCTCTAAGGTATTTACAACCTGTTTATACATAGTAAATTATCACTAACAAAATTAATAACAAAAATTGTTTTAAAAAAACAAGATGTCTTCAAATGTAAAAAATAAAAATTGGAACATTCTTAAAATATTAGGTAAATTGGGACTGGCCCGGTGGCTCAGGCGGTTAGAGCTCCTTGCTCCTAACTCCGAAGGCTGCCGGTTCGATTCCCACATGGGCCAGTGGGCTCTCAACCACAAGGTTGCCGGTTCAACTCCTCGAGTCCCACAAGGGATGGTGGGCTCCACCCTCTGAACTAAGACTGAACATGGCACCTTGAGCTGAGCTGCCACTGAGCTCACGGATGGTTCAGTTGGTTGGAGCGCGTTCTCTCAACCACAAGGTTGCCGGTTCAATTCCTGGTGTCCCACAAGGGATGGTGGGTTGCGCCCGCTACAGCTGACAGCTGAGCCTAGCTGAGCCTTCCACAACTAAGACTGAAAGGACAACAACTTGACTTGGGAAAAAAAGGCCTGGAAGTACACGTTGTTCCCCAATAAAGTCCTGTTCCCCTTCCCCAATAAAATCTTTAAAAAAAAAAAAAAAATTAGGTAAATTATCAACTCCAATAACAAATCGGATTTGTGTGGTACTTTTAATGACTCACCAGATTTAAATAATGACACAGATAATATATTTTTATTTGAAAGAAGAATACATCCACAATAATAACTGTCAGAGACTTTAAAAAGTATGTGTCATTTGGACAGGAAAGACATATGGATGTTTGAAAGTAGCAAAAAAAAAAAAAAAACAAGATTGTAGCTAATCAATTCAAAAGCATATCTGAGGGCAACATCTGGGGTTGTCAAGTGGATACCTTTCGAACCTCTAAAATTAATCAGATATGACCATAGCTGATATATTTTGTCCAAAAAAGTGACATTATAACAGAAATAAAACTGTGACATTCTTTTACTTTGTGCTTTTTATAGATTTTTTAGTTTATTGACAGCCTAGTAGACCAGCTCATTATGATAATCTCAGAGTAGATAAAGAATAAATTAACTCTTTTCTTTATGAGAGAAACATCTGATTACAGGGAGGAAACCATTGCTTTTACATCTTTGAAGCAGCCTCGTGATAATCTAATCTGGAGTCAGTCATGGGCTGATTAAAAAATCATTAAACTGAGAGCTTTAAATAAAGCAGAAATGCAGGCCAGATACAAGGGGGATAATAAAGATCAACAAATAAAGTGGAACAAAATACGGAAAAATACATTAAATCAATTCCAAATTCAGAGTTGGGGACTTGAAATAATAGTTGATGCAAAACTCTTCAACATCTTCAAATTTGAAATAATTTGTGCATTTTGTATTTGATGGAAGTTACAAAATCCTTGGGTACCAACAATTTCTTTTGTTTATAATAGACAGCGGTCAGATATGGAATTTCTTCAGGCTATTTCTCATCATTCAGGAATCACTTAAACATTATTTAAACATTTCAGAGTCTTTTTTTTTAATCTTTTCAAAAAGTCCTATCTCGTTCAAGATTGCAAAAAATGTGTTTGTCTAAATACGTTGTCTTCCATATGAAGCCTATGTTATGGAGAGGTTTGGTACGGATTCCTTTGAAAATGTTTATGTATTAACATTTTAAAAAATACTAATTGCAAAATATTGAAAGCAATTATCTGAAAATTGAATGGTGGGAGACAAGATGAAAATCCTCTTTCACCAAGAAGCACCACACACACACAAAAAAAGGTCTCAAACTTGTTAACCTGATAATAATTTACAGTGAAACATCTCCCCAGCTCTCTCTCACAAATGGGCAATAGCTACACTCTACTCTAGAAAACATGCACCTCGCTACTCTCCACCCACCTGAGCGTCTTCTCTCAGGCACCACAGGAACTACAACTACCCTGCTCAGGAGCACTGAGATATTTTATTTTCACTGAAACGATTTTCTCCCTTTTTGTTCCATATATTGTTGCTGATATTTTATTATCACCAATTTCATGTCAGGGAAGTTTGGCATATTTACTACTTTTTTCAAATGACTAAAGAACATAAAAGTCTTTTCTTACTCATATTTTTAAAGGATGCTGTTTAGATTCAAATAATTGGAATATTTCACATTGATGTTTTAAAATCATTTGTCACACCAAATAGTGGACTTTTCAACCTGTCTACTTTAGAGAGTAAATAAGTCAGATGCAGTATGAAAATAAATATTAAAATATATAAATAAAACAACTTGATTTAGAAATTTACATAGACATTCAAATGGCCAGGAATATCCAAGACTATCTGAAGAATAAAATTGGAGGATATATACTACGAGATGCCAAGACTTTGTATAAAACTATAGTAATTTTTAAAAAGTTACACAGAAAACTGAAACAGAATTGAGAGTCCAGAATGACCCACAGAAATATGTTTAGCTGATTCAGGCTACAAATATGTTAGCTCACTCAAATGAGAAAAGAATGATCTGAATAATAAAGTCTGTTTGCACTAGTGGATACCTATATATGGTAAAAAATGAATCTTGATGCCTAAATGACAGAGAAAGCAATTCTAGATGGATTATAGACATAATGTGAAAGTAAAACAATAAAACTTTTGGAAAAATAACATAAAAGAACATCTTAATCTTGGGTTAAGCAGAAATTTCTTAAGCAGATCACAAAAAGCACTAAACACAAAGGAGACAAGTGATAAATTAGACGTCATTAAAATTAAGAACTTGATACAATTAAAGCAGTGAAAAATCAAACAACAAAGTGAGAAAAAATATTTAAAGTTTACATATCCAATGAAGGATTTACATCCATAATACAAAAAGAATTTTTGCAAAGCAGTCAGAGAGAGACAACACAAACACAAAATGGAATAGGCACTTCAAAAAAGTAGATATCCCTACATATATGGTCAATAGACTTTTGACAAAAGTGCCTAGATAATTGAATAGGGAAAGGATAATCATTTCAATAACAGTGCTAAAACAAATGAACATTTATATGCAAAAAAGAACCTCAATTTTTACCTTGTGTTATATATTAAAAGAAAATTAACCCCAAATAGATAACAGAATTAATTAAAATCTAAACCAAAAATCCTCTAGAATAAACAGGGGGAGGGGAAACCTTTGTAATCTTGTACTAGGCAAAAATGCCTTAGATAAATCTCAAAAAACATTTCAAAAATCATAAAAGATAAACTTCATGAAATGGACTTCCTAAAAATGTAAACCTTCTGCTCTTCAAAAAACACTGTTACAAAAATGAAGGCAAATCACAAAATGGCAAAAAGTATTTACAAAATACATACCCTTATCCAGGATATTTAAAGAACTCTTATATGAGATCTGAAAATTAAATTGGTGAACTTGTTGCAACAATGTTGCTAACTTTTTTTGATATCAAGGGGATTATTCATTATGAATTTCTACCAACTGAACAAACAGTTAACCAAGTTTACTATTTGGAAGTGCTGAAAAGGCTGCGTGAAAAAGTTAGACAAACTGAACTTTACACCAATTCATGGCTTTTGCATTGTGACAATGCAGCAGCTCACACAGCACTGTCTGTGAGGGAGTTTTTAGCCAGTAAACAAATAACTGTATTGGAACACTCTCCCTACTCACCTGATCTGACCCCCAAGAACTTCTTTCTTTACCCAAAGATAAAGGAAATATTGAAAGGAAGACATTTTGATGACATTCAGGACATCAGGTGTAATCCAACGACAGCTCTGATGGCCATTCCAGAAAGAGTTCCAAAATTGCTTTGAAAGGTGGACTAGGCACTGGCATCGGTGTATAATTTCCAAGGGGAGTTCTTCGAAGGTGACCATAGTGATATTCAACAACGTGGTGTGTAGTACTTTTTCTAGGATGAGTTCATGAACTTAATTGTCCTCACTTCAGTGTCACTCAATCCCTGTTGTAGACAACATCATGTTCCTTTCTTTATACAAATCAGACAGAATTCCCACTGCAATGAATATCTAACAGAAAATAATAGTAATACATTGCACAGCTTTACTTTTTTCTTCAGGGAATTAATCAAGCGTTTATTAAAATACTGCAATCAAGAAACAAGATCAACAAATATCTATTGAGCCTAGTATCCATTAAGAAGGATCTTACCATTTAGTGCCACTTAATACTAAAATCAATGTATTGGGAAGTTCAGAAGACGCTTGAAATGTAATCCTGTTTTTTAAACTCAAATTATCTGGTTAAAAGGATTGAACCAACACACATAGAACTATTATCAAGAAAAATAAGCGGGCACTATGTTGCTTTGGTACATTCTGAAGTGGACTATTACTGTTGCTGAGTTGTAAAAAAAAAACCAAAAAACTAGAAACATAGGATGTGGCGCTGGATTACAGAGTATCTTGAAAGTTACAAAGAGATGTTTATTAGCAGTAGGGAGCCACTGTGGGCTCCTGAATAGGATTGACCCAGTGAAATAGCACTTTAGGAAGATTTTTAGGTCTCTAAATATTTTCTCCCACTTCTCATTCATTTGGGAACTAAGTAATAGTATAAATTACATACCTCAAAAGTTGTCATCTGAGATAACAAACGGACTGTGAAATGTAAAACACAGTTTCTGCTCCCTGTCATCAAGTAGTGCAGGATTCTAAACCTTACACTCATTTACAGTTGATGAAGTCAATAGCTCACGGGTTTAAAGTCCTCCAAAAAAGGCCTGAGATGATTTTAGACCTCAGCCAGATGAACTTTCATCTACAGACTTCCTGCAATTAGTAACAGTAGCAAAAAAAAAAAAAAAAAAAAAAAAAAAAAAAAAAAAAAAAATCCTGCGTGTTTCTGTAATCAATTTGTCCTTTAAAAAAGGTTGATAAATAAATGTGTGCCAGTCCTCACTCTCCTGCCTTGGCTGCATCGCTAATTGATCACAGTTTTCTTTTTAACAAGCTTTTATTCTGATCACAAAAGCAACACATACACTTAAAATAATTCAAACAATACATAAATATAAGTAAAGGTAAGTTTCCTCCCCAGGAGCACACTCCTCATGCTATTAATAATATGGCTCATAAAAAGAAAATGAAGAAAAAAGAACACACAAAAAAGTGACTTATATTCATCTGTCTTTTCTTCCTCATTATTTGCATATATATCAGACTTTACTTCTAAAATTCTATTTTCCTTTTTTAAATTGAAAAAAATAATTACAGTTAACATACATTATTGTTAGTTTCAGGTGTACAACACAGTGATTAGATATTTACATAATGTACAAAGTGATTACCTCGATAACTCTAGTACCCAGCTGACACCATACATAGTTTTTACAATATCACTGACTATATTCCTATTCTACACTTTGCATCCCCATGACTATTTTGTAACTACCAATTAGTACTTCTTAATCCCTTCCTTTTTTCATCCATCCCTTCCCATCTGGCAATCATCAAAATGTTCTCTATATCTGTGAGTTTGTTTCTGGTTTGTTTATTCATTTATATTGTTTTTCACATTCACATACAAGTGAAATCATATGGTATTTCTCTTTCCCTGTCTGACTTATTTCATTCAGCATAATACCCTCTAGGTCTATCCATAACGTTGCAGAGGCAAAATTTCATTCTTTTTTATGGCCAAGTAGTATTCCATTGTATATATGCACCACATCTTCTTTATCCATTTGTCATTCAGGGTCTCATACTGGGTCTCAGTTCTCTCTCCCCATATAAGAACACAGGACATGGTGAGGCTAAAAAGGAACACCCACGGAGCCATAGGTAGGGGAGTCATACCACTATAATCTTGTTGGCAGCTGGGTTGGAGACACAGGAAGCAGGAGCCACACTGTCCGCAACCCGCCATCCTAAGTGCAATCAGCACTTGCCAGCCACCATCTTCTTGCTAGCTCCTATTTTCTGCTAGCGTAGCCACGGCAGTTCTTTAGTGGCCAATGTCTCACTGGTTACAGCTGACAGCCAACTAGCCACAGCTGATGGCCATTTACTACCCGAGTGAGCACCTTTCCACGTGAGGTCGAGATCCTGGAAACTGCACTCCTGGCTCTGTCCCCACAATACCCCTCCCAATTTTTAACTGCCACATGTGGGTAAAGGACCAGCCTGTTATGCATCTCTGCCCCTCCTACCAATCGCGAGGTGGCTTCTTCTGTATGCCCTTAGTTATAGGACTTCTGTTCAGCTAGATTTTAGGTAATTCTCAATGATGGTCGTTCTTTAGTAGTATTTTTAGTGTGGTTATGAGAGGAAGCAAGCACAGCATTTACCTACTCCATCATCGTGACTAGAACCTGTAAAGAGAGTATTTATTGCTAAAAAATTTTAAAAGTGAAGTAGAGAATCATTGTATAGTAATTAATGCCCTAGTTTTCCATTGAAAGTGTCATGTGATTTCTAAATTGAGAATTTTTTAATATGCAAATTACTAGTTCTCATATTTTGCATAGCTGACACAACATCACTGATGTGGCAGAAATCAGAGGAAATTGAGCCAGATTAGTAAAGCAGTTTATAAAACCACCTGGGTTGCAATCCCAGCTCTCCCACTGCCTGTTCAGAACCTTAGGCAAGTCATCTGACCTTTTTAAACTTCATACTCACAGCTTGTAACATGTCAGTTCCTCTATTGTGAGATAGTTGTGAAGATTTAATGAGGGTAATCCATTGAAAAGCCTAAACCCCGTACTTTTATTCAGCACTACTATTAATATAATCAGTGTGATTTTTTAACAACCCTTGGTTAACTTGTTTCTTCTAAGGATTCATCAATCAGAATTATCATTCACCCACTACCTGAATAATGATTAAAATTTCTATTCTAAATAGGAGACAGTGTTAATCTGAGTTTAAGTCATTGTTTCATGGCATCATAGAGTGTCTCCTGTTCTTCAGATTTTAGCAGAACATCACTGTTTCAGAAAAGGACCTTCTGTGTTTTTTGTTTGTTTATTTGTTTGTTTGTTTTTCTATTAAGGACCTCTGACTTAATTTGTTCTGTGATTTAGTTGTAATTTTGATGTGGTCATGGGAGGAGGCGAGCACAACATTTACCTACTCTACCATTCTAACCAGATGCCACCAACACCCTTTAAATAACCATGTTTTTTAGAAATGTAGCAATATGCCACTAATCAGAGACAATATAGGACATAAACTACATAGAACAGTCAATGTGGCGACAGAGCCAGAAATGCAGTTTCCAAGTTCTCTGCCTCACGTGGAAAGGAGCTGGCTCAGGTAGTAAATAGCCATCAACTGTGATTGGATGGCCATCAGCTGTGGGTAGTTGGCCGTCAGCTGCAACCAGTGAACCATTGGTCATTAATATAACTGCTGTGGCTACGCTAGCAGTGGATGGTGGCTGAGCTAGCAAGTGCTGTTTGCAGTTAGCATGGCGGATTGCAGTTAGCAGGTGGGGTTGCTTGGTTGGCAGAGAAGTGGCCGACAAGTTGCAGATCGTGTGGATCCCGTTTCCTGTGTCTCCAACCCAGCTGTCAGTGAGACTATAGGGTATGACTCCCCTATCTATGACTCTGTGGGTGTTCCTTTTTGGCCTCACCATATTCTGTGTTCTTATGTGGGGTGCGGGACTAGCGATCCTGTCGGACGCCCTGTGTGACAGTCAGGAACCAACATACGAAGACCTCTGAACCAAATACAATTGGTTTTAGAGATTTTGTGGAAGACAAAGCACAGGTTTACGTGGTCAAAAACCAACTTTCTTAACGTATTATCCTACTATGTTTACCTACTTAGCCATCCAAGCTATTGAAAAGTCAAGGGATCAAATACACAAAAATGGATACAATAAAAAATCGTGGAATTATAAAATGTAGAGTCATCTGGTAAGATTTAATAGAATATGTCATTAGGAAGCCTTACTGTGAACAGGGAAATACTTTGTCATCAAAATGATGACATTCCGATCTCAGGGGTGGGAGGAGGGGTGGGGAGTGGGGCAGTGTGGGGACAAAGCCCCAAAAACCAGTTTCCAGGCTCTCGGCCTCACAATAGAAAGGTGCTGGCTCGGGTAGTAAATGGCCATCAACTGTGATCAGATGGCCAGCAGCTGTGGCTAGTTGGCCATCAGCTGTAACCCGTAAGCCATTGGCCACTAATATAACTGTTGTGGCTACGCTAGCAGGAAAGAAATGGGGGCTAGCAAGAAGATGGTGGCTGGCAAGTGCGGACTGCTGTTAGGCAGATTATGTATATCCTGCTTCCTGTGTCTCCAGCCCAGCGGCCAGCGAGAATATGTTGGTTGGCCTTCCCTATCTATGGCTCCATGGGTGTTCCTTTTTGGCCTCACCGTGTCCTGCGTTCTTGGGCGGGGAGTGGGAGCTGAGACCCTGCACGACAAATGGCGCAGCGAGCAGGGTCCCCCGCGTGACAGGCAGTCAACTCTATTCAATACAGTCTTTAAGAATTCAGGAACATAGGATTATATTTCAGAAGGAATCGTATTATTTGTATAATATTGAAACATTTTAAAGTTTGAAAAAGGTGATTAGGTTCCATTTGAAACATCGTATTTTTTGGTAATTCAACTGAGGTCAATTAAACTTAAAAAAAAAAAAAGTTAAACTCTTACTACCGTGTTTCCCCCAAAATAAGACCTAATCGGAAAATAAAACCTAGCATGATTTTTCAAGATGACATCCCCTCAATATAAGCCCTAATGCGTCTTTTGGAGCAAAAATTTATATCAGACCCAGTCTTATTTTCGGAAAAACATGGTACATGCCAGGAATTGCTTATGAAGTACAACTGTCATGGGAAAGTTTAATAAATTCCAAAATATATTAAATGGAAAAATACCTTCAATAAAGTCTATTTTGTGAAGTTATCTTAACAAGTGCACTACTCAAATATACAAGTCAATTGAGATATAAAATAAAACTTTCATTGAATGTATTTAAAGGAAATGAAAAGACTGGAGAGCTATAAGGGGCCTGTTCTTCAAAGGGAGAAAGATTATAGCAAGTTTTTTCTAAAAATGCATTTTATTCAAAAGCAATATAAGCCTCTTTCCAGAAGGACCTGAAACAAAGACTCTGATATTAATGTCATACTATAGCCCCAGCAGCAGTTTTTAATCAAATGAGCATGATATAATCTGGCAAGAATTATTTTCCTCTAATTTAAGAAAGGGAAAGAAAAATCTGTTTCATAACATGAACTGCAATGACAGGCAGAGTCATGATGATTTAAAAAGCCTAAGAAAACAATACATAAAATGACTACAAATATTTGTAGATCTTTAAGGGTCTTTGAACTTTATTTAGTTCAAACCTGTTATTTTTTCAGTTGAAAAAATAAAATTTGCTGATGATTATTCAGCTTCACATATGAGCTTGGAATCAAGAGCTTCTGATTGCCAATACACTTTGACAGAATGCATTGCAAAACTTAAAATGCATCATATAAATTAAATAAAAACATTTTTCTGGCATTAATGATGTGATGTTTATAATTTTTTATAAATGATTGCAAGGGAAAAAAATCCAAACAACTTGTACCATCAGTTTGGTGTATATCTATGCTTTAAAAAAAAGTAAATTTCCTAAGCTACAATTGTTTCTATAGACCCAGTGAGCATTGTAGCAAGACAAATCAATTTAGTATAATAATAGGAAGAAATTTCTTCTAAATGCTTTATTATTCTTTCAAAGGCACTAGAGAGGATTTCTAAAATCATAAAGCACAAGACACCCACAGAAAACTGAGCAATTATCCTGATGTCTATAATATATTTTATTGACAACCAAACTGGAATAAAAATATATGTGAAATGTCCTTTCAATTTCGAAATACCAAAAAAAAAATTTTAATTATTCTTATAAAAAGATGTAAGGGTTACTATAGCCAAATTCATTGCATTTCAAAGAATAGTTTTAGAATATAATATTACATTTATATAAGGATCTGAATTTAAGAGTAAAACTATATTCTAATACATATTTAATACACTGTCATAAACATGATTTATTTAAATCCTAAAATTACGATATCTTGCTTTGTAAATAATTGAATTCATGTTTTAAATATATGTTTATTGTTTATAGAGAGATAGAAGAGAAGGCTTTGGATCTGTAGCCAGAAAAGCTAGATTTAAGTTCCACATATATTATTAAATTGCTGTGAACTTAAGCAATTGAAATCTCTATAAAATCTGGTTTCTTCTTTTTCTCTTCTGCCAAAAGAAAATATTGTCACCTTCATGGACATTGTTAAGTTTAAATAAAATTTGTATATAAAAGTTTTTTGAAAAACAATATATATATTTAAATCCCTATTCTATTTGTAATGCACATTATTAGCTTATATTATCTATAAGAGAGGGGATTAATTTACATGACTTTTAAGACTCTTTTAATAAAACAGTACAGTCTGGCACGTCAACAAGGGCGAGAGTCATCAACTATTGTATATTACTGAAAAACCACTGCCCTATGTTTCCATAAACAGAAATGATTATAATTACAGATGCAAAAAGAGAAAACAGCACAATTTAAATATGACAGAATATTTGAAGTATATTTACTGTTACTTTTACCTAAAAAAGACTTTATTCATGCTTTATTCATCAAATCTCGGATTTCTTCAGGCAGTACATATTTGGCAGTTCAAAACCCAAGGGCTGAGCTTGTTGTGTGGCTATACGGCCAATTAGCCCAACTGTAACTCTTTTACATTTTTGTCAGGAATAGAAATAGATTCAACCACTTTGGGAAACTATCTCTGAGCATCTACTCAAATCAAACATATGCCTACCGATGAATCAGCAATTCCAGTCCTAAGTATATATAACCAAGAGCAATGAGGCCATGATTTCACCAAAAGACAAGTCAAAAACAGTCTTCATAGAAACAATAATAATTATAGCCCAAAACTAGAAACACACTGACTGTTCATCATAAGAACAAATAATTGAAGTTATGCAATGGAATACTACACTGCAATAAAAGAGCAAAATATTGATGCATGTAAAAAAAGTACATGAATCTCAAACATTACGTTGAGCAAAGAAGTCAGTCATTATAGAATCCATACTGCATCATTCCATGTATAGGAAGTTGAAAAAAGAAAGACACTCTGGTGATTGAAATCAAAATTATTACTGCAAGTGGAATGTTGATGTGTAAGAAAACTCAGATATGTGTCATTGGTTTTGACACTGGGGCAACAGACAAAAGTCAGAAGGATTTTGACGAGAGTGTTAGTGAAAGCTAGAAAGAGTGGGGAAAATTTTATTGGAAATTGGAACTAAGTTGATTCCGTTGGTGTACTGGTAGATTAATTAGCAAAACTCTGACCTGAAATAACATGAGGTGTAAAAAGTGGTTGCCTTTGCAGGGGTAAGGAAGGATTCACTGCAAAGGGGCATGAAAAGCTTTCTAGGATGAACACATGTTCCATATCTTCGTTAGGGCTATGGTTACTGTGGTGAAAACATTTGTTAAACTCTACACTTATGATTAGCATTTTTTGCTGTAGATAAATTGAACCTCATTTTTTTTAATGGAAAAAGATAACCTAAAAATCAATCAAAGAGTACATTTAAAAAGGTTTAAATTTTTTCTAATACATAACACCAGTGCATATTATGTGTTAAAAGTTGTGAACAGTTCAAAACACTTATGAATTTATCGTATGTAATGGTTTTCAAACAGCACGAGGCACACAACAGCTTTAGTTTATAAAAATGACCTCACTTACCTTATTGCTGTGTCATCAATCTTCTTGAATTATCCAGGTTTTCCTATAGTTTCTAATTTCAAAATGCTAAGAAAGGTTGCATGTGTGTCTGCAACAAACATGTGAATCATGTTAAGAAAAACAATTATAAAAAAGGCTTAGTCAAAATGTGTCTTTTTTTTTTTAAGTTTGAGCTAGTATTGAGTTAGAACTGTTGAGTTTTTGCATAAAATGAAAGAAGCAATTGCAGTCAAAAACATCCAAAGAAAAATCATCAAGTGTCTATGTAGTCTGGGTGTAATGGATTGACAGAAAATTATGTATTTTAGTCAGGGAAATTAATATAATTGAAAAGCATCACATTAGACTTGGAAACTTTTATGTTGATACACATTTGTGTGAGGACTGCTGTTAATGAAGATAGCATAATTATTTTATATTAATAAGTCCCATAAACTTGAATGGTTTCTCCTTTTTTTGTGACCAGTCTGTGATCAAAAAATACATCCCAGATGTAGCTAATAACAGCGTTCTCTCTATGTTTTTAAACAACAAACTTTTGAGGAGTCTGAATATTGTTCTTTCTACCTGTTATGGACTGAACTGTATCCTCTTTCCAAAATTCCTATGTTGAAGTTCTAACCTCCAGTACCTCAGAAATGCAACTATGTTCGAAGAGTCTTCAAAGAAATTAAGTCATGATGTTGTTGTTAGGGTGGGCCCCAAACATGACTAGTGTCCTTGTAAGAAATAGGGGTACAAACCTGTACATGGACAGCGGGAAAACCAGGGAAAACACAGGGAAACTGCATCCAACTACAAGCCAAAGACAAAGGTCTCAGAAGAAAACAACCTGACAACACCTTGACCTCATGCTTCCATCTTCCAGGACTGTGAGACACTAAATTTCTTTTGTTTAGGTTCCAGGCTGTTGTATTTTGTTATGACAGCCCTAGAAAACTAGTGCACCACCACATTACAAAATAATACATTTGGAAGTAAATGATTATCTTCATTCATTCATTCATTGTAAATCTGTCTTTTCATAAATGTAATTTGGGATGACCACATCACTATGATGAGATAGATGAGAACCAGCAGATGACTTTGCACAGTGTGATGTTGAGAGCAAGTTTACAGAGATATCCTTGTGGGGACAGGGCCGGGAGTGCAGTTTCCAGGCTCTCACCCTCACGTGGAAAGGTGCTCATTCGGGTAGTAAATGGCCATCCAACTGTGATTGAATGGCCATCAGCTGTGGCTAGTTGGCCGTCAGCTGCAACCAGTGAGCCATTGGCCACTAATATAACTGCTTTGGCTACGCTAGCAGCGGATGGTGACTGAGCTAGCAAGCGCGGTTTGAAGTTAGCGTGGCGGATTGCAGTTAGCAGGTGGGGTTGCTTGGTTGGCAGAGAAGCGGATGGCAGGTGCAGGATCCCATTTCCTGTGTCTCCAACCCAACCACCAGTGAGACTATAGTGGTATGACTCCCCTATCTATGGCTCCGTGGGTGTTCCTTTTTGGCCTCACCATGTCCTACGTTCTTATGTGGGGAGAGGGACCAAATACCCTGCATGACACCCTGCATGACAATCCTCTTCCAATTCCATTCATTTGACGAGTATTTAAGTCACCCTCATGTGATTTTTTTTTTCACCCTCAGAGTTTTTTTCTTGTTTGTTTGTTTTTGTTTTTTTTGTCAGAAGTTTAGTGTATACTCGAGTTTCCTACTCTAAAAATGTTGGCACCAGATATTTTAGAATACTGATAGAACTCAGAAGCTATGTAAGACAAGACAGTGGAAGGGGAAGAACATTGGACCCAGAAATCAAAATTACGAGTTATCCTTGAGGCTATCTAGTTGTATAAGGTTGAACAATTTGCTTGTTTTGGGTAGAAATTCTTATATCAGTGATCCACAGACTTGACCTCCATTTGTATGCTCTGGAGAGCTTCTTAAACAGACAAGTGTCTGGGACCTACTTCTACATCTGATTCTCAAACTTGTCTGAACATTAGAATCCTGTGACAGACTTAAAATAAAGTGTGGTATCTAGACTCCATCCTCCAGAGGTTTGATTTAATTGGTTTAAAATGTGGTCTTGCTTGGCATTGGGATATTTAAAAGCTCTCTCATTCCAGGATATTCCCTGGCCTTGACAGTGTGATTTAAGTGGTCTGGGGAACAGCTTGAGCAGTGGTCCTTTTTAATTCACCAGGTGACTCCACTGCCCCTGAATTCCCTGGGTGATATACCACGCACAACCATATGATTCAAAGGTAAAATAACGTTCCTTTCAGCTCTAACATTTTGTAATGTTTTGACTTTTTGTGATATACAGAGTATTGATAAAACATTTCCAAGCACACATTTTTTAATACTTAAAAAAATTTACTTACTCATAGTCTCATTAACTAGTTGTGTAATTAGAGGCCATATTTTGTTCAGTTAAATAACTTTCAAGTGTTTTCCCAGTGTGCCTAAGCAGGAGAGAGGCTCTGTATGAATTTGGGTTAACATCCCAATCCCAGCTGTGTGATGGATGCAATTTTTTCAGGAAGGAACACGTGCATCAAAGATTAAGGCACAAAACATTATGGCTTCTATGATAGTAATTTAGTTTTCTAGGGTAAAGATTCAAACCAGCATCTCCCGTTAGTCTAACAACAATTATATAGTTTCATCCATTTCTTTCAAGCTTTTCTTATATTTGAAGCTTTCTAAAGGGTATTTGAGTGATCATTAACCACCCGCACACTATATTTACCACTATTATTAGAACGCTGAATGATCTTTACAACTTAGTGAAGCTCTAAAAAGCATTATTACTCATTTTCCATAAAATTGCCTCTAAATTATTTGCCACTTCTTCCAATTTATATCCCAGGAAGAATTATTTTCAAGTGACCTTGTAGTGTCTTTTATCTTAAGTTTCAAAATGACTACAACTAGTGATACCATGTAAATGCATCTTGCACTTTGCAGTGTTACATTTCAGTTTACATAATTTTGGGAAGAGAAGAAGACATATGGTGAAAAAGGGAAATATAATAGTGGAATAAGGTCCTACTTTTAGGTCCCCCGAACAAGTACATAAGTATCTGACAGGAATAAGGCAGAGGAAAGAAGAGAGGGCTGGTTTATAACCATTAATAAGAAAATTTGCTAGTTTCTGCTTGAGTGAAAGATACGTAAAAGTCCATTTACAACCTTTTTAAGAGTTGTGAGGATTAAAAAAGTTTTTACTTTTACTCCCACCTTCTAAATTCTTCTAGCTTGGCTAATAATCAAAATAACAGAGACAGATTAATAAGAGAAAATCTAATTTTTAATACATGTGCATGGGGATTCACATAAGCATGAAGATTCCAAAGACAGTGAGACAACAGTAGGTGTATATGACATTTTGGGACAAAGGAGAAGGGAGGTAAAAATGGGGTCTTAGATTTTAGAAGTGAAAATGGGTGATTTATAGGTAGTTGAGGAAAAGCAGAACATACAAGACAAGAAAATTCTTGCTTGGCAGCTAAGAAAAAAATGAGATCCAAGGGTTATCTAGCTAACAGGCTTGGAGTCTTCCTAACTAATGCCAGTTTCTCTGTCTGAATCTCTTGGGTAGAAAAGGGGAGAGTTAAAGGTTCTTTCTGAGTCTTGTTTCTTAATATAGAGGTTAAAATCAATATCCAAAAAAGCAACTTCAGGATGGCAAAATTTTGGTTCCCTTCAAAGTGAATTCAATTTTAGTATTATTAATGGAAGTGTCCAGAATTGAGGTGATTATTCTGTTCAATACACTTCTTTCCAAGTCAAACTTATAATATTATGTTTAGTTCTGAAAAACACTTCATTGTCTTAATAAACACACATCATTGTGTTAGATAATAGAAACTAAACTAAATGTATCCAGAGAGGAGTAACTAACCATACCATACGTGAAAAAAGTGGAAAGAGAATTACACTGTGTGATAAAAATGTCATAAAAATACCTGAATGTAAGGCATGCTGTGAAATAAAATAGGGGAAAACTTCTAAGAATCTGTATTTGAGAATTCAATGAGGCCCCAATCTCTAACCCTGAGAGTTACTTATGCATAGGCTAAAAAACACTTAATAGGAAAACTACAGATGGGTTTCATGTAGAGAGACGATTAGGCCAAGTGACAAGGCACATTAACATTATCACACTTCCACTTCTACAATCTGATGAAATAGCAGTTGTGTTTTGAAATTATTGGGCTATAAAAATCACCTGTTACCTTAATATTCCCTTCTGAGTGTCCACCCACCAAATGCTCAAATATAAAAGTTTAACTTTTCTTAATAACATTAAAACATCTGCTCTCATTTTTTTTCACTAAACACGTTGAAAATTGTTAACTGACCAAGTGATTTTTTTTGAGAAAGGAATCATTTGTAATGCCAAACCTTCCATTAGTAGCAAATAGAGTGTTGCTAAAAAAACTGGTTCTTAGTTTTTGTTGTTGTTGTTGTTGTTTTTAAAGTAGCAAATAGAGTGTTGCTAAAATAACTGGTTCTTAGTTTAAAAAAAAAAATCACCTCATTTCAAAGACAATGAATGTCTCCCATTAATCCTCATAGAACCAATATTAAGTGAAAAACTATTCAGTCTACTCTAACACATTTTATAAAATAGATCATGGGGAAATGTTAAATTTTCACATACCAACCCCTTAGATATGTTTTAGCACCTTTGGGTACACAAAAGATTGGAACCCCTTTCTATTTTCTCCAAACCTGCAGACTTGGGAAAAGAAAATTAAAACAGTACAGATTTATAAAGGAAGAATTAGTCCTAAACTCTATTCTTTTATTTTGAAAAAAATCATGACTTTGTTAACAGTTTCTGGTGTTCCATATTCCAATAACAGTGACTTTATCTTACTGGTCTTCCTTCTATGGGAAGGTATTTTGCTGCAGTTATCTCTTGGGAAAAAAATCTGCAATCTTCCTGTGCCCATCTAGGTGTCTACAGGAAAAGACTAGGAAAAATTAAAAGTCTGTTCTCATCTTGCCTTCCTCAAATAATCGATTTTTCTCTGGGGTTTCTTGACTTGTTTAGACACATTGAATAAAAAAAAAAAATAAAAGTTGTTGGGACAAATTTCCCTCTATGATTAAAGCCTAGGTAGATTAGGGGAAAGATGAAGAAACACAAAGTAAAAAGGTAAGCTAAATAAAATATGTCACTGTCTTAATCCCATTAACTCCAATTATTAATATATTTAAATTACCTTTTGAAGATTTTCATTGAAATTATTTTAATATGCATAAATATTTTACTAAATGGAGCACATTTTCCAATTATATACCAAATTTCAAATATGCAGTTTAATAGAATTGTTGAGAAAATAGTTTCGTTAAATGTGAGGATTTCAGATTATAGAATCTCAAGGTAGATGAGAACCAATCCAGTATTATACATTATTATTTTAGAAAGACATAAGTAACTTACCTAATATAAATCCCTTATATATATAGCTGATGATACCAAAGCTGTTTGTTTAAAGTCACACGGCAATATTAATATAAAGTGCCTCAGAGTCTCTAACATTTGGAAGGTAGACACTGCATGGCTTAACCATTTACATAAAATAGGATAGAATGGATTCAAGAATAGACTGATGTCAAGAATATGATCAAGTTATGACCATTGTAATGTATGTGATAATTTGATTTTCAATGACCAGCACTGCAAAACTAATTCCCTGCACACCCTTTTCACACCCCCAAGTCTCTGCACTACTGCTTCTACCTTCCTTTCCCCCTTATAGAACCACTGCCACCACAGTAACTTTTCTAAAATATTTATCATGCCATTACCCTGGTGATAAAGGGAAAACAGGTTGGTACAAAATGAAGTAAGATTTCTTCATCAACAAAATCTGTTCCTCATCTATATCTATATATTTCTACTCTTTTCAACTTGCACCCGAGCCAAACAAGTTACTTGTTACTTTTGGAGTATACTTCATTCATATTGCTTTCAAGTCATTGGATAGCTTAAATATCTCTAATCTTCCTTGTTCCAGTTCCTGAAGACAACAAATGTTCATTCCTAATTTGTGTTGTCAGAGCACTTTTTACATGTCTGTAAGAACTTATATTTCATCATAGAACACTGCAGCCTAATTCCAAGTAACGGGGTAATTATTTGGTCGGCTATCACCACCCTTCCTGAACGACATCCATCCCCATAACCCCAACAGTATTATTCCCCAAGGCCTCTTTATTCGTATGACTTAGTTGAGTACCTGTTACATATTAGCTAATTGCTGAATGTTAATGTAAATTATAACTTATTTTGATACTAAAGAGGCCTTATGAGTGGCAGAATTTCTATATTTTTATTAAAACTAAGTGTTATAAAATGTTTGATTTGAAAATGTCCTTAGAGATTAATTTATCCAATTTTTATATTTTACATAAAAATATATGTATTTTTTCATATAAAGTTCAATAGATTCATTCAACAAAAATTTATCGCATCTGTACTATATGTCAAGGCCTATTCTATGTGACAGAGATAAATGATTTGGTGTAAAACTTTTTAAATTAATTTCATGCAGCTTATATTCTGGGAGAGAAATTGACAATAAACCCACAAACAAATAAGTGCTCAGGATATTATTTGTCAGTGATAAATGTCAAGAATAAGATCAACTAAATAATTAGCTCAGGTTCACACTGGTTTCATAACTGAACTTGGGTCTTAGTTTCCTGTATCTCAGTCCAGTATTATGGTAGCTAACAATTACATCCTATCTCCAAATCAAGTACTGAAGTTATTCAAAGTAGCAATTGGGCAACAGACTGTACAGGTGAAGGTGAATTGTAAGTTGCTATAACAAATATATCCCCCCCCCCAATACAATTGCTTTCTTAAGATAGAAATTTATTTATTCCTCACAAATAGTCCCAAGGCTGGGTACATGCTCTTGGGGACACTCTCTTTATTGCTGTCATTTAGAAACTCAGATTCCTTCATTTTATACTTTGCCATGCCAGGTGTGACCTTACCTGAAGTGTGGAGGCTGCCCCATCTTTATTCTGACCTGCACAAAGAGGAAAGAAGTGGAAGAACACATGCCAATATCTTAAGGCTAAAACCTAGAAATGGTCACCTTGCTTTTGGTTCAGCCAAAAGCTGTTGATCTGTGGCTGAATCCGGTCAAGCACACATGGGTGCAAGACAGCCTGGAAAACAGTCTGAGTTGAGTGGCCACCTGCTCAGCCGAAACTCTGGCTAGGCACGGGGTATTTCTAGCAGTTCCGAAAGAAGGGGTTTGTGGCATAAGGAGGAAGCAGTTAGTCATCTGCATCACTCAGACACTAATATTTACTTTTGCTTGGCCTTAGGCAAGAAACCAGGAACACAGGGAAATAATGCGGTCAAAACAGTTATCGCAAGGACAAAGTTATCAAAAGCAATGAGGCATTTGCTGCAGAGTCTGGTGATATTATTCTGGTAAGTAGCGGCCCAGTTTCCACTAGCTGAGAAACTCAATACTAAGCTTAAAGAATACCTTTGCTTAATTCCCTAAGAAAGCTGTAGGGCTGAAAAGTGAAAAGAAAACGTATACATCATAAATGGCATCTGTTTAGGGAGTTAAATTGATTTAATTGAGTACTAGAGCCCACTTTAATGAACCATAACTGTAATTTAAACTGGCCATTGTATGCAATCTAACTCGCTGTATAGAGATCCAGAATATTGTTTGCAGTAACTGAGGTTACACATTGCCTTTCTGGGAAATAATAGGGAGGGCATCTGCATAAAACTGGTCATTTAGCACTCCCTTAGCAATTCAAACCAAGTTGTTCAACCAGAGATGTTGGGGTACTGGGGACAATTGTTGCAACTTTCGCTGTTTGTCAGAAGGAAATGCATTTAGTGCTTTGAGCAGACACTTCTTGGTGTTATATAGAACTTCCTGAGACAGCTCTTTACCTTTGAGTGACATGAGAAAGGCATTTAACTTAGGTGGTATCTCTTTAAATAGACAATGATATTGATAACATCAGACCTCTTTGTCTTCCTATTTTCTCCATTAGTAAATTCATTCTTAGATAAAAAGATCAGTTAGTCAAGTCCTGTCTCCTCTGATAGGGAAAGATCATTATAAGGCTAATAATAGATCTGACAGCAGTAGAATAGAGGCTGGAAGTTCAAGCCAATCATGAGCCTCCTTAAGAATGACAAAAGCTCTTATTCTAGCAAAAAAAAAAAAAGAAAAAAGAAAAAAGAAAGAAAGAAAGAAAATGCAAGGTAGAGAATGCTCAAGGTTAAGAAAAATATTTCAAGGCTACAAGGAAAGCATGTAGCTGGCAACAGTGTGAATATTTTAGAATAGATACTCAGAATTAAGAGAAGGGTATTTAAGAACACTTCTCTTAATTCCTGTATTGCAATAGAACTAGGGAATACAATACTTTTATTTATGGACATATGTTGGTTGTCTTGCAACACGGCAGCTTGTGCTTGTGAGGGTTAATAATTTATCATAGCAATGGGAAATGGAGGCAATAAGGATATCTCAGAACACTAGGCTAATGATATGGCTGAAGAGGATAGGAAAGACAGGTCATTTATCTTGAATAGCAGCTACAAGAATCAAACAAGTGAGTTTTCTCATGCAGGTAGGTTATAGAGATACATCTGTAGCTCTACATTTATATCTCATATTCCACGTTTCATACAAAAATGCTATTAGATAAAACAAAACAATGCAAAACTTTGTTCTTATGAGTCTGTAATTCTAACACCTGTTTCCATACTCATTTAAACCTTACAACAATTTTCTAAGGTAGGTTCCATTAATATTAACACCAACAGATAAGGAAGATATGTGAATAAGAGGTTCAATGACTTGCCCAGGGTCATACAAAGTAATGTAGCTGACACATGAGTATTCCATAAACCTCTTCTATTTATTCAGGTAAAAATTGTATAATCTTCAAAGATCAATAAAACAATTTTCAATGTTTCTTTGGTTTCTTACTAATAAATTAAGAATCTTTTAGTTTTTCTAGTTTGTAGCTTTGTTTAATGAGATGGTATAGCTACAGAAGATAATTAAACTTTCCAAATGAAAATTACTGTAGAATTAAACCAGATCTATCTTGAAATAAAACATAATCCTTCCTGAAAAATGGTTCTTCTTTACTTCAAACTTGTTCCTTTTAAAATCAAAGTGAAGGCAGATCATTTCACATAATCAATGGGGTACATTATGGACAGTTATTTTATATAAACCAGTATCTTTTAAAAGATTGTCTTTTTTCTTTTGTATCTTACTCTTTACCACCTTTGTCCAGCCATTGTATTACTTTTCTGTTGCTATATAATGATAAAATCATGACTGAGACTTTAACCTGGACATAATTCTAAGATGGTCTGGGGGAAGAGCAAGGCTCATGGGAAATGTTCTCCCCTCTGTCATAAGAGAGCCCTACAGGAAGAACTCTGTAATTACAACAAGCTCTATGATTGTAACAGCCCTTCCCCTTAACTTCCTCTTCCCCTCCATATATTCCTCCTCCATCTTTGTCCAGGTTCAACGTACACACAAGCTCCCCATGTCTGCAATAATAGGATTACAATCCTTTCTTTTTCCTGAATAAATCTTTTTGGTGATACAATACCTAGTCAATTCTGTTTTGCCAGTCAACAATAACAAATCGCCACAAATTTAGCAGCTTAAATCAACACTCATGTATTTCACAATTCTGTACATCAGAAATCCAAGTATAAGATTCTGTTTAGAGTCTCACAGGGCCCAAATCAAGGTGTCAGCATGGCGGCATTCCTTGGTGAAGGCTCTGGGGATATATCCACCTCTAAGCTCATTCAAAGTGTTCTCTGGATTCAGTTCTTTCTGTTTATATGACTGAGGCCTTGTGTCCTTGCCAGCTGTGAGCCAGGGATGGTGGGATGGGTGAGTGGGCAGTCTTGTTCTGAGAGTTTGCCCACATTCCTTCTCTTGCTTTCCGTGTGGTCACCCAACCAGCAATGGTGAGTTGAGTTCCTCCCATGCTTCAAATCACTGAATTCTGCCGCATATCTCTGACTCCAATCAAAGAGAATATGTCACTTTGTAGTTTCTGCCTTTTTTAAAAATGGATTTTCTATTTAAATTTAGGACACTTAGTTAAGTTTTTGTTTGTTTGTTTGTTTTTAATGGTGGACAGGGAGGCTATTATTTTTCAATTTTTTTAATAATGGAAAAGCTCACAAAAGAGGTGATAATTGTACTGAAGGCAGAAAGAATAGGTTCCACAGGGAGCAAGGGAGAAGGAAGGGAAGGAGGAGGTGAGGAGAGACAAAGGAGGAAGAAAATGAGATCATTCTTAAGAAAAGTGCAGCTACTGGACCAGCCAGTACTAGATTTCGGTGGCCAAGAGCAGATGTCATCTTGCCCCTTAAAATGAACTTTAGCTAATTATAATAGATGACAATACTATTAGCATTGTGGCTTAGCAAAATCTCCACCCCCTATGTCACCAGGACAGTTCTGACTAGAGCCAAATAAAGACAAGAGAATCCCACCTCCCGATGGGAAAGAATGGTCAGCAAGGCACTGCCTGGGAACATCTAGAAGGCTACCCCTAAAACTTAAATATTCCAGGGCCCTCATTTTGGAAATAATAAATTCTTGGCTTCTTTGTTCTTCGGGACAGCTGCTCTTCTCCCGGCCTGTCACTGATCTTGGAAGTGTACTATGTCCTCTTTCTTTCAATAAAGTCACCACTTGCTTGGCTTATTTGATGCATCCTTGAATTCTTTCCTGCAGCGACAGCAAGAACCATTTTCTGGCAACAATAAAACATTATCAAATAGTAGGCTGACAGGTTTTATAACACTCTCTGAAATACAATACTATAAAGTTATATTTTGCCTCACATTTTTCACCACACCTTTAACAATTTTTCACATGTTGCACAGATAACTAAGGCAAACATTTCGAACAGGGTAGGTAAGCAAAACTATCATTTGTCCTCTTCATTTTTCAAGAGGAGACAGAAATGTTGTCTAGAATGCCAATAAATGAAGATGCATTCACTGAAGAAAGTCAATGAAACTAGTAAGACAAGTCATCAAACCAAACATTCCAATGGTTTCTTAGAATACAGAGTTTCTGCATTCAAATGTTACTTTCATAATACTCTGGTTAGTTACTTCTTGTTTCATTTTGGACTTTTGTCGTTTCTGTTTGCACATTGCTATATCCTTAATTTACAGTCTACAGTTTATCCTATTTAGTCAAGAAAGAAAACATGAGTCCATCTCTTAGTTTGCTTAGACAGAAAGACAGAACTGTAAGGTCATTATCATTTTTCTCTTTAGCTCACACGTGTTACCTGATTAATACTGTTGCATTTAATGAAAAATATATTCCAGACCCCTGAGTTTTCTAGCACCTTCCATGTAAAATCCTAGTTGACATCAGCTTCAGCCGCCATGGAAACTATTTCAATTATCTGATTGGTCTACTGGCTTTAACCCTTGCTCTCTTAAACCCATCCCCCACATTGTAGCCAGAAAGATCTTTGTAAAATGTAAACCAGGTCATGTCACTTTCTTGCTTAAAACTTGCCACTTACTTCAATTAAGAGATCAAACAATTCCAAATTCCTTATCTATGGTGCCCAACATTTTCTATGTCACATTCCTGCCTATTGGTCTCCATATAACTTTCATGATTCCCTTATCGTCCACAGAACTCTGCTTTAGGAAACTGGCCTTCTTTTTGGCTCTTGAGGACAACAAGCTTATTAGCATCTTACTTTATATACACTGTTGCTTCTCTTCACAATGTTCAATTAAAATGTCACCTCTTAAGACAGACCTCACAACCTCAGTCCATTTCTACTTCTTTACCTAATTGTATTTTTTCATAACATAAATTATTTTACTTCATTTCATATTAGTTTATTGTCTATTTCCTTATACCCAGTACCCTCATATTCACTAATACATAGCAACTTCCTTGAAGGCAGAAATTCTGTTTGTCTTGCTTACCACTTTCTCTCAAATACCTATAACAATGTCTGGCCCACGACAAAGATTTATGGAGTAAAACACAGAGTACTTTTATATCTTTAGAATAACTTATTTTCCAGTTTCGGATTGGTAATAATAGCTAATTAATTGAACATTTAGTAAGTACCAGGCATTAGGCTAAATAATGTACATGCATTACTAAATTTAAACATAATAAATGTCTTGAAGCAAATATAGATTTTGTTCCCATTTTAAAGATGAATTAACTCAGGTTTAGGAAGGTTGAATGATTTGTTCAAGGTCACAGAACAAGTAAGTGGCAGAGACTGGGTTGTATTTCATTTCAAAAACCTGAGATTACACTGCATGTCATTTCAAAACACTATACTCTTCCATCTCAGTCTACTCACTCAACCTAAAATTTCTAATTTTGGCAATATAAAACCAAATTTCTAGTTACATATATTAACCAAGTTTGCTTTAGCATGCCTCCATGCTTTAATATTCAATATCTCAAGCAAGTAAATCCTTAGGCATATATATATATATATATATATATATATATATATATATATATATATATATATATATATGGCTTTCTATTTCAGTAATTCTCATGAATTCTCATTTACTATAGGTAATATAGTTAATTTTCTGTTTAAAACTACAACCAACTCACCCAGAAGTCACATTTAATCTTTTAGCCTCCAAAGACATCCCATTCTCATCAAAAGTGTATCCAGTTGTTTAGAAAGTCTGCTATTAATGAAGTAGGAATATTTTCCGGTAAGTCCCCAAATGATGTAAATGATGTTGGATCTGCCGGCAGTTTCTGGGTGTGGGCCGGGATTGCGTAAAGCTGAAGAATGGACACAAGGACCAGGGAGAGGCAAAGAGTTGTAAAAGAGGATAGTTTATTAGAGGAAGGAGAAAATGTTGCAACTCCGGAGCGGGAGGGAGTCCTGAATGGAGGTACCCAGTGACTGAGGCAAAAATTCTTACTTTTATACTGTCCCTTGCCTGCTTGGGGAAGGGGGATGGAGCCTTCTAATGGAATTCATCCATCAGGTTTGTCCTGTTTGACCATCCTGAAGGGATTAACGAGCTAACCCTTTCCTATCTATCAGATCTGTTCCTTTGTCTGGCCAGAAGGGACTTGAGATAATTTATTAACTTCAAGGTGTGTTCTCATGTCCCTGTCCTGGAGTGAAGGAGACATTCCAGGACCTGGAGTTTCAGGATATGGCTGTTTTTTTGTTTATTCCACCAGGGACCCCCTGTCTACCTAGTAACATGCTGACTAACCTGTCTCATCAATAGCTTTTGGAAACTCCAAGATCTAAAATTTGGAGAGCTCCTCTGTGACTGACATCACTGTGTGTAATATTGTATAATGTCAGCACTATTTGGAAATAAGGGCATTGTAGATATAATTATTTAAGCTAAGATGAGGTCATACTGGTTAGTATATGAGACAGGTTAGTAAATTGCTAGGTAGACTGGGGCGTCCCTGGTCAAATAAACAAAAAGCAGCCATATCCTGAAACTCCAGGTTCTGGAATGTCTCCTTCACTCTAGGACAGACTTGAGAATACTCCTTGAGGTTAATAGATAATCTCAAATCCCTTTTGGCTGGACAAAGGATCAGATCTGAAAGATAGGAAAGGGTTACTTAGTTAATCCCTTCAGGATGGGCAAACAGGACAAACCTGATAGATAAATTCCATTAGAAGTCTCCAGCCCCCTTCCCCAAGCAGGCAAAGGAAGGTATAAAAGTAAGAACTTTTGCCTCAATCACTGGGCACCCCCATTCAGGACCCCCTCCTTCTCGGGAGCTCTGACACTTTGTTTTCAATAAACTATCCTTCTTTACAACTCTTTGCCTCTCCCTGGTCTGTGTGTCCATTCTTGGGTCTCATGAGACATGCTCCTAGCCCACACCCAGAAACTGCCGGCAGATCCAACATCATTTACATCAATGCTACAATAGAGTAGGCCTTAAACCAGGAATGTCCAAACTTTTTTCAACGTGTTTTACCAAGGGCCATATGCGGTAAAATACACAAACAGCCAGGCCACTCACTCGAGGTGGAGTAGTATTGCCTCACCTGGTTTATTTAAGGAAACTAAATATATTTTTGGAATTTGCTTTGGGCCAATTAAAAATGGATTGTGGGCTGCAGTTGGCCCGCGGGCCTCAGTTTGGACACCCCTGCCTTAAACCAATGCAACAGAAGCCATTACAAAAAGGAGAAACTCTTTGGAGTGTAGTTTTTCTCCTAATAATGTCACCTTGAGACACTACTTTCTGCTCGGGCCCACTTCTATTTCTTTGAAGTGTACTTTTTATTCTAATAAACTGCTTTTTCACTACTTGACCTTGGTATCTCGTTCAATTCTTTGCTGGAGATACCAAGAACCTGGACAGCGCACTGAGAAGGGCCTACTCTCCGGTAACAAAAATAGCAATTTAAAATGTAAATTTTAATATCTGGATCTTTAAAAAGATGAATAATATGAAAAATCTTTGCTAAGTCTAATCAACATAAAGAGGAAACATTTGAGCAGCACTAGGAAGGGAAAGGGGTGCTTGACGATGGAGAGGTAAATACTATAGAATAAAATATCAAATCTTGATGCAAAAGATGATATTTTTATTGTAATAAATGTTGTCCAAATTGACTCAAGCAATGATGGAAAGCCTGAAGAACTCAATAAATAGAAAAGAAATATAAAAAAAATCAAGAAAACAGGTATATGTAAATGGTTCTATGCAGTAGTCAAAGTTCTCTTGATAAAGTTGTGGAGACAGTATACGAAAGTGACAGACAGTTGCCATGTGCCCAGGAGAACTGAGGCAGTGGACAGAATTGCCATACATACAACAGACAGGAAAACATATACAAATGCCAATTCAAAGTTTACAGTAGTATCCCCCATAGATTTAGTTACCTACTATTAATATATACTTATTGACACTCAAATCCACCTTGTCTCTAAACATGACAATTTCATGAAGTCCAAACCCAGTATTAAATTCCTGCTTAATCTCTATACCTGTGTTTCATAAGCACTTCAAACTCAACATGTCCAATAGGGAACACAGTATATATATTATATACATATAATATATATATGAAACCATATGATATATATATGTATTATATATATATAATGTATGATATATGTTTATATATCATATATATGTATATATAATAGGTATAATATACATATATAATATAAATATATATGATATATATATATATATCATTGTGTTTATATATAGAGAAGGTGACAAAAAATGTGTACACATTTTAAGAAAAGAAAAGAACTGTATCAATATATACCAATAACTAAAGATGAATACAAGTCTTGTGTATACATTTTTTGGCACTCCCGGTATATTTAAATGTGCACATATGTACATATACATGTGTACATATAGATCTGTATATATAAATATATACAGGGATCTGTGGAATAATTTATGGAAAAGAATTCCCTTGATTTAGAATTTTAAGAAGAGAGAACCAAACTCTACTAGAAAAGTAAATAAAAACAGAAACTATGAACTTTTTACTCACATATAATATTGTCCCCAGAATGTAGGTATACAGGTATAAGAAATTATCAGGGAGTGCTGCATGTTGATGTCTTCTGCTATAAACTGAGTTATGGGAAATAAACTTTCTTCTAAAAAATGTATAGCAAGCAAGCTATACAGGATTTTTAATGTGGACAAAAAAATAAATAAATAAAATAAAATAAAATAAAATAAAATAAAATAAAATAAAATAAAATAAAATGAAATAAAAGAAAATAAAACAAACCAAAACTGTGTGTTTTGGGGGGGTGGATTCCTATGAAAACTAACCTTACAGGGTAATCTGATCAAAATTCCTAACTGGACAGCTCATGGTGGATAGTCATGCCCAGGCATATAATTTTTTAGTTAAAAGCTTATCTTTGCTGTAAGCAAGCTCTGTCCATTGTTTCTGTGTATCTAGTTTAACACACCTTTGAAATAAGCCCACAAGAGAGCACATAATCTTGTTAACTACCCTGTAATCCAATCTCTGCTTTGCTTTCCTCCACCTCCCTGTAATCTTCCTTATTTCCCTCCTTAATTTTCATCCATAAAAGAAATTGCAAAACTGCTATTCTTGGGACCACTTGGGATCTTGCTCCCCAGCATATGTCATTAGTTTGGCTCAAATAAACTCTTTTAAAAATTCTCTGTAGGTTTGGATATTCTCATGTCGACATTCCTTTTACAAATGTAAAAACTGCCTTTTACAAATGTCTTCATATTATGGATTTTACAAAACTTAATAAGTTGTCTCGGCAGAAAAGAGCATTCTTGTTTAAATTCATTTGTGTCCTTCACTTAAAGATTTCTAAAAGCCTACTAGTGAATTATGCTAAGCTTTCTAGAGACTAAATCCAACACTATTATGATAACTATTCTAAGAAATGCTAGAGAAATATGAAGGAGGATAAAAGCGAGATGTGCTCTTATTTTTAAAAGTTAATGGTAATTTTAAACTACTAGTTACTTTTAAAGGTCCAAAAGAAAAACTAATAAATGGAAATAAAGAAATTGCAACTGAACTTTGAAGTTGTGGAGGAAGGGAAGCTTTCTCCTTTTCCCTCTGAGTTCTTCTGGTTTGTTGATTAATTTCAATGACATAAAGCAGACTAATAGGGGAAAATAACCAGATTTAATTTTGTATGTACATGTGGTGATTCCCTAAGAATATGGGGCCCTTAAGGACAATGCAGGTAGTTAAGGCTTATTTGTCATTCTGAGCTAAGGAGAAAAAGGGGTAGTTGTTTGGGACTTCAAAGGAGGGAAAGGCAATTCACAGAGAAATAAAAAAGGAAGTGTTTGGTAAACAAATGTTTGCTGGGCTGTCTTTAACAATGAGACACAGAGAGGACTGATCAAACAGGTCTTCCTTGCTAGGTTCCTCCCTGTCTAATTGAGACAAGTTAGTTAGTAATGATTAGTAGGTAGATGGGGGGCGGGGGGGGGGGGGTCCCTGATGGAATAATCCAAAAGCAGCCATGTCCTGAAACTCCAGGTCCTGGAATGTTTCCTTCACTCCAGGACAGAGACATGAGAATACGCCTTAAGGTTAGTAGATAATCTAAAATCTTTTCTGGCCTGACAAAGGAGCAGATCTGATAGATAGAATGGGTTAGTTCGTTAATCCCTTCAGGATTAGCAAACAAGACAAACCTAATAGATGAATCCAATTAGAAGTCTCCAATCCCTTTCCCCAAGCAGGCAAGGGAAGGTATAAAAGAAAGAGCTTTTGCCTCAGTCCTGGGGGTATTCCCATTCGGGACCCTCTCCAGCTCGGGAGCTGCAACCTCTTCTCCTGCCTCTAATAAACTATCCTGTTTTTAAAACTTTTTGCCTCTCCCTGTTTCCATTCTTCGGCTTCACGAGACAGGATCCCAGCCCACAATCAGAAACTGCCGCAGATCCAACATCATTTGGGGAGTCACAGGAAAATATCCCCACATCATAATCACGCCTATTTTATATTAAACCATAGTTATCTGATGTTAGCTCCCCTCCAGGAGTAGGTCTTCTATCTAAATTCTTTAAGGTAGTAAGGGGGAAGTTCAGTTTCTTCTTGAGTCTTTCATTTCTTAAAAATAACCAGCTTAAAATAATCAATATCCCAAAGAGGTATAGTTTGGGATGGCAAACTTTGCTCCCCTTCAAAGGACACTCTGAAAAGAATGAAGAGGTAACATCTCTTCTAGTTTACTTACTTGTGGATCTGCAAAAGAAGAGAAAATGTAATATTCTTTTCTTTGTCCCCTGAATTAGTAAATCACAAGCCCCCGTGATAGTTCAAAATCCCACTCAGAGTATCAGCACTGTTATGTGGTTACTGTCCTTACAAGTCATTGTAAGTTTCTTATTCTGCATTTTAATGATGGAACCATGCATATTTCATGGTCATGGTGCTACTTACTGTTCATGAGTCATTAGGAGCTGGCTGCCAAAAGCAACTCAAAACTACGACGACAGCGGTATAATTTTTTAATTTAATCTTGATATGGAGGATATTATAAAACTGGCACACATACAAAAAAAAGGAAATCTGCTCTATAGCTGTCACTTCTCAAGGGCATGGTAGACCAAGAGCAATAAAAAATAATAATAATAAGGAATTATTTAGAAAGTCTTACTGAGAAGCTCCCATATGGAAAATGGAAAAAGGAATAAAATTTTAAAAATATTCCAAAGCTAATAAAATAGGAAACATGGGAAAAATTGGGAATGACCTAATAGGATAGTGTGGGGATTATGACTCCATGTGAAACTGCAGATCATACGTATGAGAGCACTGTTGTCTTTTCCTAAGAAGAGGTTAGAGGTAAATACTATATGTATTAAATATGACTCTATGTATGCTTGATGTAAATAACTTAATAAAATTACTGGGCTGCTATGACCAGCCAATACAAATTAGAAACTGATACAGGAGAGTTAGCATGTCCTTAGGTAGACAGGGAGGTCCCTGGTGGAATAAACAAAGACAGCCATATCCTAGAACTCCAGGATTTGAAATCACTCCTCTGCTCCAGAACATAATGTAACAAGGCCTTGAGATTAATCATAAAATTCCATTTGGCCTGACAAACAGAGCAGATCTGATAGATAAGAGTGGGTTACTTTGCTAATTCCTTTAGGATGGGCAAGCAGAACAAACCTGGCATACGAATTCCATTAGAAAGTGCCAGTTCCCTTCAAACAGTTCCCTTCAAACAGCTCCCCTTACCCAAGCAGGCAAGGGAAGATATAAAAGTAAGAGTTTTTGCCTCAGTTACTGGGCACCCCCATTCGGGACCTCCACCCACTCGGGAGCTCTGACTCTGCTTTCAATAGACTATCCTCTTTTTAAAACTCTTTGCCTCTCCTGGGTCCGTGTTTCCATTCTTCGGTCTCACGAGACACAATCCTGGCCCATGCCCAGAAACTGCAGTCAGATCCAACACCATCTACATCATTTGGGAACTCACAGGAAAAATATTCCTCCATCAAAACAAGTAGATTTGTATAAAATTTTAAGTGCCAGAACTGACATAATTAAAAATAAAAATCACTGCATGTAATTCTACTGATGACATACTCTTGCACTTCTTGAATGGTGAGAAAAATCAGAAGCTGAGCTAGAATGGTAAAGCATCATTATTTACATCGATTGGGATCCAGGACCTAGAACATCCAAAGCTGGTATGACTGTGGAACACATTTTTAATCACACAATCAGAATGCAATAAATTCTCAGACTAGAGCTAAAACTTAATAATGGTGAAAACTCTCAGGTGACAGGCAACACTGTGGTATTCTCAGACTCTCCTCAGTTAAGTCCTTTGGTAAGCATAATTCATACCATTTAGTATATAACAGAGATTTGTCCTATGAGAATGTGAGGGAGAGGAACATTTTCCTCTTCCCTCCTCTAGTTCTTTTGGCTGCTTGAATAATTAAATTGTGTGAGACAGATGAACAGGAGAACATCAAGTTTAACTTTGGGCACAGGGGATCCCCACATATTAAGAGTCAGAGACCTTGCATACAGGAGAGGTTCAAAAACAGAAAGGTAAAATAGGGTACATAAGTCATCCTGAGCCAAGGAAAAGGGAGGAGGGCAATTCACAGGATGTTAAGAAGAGCAGATGTTCAGTAATCAGATATTTGCCCTGCCATACAGAAAGATCAGAAACATTTATTTCTGGTAATAACTTCCATTCTGGGAAAGACCCCCAATTTTGATCCTTCCAGATTGTCATGGGTGGGGCAGAAGCCTATCCTGAGCCCACAATATCTCCATTACCTTCACCTCAAAATACTATAATGGCACATTTTGGGGTGACTCATAGTCAACCCCTACAGTTTGCTCCTCTGAAAGGTCCCTGAAAGTTTTACATATTAAAAGCTGAGCTGGTGACTGTGGAAAGACAAAATGGGTGAGTAAGCTGAGTGGCAAGGGATCTGAAAAGGTAGAGAAGAACATAGATTAGAATGAGGATGAACAGACAGAAAAGAATAAATCAAAGCACATTTCCCCACATCACATTAAACCAGTTTCCCAATCGTGGAGATATGTCAATGCAACAAAATCTCTTTGCTTCATTTATCTGATGGGAAATATTAAACCTTTCTTATAACAAGTTTAAGTTAAACTACTTGTCCCATTTGATTTACATGGAAGCAACATTTTCACCAACAACTGCACAAGCTCTTTCTTGTTGAGCCCTTAGTGTGTCCAGAGCACATTGATCTTGGGACACCACAGAGGTGTAGCAAGGGTGGAAAAAGCAGGGACCTTTTGGAGGCCACAACCAGCTACCCCCTAGAAATTTATGTAACTGTTTTTTCATTTGGGAGAGAGGGTTGGGGAAAAATTGACTCAGGGTATTTTAGGGTTCGCTTTTGAATGCCCTGAGATAGCTCATGTGCTAGTAGGTAGCAGTCATTTGACGTTCAGATCTGGAGCCTTTATGGCCTTATTCAGCCAGTGCCTTTAGAATGAGAAAGTCTATAAGAGTTCCGTTCTTATCTTGAATACAAGGTAAAAAAATCATCTACATACTAATCAAGCAGAGAGCCTTGGTAAAAACCACAGAATCTAACTCTGTTTTAAGCATTGGGGAAGATGTTGAAGGAGACATCTCTCACAATATCCCAGGGGTACAGGAGTCCATGTTGTCTCCCTTTAAATGTAAATGCAAAAAGGAATTGAGAGTCAGGGTGCAATGTGATCGAAAACAAAGCTGAGCACAGGTCAATTAATTGTAAACCAGGCTGCATCAGCAGGAATTGAGGTAAGAATAGTAACCAGATTAGGGATCATGCAGTGGGGAAGAATTACAAGAGTTTATGGCTCTTAGGTTCAGCACACATCTAGATCTGATTCCCTTCTGAGTCAAATTTACCTTCGGTTTTGTACCAGCAAGATTGGAATGTTAAGAGGGTGAGGAAGTCAAGATAAGTACACCCTGCTGCAAAGGGGAGTCCTAATTGATTCAAGTTCTTGCTTTGCATCTCTGTGGAGGAGGTATTGGGCCACTAATTATTCTTTTTCCAAGTAATGTGCACAGGTTCTGTACTCCGTAGCATTTCAACTTGACTTGTTTGTTTAGCCCAGAGACAAACGGTTACATCTTTTAAAGACTCATCCTCTTCAGCGGCAGTTAAATCAGGATGAGTTTCTAGTAAGGAAAGTAGGAGATTTGGGGCTTGGGCTGAGAGCAGGGAAATGAAAATGCCCCTCTCATTACATTTTATAATGGCATTACATTTGCTTAAGAAATCTCTGCCAAGGTTTGCTGGTGGGCAGTTTGAAACTAGAAAGTCATGATGTGTGTTTCCAGGACATAAGGGTAGTGGGGTTGGCTGAGATATGGACAATAAAATAGGTTGTCCAGAGACTGACAGCCTGAATAGAATCCAAGGAGACAGGTAGAGATAAATCCTCTGAATGGATAGTAGAGAAAGTTATACCACTGTCAATTAAGAAATCCAGCTCCCAATCTTCTACTTTTAAGTTGAATGGTAGGCTCCGGGGCAACTGAAGATCAACTGACCCCATCATTTTAGGGGGAACTGCCTCTTAGTAGAAGGAAAGAAAACCTTTTGAGGGTCCTGGGCCTAGCAGGTTGCTTCCTAAACCTTCCTTTCTCTTAACTACAGGACAATTTCTCTTCCAACATCCTGGTTCCTTGCAATATCGGCAATTTTCTGGATTCAGGTAGGAAGAGTGCTGAGCGGGTGTTGAGTTCCTCTTAGAGTCATGCTCTTGTTTTTCTAAAGACTCAAGTTGCAAAGCAAGAATTGTTGTTTTTAACTCTTGTTTTCTGCTGCTTTTCTGCAAACTATTTAAAAAGCATTATATAGCAGCCTCCAGTATTACATTTAGCGGTAGTCCTGAATAACCAACCATGGTATTTTGAATTATCAGAGAGAAAATTTCTCACTAGAACAGATATTAAAAGGTTCCTGTGCTTTGGGGCTTCCGGATTTAATGTCATGTGCCTTTGAAAAGTTGTATAAAATGTTCAACAAAGGCTTTTGGGTGCTCTCCTTCTTTCTGGGTGCATAATTCAATTTTTGACCAATTAACTTTAGAAGGAAAAGCCTCTAGAATCACTCTCATTAGACCTTGATTATCCGCCTCCAGCAAAGCCATTTCCTGGTCATTTGTAGGACGGCCTAGAGAGGGTCTGGTCATCTATTTTCCCCAAAGGAGTTTTCTCCAAGGGGGACTTCTGGCCGATTTGATAACTATAGTCTATCTATAGACTATAACTATAGTCTATCTAACTATAGTCTAACTATAGTCTATAGAACTGGAAGAATGAGTGGGGTTCCTCTCTGTGGGGAGGGGTTATGAATAGCCACTAACCTGACTTCTCTCTAAATTGGGTAGGATCTCCTGACAGTGGAAGTAAGAGGGTTTTATAATTGAAAAGACCTGCCACTGTCCAGGAAATACGAATTCTCTAAGGTGGGAGTCCAGGGTACATCTGCGAGGGACGTTGTACTGGCATGGCCTGATTATTCAGTCCTGGAAAATAGGAGAAGTTATAAGGGACAGCAAAGTGAGCCTGCTGCCCTTTCCAGGTGTTCTGCTAAGTTCACTTCCCTGACGTACAATATCAATGCAAGTAAACTGCATTTCCTGAGCCTAGAGAGCAGAGCAGAGTGCTCTCTGTTAAATGTCGTAAAGAACACGAGGTCAAAATAGTCAGCTAGTTGTTTAGGGGATTTTCTGGGGAAGATGGGGTTTTAGGATCTCAGGGGACTGGCTGATGGACTGGCTGAAGAGATGGAGCTGGGTTTTGGGAGGGGTGTGATTTAGACGAGGGCTCTAGAGAGCCAAACGATCATCTGCAGTATCACATACAGGGAGTTGGGGAACACACACAGGGGAATATAGGAAGGAGAAAGGGAATTTACATCAGATTTGGGTTTTAATTTTTGTTCTAAGTCTGACTTCTGTTCTTTCATTTTATTAAGGGATCCCCCAAGGGTAGCCATTATACTTTTTGTGTTTTCCTTTCAATTTGATCCTCCACAAATAGCAATAAGACAGAGGCTTGAAGGAGAGCTCTCTGAAAATATTTTCAAATACAGAAGTTTTTCCAATTCAAAAGATTTGTCACCTGGTCATTAATGAGTAAGATCTCCATTAGTATATTTATTCCAACAGTGACTCAATCCAACAAGCCTTTTTATGGAAAGGAGGGGTGGGAGGGAGGGAGAGAGATGGATAGATTGGAATGACTGAGGCTGAAAACTAAACAAAGCAACATGGGCAAATTCAGGGAACTAACAATTATTGTGGTGATTTTGAACATCATGAGTCACAAAACAGGATTCTGATTTCAATAAACCAAAGCAAAACAGGTGTGAGGCATGGTGGGGGAAAAGGCTGATTCTCAGCCTTACTACCTTGGGTTGAGCCTTGGCTCATTCATTTAGCACTTGTGGGATCTCAAACACCTGATCTCTTTGATCCTCTTGTTCTTCAAACATCTAAGGTGCGTATAAGAATTAATTGAATGTACTCAACAAATTAGAACTATTTTATCAGAATTATATTAGGAGTCAGAAAATTTAGATTAGTCAACAGAATCCCAAATTAGACCCAGTTTAATGACATCAGTGTGTCACATCTTTGACAAAGGAGACTCATTTAAGGAACGGAGTATACTGTCTTCACTAGATCATATCTGATTAGGTCAAAGCTTTACAGCCACTCTTCTGCATGGGTCATCTCTTTCTACCCTCCTATCTAAGGGACATTTCAAGTGAGCTTCCTTTCAAGAATCTGAACCAACGTTGGTAAAAAAACAAAACAAACAAACAAACAAACAAACAAACAAACAAAACAATGCTTTCACCTCTCCACAGGAATCTCTGTGCAACATCATATGTAAGATGATACAATAAATGTGGGATAATTATAAGTCGTGCATCTGATGTCAGAAGACTATTATGGTGACATTCTGAAGACAGTGTTTTCAAAGCGTTTTCCTATTAAGTCGGTGCAAGTTAAATATAGAACCCCAGCTTGGTTCCACATAAATTATGGAGTTGGTCAGTCATGGAGATACAATTACATTTAGAGTTCCCACTGGCATTATAAGACGTGAAATTGAAAAGGGCATTCTCACACTGAATAACAGGTGTCCTAGATTCTTACTGAGCTTGTTTTCTGAATTGAACCCAAGTCATGAGTTTTAAAATGAGCCTTCTCAGAAACTTGAGAATTATTGCAATTGGTTAATAAGCTTCCTATTTTCTGCTCGGGAGCAACCATGGCTTGATAGTGTCTGGCTCATTAAGAAATAATTATATTTTCTGTGATCTAATTTGAGTTCGGAACTCATGTCTGCATTTAGTTTTAAAATTTTTTGACCTTCATTTAATATATCTTCCATCCATACTGGCTGTGGGGAGAAAATCGTAGCATAATTTGGCATTTCCTTTAATTTCCTACTTAGACATAAATAACTTCAACCAGAAATCATATACCCACTGGAAGTAATAATGTCTTTTACCAAAAATATTTCCAATTCATTCTTGCTAAGTTTAGATCTCACTCATGTTTTTCTTTGAGGAAAATTAAAAGATTATTCAATTATTACTAGAGATACTGACATCAGCCCTTGACTTAGAGTGTTAAGGTCAGTTTTTCTTATGATAGAACAAATTGCAACATGATTACAGTGCAGCCTTTATTAACACTGCTAAGAGCTGGAAAAGTAATCAACTTTGAACCAGGAACCAGGTAGAATCATGATGTTATAGTCTTCAGTTTGTCTGAAAAACAGACTAATTTTGCACTATTTCTGTTCTCGTTATATCATTTTATAAAAATAAAATGCATAAAAATGCAGCATTAAAATTTCTCCCCAAAGCACTATAAATCTGTAACTCTTTTTCATAGGAAACAGCAGATAAAATTAATTCACCTATTTCAAGAATAAAAGAGAAGAAAGGAGAAAGAACTAGAAAAAGAATTGCTGATCTTCAACAAGTTTGGGAAATATGTGCCACTTGTTTCTGAAGTTATTTTGCTTATTAGAGCAAGTAATCACCTCCCAAAAAATGATTATTAAAACAAAGAGGAAGTATAAAAATAGGACAGAACATACAAAGTATCTTAACAGCTAACACAAGAGTCAGTTTATCTAATTCAAGAGATAATTGGTGATCAGAATATTTTTCAGTCAAAATCTTATTAAGCAGACAACACATTTACTCATTTTTCTAGGAAAAGGCTTTTAACATCAATGAATTTATTATATGTACACATTTTACTCATTTGTCCCCTTCATCTATTTTCAGAGTTCAGATAATGTTTCCGTACAAAATAGTAAAATCAAACAGGGAAAATGCAATTTTCATAATGAAATGAAAGCAGTACTAAGTAGGAGGTGAAAGGAACAGTAAGAATTGCAGAGATGGCTCAGCTTCCCCAATATCCAATCCTTAGGAAGCAAGTGCAAGTATATCCTACCTCCTTCCTATACATGTTTACCTAGTCTCAGAGAATCATCTTCAATCCATCCAGGAAAAAAACCTTTTGTGTTACATAGCTAGTTTCTCATATTATAACATGCATATGGCCATTGATATAGTAGCAGTAACTATTTTGGTCCATGTCACAGATCCTTCAGAGTTATTATTAAAATGTTTTATTTTCTACCCACACCTTTGTTTTGTGTGTTCCAGAAAGACTACACCTGGGAGCTGAGTTTCTCTCTCTCTCTCTCTCTCTCTCTAATACCTCTCAACACCTGATAAACAAAAAAAACAAATGCACGCAAACAGAAAGGAAAACAAATTCTTTAGTCATTCTCCCTTGTGAGACAAACTTTAATCAACCCAGGCTCTGGAAGCCAACAAAATTGCTTATAGAGAAAGATTTTTTTTCTACTCTCAATCTTGAACAGGTGGTTAAAAAATGTACCCAGGTCTTTATCATGCGTAATCTACCTAACATATTTAGCACACAGATATCAATCTAAAATATTTCAAACTGGTTCTTACAGATTCCCACTCAGTGTATTAATCTCTCTACAACATTCCTGCCTGGAAGTCTACAAAAATATTTCACATGACGCAAGAAGGCTGACATAATAGATTGTACTACTCTTCCCAAATATTCACATTCCCTCTTGATTTTGTATAAACTTTCCCTGCTCACTGTCAGGCTTGGCTATGTAAACTGCTTTAACAAGTGAAATGTATGCAAATAATGTATGCCACACCCTTCCAAACAGAAGCTTTAAATACAACTTCATGGTTCTGTTCAGTTTCTTTAGCTTCCGCCTTCTTCCATGAGAACAGCTTAACCCAAATAGATGCTCTTGCTATGGCATGAGATTTTTTCATTTATTTATTTTTATAGTGGTGAGTTATTTATTTATTAACTTTTATTTATTTTTTAATATTAGTTTCAGGTTTATAAAATAACATAATGATTGGACATTTACACACCTCACAAAGTGATAACCTCCCTAGTCTACTACCCATTTGACATTGTACATAGCTGTTACAGTACCATTGACTATATTCCCTATGCTGTACTTTACATCTTGTGACTATATTTAATATATATGTGTGTGTGTGTGTGTATATATATATATTTAATTATAGTTGACGTTCAATACTATGTTACTTCAGCTTCAGGTACAGAGAGCAGTGGTCAGGCATCTACACAGTCTATGATGTGATCCCCCTGCTAAGTCCAGTGCCCATCTGACACCCTATATGATCTTTATAACATTGTTGATTATATTCCCTATACTGTATTTCACATCCCCATGACTATATTGTGACTACAAATTTGTACTTTCTAATCCCTTCACCTTCTTCCCTATATCCCAACCCCCCTCCCATCAGCATGAGTTTTTGAATGAGAACACACATGGAGCTGACTGTAGTCCTCATATAAGGAGAGCAAGAAATAACGCTTCATTCATTGATATTTCAGAGTTGTTTTTTTACCACAACAAAAACCGCAGAATAAGTATTTAACACTAGAGTTTTGCTATTAAAAAACGATAACAAAAAAAAAACACACCACAAAACATAAAAACTGCTGCTTGGCTGCAGGTGATGGTATTCTGAGCCTAGAAAAAAATGGCAACCATTATTATGCAGTGCTGTATGATTCTTTCTATGATAACATGAAAGACAGAAAATGCACTTGATAAAACTTTGACTTTGGGCAAAGAGGTTTAAAACAGAATGTTACCAGCATGGACTGATATTTCCACAATTGATAAACTCAGAAGAAAATCACCCTATTAGCAAAGAGGCATGAAAGAAAAAAAAAAAAGAAAAAAACAAGCTCAGACAATCCAAGATTAGTAAAGTTTGAAAATGGGACTTTTTCTCATCTACTATCATAGAAAAATGTAAAATAAAGAAATGATTGGGGCTATTGAATATGATTAAGGCTAATCCTAAGTAAAACTCAGTCTCAAGAGAAAAGACATTTTGTCGAAAATTCTGATTGTTTTAAGGTAGTCCCTCAGTGAAACTTTCAGTTGGATAAAGTAGCTCAGAGACAGAGACTAAGGGCTCGGCCCACAGAAGTCCAAAGTTAGAAGCTGGAGAAGCTCAAAGTAAATCTAACCATGTCTTTAGATTAAGGTAATTATATTAATATATACATATATCGGCTCACAGAGTTTGATGGAATAAAAGACATTTTTTAAAAAGATTTTTAGAAATTTCCATTGCCATCAACCTGGGTGAAAAGAAACTGCTAGATTTGTAAAATGATCTTTAGGTACTCAGTTTTCTGGAGCAGGAAACAGGCTGGTAATTTTCTTAGCCCTCCCCCCGACACCCTCCCAAAGTCTTTTTCTCAGATGTATCCAAGAAAGAAAAACACAAAATAAGTCCTTTTTAGAGTGGATCCAGGAGCTACAGACAACAGCAAAATAGGGAGTTATTCTCAGGGAGAAGAATCTGGCCTAATCAAAGAACTGCCATCATCAGGGTAAGAAGTCTGTGGAGGTTCAGAACAAGCCACCCCAAGATGTGCCTCAGTAGTATTAGATAAATTTGAGCTAAAGACAACCTCGACCCTGCAGGCGTGAGAGAAATTTCTGCCCCCTATACACCTTAACTATCTAGAATAATTTAAGTTAGAAGCCTGGCCACAATAAGGGTTGTCACCAAAAATGACTTTTACTCATCTATATGACAATCACAGTAATAGTTACTAAAGATGTTTTCTTCCTGCAATTGCCTTCTGAAGCCCCAAAGTGGATTTCCTCATCCTTAGTTCAGAATGTCTTATACACCTCAGTTCCACTTTCTGTCTCTGAATCTCTCATGAACGAGGGGTCTCTGACTTACTCACATATATGGGGTTCCCATACAAATCTAGGCATTAAATTTGGTTATTTTCTCTTGTTAATCTGTCTCATCTATTTTATTATTAAATCAGCTGAAAGAACCTTGAGGATCAAGGAAAATTTCTTCCTTCCCCACAAGTCCTTATTTATCTAGTGGAATTATCATTCTTCCCCCTTCTGAACGGAAAATTTTTTGCAGTTGCTCTGCCTTCATCCATCACTGTTTGTTGGGTGCATTTATTGGGTAGTAGACACAGATAACTTGTCTTTTTAGGAAACTTGGGAAGCCATATCTAGATCTGAGGTAGACTTCAAGACTGGAATTTTAATTTCTCTCTCTCTCTTCCTCTCTCTCTCTCTTTCTGTAAATATGTGTGTAGAAGGGAAGTGAATATGTGTAGATAAGAGGGTAAATTTTATTTACTCTTTCCTTCCACTCCCTTGATTTTCAGGATTAACTAGGTGCCTTGCTTGCTTTGGCCAGGATTAAGCATGAGGGCATGATATATGTCCAATCCAGCAGCTTAAATGCAATAGTTTGGCTCATCCTTTTGAATTTTTACCCTCTGCCATGAGATTGGCATGCCCAACATAGAGGGTGGTCCCTCAGCCTGGGCTCAGGAATGAGGAAATTCGTGAAGAATAGATGCAGTTGGCCCATAGCCTTCATGTACCAACAGCAATAAATAACGTTTATTGTTATAATCCACTGCAATTTTGGAATTGTCACAAGAGTAAGTGCTGATTAATGAATGCATTCTGTATCCAACATTTAAAAATAGTGTTTATTTAACAAAAATTTAAGTTTAATTTAAAAACTTGACACGTAAATTTTATTTTTCATAATAATAATGACTTAAAGTTAAACATCTGAATAATTCAGGAAAAACATTAACAATTCCTAGACAGGTTTAGGGAACTTAATTATAAAATTATTATCAATGCTTGCAGAGTTTTCTAAGTTCTATTGGTACTATGAAAATTTGGGCTAAGCACAAATTCAATTGTGTTTATTACATTAATTTAATTTATAACATTCTGATTCTAAATTAGGTCTACTTAAACTAACAACCAACCATTCAAAAATAAAAATAACAATTCTATTAATAGCATCAAAAACATAAAATACTTATAAATAAATTTACCCAAGGAAGTGAAAGAATTGTACACTGAAAACTGTAAATAACTGATGAAAGAAATTTAGAAAGTCATAAATAACTGGAAAGATATCTCATGTTTTATGGGTTGAAAGACTTAATATTGTTAAAATGTCCATACTACCCAAGCAATCTACAGATTCAATGAAATCCCTATCAAAATCCCAATGGCACTATTTACAGAAATAGAAAAAATCACCTTAAAATTCATATGGAACCATAATGGGCCCTGAATAGCCAAAGTAATCCTGAGAAAAAAGAACAAAGCTGGAGGTATCATATTTCATGATTTCAAACTATATTACAAAGCTATGAACTAAAACAGAATGTTACTGGCAAAAACAAAACAAACAAACAAAAATATAGATCAATGAAACAGAATCAAGAGCCCCCAAATAAGCTTACACATGTACAGTCAACTAATCTCTGACAACAGTACCAAGAAGACACAATGGAAAGGATAGTCTTTTCAATAAATGGTGACAAAATAAGATATCTATAAGCAAAATAATTAAATACAGTCCTTTTCTTTCATCATACCCCACAAAATCAACTTAAAGTGGACTAAAGATTTAAATATAAGACCTGAACTATGAAACTTCTAAAGGAAAAGTTAGGGGGAAAGCTTCATGACATTGGCTTGGCAATAATTTTTTTTGGATATGATACCAAAATACAAGCTCAAAAGCAAAATTAACAAGTGGGACTACATCAAAATAAAAAGATTTTCTACACAGCAAAAAAACAATCAACAGAGTGAAAAGGCAATCTACAGAACAGAAGAAAATATTTGCAAACAATATACCTGATAATAATTAATATCAAAAATATATAAAGAACTCCCACAACTCAATAGCAAAAACACAAATAATTCAATTAAAAAATGGACATATATGACTTAATTCATGTGGGACATAAAACTGAAGCACAACAAAAATAAGACAAACAAATAAACAAAAACTCATAGACACACACAATAGTTTAGTGGTTACTAGAGGATACGAAGAGAGGGAAGCTGGTAGAAGATGGTAAAGGGGATCAAATATATGATATGGAAGGAGAACTGACTCTCGGTGGTATATATATCACAACGTGGTATATAGATAATGTATTATAGAATTGTACACTTGAAATCTATATCATTTTATTAACAAATGTCACCCCAATAAATTTAACAAATATTTAAAAACAAAAATGGGGAAAAGGCTAAACAGACATTCCTTCTAATAAGACATACAAATAAATGGCCAACAGGTATATGAAAAAGATGCTCAACTTCACTAATCACCAGGGAAATGCAAATCAAAACCACAATGAAATATCACTTCACACATATTAAGATAGATATTATAAAAAATAAAAGATAAATGGTGATGAAAATGTGAAGAAATTGGAACCTTTGTATACTGTTGGTGGGAATGTAAAATAGTGCAGTTGCTATGGAAAATAGTATGGTGGTTCCTCAAAATATTAAAAATAGAACTACTACATGATCCAGAAATCCCAGGTCTGGTTATGTGTCTAAAAGAATTGTAATCAGGATCTCAAAGAGTTATATACAATAGCCAAGATATAGAAACTACCTAAATGTCCATCAACATATGGATGAATAAAAAAATGTGGTACACACATAAAATGGAATACTATTGAGCCTTATAAAAGAAGAAGATTCTTCAATACGCAAACATGGATGAACCTGGGCATTATGCTAAGTACAGTAAGCCGGTCACAGAATTTCAAATACTGCATGATTCCACTTCTAAGGTATCTAAAATATTCAAACTCATAAAAACAGAGCATAGAATGGTGATTGCCAGGCACTATAGGGCAAGGCAGGGGGGAAAAAGGGAGAGTTGCTGTTCAGTGGGTATAAAGTGGTAGTTATACAAGAGGAAAAAATTCTAGAGTTCTGCTGTACACATAGTGCCTACAGTGAACAATACTATCTTGTGCACTTACAAATTTAAGAAAGTGGATCTCATATTGAGTTTATTTATTTATTACAATAAATTAATAAATAAATAAATAAATAAATAAACAAATACATATCATGCAGCAGTAATAAACAAACCAACAAATAAAATCTATTTGAAAAGTCAATACCACCTTTAAGAGAAATGGTTCAGATTACATATTATGAATGTTTTTTAAATTGTCCACAATATTTTCAGTTTTCCATATTTTATTCATACGTAAATGAGTTATGGAGAAATTGTAAAACAAATTCTTTGTGTGTGAGAAGAAACGTTTTCACACGTACAACTTTATTGGACATTGTATTTCTTTCTTTAACTTATGTGCTTACTGCAGATCAAGACAGAAATCTACCTGACAGCATGTGCCCAAGTTGTTCAGGTTCCCGTGAAAGTTTTCCTTCCATAATGTGACCGTTATTTATGACTGTCATAAATACTTCCTAAAAACAGAACTAACACTATTTATATTGTACTTCTTTAATTTTGGTTTCTTTGTATACACGCATCTTTAAATATCATATTATGCTTTTGTAGCATCGAGAATCCCATTTTTATATTCTTGCAGAAAAACTTTTGCATATTCCCATAATTTTATTTAATTGTAACTTCACATTTTTTTCCTTTCTGATGTCGATATATAAGTAATATAATGAATGAAGAAAACAGCATATGCTAGCTTTTTAAATTCCATATATGTAATCATTTTAATACTAAAATTAAAATTTGATTTTAATATACGATCCAAAATATAGTACAATGTTATGTAGATGGATTTCTGGGTTGAGACACAATCAGATGTTAGACAATTTAGAAAGATGTATGGAAAGATGTCTTAAGCCTTGCAAACTAGGATCCAGAGAACAAAGATTTTACCTGAAATCTTTGTAACCTCTAGTTTCCAGGTCCGGTAAATTATGAAGGCTTAAGTTAATAGGCATCGTCTAATGAGGCGCCTTAAGGAATCTTAGTCATGAGGCTCTGTCTCAGATCTGTTTAAATGAATATTTCCCTAATAACTTCATAACCATAATCATAAATAAAATATTTATGTGGGTACTATATACCAGGTACCGTGTAATGAAGTATACATACATTTTCTTATTCACTCCTCAAATTGATCTTATAATATAGCTACTATTATTACACCATTTTACATATGGAGGAAATGAGATGTTCAAAGATTCAATAGCTTAACCAAAATCTCTTTGCAGAGACCCAGACAAAAACTCTAAGAGGCAAAATTAAAGACAAAGTAGTCTCTTCAACAGAGTACTTTTGATTCAAACAGCATTTAAAAATAAAACTCCAAGAATTGATCAGATATTGCTAAAGTCTCACCAAGTCTGAAAGCATGATATAGTCCATCTATGGATTTTTCCTGCACTGTTTACTCTGATTGTAGCTTATTCTTAGGAACCACTTTAGAGCACCAATTTTCCTTTCATGTGAAAACTCCTTGTTTATTTGCAGGAAGTTTTTAAGTCTTCTCTCACTTCTTGGCAGCAATCAAACCCCCATTATTCTTATAGAATGATGTTTCTCACCTCTCCTTCTTTAGGAAGTCTGTTTCTGATGTGCTTTTGTTTGTTAATGTCTTTAAAATGAGGCAATAATAGAGTTAAAAGTAGGAAACATTAAGAAAAAGAACACAAGATCTTGGGAAGAGGGAGGCGTCAATAGAAAATGAATAAAAATAAGGCCCAATAGAAAGGAAAAAAAAGATTACTAACAAAAAATATACTTCAAATATTGCCTTTGTGCTGGTACACAATGATATCTTAAAATTACTTTTGTGCTTCCATTTGTTGATCCCTGAGTCATGTACAGGCTGTAATTCTTCTTTTTCCCAATTAATGTCTGACTTACATTTATTTATTTGTTTGTTTGTTTATTTATTTAGTTACAGGTGTACAAAACAATGTAGTAGTTAGACATTTACACCCCTCACAAAGTGATAACAGCCCTCCCCAGGTTTACTACCCCTCTGACATTGCATAACTGTTACAATTCCAATGACTTTATTCCCTATGCTGTACTCCATATCCCATGACTATATATATATATATATATATATATATATATATATATATATATATATATATATATATAAAATTATAGTTGACATTCAGTATTATTCAACTTCAGGTGTACAGCACAGTGGTTAGGCATCTATACCACCCATGAAGTGGTCTCCCTAATAAGACAAGTGTCCAGCTGACACCCTACAAAATCTTTATAAAATTATCGACTATATTCCCCAAACTGTCTATCATATCCCTGTGGCAATATTGTGGTTACCAATTTGTGCTTTCTAATCTCCTCACCTTCTGTCTCATCCTCACCCCCTTCCCATCTAGCAACCATCAGTTTTTCCTCTATATCTCTGAGACTGTTTCTGATTAGTTTGCTCATTTATACCATGGAGTATACTCGGCCATAAAGAAGAATGAAATCTTACCATTTGCAACGATATGGATGGACCTAGAGAACATTATGCTAAGTGAAATAAGTCAGATGGAGAAAGACAAATACCTTATGATCTCACTTATATGTAGAGTCTAAAAAACAGACTATAATTCTTTACATAGTTAAATCTGAGATTAACAAAGACTCTTTCAAAGGAAGTTCAAATGAGTTATTTTTTCCCTCAGGCTTACTGAATGAAAGATTGTTCCTGTTTGCTAAACTTAATGTTCTTTACCTTAATGTTTTAGGGTATTTTGCTAATTTATTTTTATCTTTTTTGCTTAATGTAAAATTATTAGAGCATTTGAAATTTTTGTGACATGAAAATGCAAGCCCTAGCAAAATAATACTATAACATTGATCTACCTATTTTAAAATAACAGGTAAATATTACAAAAACCATTTCAATTTTACTTCACTTGTTTCATTAAGCATGGAGTCTAAATTGTTCATTGATGTTTTATTTTTCACTTAGCTTATAATCTTAATTATTAATTTAATTTCCATGTTTTGAATATCACAATGTAATAGAAAAGTAGATTTGAATTATTTTGGTATTCAAAGAAATATCTAGCTACTTAAAACTAAGTTATCACTAATAACTCATTAAAAAATGTAGTTGTAATGACATACATCAATATGATTTACATTCTCTAAGAAGTCACAAAGAGAAAAATCTCATAATAATTGTACAAGAAGAATTCTCCCTGAGTTAAAAGAATGAATTAGACTAGGCTTCACATGGCAGCAATGACTGGGAATGGGAAAGTTTCTTGAGGAGGCATTTTAGTTAGAGAATTTTAGTTGTTTTTAGAAGGTCATACAATTCAACAGCAACCATGGGCAGTTGAAGCAAATACGATTGTACATTCAGTTAAAAAATTACAGAAATTTTCTACTCTGTTTTAAGTATTACACTAAGCAGTGGGGCCATAGAGATGAATTAAGAAATGATTCTTCACCACAAAGTCTAGTGTGGAAGACATCAACAATTTCAGTCTAATTTGGTAAGTGTGGTGAGTAGAATTCAAGATGCCTTGAGAGCAAGAAAGAACACTGTGTTTTCAGGGAGGTAGAGTTGTACAAGTTCTACTGTGAATAAAGTATACTTACCTAAAATTGCATGTAAGATCGATTATAAGTTTCATGTGTGCATGGTAAATTTTTTTGATCTCTTTTATTTGCTACTTTATTTCCAGTGCCTATAACTGTGCTCGGCATATGTCAGTTGCTCAAAAATATATTTGGTGGGGAAAAATTAAATAAATTAATTTTCCCTTTGAAACTACACTAATTAGTCATTTATATGATTTAATCCATCTACTAATATGAGAAACTTTAGGATCCATGTAGTTTTTCATTGGAATGGGAGAAATTATATTTATATTAAACCAAGCAACCAATAACTTTCGGAAACATTACCTCATGAAGCAGACAATATTCTTGAGCCATTAGCACTTTAGTCCCACACAAGTATGCACTGATAAATTATAAGTACAAAACTAGAACTTCACAGGTTCATTGGGGTTTGTAGATAAGAGATTAAGTAGAATCAGTACAAAAAACAACAGTGAGCTCCCTTGCAACCACAGGACTGGGCAGAGATTGGAGAGACCTAGAAAGAAAAAGAAAGGCCAAAAGCATTAACCACTCAATTTGCTATTATTTTACACTTGTTTAATCAGTTGTTTATCTGTTTGGTGTTAATAGAAATTAGAATGCAAGAGATGACTTTGAAAACTTATAAAAAACTTTCCTTCTAAATGCCAGAAGAATAAATAACAATCGGACACTGTCCTGGTCCCTACTGAAACTAAGAGATTCTTAACAGAAACACATAAACCCCAAATCAAGCTAGCATTGCAGAAATACAAATAAGTATGAAATTGTTGGAAAGCAGAAAGAAAGCAAGGTGTTTAAATAGGTTTTTCCTTGATAACTTTCTTATATTTTGAGTTTCAGTGGAAAATGCATTTTAAGACTCCATTTTGGGCTGAGGTAGGCCATTGTGACCTTATATAAACTGGGAATTTCTTTCTTTCAGTTTAGAAATTTCAAGAATTCTCCTTGCCTACCTATGAGTTAATCTATCATTTCCCTTCATTATTCATTTTTATACGTGACATATATTTACATTAGAAAGTGTTCAACTCTGATAGTTGCCTTTTAGACAACATATTCTAATTCAATGTTGAAATATAATTTAGGGTGAAAAAGATTCAACCAACTTGTGTAGGTATTTGGTATTCTCTTGGCACTTTTGAAACTGCAGCTAGAATGCCTGTAGTGTCTTATTAGTCATCTGCTTGGTAGCATGGTCTATTATGCTAATTTAAAGAAAATAATCATAATAAATCTTTTTTATGGGTGTATGCTTTGCTCTTCATGTAAAGGGATAAAACTTTCATATTCTCATGTTATACTAGGCCACTGATTCATTACATGACATCCTAGGGACATATAAAAGGCATGATCAACGAAATTTGGCTTCATATTTTATTACATTAAAATTCAACTATTCTGATTACAAAGATGTTAACAATTATTAAGTAGTAACAGAAAATCTGGGGCGGCCAGTTTTGTCAGTGGTTAGAACACAGTGCTCCTAACACTGTGGATTCCCACGTAGGACAGCGAGCTGCACCCTCCACAACTAGATTGAAGACAAAGACTTGACATGGAGCTGATGGGTCCTGGAAAACATACTGTTCCCCAATATTCCCCAATTGAAAAAAAAAAAAAAGAAAGAAAGAAAAAAGAAAATCCTTGAGTTTAGCAATTTTAGCTATTTCGTCTAAACCAAAAAAACAAAACAAAAAACAAACAAAAAAGTTTATGTCACACATACTGTGACCTTAGTTAACTTGCAATTCTGTTCTAAAAGTTCTTCAATGACTCATTTAAATCCTTTCTGCTCAAATTCTACTTCACCATCTAATTAGAGAAGTCCTAACTATAGGTCATCCCACCAAAAACACTAAGAACAGCTTCCAGCCATCTGTAGTTTAGCAAAGTCATTTTTTCAGTCCTTTAGTAAACCACGTTTTGTAAGCGAGCAAACAATTCTATGGTGAGTAATGACTTTCCATTTGTATCAAAAGTCATAAATGTACATGATGAAACATTTCTCGTGAAGTATGAAATTCTTTCAAACATCAAGAATATAGTTGGTCTTGACCTCATAAACAGCACATAGAAAAAGCTCTCAGTTGGGGTAGTCCAGAGGACTCGCAAAAGAAATGAGGAAGTCAAGACACATTCTGAGACTACCTCCTAGCATTTGATTTTCATTTCTTTTCTACTCATTGAAAAACAAGACAAACTTTTACAATCAAGTGAGTTGGGAATCAGAATCAAATGGAATGACACTTCATTGTCACCAGCCTCCAAGTTCCCATTTCTCTATCTCTGACTTACTGCATCCCTGGGTTTTCCAGACTAACTGTCTGCCATTCCTGACTTACGTAACTCTGATTAAACCCTAGTCTTTATCCTATAAGTATTGTCTTCTTGCATGACTAGATAATTTACTGGTTTGATCTCATAGTAATGTGTTTTAATATATTAAAAGCACAATTTAATAAAATATTTGTTTTCTCTACAAATTTGATATCCCTTCTTTCCTTTCTTACAAGTAAAACCTGAAAAGAAAAGAAAAAAAGTAACATTAAGGCAAAATCAGAAACATAAACCACTGACCACACTTAAGAAATCCTTTTCATTTACCAGTAGACAAAGATTTGTTTCAGAAATGCACAGACTATTTTACTGCAGCACCATTTCCTATTAAAAGAAAATACAATTTGGAATAAGAGCACAGTACCCCAAAGTCATATGTTGAAAACTGTGTGCTATAATATGCATATCTACTTAAAAGAGAGAAAGACCATCTTGATCTCTGGCAATACTGACATGCAAAATTTAATTTTTAATTCATAAGTATATTGGATTTATCATTTAGGAGATTGAGCTAGAATAAATTCAAAAGAATGATTTGCATGTGTGCCTCTTGCTAGAAGAAGTTGATTCCATAATCTTTTTGGAGACTATAGTCTATACTTTTCTATTTATTTTATCTTCAACACATATACATATAAGAACTCATCAAATGCCTGTTGTATTGACTTGAATTGATTTTTCAAGTTGTGAACAATTAATTATGTGTAGACAACCTTCCTCTATCCCGCCATGTCCCATTGTTGGCAAGTATCAGTCTGAGTTGTTTTTATCCTTGCTATTGCCACTGTTGAGTTATTAAATACAATTTTGTGGATTTATCAAGTCAGACATAAATTATATTGGACAAATTTGGAAAGAACTTATTAAAAACGCCTTGTCAACATGGCAAAATCATTAAATTTGGGAGGCAAAATTGTCTGTGGATCTCATCTAGTGCAATTGCTTCATTTTATAAATAATTGAACTAAAATTCAGACACTGTGACACATGACTGGTTAAAATTGAGACTGGAAGAAAATTGAGAATAAGGTTCTTCATATTTAGTTCAGAAAATTCTCTGCAATTCTCATACTATTTCCCTCATGACATTTTTTTTCTATTTTGTTTTGTTTTTTTACAAAGCCAACTAATCACCAGTTTGAAAATCAGATAGCAGTTTCTACAACCTAGAAAGGCTTTGATATCCGTTATATTTACCATGTTTTCCAAGAAAGTCTGTTTCAATATTTATCCCTGCCTAATCATTGCTATATTACAATATTAACCACAAACTCTTGACTTTTCAAACATTTCATAATTATAAATTAAAATGAAAGTTCTTATAGAACAATCTGGTATGTCATTTGTGAACTATTTTTCATCTTTGTGAATCAGATTTGGGAAAGCAAAATCTCAATAGATGAGAACAATTTGTTTTTTGAGAGAGAACTCATTTGAAAATCAATACTTAATGGCAATTTAAATAAGATATAGTAGTGTGTAGGTGTTACAAAATTGAGTTGTATATATCGTTGTATATGTGTTCTTTCAGTTCAAAATGCACTAAGCAGACAATTGTATTTAATCTAAAAGAGCAAATAATAAATGCTGTTCAAACTAATGCCTTTCTTTTTTCTTAGTCATGAACTAAATATTTGAATCTATAAACAAATAATGCACGATAAAAATGCATTTGCAACCCAACTGAATATTTATATTTTAAGCTATAATGAAAAATTGACAACTAATTTGTTATATTTGTGGATAACGAGATTAGTTTATGTATGTAAATTATTTCTCATCAAATGTCTTCAGTTACACACACTTAAGCTGAAAATCTTCTTTAGTTATGTAAGGGTGATGGTATAATTTTCAAGATTTAACAATTTAGTTTATTTTCCTTTTTTTGTTCTCTTTTTTTTCCTTTTTCTCCTACCTGATTCAATGACTTTGTTTTCTCAAAGCTACATGCATACCTCTTTAATCTGGTTAATCAGCAAAATACTGACTTGAAAAAAACTGAGTCAGCCCTCAACCATCAGAACATGATAACCAGGCTGCACATCTGGCCTGCAATTTTCCAGCAGATGAATCAACCCTATGACCGGGTTCAAGATAACCATCGAGGAACAAACCAGACCCCAGAAGAGGTTCTCCTGGATGAGTCACATGACTAACTCCCGGTTTCCTTTGTTCTGCTTCTTCTTGTGTACCTATAAAACTCCTTGACCATTCTAAGAACAGGGAAGGCAGCCTTTGAGACATCAGTCTGCCATCTTGCTGGAATTCTGGCATTGTGAATAAACCTAGGGTTCTTTCTACCAACCCCTGTCTCTCGACCATAGTCTCATGAGCGGGAAGCAGCTGAACCTGAGTTTGTAACAGAGAAACCAAAAAGGTAGACTAAAAGACAGAAACACTTCTTAAAGGGGAAGATGCTCTGGTGCACCAACTTGTCAATGTATTTTGTCCTGTGAGCTGGCGTAAAGAGGTCAGCGGTCACGTTAGCTTTCAGGAATTACATTGAGCAATTTTCTCCTCTCAGGTCTATTTCTCTGAGAGTAGATGAGATTTATGATGATGTCATACATACATTGGTTCTGGAATATACTTCATTTCTTTTAAATTTATAATTTTTGCTGGTCATTCATTTTACTAGCTCATTGTCGTGCAGGGGACCCTGCTTGCTGCGCCATTTGTCGTGCGGGGCGTCTGGAGGGGTCTCAGCTCCCGCTCCCCACATAAGAACGCAGGACATGTTGAGGCCAAAAGGGAACACCCACGGAGCCGTAGATAGGGGAGTGTGGGGACAGAGCCCCAGAAAACAGTTTCCAGGCACTCGGCCTCACATAGAAAGGTGCTGCCTCAGGTAATAAATGGCCATCAACTGTGATTGGATGGCCATCAGCTGTGGCTAGTTGGCCGTCAGCTGTAACCAGTGAGTCATTGGCCACTAATATAACTGCCGTGGCTATGCTAGCAGAAAGAAAAATGGGGGCTGGCAAGAAGATGGTGGCTGAGCTAGCAAGAGCGGATTGCAGAGAGGGATGTCACCGGTGAGAATATAGTGATATGACTCCCCTACTTATGGCTCCGTGGGTGTTCCTTTTTGGCCTCACCATATCCTGTGTTCTTACATGGGGAGCGGGAGCAGAGACCCTGCCTGACACCCTCCCTGACAGGGAGTCAAGCCATATTATACTCGCTGGCGGCTGGGCTGGAGACACAGGAAGCAGGATCTACATAATCTGCAACCTGCTGTCCTAACAGCAGTCCGCGCTTGCCAGCCACCATCTTCTTGCCAGCCCCCATTTTTCTGCTAGCGTAGCCACAGCAGTTATATTAGTGGCCAATGGCTTAGGGGTTACAGCTGATGGCCAACTAGCCATAGCTGATGACCATCTTATCACAGATGATGGCCATTTACTACCTGAGCCAGCACCTTTCTATGTGAGGCTGAGAGCCTGGAAACTGCTTTCTGGGGCTCTGTCCCCACACTAATATAAACTGAAACACTGATTTTGGAAGACTAAAGACTATATACTACATTATGTCACTGTCCCGACCCGCGGGACACTACACGAGGGACCCCGAAGCACCTAGAAGGGAGGAAAATGGGAGACACAAAGACCGGAGACAAGACAGGAGTTCTGATCAAGTCTCACTTTATTGCAGCTCAATCAGGGGTTATATACATTTTTTGCTGGGTGGAGGGGCATTAACATAAGAAGGGTTGCTACAAGCTAGCAGTCTTAAGCCATCCGGACACACCCTACAGGATGTGGGTGTTATCTAAAGTAACTTTTGCAGGCTAGCAGTCTTAAGCCATCCGGACACACCCTACAGGATGTGGGTGTTATCTAAAGTAACTTTTTCTATCTCATGCTTCTCAGTTATGTGATGGTGCCTTATAGGCACCCGCCCCCTACAGGTCCCCCTTTTCTGTTTTATAAAGAAAAAAGAGCTCTAAGCCCCTAGGGAACTGTGCCTGTCTTAGGTTGGGACAGTCCATCTCTGTGAAACCTGGTACAGTGACAGGTTTTTATTTTTTATTTTTTATGTTACTTAGAGAGCTGTCCTCTTACCCGTCATTGGCTATCCAGTTCATCTCACAGGGGAGGAGTCCTGTTTTATGACTCCTGTTATTGGAGATAGGGATCTCCTTGCTCTTGCATCTCCAGTCGGGTATAACGGACCTGTATGGGCTTGGCCTGCAAGGCCTCTATTTGTTGTCTGAGAAAGCGCATGAGTTTATTGAGAAGGATGGGTCCCAGTGATAGTAGGATAAAGCACCAAGTATGGGGCCAAGCAGGGGTAGTAAGCAGGGAAAAAGTCCATTGAATCCAGAGAGGGTTGGAAAGGATGTCTCTTCTTTTTTCAAGGTCTTCTTGTCATTTTTGACTCTGTCACGAACAATTCCAGATTTGTTAGCATAAAAACAACATTTTTCTTCCGAGGGCCAGGCAGATGCCCCCTTTTTCTGCAGTAAGTAAATCTAATCCCCTCCTGTTTTGGAGGACAATTTCTGCTAGGGAATCCACCTGATCTTGAAGATCTTGGATAGTTTCTGAGAGTACCTGGACATCTGATATGAGTTGCCCAGATAATTTATGGTATTGTACTAGGGAATGTCCTATCCCCGCGGACCCGGTGGCAAGTGCGGTGGTGATGCTAGGCCCGCTAATAAGGGAATAAAATGGACTGCACGTTTAGTGCATCCTGCAATATGTTCAAAAGTCGGGATAGGGACTGGCTCATCTCCTGGAATGATGGATACATCTGGGAGGAGGGAGCCTAGGGCACAAACTCCTGTCCAGTTTTGTGGTAAATAGGTGTAGGCATAATTATTTTCACAGATATATATTGATCCATTGGGTACACGCATAGGAGAATACATTAATGAAGGAGGAGCAATTTGTAAAGGAGAGGCTTCCTAAAATAACCTCTGTAGTATATTGTTAAAGCCAAGGGGTTGGACTAAAAAAAAAAAAAAAAAAGGAGAGCTATGTTGCATGAATTAGCAGTCATTTTTGTGCCAGTCGTGAAAGATGGCTTCTCAGGGAGCGGGGCTGTCCCTGGAATGGGGGTTAACATCTATTTGTTTTATAAGTCTCTCGGGAAGCCACCTGGCAGCTTGGGTTTTATTATCAAAAATGCAGACTGATCCTCGTCCCCAAATGAGGACAGGATCTGGGCCTGACCATAGATTTGTTATGGGGTCTCGCCACAAAACGGAGGCAAAATTATCAGCTGTGGATGGATGCCAGAGGCGGTCAGCGGCAGTTTTTGAGTTTTTGTCAAGTTGCAGGAAGTTTAGAATAAAAAGCGCATGAGCAACAACATTTTTTGGGGAATTTTTTGAGTAGCAGCAGAGGAGAGTTGTGAATCTAACTGTTGAAGTTGTTTAAGGAGAGTTAGATGTTGTTTTTTGAGTTGAACGGTTTTTTCTAATTGTTGGACTTGGTGGGAGAGGAGAGTTTGATCAGGATCCTGGATAGGAGCTGAAGGCATTTGGGGATTATAGGGAGGGGGCAATTGATTAGAGGCCAGAGACTGCCAGTCAGGATTAGCGGCAGCTTCTTCTAAATCAGCCTCATCCTCAAGGCTTAACTGATCGTCCTCAGGTGGGCTCGAATTTACATTAAAATCAGGACAATTAGGTGAGGACTCTTTTAGTCCTGAGATAAACTTGTCATAAACACTAACCTCTTGTCCCATTATGAGAAGGAATAAAGACTCTCCTCACGTAGGCAGTCGGTTGGTACAATCCGCCAACACGGACCCAAACGAGACGGCTCGGATGGTAACGACCCGCAGACGAATGTCTTTTGGGACTCACCTGGCCGGAGCGACGGGGGTGTTGGGATGAGAGGAGAAAAAGCCCTTACGTGAGCAATCGGTTGGTATAATCCGCCAACACGGACCCCGAGAGGCGACGCGGCTGGTAACGACCCTCAGGCGAAAGCCAGTCGGGACTCAACCGGTCGGGAAATCCTCTGGGTGGACGATTGGAGCTCAAAGTAAGCAGGCAAAATCTCGCTCAGACGGTCCCAAACACCTAGAAAACTGTCTCGTTGGTGAACGACTAAAACCCAAAGTGAGCTGAGAGCAGATAAAAAGGGAGACTGGGACAACAGGTTAGGGGAAAGGGGAACCCTAGTCTAAGTGTCTGAGGGGAAGCCTGTAGACTATGCATAAGTCTAGAACACAAATATATGTCCCATTTTTTGAAGGAGTCGTCCGCTTACCTGTACAGATCTCCCACAAGTTGGGTAGTCTTATGGTGATCAAAGAAGAAATATGCTGCAGCTCTTTAGACTGGACGAACTCAGGCATCTCATCTTCTAGGAGACTTCAGGCCCCACGTTGGGCGCCAGTTGTCCCGACCCGCGGGACACTACACGAGGGACCCCGAAGCACCTAGAAGGGAGGAAAATGGGAGACACAAAGACCGGAGACAAGACAGGAGTTCTGATCAAGTCTCACTTTATTGCAGCTCAATCAGGGGTTATATACATTTTTTGCTGGGTGGAGGGGCATTAACATAAGAAGGGTTGCTACAAGCTAGCAGTCTTAAGCCATCCGGACACACCCTACAGGATGTGGGTGTTATCTAAAGTAACTTTTGCAGGCTAGCAGTCTTAAGCCATCCGGACACACCCTACAGGATGTGGGTGTTATCTAAAGTAACTTTTTCTATCTCATGCTTCTCAGTTATGTGATGGTGCCTTATAGGCACCCGCCCCCTACATGTCACATTTCCTCTTTTCTGTTTTCCAGCTCCAAGAATTTATTACATATTCCCCATTCTAACTGCTGCTCTGTTATCCTATTTCTCAGAAAAACGAAAAACAGTAACAATCTGCAAATGACTTCCTTCTAATCTACTAAAGGTAAAAAGGAATTTATGTAAATTGTTTACCTAACAACTTTATTCTGTTAGGAAGCTTTCCTGTGTGACTAACAAACAAGAATCAACAAAATATAAGGAAAATCTGTAAGTTCTAGATTTGAACTTTTCGTAATTTACATTTTTTCCTCTTGACTCATTGTTTTCTAACAACTCATTGGCTCTCTTATTTAGTTTAAAATCTAATAAGACACTCACATAAAGACAATAGTACTTTATTACCATGACTCTTGTATTCACCACAACATGCCACTTGATAGTACAGTGCCCAGAAAATTTTTGTCAAATTATTTTTTGAATTTAATAATTTCTCTGATTTGTCAAACATTCCCTTGGAGGTATTCAATTACGGCACCCTAATTTCACATTTATCTTCATAACAAACTATACTTATCCATTTTATCATGCCATATTTAAAAAGCACTATTATCCATGTCTGAGATACAGAAATGTAAGATCTGACTAGAAATATTTTAAGAAATTAAAGAAATGACACATATCAAGCAAGTTTTCCAATAGGATGAGATAGAAAAAAGTATTGAGTTTTTATTTGAGAAAACAACAACTATATACATATATATCAACATTCAAGCACACCTTGAAGAAAGATCAGAACATTTTTTACAGGGTGGATATTTTGAGGTAATGCTCTGATGTTTGTGGAGGCAGGCCATGCTGTGAGCACTATAACGTAAAGTGGATGAGAACAGGGAGACTCATTTCTTATTTACTTAGTCTTTCATCCAATCTTAGTCAAATCTCAAAAGCAATGATATTGTATTTGAGAAACAAAAGCTGGAATTGAATTTATAGTTTTTAAAACTTAAAACATATTTTCAAGGATCTACAATCAATATAGGTTTCATCTCCACGGTGTCACACAGATTTGAAAGCTGAACTCAAATTTACGTTACAAACAGAAAGTAGACTTTTTATAAATACATGTACTTTCAATTCAGCAGTTCAAATAAAGCTCATACTCTGAAGAACAGATATGGATTTCACAAGAATTCCTTAATAAAAATGTTTGCCCTTCCCATTTGTAAAGTCACATTCATTCTTCCTCTGTTCTTCATTCTTTTCTTAATTTTTAAATTTATTGGGGTGATAGTGGTTAACAAAATTATATAGGTTTCAAGTGTACAATTTTATAATACATCATCTGTACATTGTGTTGTGTGTTCATCGGTCAAAGTCAAATCTCCTTCTGTCATCATATATTTGAACCCCTTTAACCTTTTCCACCTCCCCTTCAACCCTCTTTCCTTCTGATAATCACTATACTATTGTCTGTGTCTATAAGTTTTTGTTTGTTTGTTTGTTTGTTGTGTTTATTGCTTTCAGTTTTATATCCCACATATGAATGAAATCACATAGTTCTCAACTTTTTCTGTCTGACTTATATTGCTTAGCATGATATTCTCAATCAAGACCCATCCAAGTTGTTGCAAATGGCAGTATTTCATCTTTTCTTATGGCTGAGTAATATTCCATTGTATATATGTATCACATATTCTTTATCCAATCATCTATCCAAGGACATTTCGGTTGTTTCCATTTCTTGGCTACCATGAATAATGCTGCAATTAACATAGGGGTACATATATCTTCACAAATAAATGTTTTCAAATTTTGGGGGTAGACACCCAGAAGAGGGATTGCTGGGTCATATGTTAATTTCATTCTTAATTTTTTGAGGAACCTCCATTACTATTTTCCATAGTGGCTGTACCAATTTACATTCCCACTAGTAGTATATGAAGGTTCCTTTTTCTCCAAAACCTCTTCAACACTTGTTATTACTTGTCTTGTTGGTGATAACCATTATAACAGATGTGAGGTGCTATTTCATTTTGGTTTTGATTTGCATTTCCCTAATAGCTAGGGAAGTTAAGTATCTCTTCATATATCTGTTGGCCATTTGTATGTCTTCTTGGGAGAAGTGTCTGTTCAGATCCTCTGCCCATTATTTAATTGGATTGTTTGGGTTTTTTTGTTGTTGAGTTGTACGACTTCTTTATATACTCATATTTTGGATATTAGCCCTTTATTGGAGGTTTTGTTGGCAAATATTTTCTCCCATTTGGTTGGTTGCTTCTTTGTTTTGTTGATGGTTTCTTTTGCTGTACAGAAGATTTTTGTTTGATATAGTGGAATTATATAGTCCCATTCTTTATTTTTGCTTTTATTTCCCTTGCCTTCAAGGTCAAATTCATAAAATCCTCTTTGAACTCAAGGTCCATAAGTTTAGTACCTATGCTTTCTTCTATGCAGTTTATTGTTTCAGGTCTTATATTTAGGTATTTGATCCATTTTGAGTTAATTTTTGTGTATGATTACAAATAGCAGTCTAGTTTCTTTCTTTTCCTTGTAGCTTTTCAATTTTCCCAGCACCATTTATTGAAGAGGCTTTCTTTTCTCCATTGTATGCTTTTGGCTCTTTTGTGGAAAATTATTTACCCATATATATGTGGGTTTATTTCTGGACTCTCAATTCTCTTCCATGTCTGTTTTTCTGCCAATACCATGCTATTTTGATTATTGTTGTTTTATGGTATAATTTGAAATCATGGAATGTGATACCTCTGGCTTTGTTCATTTTTTTCAGGATTGGTTTGGCTATTTTGGGGTCTTTTATGGTTCAATACAAATCTGGTGATATTTTGTTCTATTTCTGTAAAACATGCTTCTTCTGTATATGCTTAGAGATAAGACTCCGGTTCAACTAGACTTCAGGCAATTCTCAGTGATGGTTATTCTGTAGTTTAATTATAATTTCGATGTGGTCATGAGACGGGGGCAGCACAATATTTACCTACTTTGCCATCTTAGAGAAATATCTCTATAAAAAAATGTGTCATTTTATTTTTAAAGGTCATGTGGAAAGACCTGATCATTATTAACAGAATTAATTACTATTGTGTTATTTTGAAAGACCACTTCATTTACATATTATGTCTATAAATTTCATGTGAAGTTGATTATGACAAGGTTTTCCAGTGGTCAAACTGTTTCATATGTTGCTTTTAGAATTTCCCTTGTCAAAAAGTGAAGCCACTCTAAAAATTGTGGGTCTTACAGATTTTAAAAATTATTTTAAAAGTCATAATTATTTCTTTTAGAAATATGACAAATACCAAAAATTATATTTAAGTAATGTTTAATTTTATCTGTTACACTTCAAGAAATGGATTAAATTTTCTCGCCAATTGGAAACATAGAATCTAAGATTTTTGGTTTTGGTTTTTGTTTTTTTAAACTTTTGTTATAATAATTGACAAAAAGTTAAAAAGCTCAAGTTGGACTCTAGCTATTTTAGCACATTTTATAATTACTATTATCTTGTAATACTAACAATAACTAACATTATTAAGTGCTTCTTACATGCTAAACACCATGCTAAGTACACTATATGTTGTAACAGTTTACATCTTTCCCAGATTGCAACCACATTATCTTTCTTCCTACATGCCCTTTTGTAATACAACATTGTAAATCCCCTGTCAAGTGTTAATATCTACTTGCTTTCCTCTGGAATCTGGAAATATTTGTGATGGTTTTGACAAACAGAGTTGGGAAGAAATGATGGTCTGTGACTTTCCAAGTCTGGCTCAGGTTTTACATGCTTGGAAGTCCTGTGACAGGCTATTACAAGCAATGATGCAGAAAGCATTCCTGCACATGTGCCCTTTCCAAGAACTACTCAAGATAAAGCTTGAGTAGTGGGATTCCTGCAGTGTGGGCTATGCATGTTGTAAATGTAACCAAATATTGCCTAGACTACCAGTCTCCACAAAAATCCTAAACTTTTAGTCACCCAGACATGTTAGTGAACAAGTCTTCAGATGATTCCACACTTAATCATAGATTATCCCAGGCTTTAAAAAGCAAACACAAGTCTTTCCTGCTGTGTTCTGTTCAAACTCCTGACCACTGAATTTGTGAGCATAGCAATGTTGTTTTAAGCTGTTAAGTTTTGTTTAATTTGTTATGTGGCAATGAAAACTGGAACATACGTGATCACTTTTTTAAAGTTCTAACAATTATTTTTACATAGATAGATTATTAATCTTATTAGATCAATGTGTGAAGAATGCTTCTTAATGGTCTCTATTAACTAGTAAACTAAACACTGTACAAATTAATGGTCTCTAGTAAATATCATCACTGTAAATGTTTCCATTGTATTCATGGCCCTCTTTATCAGAGATTTTTTTTTTATTTGTTTGTTTGTTTTTTGGTTGTTTTTTTTTTTTTGAGGGGGTACAGAAATGAGGCAAATATTTATTTACTTAAAAATATTCATTAAAAAATGCCCTACATCTAATTTTATATTCTACTGATAAACCCATAATTTTGTCAGTTCTTCTCAGAAAAAAAAATGGATTAAAAAAAACAGCAGCAGAAAGAACATTTAGGAAAGGCCAACTGTTCCTAAACTAAAAAGCACCTTTATCTCTCAAGCAGTTTATACCCAATTTACTGAACTACCTCTGGGATTAGATGATTTTTGTTCAAATTGACACTTGGGAAAATAAAATCATTGTTCTAAGTTGGCCCTTTAGGATAAATTACATATTTCATTAAATTTTTTTCTGTCTAAAAAACAGTTCTAAGTATGTTTTTAATCAGATTTATATGTCAAATATTGGTTAATGACATTTAACCATCATACACTGATATGTGACTAATTACCTCCAACACTGGGTACACGTTTATCCAATAGGTTAAGCAAAGTCTATACTTGGTGTCTCCAAAAGATTTACAGTTGACAAGTCATTAAGTGTATAGGGACTTCATTGTGGGAAATAGACTTGCTTTCACCTAGCTGGATCTGAAAAGTTCATTCCCCCAAGTTTTCATTACCTTAATATGACCAAACATTTCCATTATAACTACTCCATTTCAAGCCATCAGTACATTCTTGAATTAATGCAAAATCTTCAAACTATCTTCTTGTATCCACTGTTGTCCCATCGATTGTATCTCTATCAAAAGGCTAGGATTTTTAAAGCATATAATTTTAAGACATAAATCAAGTAATGCTACTTTCACTGCTTTACACTTCCCAATAAAATCCTAAGGACGATAGGAAAATATAATCCCAACTTTTACCCTGTGCGAAGGTCCTTCATATCTGACTTCCTCTCAGACGTCTCTCCCCTTCACTCATGATGTCCCAGCTGTGCATGCCATCCTTTTGTCATGTGTACTCACCCAGCTCATTCTACCCTTAGGACTTTTGCAATTGTTGGTCTCTCTGTCCAAAGACTCTGTCCCCAAATATTCATATCACTGGCTCGTTCCTATCATTCATTTTGTAACTGAAATGTTAGTCTTCATTTCAGAGAAGCTTTCTCAGATATCATAATCAAACATTTTTTTACATATTCCCACTTCAGTTCCTTCTCTGACAACCCACACTTTTTATTCTTCTCCACTTCTTAACTGCTACCTATAATTACACTATTAATTTGTTGATATTCTGTTTCTTGTATAACTCTAGAACATAAGTTCCATGAAAACAAGGCCCTTATCTTCCTTCCTTTTCCTCAGTAATCATTTGTTCAATGAATGAATGATTGAAAATACTAAAATAAATAAATAAAACAACTGATTTTGAATAAAAGCAGTGTAGACATAAGTATGGAGAAAATGGCTAACTTCATACAAACTCTAACTAGGGTTATAATGATGACACTGACATAGCAAGCAGTATTTTCTTCCCATACAGAGAACTAAATTTGATTGCATATTAGCCCAAAACAATCGGAACATTTAAATTGCTTATTTTTTGGAAAGTCAGGACTGTTACAAATAGTTTACTTTTATCCATGTATTTTCAACTGTATTTTCAACTGTAAAGAAAGAGCAGTATTTTGCAACAAGAGTAAATAAAAGCTATTGCAATTACATATCTGTACATAAGTGTTTTGGGTTGAATTATATTTTCCAAAAAGATATGGCCAAGTCTTAATGCAGTACATATGAATATGACCTTATTTTTTGTGATACTTTTATGTATCAACCAGGCTGTCCACAGGCTCAAGTGTATGGTCAAACATTATTCCAAATGTTCCTGGGAGGGTGTTTGTGGATGAGATTGTCATTTAATTGAAGTTTGAATCAATTGGATTGCCCTCCATAATTAAGATAGGCCTCATTCAATCGGTTGAAATCTTGAATAGAAATCAGTTGAAATCTTGAATAGAAAAAAAAAACAGCACTGAGCTCTCCCTGAGCAAGAATAAATTCCAACAGACAACCTTATAATTTGAACTGTAGCATTGATTCTTCCTGGGGTCTCCAGCCTGCTGGTCTAATTTACAGATTTTGGATTTTCCATCTATAATTACATGAGCCAATTCTTTAAATAAATGGTGTATATGATACATATATATGTATATGCATATACATATATATACACATATATATGCTACATATATATTAATATAATTTTATATATATTACATATACACATATATACATAGACACACACACACATTCTATCAGTTCTGTTTCTCTGGAGATCCTTGATATTTATAGATAGGGTCTTTGCATATGTAATCGAATTAAGATGAGTTCATCATACTGGATTAGGGTGAGCCCTAGTCTAATGGCTGCTGATTTGATAAAAAGGGGGTATCTTAGACATAGAGACACCAAGGAAAAGGCCATGTGACAATGGAGGCGGAGATTGAAGTGATGCATCTACAAGCCAAGGAACCCCAGGCATTTCTCCCTCAGAACTTCCAGAAAAAAATAGCAACATTACCAACACTGTTTTGGGACCTATAGCCCCAGAACTGTGAAAGAATACATTTCTGTTCTTTTAAGCCATCCTGTTTGTGGAATTTGTTACAACAGCCCTAGGAAACTTAATAAAATAAGTTTTTATAAGTCTCAGAAGAAAGTATTATGGTAAACTCTTTGAAAGTATTATGGTATCCACAAAAAAATAAATGAATAGAACTGAATTTGGAAGTGAAAAGATAATGTGTACAACTCATTAAGCTCTATTCTCTATGTTATTGTATTGGCAAAGATGGTTTCACACACACACACAAATGAAACCATATGTTAACTACACTTTTATTTGCCTTGAATTTTAGACCTATTTTTATATTCTGTTTGTTCGTGTGCTTTTTCACACCAACTTTTCATGAATATTTCAGCATAATCTTTTGTTTGTTTTTAGGCACCTCCTGCTCATGAAATTCCCTCAGCCTCAATTCTCAACATTATACAAACCACATTCTTAGGGTATGAAAGGAAAATCCTAAGAGATAGAAGTAGGCTTTTACTCAGATCCAGCTTAACCAAAAGTGAAATCATAAGACAGTTATACATTTGTCACAGTAATTCTGTTGAAAACATGCAAATGGGTGCTGATTTATTCAAGTAACCCTGATTTTTACAGTGCCCACAGGATAATTATTCAACTGTTATCTTTGCCCTAGATATTTAGAACTTTTCCCACCCTCTCAAAAAAAATTAGTGTATTAGTTTGCTATGACTGCTGTAATAACTTACTACAAACTTGGTCACTTAAAACAACAGAATTTATACTCTCAGTTCTGGAGACCAGAAGTCTGAAACTAAGGTGTTGGCAGGTTGCACTGTACCCGGAGGATGTAGGGGAGAGTCTGTTCCTCTCCTCTTACAGCTTTTAGTGTGTGTCCATATACTCTGACTGGTGGCAACATCACTCCAGCCTCCGTCTCCATGATCACATTGCCTCCTCCATTTCTGAGTGGGTCTTTTATAAGGACACTTGTCACTGAACTTAGGGCCTACGTGCATAACACGGGATCTACTTCATCCTAATCTCAAAATCCTTAACTTAATTACAAATGCAAAGACCTTTTTTCCATTCACAGGTTCCAGGGATTACATATATATACATATTTTTGGGACGGCCACCATTCAGCCCACTACACCTAGATTAAGTTTTACTTATGAATTTCGCCGTAATTTGTCAATAGTAACACTTTGTTCATCTTATAGATATGTTATCTGTTGAATGAAAATATTTTGTACTTGTATCACTTGAAGCATAATCAATTAGCAAGTTGTTTTATTTTTAACTTTAGTTAGAAAAGGGGCAGTAACAGCTATTATCAAATAAATGGTTGAGCCACCACATAAAATATAATAAATATACCTTCAGCATACCACTTACAATCTAAATGTTATTTTATATAAGAAAGCTATAAGCAACTGAAATTAAAACATATTATCAAACTATAAAACTCTACATAGGAATGCACATCTCCACATATGAGGTCTGACAATTAAGTTTCAGAACTCATCCTAGAAAAAGTGCTACATACCTCATTGTTGAATATCACTATAATCACCTTTGAAGCACTCCCCTTGGGAAGCTATGCACCAATGCCAGCACCTTCAAAGCGATTTTGGAACTCTTTTTCTGTAATGACCATCAGAACTGTCATCATATTACCCTTGATGTCCTGAATGTCATCAAAATGTCTTCCTTTCAAAATTTCCTTTATCTTTGGGCAAAGAAAGAAGTCACTGGGGGCCAGATCAGGTGAGTAGGGAGGGTGTTTCAATACAGTTATTTGTTGACTGGCTAAAAACTCCCTCACAGACAGTGCCATGTGAGCTGCTGCATTATCGTGATGCAAGAGCCATGAATTGTTGGTGAAAAGTACAGGTCGTCTAACTTTTTCACGCAGCCTTTTCAGCACTTCCAAATAGTAGACTTGGTTACCTGTTTGTCCAGTTGGCACAAATTCATAATGAATAATGCCTCTGATATCAAAAAAGGTTAGCAACATCGTTGCAACTTAATTGTCCAATCTGTCATATATTAAGAATAATTTTTTCCAAGTTTTATTTGTCACTTTACAATTAGATCATATCATTTTTTCTTTTTTTTTTCTTCAAAGAGGACTAAATGCTACTGGGTTCAATTCTTCTTAGAAGTAATATTAAAAATTCTTAAAAAGTCAAACAGCACAAAGGCATCAACAAATCAGAATCAGTGTTGAATGATTCTAGTGATGTCATCCCTTATAACGACATCACTACCCTTTAAAAATTGGAAATCTGTCATTTCATTCTTCTTCTTTTATCTTCTCCACCTTCAGTCATTTGTAGAATCTGATGAATTTTGCCTTCTAAATATCTCTTAAATCCACTACATTCTCTCTGCCTGTCTCCCTTACTTGCCCCATTGTCTTGGTTCAGATACTCATCACCTCTTATTTGATCTATTGCAAAGGATCTCCTGTGAATCTTGGCTCCTGCAGGGAACCATGACTTCCTTCACACAGCTGTTGGTTGCTGACCTTTTCCAAAACACAAATTCACTCATTTCATTCCCTCTCTTAGAAAACTCCTAGAGTTCCACACTCATAGACTGAAGTCTACCTTATTCTTTAGGACATAAAAATCTATCTATAATCTCTTTTAATAACCTCCAATGCTCCCCACTGTCCTCCACCTCCTGCTAAATGAAAGTTTATGCTATTTCTCCAGAATTCAGATTATTTCACTCATGGGCTCTCAACTTGGAATACACAGCACTACCCTGCTATCCTTTCTTCTTCTTTAATGTTAATCTCCTATTTATCTTTCAATAAACAATTCAATTATCTCTCACTCTATGACATCTGCCTCCATCAGTTCTTATTCATAACAGTGAATGTTTACATACAAAAGTAGAGCTAATATTCATGCACTGCTCTCCTGCTGTTAGTTTGCAACCTCAAGAGTGCCAGGTTAAATTTGAAACTGTTCCCTACACAGAGGGCAAGAAGAGATGAAAAAAAAGCTTATCACTCCAGACTTGTAAGTGGCAAGGGTACTTACATACAAGGCTTATCTTGGGCAGCCACAGCCTCAAGATAAGTAGATCTCGGCACCCAACCACCAGAATTGTAAGAGTTTCTATAGAGATCTTAATGGGGTTCAGTCACATAGTCTAGGGGATCTCAATAGCACATTATTCTCTCAAGGCTACATCCAGCTACAGAAATGGTAACAGAATATGCTTTCCAAAGACAGGGGACAAGCCTCTGATTGCCCGCTATTAGCTCTCGGGTCAACCAGTGGTCATGTCTTCTTGATGACCACCAATACCTTTATGATTTATTGTTAAAATGTTGAAATAGTTTCATTCCAATTTTATAATTATGTAATTAGTGTCATGATTCCTCAAGTACCTTTCCAGTGATCACAGTTGCAAAGATCCTTCCATGGAACCTCTGTATCTCCCCATAATCAAGCAACTGAAAGAGAAATAGATGATATTGGAGTGGAACTGCAGGGATTTGCCCCAACACTGTAGTCAACACTGATTCTGATTTGTTGATGCATTTGTGCTGTTTGACTTTTTAAAAATTTTTAATATTATTTCTAAGAAGGAAATTTAGAAATTGATACTCTCTCAAGTTTTTAAAATGTAGTTGTCCCCCATGAGTAGGAAACTGTGCAACTATGTGAGCAACTCAAGGAATAAACAAAAGGGTGTGTAGCTAGCAGGCAAAATAATACATTTATGCACATAAACTAGTGCAAGATGTCTTATATAATATAACTGAGCCATGCGTGGTGCAAAGAACTACATGTTATAGAAGAGGAAATAATCACGCTGACGAAAAGAAAGAAAGACAAGATTTATTAAATGTAGAGAGGTACACAGGAGGCAATTCCAGACTGATTGAATATTTCATGCAAGCAATGAACTGAGATAATAGAACCTGAACAATAATAGTAATTAAATTAGTTTAACTAGAACATTTGGTGTGTGTAAGTGAACAAGGAAAATTAAATCAGTAAAGGTATGGGGGCAAGCATAAAAAAATTGAATGAAAGACTAAGAAATCTGCATGTATTCAACAGGAAAATATTTATTGAAATATTATTTAAAATTGTGAGGGAAAGCAGGAGTAGTGCATGGTCCATGAATAAATAGATCAATGGTTAAAACACAATACATTTATGCTATGCAATTTTGAGATGGATGGGATAGATGCGTATATATTAACATGAAAAAAAATTCATTAAGATATATTAAGTTATAAAAGCAAATCACAGAGTTATGGCATGTTCTCTCTCTCCACTTTTTCCTTTCTCTCACATTTTTTCTTTTTCTCTTTTAACCACAAAAGTATCCATAACTTATTTAAAAAATTTTGGAAGGTAATAGAAAGAAAATTGTATCTACCATATAATAGGATTTTATAAATGTTATATTTAATAAATCTGACCAAAGAAAGATTTTAGAAAGCTTCATTCATACTCCCTCACCCCTCCCACAAAGAGCAGTTATAGAACCAAAAAAAGGCACTGAAAGTATTTAACCATAGGAGTCGTATGATAGGACCTTCTTTGGTGTGGATAATTTATTTAAATTCCAAGACATTAAAAAGGTTTCAAAATTTGAGGTGTTCTATTTTTTAAAATTAATTTTAGTGTTGTATTTGAGTATTTCTTAAAATATTTTATCAAAAATGTTTGAGTTTTTTCAACTGATATTGGTTTTAGAGGAGAGAAACCAAATATGTTAATTTAAAAGTACATTTTCTGATTACTGAAAAATGATTAAGTGGCTCCTCTTAAACTTTTCTACAGAACATTACTCTACAAAAGATGTGTTAAATAAACCTACAGTTCTCAATCAAAGTGTACATCTCTGAGAAACAATTAAAAATAAAAATATTCTTCTGTGGAACTGATGCCACAAATTGAACTGTTTAGTCAATGTATGCCTACAGACCCCATTTAAAAGAACATATGATTCCACACACACGCAAAAAAAGATGTGAGGGAGCTTTAAAGCTGAAAAAAGAAAGATTAAAATAAGCTTTATCCACCCCCCACTCACTCCACTTCCTGCCAAGAATACTTATAGGACCAAAAAAAGGAGGTACCTTTTGATGACAAGATCTACACAGAATTATTTGGTGCATTTTATTGTTTCATTCAAGACTACTTTGACTATAAAGATTTTTTAAATTTTCCTTTTGCCTCAAAACCCTTGCCAAGTTTCTGTTACATGTTAAATATAAATGTGAACAACTGATGAATAATGATAACTAGTAGTCTGCAGACCTGAAGAGTACCTCAAAAGAATATCAAGTATACTGAAAATATTTTATGAAAATATTTTTTCAACTTTGAGTTAAAACAAAAAGCCAAAGGAATCTAAGTTTGGTAAGAGCCTAGAAAGCTTGAAATTTAATAGTTTATCATTTAAAAGAAACAAAATCAGTTCTTTTATCTCATGTGGTCATAAGAAATAATGAAATTAGAAAAATGAGAAAGGTATGTTCATATAGTCTAAAACCAGTATTCTGTGTTTAATGTTATGATTGAATTATTTTTATAATTTTGCATAAACTCAAAAAATAATTCAGACTTGATGTATTTAAAAATGAAAGAAAAACTTACCTTTGATAAGTTTTTAGATATATATATAGTATATATCTAATTATGTTTATGTTATATTTTTATAAAATATTTTTATATCAGATATAAATATACCTACATATTAATTTGCTGAGTTCTAAAAACTAAGGTTGGTTTATATAAGTTAAAGTGTTCTAAAGAGTCCAAATTTCTGATTCTGATTATAAATTTATTCCCACAGTAATCTACAATGAAAACTATTAACACAAAGTATAAAACTCCCTTTGTAATAGGTGTCATAATAAAGTGGTCCATATAAAAGAACAAGGTGTCAGTTCCTTTTAGATGATACCAAATGGTACCATGGTTATTGAAATATGTGACCAGCTGTGAAGTCTTCATCCTCAAAAACATTTTGCAAAGAGATTAATTGTAGAGATAAGCAATATTTTTTGGAAATGTCATTTAATTTGGTTTGCTTCTTTTTAAAGAAAACTTTAATTGTATACTAATATCAGATGTTAGTAACTGTCAGGTAGTACATACAGAAATGAAGAGGCATTTACTTCTCAGTATTCATGGAACAAGTGATTTGCTGGCAGTAAATGGGCAATGCTGAACTATTCTAAAACAATCACCACAGCAAATTGAAGAGATAAGTTGAGAAAGAAAATCAGTAAAAAACAAAACAAAACAAAAAGGACTTGAAAGTGATGGAATTTACCAAGCTTTTCTATTCAAAAAACATTCTACCTTGAATATTCTTTCATTCAAGTTGCAGTATGAATAGCTATAGACACATAGTTTATTGGAGATTTAATAACTGAATATATAGAGAGAATAAATATATGTGAGTACACATATATATTATAACCAAGAAATAATTTTAATGTGAAAATTTCTTGTTTTCATGAAGAGCTTTGGATATTAAAAGCAAACAACTTAGAAAAAGCAGGTTTGCTTTGCTTTACTGTTTATTTTTTCCTCTAAAGGAAAGTATTTAAAATCAGAAATAACTGAAATTTTTTTTTTTCTATAACAGAGAAACTACCTTCAGAATTCAGGGTAAAAAAAATCTGACTGAACAGTACATCTGGACCCTTTCAAGGGCCACTGCAACTGTGCTCTGATTATTATTCACAGTCCCTAAATTGCCGAGGAAATGAAAATGGCAGAGGCGACTTTAGCAGTTCAGGTGTTGGGACTGAGTTGCTTTGTCATCAAAATAAAATGGCATATATTGGTAACCTTACATGTGAGCAGTAAAAATGCTCACTCTTTGGTGAGATTGGCCCTTCTGAGTTAAACTGGAAATTGTACAAAGCACATAAGAATGCCCTATTTGGTTTCAATCTAAGTAACAGTAACTTTTATCTGTGTAGCTTAGATCTTTAGAAATACATGAATTTATAATTCACGTGGCTGTGCATTATCTATGTCTCAGAACCTTACAAAGTGTGCAACGGGGAAATTAATTACATTCACATATGTACATCATATTAAATTGCCAAAATAATTCATTAATGCCCTTCTGTCCTATATGCCTAAGACCCTGCTTCACCCTAAGAGCTCTAACCTTCATTCAGTCATATTTCTAGCACTTAATGCAGTGCACGCAATTAGAAGACATCTATTATTTGTGTAGTATAAACAACTGGATGAATAGAAAAATTTGAATCCTGTTCTTAAGCTGTATAGTTACTGTAGCGCAAACTAATAAGAGACAAGTCTGAACTTTGCAGAGAGGGCATAAATGACTTGGAAATAGTGAGAAAACTGGAAAATTACAGATAGATCTTATAAAAATAAAATAGATGCCTGTGTATTACCCTCGGCCCTTATGACTCAGTAAGACCACAGAGGTAATATGTGCATTTTTAACAATAGTTCCATGTGATTTTGAGGTCATTTTTTTTATTAAATTTATTGGGGTGACAATTGTTAGTAAATTTACATAGATTTCAGGTGTACAATTCTGTATTACATCGTCTATAAATTTGAGGTCGTTTTTAAGGTGATCAAATCCAAATATTTGTGCGAAAGAGCTTTAATATGCTATTCATCCTTTAATGAAGAACAGAGTAGATGTCAGATCTATTCACTAAAATTAAATGTTGGCCTTTTTGGGACTTGATAGGTTCCCAAGGGGAGTACCTCTAAGGTGACCATAGTGATTTTCAGCAATTTGGGATGTAGCACTTTTTCTAGGATGAGTTCACGAACTTAATTGTCAGACCTTAGTAAACTGTCAAATCCAGATTTTGACTCTGTGTGTGTGTGTGTTTGTTTTGGGGTGAACTTAAGTTATAAACTGTTGTGTTTCAAAATAAACTTTGAGAATTAGAGAAAACTGTAGACCTTTAAACCAAATATAAGACTTACGTTTTCTAAGAAGCTTAATGCTAAGAACTGACAGTTGTCACGTTCCATTAGTTTGGAACCTCAACCTAGTAGAGAAGCAGAAATTATAAATCAAAGCCTGAATTGACCAATACTTGCTAACACCATATTTTTCAAAAGACTACATACATAAAAAGGCTGGGATACTAAGATTCCTTTCCTATACAATTTCACCACCCTCTTACATTACAGACAATAATATATTCATGAGAACGTAACCATTGACAAGGTTGCTTTTGAGATTAGTTCAGTTTCAGTGGGGTATATGCACAAAGAGAAGGAGAGAAAAGGTCACATAGCATCACCATTCCTATTGGGTAAAAAGTCTCAGACAGACAAGTGGACTGAAAAATACTTCATGTGGTTCACGCTATTTTTGATTGCAAACTTGAAACAGGAAGAATACTAGGATCTGAAGTTAAAAAATTAGTCTGGTCTGAACAAGAATTGCTTACAAAAATTCAACTTTGAGTGAAGAACCAAAAACTGTTCTTTGATACTATATTGTGTCTAATGAGACTTGGTATTACGAGAAAAACAGAACCAATACGTTATAAGCATTTTCAAAATGCTCAACAATCCTTCTTTTAGTTTAAATTGGCATTAAGAATTTTATTTTTATTTCTTTATACTATATATAATTTTACTAGCTATGCTGTTTAATATAGATTTTTAATTTTTAACATACTCACACATAAAATAGCAAATAAAAAAGGGTGTGTAATAAAGAAAATCTCACCATTCCTGATTGCAGTACTGCAATCCAAAGGAAATCATTTTAATTATTTAACTCTTTCTAATGTAGATCTGATGGTTATATCCATATTTCTAAGTTATGATTTATCCCTTTCTATTGATTTCTTAATTTTTTACATTAGCAATTGTCTTTTCATTGTTATAGATAAGTATTTACTTCACACTGCCCAATTTAGCACTTTTATTTCTATTACATACTTTTGCCTTTATACATTTTCCATCAAGTCAGCATATTCTGAAGTCTTTCCCAATAAGATGAAAAATTCTTTCACTTTCAGCTCTTTTTTTCCATCTCCAAAAGTTTTACTTTCACATTGCAACTTATGAAGCCATTTAATTCTGTTCTGCATGTGTTATCAAATGTCTATGGATTGACATGAAAAGTTGAACATCAGTAAACAGTGTTTGCTTTATATGATTCAATATCAGTATAGTAATTTAATATTATATAACAATCGGTAAACTGATTTACATTTTTCCTGAAGTTACTTATGGACTGTCATTTTTCTCTTCCATTCCATACTTTGCATTTATCACAGCCTTTTTTTTCTCTTATTTTCTTTTCTTTTTTTTTTTTTTTTTTTTTTAGTTCTTCATCATTTTATTTGTACTATTAAGTCCTGTATACCCTGGAGACGTCTCTCTTAGATCTTTCTGTAACTTTCCTTTCTGCAACTCCAATCTGGGCTGATTACACTCAAGATGAGCTGTGTAACTCTCATTCCTGTCATTGCCATATTGGATCCTTATTGAGTCTTATTAATTATTAATCTTCTCTTTATTATGGGAAAAGGTCCTGAGTTGATACTTTGCAAATTTCCTACACTCTCTTTTCTCTTTGTAAAATCCCTGCTATCTGTGACTAGACAAACTGAAATCCTATATGGCACTTATTTTTTCTTTCACATTTTTTATTTTACTTCTATTTCACAGTCTCAAAATTTTATCCATATTTTTAAAAATTGTCGAGACTCTCACAACATGATTTCTCAAGTGAAATCCTTTGACTGATTCACCACAATTATTTTGGTTTCTCATATATGAAAATTCCTAGGTCCCTATCCCAGACCTCATGAATAAATATCTCTGCTTGTGGGATCCAAAGAATTGCCATTTAAATGTACGCTCTTGATGATTCTTATGTACACTTATGAATGGTGTGGTCACACATGTAAGTTACTAACTTCTCTGAGGCTTAGTTTCATAAATAGTAAAATGGAGATAATAGCAGCTCTTACTGCTCCCATATTGTTTTGCCCACCTGTCTTTTTATAACTGTGATGTGTGTTTGTATAATTTACACATTGGTCTTCCTCTCTTGTCAGTGAATACCTAGGAGTAGGAATGCTGTTGGGCATTTACTTTCTAAATATTTGTTGAATTAATCACAACGAAAGGCACGCAAACTGGAATGCTTAAATGCTTGCTAAAAACTGGGAATGTTTTCTTTTTCTAAAACATTATATTTTACTGTTTTCTTAGAAAACGTAAGTCTTATATTTGGTTTAAAGGTCTACATTTTTCTGTAATTCTCAAAGTTTATTTTGAAACACAACAGTTTATAACTTAAGTTCACAAGAATTGGAGGTTTAAAAAAAAAAAAAGCTGCAAAACTTCCAGGGGAGTCCTACAAAAGTGCAAAAATGATGTCTTAAAGCGGAATATGAGGCACATGACTCGGAAGGTGAGGACAGCAGTGGTAATAACAGAGAATTGGGTTGATAGAGCCTAACGCCTCAGCACATACCTTCTGCACACAATCCCATAATTGCTTTCATAACTGGAAGCACAATAATATACTTTATTACCTTGATTAAAAGATACAAGAGTATTAAAACTAAAGTAGCTTAATTTTTTTGGTAAAGGCATAAAAAATCAAATAATAGCCATCCTCACATGATGACTATTAGACAAGGCTATCTATCAATGTATGTATTTTTGTTGTCTTAATTATACAGTTTATAATTTATCAGGAACCATGCTCTAAGTTACAAATAGCACCTCATCAACCATGCATTTCATCTGTCATTCACTCATTTTTTTGTGACAGCACGTATCTATCTCTGGTAATTGCACGCTGGTAATTTATTTTTAATATCTTTCAGCTGGTTTGGCTGGGATTTTAAAATAGATAATAACAGTATTGAGTTTTACAACAATGTGAATTTTTCCTTTTCATTAAATACAAAATGGCTACCTTCTGTGGGGAAAAAAAGTAAAAAGTTTTCCAAAAAAAAAGACATTTAACAAATCATTAGATTTTTGAGCACGAAATCTGTCATCAAATTGTTTCATGAATGTATTTCGTATCATTTCATCTTTCTGAGTATCATTTTAGTTTATTTTTCAAGTAAATGAAATATTAAATAACATTATTTCCTAGAAAACTAAAATCAACCCATTGTAACTTTTACATGTCTTTTATTTTAATCATTTTTATTCTTTCTAATATATAATGGCTGGTGTTAATTAGCAGGGAAATGTAGTAAAATAAAGAGAAATTGTTAGCTTGAACTATTAAGTGTGTTTGTAAGAAGAATTCAGGATATACTACTATATTTGGGGGATCTTTTATGTGTACCATTAACAAAAATGAAACATTTTAAATTTCCATATGGAACTACATATTATTTCAAGAGATGGTTAACATTTTGATATAAATGATAATTCATATAAAAAATTAAAATATTTGTACTTTTTTGTGATAATGGTAATTTATTGTGTAAGATCCTCTTATAATGTTTGAATTCAGTTTATTTGAAGTCTAAGTTTTTTTTATTCTGGAATTGTATAGTTGATATACAATATTATATTAGTTTCAGGTATACAACAAAGTGATTTGACATTTAGATACCTTATGAAGTGATCACTACGAGAAGTCTAGTAACCATCTATCAGTGTTCAAAGTTACTGCAAAATTATTCACTGTATTGCCTATGCTGTATATTACACTCCCATGACTTATTTATAAGTTTGCACCTCTTAATCCCCTTCACCTTTTTTGTCCATTCCACCCATTACCCACTCCTCTGGCAGCTATCAGTTTATTCTGTTTCTCTGAGTCTGTTTATTTTGTTTTCTTTTTTATTTGTTTAGTTTAGATTCCACAATAAGTGAAATGATACAGTGTTTGTCTTTCTCTGACTTGTTACACTTAGCATAATACCCTCTTGAGTCATTCATGTTGTTGCAAATCGCAAGATTTCATTCTTTTTATGGCTGAGTAATATTCCATTGTATATATGTACCAAATCTTCTTTATCCATTCATCTATCAATGGACACCTATGTGGCTTCCATATAATGGCTATTACAAATAATACTGCAGTGAATATAAGGGTGTATATATCATTTTGAATTAGTTTTTTCATGTTCTTGGGATAAATCTCCAGAACTGAAATTGCTGATTTGTATGGTAGTTCTATTTTTAATTTTTTGAGGAACCTCCATACTATTTTCTTCAGTGACTGCAAATTTACAATCCCAACAACAGTGTACAAGAGTTTCCTTTTCTCCACTTCTTCACCAACGCTTGTTTATTGTCTTTTTGATGATGGCCATTCTGACAGGTGTAAGGTGATATCATTGTGGTTTTTACTTGCATTTCCCTGATGATTAGTGAAACTGAGCAACTTTTCTTGTGTTTGTTCACCATCTTCTTTGGGAAAATGTCTATTCAGGTCTCCTGCACATTTTTGAATTGGATTATTTGTTGTCGTTGATTTTCATATTGAGTTGTATAACTTCTTTATATATTTTGGATATTAATCCCTTATCAGGTATATCATTTGCAAATATCTTCCCCATTCAGTAGGTAATCTTTTTGTTTTGTTGGTGGTTTCATTCGTTGTGCAAAAATTTCTTGGTCTATTGTAGTCCCATTTGTTTATTTTTTGTTTTATTGCACTTGCCCAAGGAGACATATCCAAAAATATGTTTTTAAGACTGATGTCATAGAGTCTACTGCCTATGTTTTCTTCTAATTGTATGGTTTCAGGTCTTACATTTAAGTCTTTAATCCATTTTGAGTTTGCTTTTATGTATGTCTAAGAACGTGGACCAGTTTTTCCAACACCATTTATTGAAGAGTTTTTCCATTGTATGTCTTGCCTCCTCAGTTGTAAATTTAATTGATTATATAAGCATGAGTTTATTTCTAGGTTCTCTATTCTGTTTCATTGACCTATGTGTGCTTTTATGCCAGTACCATACTCTTTTGATTACTAAAGCTTTGTAGTATAGTTTGAAATCAGGGGGAGTGAAGTCTCCAAATTCGTTTTCATTTATGAAGTCTTAGTATTATTTTAAGAAATTTTTTTGCAGTTCAATTTCCCAATCATTCAAAAGAGCAGTTTTGATAATATTAAGAAGCTATCTAGGAATTATGATGATTCAAGAAGACCTTATTTGGCATTAAGTTCAATTGATATTAATGTCAAAAGAACATGTATTGTGTGAAAATTATGATTATTACAATATAATTTGTGAATTTGCTGAAATAAAGGCAAGAAAATTAATAAAAAATAGTGGTTTCGAAATTGCACCTCTCTATCTTGTCATGTATTTATACATTGCTGTTCATCCATAAAACACCAAGAAATTTCAAGTAATAAAAAGTAATAGTTTAGAAATTACATATCTCTGCCTTACTATATGTCTATATATTGTTGTTTACCCATAAAACACTAAGTTTGATAGTTTGCAAACTTTTGGTAATACAATTTTACATTTTTAAATATTTTTAATATAGTTGTATATGTGAAAGTAAGATGATGGAACATATATGATGTAACATTACTAGTTTGACTTACAACATTTAATTATTAATCACAATAAGTAAGCCTCCATCTGTACCTTCATAAGTGTTACAAGTATTAGGAGAAGACTTATCTTAAATTTAACTTATTAGTCACCTGTATTCCTGCCTAATCTATTCTTTCTGTGTTCTCTATTATAGAAAATCGCACCATTAACCATCTATTTTCTCTACTTCCATTAATATTCAGGATGTTATCTAGTCTGAGGATCTTCACAAATATCGTTTCCTTTGGCTAGAATAGTCTTTATTTCCATTCCTAATTTAGCAAACTCCAAATCACTTTGAACAACAATTTTTTAGGGAGATGATCCCTAATCCATTTGATTAGTCTATTTCTTTCACAACATATTCTAATTGCACTTCTGTAATAAATACCTACTTAACATTTTAAAATCTGTCTTCCTTGCAAGACTGTAAACTCTTAAAGCCAGGTATGGGTCTAAAATGTTCACCATTGTTTGCAAACACAATGTGATGTCTGCCTCCTGGTATGTATTTTTTAAATTGAATTAAATTGATTTGAATGAAAAACATTTAATTAAAAAGTAAGGCCAAGAGTAGAATCATTTCTCTTGAGTATAAGTTCATGATTTAAGTATGAAAATATAAAGACTAATAAAATAAGAGATAGAAACATAACTCAAGAAGAAAATTTGATAAGAGGAAAATCACAATGTTATGTTCCATATGCTGAGCTTATCAGCAAAACCAGATAACCATTCCAGCAAATGTCATTAGAGCATCCTAGCATTATTTTCCAACTTGCCGATGCTGCAGGACTACCTTTAAGGAGAACACTTTTAAATCTGTCTCTGTAACAGTTTTTCAGTAATTTAGATCAAGAATATTTGGACTGTTCACTTAACTGATAAAATATTGCTGCATTAAAAGACAAAAAATAAAACTATGACAAATTTGCACAACCTTCACATTTTTTATTGTTTAATCTCTCTGGTTTATTCTATATCTTAGCATTTAAATAGAAAGTAGGGCTTTAGGAAGACCTGAGAAGAATTTTTATAAAATCGGAATGCTAAGAGAATAAATTATCTTCTTAATAATTATATACCTAAAATTAAATGTTTCTAATTTAGTACATTCATTAATGAAAACACTTTCACTGACTTAGAAAGAAAACCATTTTTCTCTTATGCAGTCTGACATACAAGAAAACACATTGAAACCTTTTCCTAGAGATGAAATATATTAAGAAGCTATTTTTATTGTCACTGCAGTTTATCATCTTGTTGAAGGAAATATAGCTAATACTCTACCCTTCTCTTTCTGACACTCATTTGTCATATTTTAAATTGTTTTAGAGTAGTCATTAAAGCATCTCTGTTGCTGTCATGATATCTGAATTTAAAATAAAACTATCCCCCTGAGTCCCAGTAGACTACCTCATATGTGTTCAAAGAATGCAATAAGTAGCAATTATTCAGTAGATATTCAGTAAATATTAGAAGACCTACTAAGACTAAGTGTCATGTACAATTTAAATTGTATCTGAAATATAGTTTTATTATACATGGTAAACATTTTAGAAAATACTCAAAATATAAGTCAAACCATCAAATTTATTCTTTTAGTCTATTCATGATCTCTGCAGGGTTTCTGTTTGTTTGTTTTTTGTCTTTTCATGATATGAAATACCTTCAGTTTGGAATTTGGTTGGTGGACAGGTATACAAGATTAAAAAATATTTTATTCTGTGTTGAGAGCTATATTAGATGTATATACTTAAACCTGGCCTTCTTTTAAATTGTATTTACATTCACACGTCTATCTCTTGGGAACTGACTCACAAAACAGAATAATGAGCAGAATTTTTCTTACAGGCATAATAGGTTCAGGATGTCTCCTAAAAAGAAGCAGACAATCTATAAAAACTGTCCTCAATATTTGAATCCTAATGCCACTAATTGATTTTTTTAAATGTATTCTATGTGGAAAAACTTCAATCATGGTATTATCAAGCAATTGTTTCTACTAAAGTCTATTAGAGGGGAAGCGCAGATCAAGCAGAACTTCCCAAAGAATCTTTTTTCAATGAGACAAATGCAAGTTTCAAAATGGGACATACAATAAAATCTCAGACAAATAATTCACAAAACCTCAAGAAAGGTATATATGTATCTTTTCATGTGCACAATTGTATATATACCTATAAAGCACACACACACAGACACACACGTATGAATGTATGTATGAATCATTCAGCCTAGTCCATCGTACATAGTGCTCAAGAAATACTTCTTCAGCCATAAAAAAGAATGAAATCTTACCATTTGCAACAACTTGGATGGACCTAGAGATAATTATGCTAAGAAAAATAAGTCAGACAGAGAAAGACAGATACCATATGATTTCATTTATATGTAGAATCTAAAGAACAGAATAAACGAACAAAGGAAACAGAAACAAATTCATAGGTACAGAGAACAAACGATGAAGGGGGTCGGGGGTCTGGGTGAAAAAGGTGAAGGGATTAAGAAGTACAAATTGGTAGTTACAAAATAGTCATGGGGATGTAAAGTAAAGCATAGGGAATATAGTCAATAATATGGTAATAAAGATGTATAGTGTCAGGTACTAGACTTATCAGGGGATCACTTCTTAAATTATATAAATGTCTAACCACTATACTTTACACCTGAAATTATACAAAATAACATTGAATGTCAACTGTAATTGAAAACTAACAAAATAAAATTAAAAAATACTTCTTGAAAGAATGTGTGAATAAATGCAAAGCATACAAAATATATGCATACATGCAACAGCATTAAGACCAACAATAAAATTTATGTTCTTAGGAAATACATATTTCATCTTATAATTTTCAGCCTCTGTTAAATTCAAATTTGCCTGTATATATTTGGGTAAATATGATGAATGGATTGACAGTGAGAGAAAAAGTCATGCTTTCTTGATGAAGAAGTGCTTAATAACATTAGTTATTCTAAGAAAAATTGATAAAGCTTACATACGCCAGTATTGTAGGGAGAAAGAAACTATAGTGTATATATCATGGAAAATTTGTATTCTCTAAAACTTAGGTTTATATAATTTGTGAGAAATTTATATTTATGTTATAATTCAATATTTTAAAGTTATAAAACTATGTATTTAAGCATAACTGTCTAAAACAGACAAATACAAATGAAATATCCATCCCAACATGTAGCGAGTATATCATGATTTTGTTTTTAATTTAGGGATGAATTTTTCAAAAAGATATGAGATGTGATTTAACTTTAATTTTACTTTATCAATTTTTATACTGAAGCGATTATTTCCCTGTCCAATATCACAAAATGTACATAGTTTTGCATCTTACTTTAGCAATTAATACCATCTAGGTAAGGCATGACAATATTCAAGATAATTCCTTCAAAGTATTGCCAAGATATTTCATTATATCATAATCTTTATATAACTTTGAATCCCCAGTTCTCTGCCTTTCATAGTTTGACTTTAGCTTGTGTGAGGGCTACAAAATAATGCATAAAAATGTGTTATCCTTTTTTATTGAAGTATTCACTTACTATTCATAACCAAATTTAAACACTAGGTAAGATACTAGTGTATCATACTTTTCTGCTCTGTCTACATCGAGATATTTTGTTTTTTTGCATGTTAGACGTGAATTTTATGTTATAACTATTGGATTTATAGCATTCGCTTTTAAAGGTGAGTCTAGATTAGCCTTTATTCTACAGCCAGTTTAGCTCCTTGACTAATACTTTGGGCAAGCTTCACAGTTGTATGAACTATGCAGTCACATAGGGACCTGAATACAAATGGACCCCACACTTGGTTTAATGCTCTTCTATCACCATCTTGAAATTCTTAATAATTTTATTGTTGAACATATGCTGCCAATTATCCAATATCTGAAAACAGTTATTTCAGATTAAGCTTTTTCTTAATCTTGAATTGAAATTATTTGGTTATTTTAATTTTTTTTCTTTTAGTTACAAAAAGAAAGCTATGATCTCTGATTATTGCTTAAGCTGAATCCAACAGGTTTCTACATATATTTTAGTTTCAGTCTTAAGTTTCTGTTTGACAAAAAAAGCTATAAAATTTTTTACAATTTTTCAAAACATTTTTATTTTTTTAATTCCTAAGAGAGCTTTATTTTTTTAACATGTAATTCCTTCCAATGCCACTTTTAAAGTAATAGAGTATAGAGAAGCCATACAGACAGCTTATGACAAAACTTTGGCTTCCCAGGCCTTTGTATTTTCCATTCAACTGCAGAGTACTGTCTGTTTCTTATAGCATCTCTTCTTAATAGCTATGCTTTTGCCTAGATTTAATTTTTCTAGTTACATGCTCATTTTATTACTATTGTCTCCTGCAGTATCAATACTATAATTATCTCCTATGGATGAATGTTGAAATAATTGATACTTCAAAAAAGATATCTTTCCCTAAAACCATAGATACACACATACACACACACACACACACACACACACACACAGAAGATTTAGCAAGACTTTAGCAACAGTGATTATGTTTGCTTAAAAACAAGCAAGCAAAACAAACAGCTAACAACCTCCCTTCAAGTTTTATTTTCTCCTGTTTGAATAGTACTGATTCTTAACATAGATCCTCTATTGAATTCTAAGATAATTAGTTTTGTTAGGTTCCCAGTGTGATCAGAATAAAATAACAGCTAAAATATCAATCTTGAGGGTCTTAAAAAAATAAGCCTTTTATCTGGTGACACATACTTTAAAAATTCATCCAAATTAGATTGTAGTCAAATACATACAATTCATCCAATTTTGTAGGTAAATTGTAAATATTTTCTTGCTTTCGCTGACCAAAGGAAACACATTTATAGGAGAATACGTATTTCTATTCAGTATTTTTCCAAATCATAGTCGAATTGTTTCATTATTACTGTTGTTGCTTTTATATTTCTTCAGAAGCTCCAATTGCATGGGAAATATGGCTGCTTTTTTGTAGTTATTAATATCAGTAGAAGCAATTGAACCTTCTGAGGAGAACAAGCCCAGCTTTCAGAGACAGATTTTTGAATAGACCGAGAAGAGCCAGCCACAACATAAGAATAGAGGAACACGACATAATCACTCCTGTCTCCAAATCTACTCAATTCCAGTAAAGAGGATTTTCATTTGGGGTGAAAAGAAGAATATCCTGTAATGCTAATAATCATGTGAAATTGCGCTTATTTGTTCACATCTTAGACATCTTGGTTCAGCAAGCCAGTTTCCTGCCACTTTTCAAGAGCAGGGATGCAAGTTCATTAGATGAGAAAGGCTCAGATTGAAAAGTAGCCAGACACAGCAAGACTTGAGGTCAGGGGCCCCTTGGAGCAGTAAGCTCCAGCAGGTAGAATGCCACATGCTCAGACAGGAGCCTGAGTAAAGGTGGGGGGAACAAAACACACTAGACTTTTTCAATACTTTTGCCAAGGACTCATTCCATAATCTCCGTGATTATTGTATAATACAATCACCCGGGAAGATTTTAAAAACAACACCAATGTCTTTGCCCCATCTCAGACCAATTGAATCAGGATCTTTGGAAATGAGACCCAACCATCAGTAAGTATTTTTAAAAGTTCCTTGGCTGAACTTGAAGTGCAGTTTGTTTTAAGAATCCTTGAGCTTAATTCTGGTCATGTTACCTTCAGAGATTTATCCTTGACTGATTCCATGCAATAAATGATAGCTACCACCAGAAAATTTGAAGAATTGTGTCTCCTCAACTCTAGATTGTGACTGGCTTATCTCTCGGAGAAGCAAATGTTGACATAGAGCTGTGGGTTTTTGGCTCTCTTAATTGCTCTAATATGAGCTTGGCTTTTCTTTCTCAATATTTCATCTGACTACACAGTATTACACTTCACCCTTTTAAAAATACATAGCTGATCTATTTTTGGCATATATTTTATCATCCAGCTTCCTGAGTATATTTTCTAGTATTTTCTGAAATCAAAACCAATAAGAGAGGATACTATTACATCTCCAAATTAATTACTTAGACAAGTTACGGACCAATAGTGAACATTACAGGGCAGATGATATATGATGAGATTTCAGGGTTGGTTTGAAATAACAGTGGAAATCCAATCAGACAACTATGGGCCAGTGTCCAAGGGATCCGGAAAAGTCTAAGGTCAAAAATTCTTCAAGTAAATGTTTGGTAGCAAGGATGTAAGATGAAAGGTTGAGATACTGCAGCAGAAGAGCACAACGATATAAAGAAGAAAGATGGAGGATTTAAGAGTGTGATATTTGGAATTCTAAATAGACAGTTGATTATGGGAATAGTATAATACATGCCAAACCATCCAGATACACAAGACAAATGCTGAGTCTCTAGAGAAGAAGGGTTACTAAAATAGGTCCTCAGAATAGGCAAGGAAACAGATTTTGGGTCCAGCAGCATGATAATCAAAACAAGGCATTGTCTGCAATGGAGAAATCCAACATTAGAATAAAATCCTAAGGACTGGACAGTGCCACTAAAAACACAGACTTGACCTTTTAGGGCATTTAGCCACTTATGTCCCAGAATAGTATAGAACCAAAAAGTACAATCTCTGGAGCCCAGATATCTGGATTTGAATTCCAGAACTGCTATTTTTGGGGACTAACTTAATTCCTCTTTGACTCCAATCTTTATCTGTAAAAAAAATTGTATTTATTTTTTTATAAATAAAGTTTTTATATAAAGAATATCTGATAATTAAAGAGGTATCAAGACATACTTCCAATCTCTTTCCATGATCTTGAACATGTCTCTAAGTCCGTTCCTTCCTTGTGAACAAAAAGACCAAAAAACAAATAAGAAATAAAACTTTCTAAAAAATTGCTACCAAGTTTGAGATTCCATAAGACAGGTCCCAGTTTATAACTCTAAGGCATGAAAGACACTTTTGATTGTTGTAATTCTTTTATCTGTAGGCAAAGTCTATAGTGAGTACATCTTCAGGTTTTATTATTTCTTGGGGTAAAAAAACAAAAAAAAAAAACACTTTACAGGCTCAGTCTTTAGTGTCTAACTTAATCATAGATTTATATACATCTTGAAGTGAACATATAAAAAATATTTTAGATGAAAGAAGAATTCACTATCATCTTATTTTTCTCAAACTAAAAGAAAAAAGTCAAGACATAATGCATATGTGGTATAAAAAAGGCACCGAGAAAATGTCCATTCTAGTCCTGATTCTATAACTACCTACAATGTGACTGCAGAAGTCATAGCCCCTCTCTTTGAACTTCAATATTCTCATTTGCAAAATGAGACATGGTCCTGTGACAGATCTCATTAGCCTCCCCAGGTCCAAAGTTTTAGTTCCCTGTGTAGAAAATTACCTATCAATAAATTATTATTTTGTTCAAAAAATGTAATTTTTAGAATTTATTTATTATCAGAATGTGGGTAGCTCTAGTATAAAAACCAATTCTACACTTTGCCCATCAGTAACCCTTGTTGATCAGAGCTGTATGCAGAACATTCTGTTCTACAAGCACAAATGGACTGTTTCAACCTGTATAGATCTACTCTGGCTGGGAAATTATCATCCACTCCTCACAGGTATAGAGAATGCACAGGCGTTCAGAGAATAAAATCTAGGGAATCTAACTATATAATCCTGTATTGTAAATTTTTAAAATTCTGTATTTTCTTGTTGGCTCAACATCCCTTTCAACAGGCTGTGAGCATCCCACCCAGGGAACCAGTCACCAGTGTGATAAGTTCTCCTTCTTGCCCTACCTTGTCTGTGACCTAGTGACATTCGAATACACCAGTGATGTCTTCTCCCACCTTTTGCTTGGGTACTCCACCCTGACCCCCAGTGACAGCACTCGCCCACAGGCCCTCACTCTCTTAGTCCCTCTGGAGCTTCTCCACATGGCCTCCTGCAGGAGTGCCATGCATGCCTCTCTCTTCCAGGCCCTGTGAGTTTAATAAATTTCTGTCACTGTCATAGCCCCTCTGTGGTGTTATTTCATGTCTATACCAGACTGGTTATCAAAAAAAAAAAAAAAACCCAAAAAACAAAAAAACAAAAACATTTTTTAATAACTTAATTATTCCTCAAAACAGAGATCCCACTCTCCAGCACCATCATGAAGCTAAGTCATGCTGGTGATGACCCCTCCCTTCACCCCTTTCCTATGGGTTCCTCTGTCTTCAGCTCCCTACAACCATTTCATGGTTTCCAGTTTGTTGGTGTCCCAAGAGATGAGGAAAAGCAGCAGTGGCCACATTCACTAGCCTGGTTCCACATTCAATATCTACAGAATCTGTTTTACTCTGTATAAGATGACTATTTCTTACATAATTATTGTAAATTATTATACTAAAAGAGCCTCTCATTTCTCCACTGTAAATTGAATTCAAAACAATCCCGTTCCTCAGGTGGGAGGGTGATGAAGAAGGAAAAAAGGGTCAAATATGTGGTGACAGAAGGAGACTAAACTTTGGGTGGTGAACATAAAAGGCAATATACAGATAACGTATTATAGAATTGTACACCTGAAACTTTATATAATGTTATTAACCAATGTTACCCCAATAAATTTAATTTAAAAAGAAAGCACAACTCCCTTATTTTATGCTAGCTTGGTTAGTGCCCAGGCCCGGAAAGAAAAATAAAAACCTTAGACTGCCACACAAAGCACAAGATTCGATCATTTATCCATTTATTTTTGTTAGAACACAATAAATAATGAAATAGTTTTATTTAACATCTTTTGCCTCATGTCATGAATGAATCGAAATAGTACAAATTCTAAGGAATCTTGGATAAACAAGAGAAACACAAATAACTTAGGACTTTAATACTTTAGCAGTTAGATTGTGATTTTTTCCCTATTACTAAAATATCATAAAATTTAGGCAGAAGTGATTTCTGTTGTTTTATTATATTGACATTCTGACCTCATTAACAAAATATTTTGTGCTCTGAAATCATGTTTTATCAAAAATGAAAGCACAAATATAACAATATGAAGGTAAAACCTTGGTACACACTTAGATGTAAAAAGTGATTTAATAGCACATCCAAAGGTCAGTGTTACTATAAAATTTCCTACTTCTATAAGATAATATGGAAGAAAAATGGGCAGATAAATAATGTTTTATTTTTAAAAAGAGAAACAGAAAGAAGAAAAAAGAATTAGAAGTTCATTTTAGATGAAATGCCCATTTTTCAGCATTATTTTCCAGCTGTAAATTGTTCAATGAAAAAATTTCTTCAGAACTAGATAAGTTTGTAGATCATTCACATGGAAAAAAGAATACACTAATATTAACAATTCTGACCTATAAGGCATTAATTTTCTTACTTTAAAATACTCTGTCTCACCTTGAGAAAACCTACTGCTGTAAAGATATTTTTTAGCAGTCATATTCTATGCCCTTTATTTAATCTAGCAAACTAGATTAACTCATTTATTCATTCAACAAGCGTTTAAAAAGCATCTGCTATGCACCTGGATGTAGCCTCTCTAATTCTTTAAATAATGTATTATTGGGCTTCAAGATGCTTACTGAAGCTAACCCAAACAACTGGAGATTGATAGGGAAAAGCAAATTTTCAATTAATAATTTAAAATTAGATGAAAGACCACGCATTCATACTGGCATGTTAGCACTTTCTTTCTAGACAGGCAGGTACACAGAGTCCAATAACGCAGACCCCCAAATTTCTGCTATAGCGCATTGGAGCAACTTCTATTGAATGTGGGGCAGAGCTACATACAGACTCTTTATTTCAAGCTCTAATTATGTCTCTCAAACCATACATTTGGAATGGAAAATAGGGAATGATTCATTTACTTCACATCATTTCTCCCACCCACCTATCAAAAGGCACAAGTGTTCTTCTTCTTTTTTTCTTTATCTCTTATTCTATATCCACCCACATCCCTTTCTGATGACACATTACTTCTATAGATTACTTAATACTTCAATAGGGACTTCATCCTAGAAACCATTCTATTTTTGTAAGCTGGCTTGGTCAATTGCTATTGTGATCCATTATGTGTTTATTTCATATTACATAATTCAGATCTTTTTCTTTTTTTTTTCAAGTGATGGGAGGGATTCATAATGAGGCACATGTCATTATTATTATTTTTTTTTGACTCTGATGCTCCATCTACAAGCCCTATTTTACAACTGTGGTAACTGAGGGTCACTGATGTTAGTAAATTCCTGAAATGGAATTTGAATACAAATATTCTTACCTCAAATTTAATGATTTCCCTTTACCTCTTGATGCTTCTTCCACATTATGATAGGTGTGTAGAAATCCACAGAATAAATTAACTAGGGATGTAAAAGAACCCAAAATAGAAGAGTTCACCATCTTCTAGCAGCAAGAACCATCCCAGGCCAGCCCCCTGCTGATAAGAAGTAAGAGATCAAAGACCCCCTATTTAGGGGGGCCTGTGGGCTCATAAGATTTCTTCACAAGACAGCCTATTTTTTTGGCATACTGGCTATTCTAACTCAACCTCTACAGGTTGAGTAGAGCCAATTCTGAAGGTATTGACGCTTTTGGAAACCTGAGAGTCCCATTGCCAGGTTAGATGGTGTAGAAAGTTCTAAATGGGAACTAGTTCACTCCTGACAATTTGCCAATCAGGTAAACTAACAGCACAGCCTTGTGCTAAAAACAAGCCAATAAAAAATAAATAAATAAATAAGCAAATATTTTACCAAGAGCAAGTTCTACTTACTGCAAATATGTTTTGCTTACTACAAATATGTATAAAAAATATTTACAACCACTTAGTATATTTTAGAAAATTCCAAGGAAATGTCATGGTGCAAAATCAAATCTGAATGCTGCTCTGCTTTCAGTATTTATTCTTAAATTACTTATTGAAATTTTTTAAAGATGTTTTATGTTTGACAATTTGTTTTGCACGTATCAATGTGTAAGGACATTATTTATTGTTAAAAAAATAAAAATAAAGTGAAGCAGAGAATCACTGTTTAGAAATGAATACAGTAATTACCCAAAAAAAGTATCAAATGCTTTATAAATTGAGCATTTTTTTAATCTGCAAATTACTAAAAAGCGTATTTTGCAGAGCTGACACAACATCACAGATGTAGGAGCAATCAGAGGCAATTGAGCCAGATTAGCAAAGCAGTTTGGTTCTAGCTCTGGAGTAAGACCACTTGGGTTCAATCCCGACTCTCCAACTGCCTAGTCAGAATCTTAGACAATTCATCTGACCCTTTTAAACTTCAGGCTCACACCTTATAACATGTAACATGTCAGTTCCTCTCTTGTAAGATTGTTGTGAGAATTTAATGAGGATAAACCATGCAAAACCCTAAACCCAGCTAATATAATTCAGTGTGATTTTCCAACACTTGGTTAACTTGTTTCTTCTAAGAATTCATCAATCAATATTATCATTCACCTACTACCTGGATAATGATTAAAATATCCACTGTAAATAGGAGACACTGTTAATCGGAGTTTTTGTTACTGTGATATGGCATCACAGAGTGCATCCTGTTCTTTAGATTTTAGCAGAATATAACTCTATTCCAGAAAAGGGATTTCAATTTTTTTCTTAGGCAGGACTTATAAGAAAAATAAACTTTACCCAAATACAGCAATTTATAATTGGTTATGTAGTTCAAATAAATTACAAATGATGCAGTGCAATTTTAAAACTTGTTTTTAATAAATTCTGTGTTTCCCTGAAAATAAGACCTAGCTGGACCATCAGTTCTAATGTGTCTTTTGGAGCAAAAACTAATATAAGACCTGGTCTTATTTTAATATAAGACCGAATCTATAATACAATATATAATATAATATGATATTATAGGTATAATATTATATAATATACTAATACTGGGTCTTATATTAATTTTTGCTCCAAAAGATGCATTAGAGCTGATCATCCGACTAGGTCTTATTTTTGGGGAAACATAGTATAAGAAATATTTTAAAGCACTCACCTCCGTTTCATACTATGGTCAGTTAAAGAAAAGAAAAAGAGTGATGGGGAGAAGAGATGGGAAGATTAAATTGAAAAGAAGGAAAGAGGGAGAGGGGAAAATGAGAGAAGGAAAATATTCAGGGAACTGAAAGGGGAAAAAAATAGATACAGGAGATCTTTGGGAGACAGCCATGTTTGAAGAAAGAAAGATAAACACTACTGCCAGAAAAATCATAGCAACCCCAGGAACCAGGCCAGGGCAGGTTTATAGATGCAAGAGGAGCTACTGACCTTTGTGCCCTAATGCATCCAAAAGCCTGGTTTCCTTTTCATGTCACCCATCACCATCTCCTGACTAGGCCAGATTCCTTCAATTTCCAAGTTCAGTCATCTTTTTTGAGATTCCCTTGTTCCTTGCTTGCCAGTTTGGCCCAAATTGCTCATCTACTTTCCGGTGATGACCATTTATCAAGTGCAAGAGCCAAACAAACCTTCTCCATCTTTTATTTGTTGTAATCCTGAATATTGTAACACTGTAAGCCACTGCACTGCCTCTGCCATCAGTGCATCGATAAAACTGACTGCTAGAGACTATCATACAATCACCGGCTTTGTCTGATGTACACAACCTACGAGCAGCATCAGATCCGTGTTGGGACATTTTTCATGAATGAATATTTATATATGTTTAGATCATTAAAGTAAGATCACCCTTGATAACTGAATCTTTGTTTCTGAAAACTTTCTGTGAGACCAGAATACACTTCAAGACTTTTAGATTGCACAGACTTGCAATGAGATTGCTGGGAAGAGAAAATATGGAGAGTAAGCATCGATTGTGATAGTTTTCTATTTTGCCAAGTAAGATATTTCTTTTTAAGGGTCGAAATTTGTCATTTAGCTCTCCTGATCACTGGCATCCATTGCTCTAAAGAAAAAGTCACAAATACTTAATAAGGCCTCATAGGCCCTGCAGGATCTGCCCCCCAGTTGGCTTCCCAGACCATGTAATCTATATCCACACCCCTCTTTTGTTCTCATCACTTTTGCTCAAGATCTGGGCACATACTGAGTCCTCCACATAAAAATGTTTTTCCCCCTCCTTTTGCCACATCCCCCACAGTCCAATTTAAATATCACTTGTTCATAGAGCTAAAATATAACATCTTTCTAGACATCACTCTACCCTGCTCAGATTACACAGGCTCCCTTACTTATACATTCTGATACCACCATCTGCTTTTTCATCATAGTGCAGGGTATGTGTGTGCATGGAAGATTATTTGATAATATCTGCTTCTTACTTTGAATTATAAGTTCCATGATGGATCAAGTCTGATATCTTTATTGTTATACTCCTGTTGTCTTGGGAATAATTCACATATGGTAGACGCGAAAAATAACTATTGAGAAATAAGTTAATTAATTTTTTATAAACTAATCATTACTATCTAATTACTTTTCAGAGATTACTTAGTTCCAAGCAATAAATAAGGACTTAATCTTAGCACAGGGAGAGTTTTAAAACTAAAATTTAAATATATTGACAAAAAATTCCTTTATGTTTTTAATCCTCAACTTGAAAATCTTAAATATGTATTTGAAATTAATCTAAGATCCATTCTTTCTCTTGTTTTGGAGATTGATTGTCCCAGATATAAGAATTCTTTTAACAATTCTTATTCTTATAAGAGTATGCACTTTTAATGACCTTGGCTATAAATGGCCTGAAATGGCACAGACCAGTTTTATTTAATACAGGATCCTGCTTCCTAGTGATGAGAATCTTGTGCAAAAAGGAATTCTCGCAATTTCTAGCAGTAGGTAAAAGTAGCTTGGACTTTATTCTGCAAATTTCTGTTGCTTCCTTAGACTGTGCCCATAGTTTCCCTAGGCCTGTGCTATATTGCTACTTGACACCAAAAGTTATAGTGTATGTTAATTTATTATAATTTTATTTGATTGTCAGAGGAGTGTGATGGACATACTAAGTCCATCTAAGTCATACTAAGGAGTCTGATGAGAACTAAGGTTAAGCCTATAGGGTGGATTTCTGCAGAAAAGTTAATGTTCTAGATGGAAAAATGATTATTTGGGAGTTCTTAATCATATGCCAGCCTGTAGTTCCCAGCAAAATGACCAAAATATGTATTTGATATGGTTATTGAACTTTTGCTACCTCATGTCTTTTGTTTTTCTACTGTTATAAGGTGGACTAAACATTTGATGATTTGAACCAATTGGCTCCTCCTTGCAAGGATATAATTTATGTTCTATCGACATCCTATCCATCACGGTCAAAGAGGTTCAGACATCATATAACAAGAAATAAACTCAGGAAAATGTAAGCTCTACACGCACACAGTTAAAACTATAACAGGCCATTTATGATCTGCTTAAATATTGCTATAAACATGCAAAACAGAATATTGCTATGTATATTATATACTAATAAAACTATCTATTTTTCCTACATCAACAAATATCACTTTATGTTTCGCTTTATTCTTGGATCAGGGTATTATTTTGGGGCTTAGCTGTAAAATTTTCAGAAGAGTTTTCATACATTTATATAATTGCAAAACAGGGTGTGAAAGATGCCTCCTATTTAAAGATTTAGAATACCCTTGTCCTAAACATCCAGACATAATATCTATCACAGTGCAAGCAGCTCACCACTGCTCAAGGCTAAAAAGGGTCAAGATAATAAGTAATTCTAAAATCTGTCCACTTATCACACAAAAAGGTGTATAATCAGTTTAGTCATTGCACTACCATGAACAGATAATTATTTTTAATAGGAGTAGTTCCACGGACTTCGAGTACGAGTGAGCTGACAACAGCCTCAGCAGGGTGACAACAACCCACCCTCAAATGTGTATTTTAGATGATAGAAATAAGAAGCGTTTTTTCTTTTCTGGAATTTAATATTTGGTTCTTGTGCTGACACTGTAGGTTTTGCTATCACTTTTGTTTCACATTCTGCATGATCTAATCATAAGAGACAATAAAAAATAATTAAACCAAAGAAAAGACACTTGGTATAGTAACCTAAATATGAGACCATTTCATTCAAGTCTTTATAAACCCTCCCTTGAATAACTACAGGGCAACAGCAGAATGCAGTCACTGGTTGTGATGGATGTTCATTTCCCTTTTGTCATCCCTGTGTTCTCATCATATACCTTTGGCTCTAAAGCTTGAAATAGGCTGAAATGTCTATAATGATGCACATGTATGTGTTTTAAATACATATCCTTATGAGTAAATGCACAGAAAGTCTGGCTGCATACATTCCCCATGGTATGGTAGGGAAGGTGAGAACATCCAAAGCCAAATGAAATATTGAAACACTCTGTATCCTGCAGCTCCCTAAACCTCCAGCCATCTCTTTCTTCAAACACAAAAGTTGCAGTGGAGACCAGGATACATATTTGTAAAGAGTTTACTGGAAACTATGCCAAGGACAAACATACCTGTTTATGTACCTAGATACTAGGAAATCTACTTTACTTTGATGTTTCTTATGATGTGGGGGTTAGCATGTTTCCACTGTGGTAAATTAACTTTGCTTGGGCATCATAACATGTTCTATGAGAGAGATCTATATGCCATGCTTTTGCTATACGGAGAAAAGCTAAAAACTGGTAAGAAATAACAATTGATTGAATACTTTAAAATCTGGATTCTCAAGAAAGAACAGTAGGGATTTCCAGTCAACTTGGTGGAGTAGGTAAACGCTGTGCTCACCACCTCTCAGGAGCACATCAATTATAACTAAACCACAGAACAACCATTATTGAGAATCACCTGAAGTCTAGCTAAACCAAAGCCCTACAACTACAAACAAACAGAAGAAGCCACCTGGAGACTGATGGGAGGAGCAGACGCAGAGCGGGCTGGTCCCATACCCGCCTGTGACCATTAAAAATAAGGAGGGATATCCAGCTGTGGAGGACCCCCCAGAGGAGCAAGGGATCCCAGCCCAAATTTTCAGTGCTGTTGAGAGCAGCACCCATAATTTCCAGCTGTGAAAACCAGAAGAGATTGTGGCTGAGTGAAATAAGGGCAGCTGCACTCCTAGCTACTTCTCTGAAAGGGACCATGCGCAAACTTATTTGCAGATAGACTCATTCACTCTGAGCTCCAGCGCTAGGACAGCATCTCCAAAGGTGCCAGGGAGAAATTGAATTCTTCAGGGTGAGAGCTGGAAGGGCAGCTGTGGGGACAAAACCCCACAGAGAAGTTTCCAGGCTCTCAGCCTCATGTGGAAAGGTGCTGGCTTGGGTAGTAGATGCCCATCGGCTGTGGCTGGTTGGCCATCAGCTGTAGCCGGTTAGCCAACTGGCCACTGATACAACTGCCGCGGCTGGACTGGGGAGTGGGAGTCGATTAGTTGGCAGAAAAGCGGACAGCAGGTCGCATGTCGTGTGAATCCAGCCTCCAGTGAGACTATAGTGGTGTGACTCCTCTACCTATGGCTCCGTGGGTGTTCCTTTTGGCCTAGCCACATCCTGCGTTCTTATGTGGGGAGCGGGAGCAGAGACCCTTCAGGCCACCCCGCATGACAGCAGCTTTCTCCTGAATGGAGAAGCCGGCAGAAGCTATTGTTTCTTTTTTGAGCCCCCCACCCCCATGTGCAGACGCTCCCAGCCACCATATCTGAGTCTTCATCAAACTGGCTATCACCTGTCATCTACCCTGCCCTAGTCATTCCCTGAGACCATGCCACACCCAACTTTCCAGTCTACCCAAGTGCTTCCAGTGGCTTTTCCATATAAACAGCCTGCCTTGGTGTAATGCAGGGTCTCTGGTCCTGCTCCCCACACCAGAACACAGGTTATGGTGAGGCCAAAAAGGAACACCAATGGAGCCGTAGATAGGGGAGTCATACCACTATATTCTCAGTGGCGGCTGGGTTGGAGACACAGGAAGCGGGAGCCACATGATCCGCAATCTGCCGTCTGCTTCTCTGCCAACCAACCAACCTCCTAGAGTAGCCACAGCAGTCATGTTAGTGGTTAATGGCTAACTGGTTACAGATGATAGCCAACTAGTCACAGCTGATAGCCATCTACTACCCAAGCCATCACTTTTCCACATGAGGTGGAGAGCCTGGAAACTGCTCTCCTGGCTCTGTCCCCACACTTGGCTTATGCAGTGGACTTTCCTAAACTATCTCAAAGTTTCGCAAAACCTAAATAAGCAGCATCTGGCTTTCTTCCAAACCACTGACGGAGCTGCCCCAAGCCTGTTACTAGTGACATCCAGCCTTGGTTCGCGGCTTTGCCTTTCAAGGCACCTCCAAGCACAGTGAGGACGTTGGCCATCTCTGAATTGCTTTGTGGCTCATGCCAGGTGGCCCAGGGCAGAGCACAGACTGTGGCTGAAGTAGTCCTGCAGCAAATCCCCTCGCAGGAGGCCCAGGGCTGACAGGCCCAGTGACCAGCTTTGGACTGGGCTAGAGCATCACCTGGCCACATCCAAGGACAACACACCCAAAGGGTAGACTGGACAGGCACCAGAGCCCCACTAAAGCTAACCTTGCTCAGTAGGGTCAGTCCCTGCACAACAGCTCCTCCACTGTAGTCACAACCAGCTCTCACAACCAATCAGCCTGAGTGTCAATCCCTCCAATTGATGTGCAAACAGCAGCCAAGTATCAACTACAACAATACACACAAGGGAAACATCTGGAGTACTTGGCTCCAGTGACTAGGGAGACTGCACCACTTGGTTCCACAGGACACCAACTACATAAGTTCGCTCTACTAAGACTGGAAAGCATAGTTGCCCTACATAGAAACAAACACAGGGAGGCAGCCAAAATGGGGATACAAAAAAACATTTCACAAATAAAAGAACAGAACAAAGTTCCAGAAAAATAACTAAACAAAATGGAGACAAGCACTCTACCACACGCAGAGTTCCAAACAGTGGTTATGAAGATGATCACTGACCTCAGAGAAAACTTCAACAAAGAGATTTAAAAAAACATAAAATTGGAGACAGAAAACATAAAAAGGAAACGGTCAGAAATAAAGAATACAATAACTGAAATGAAGAATACAGTAGAGGGATTTAATAGTAGATTAGATGAAGCAGAGAACAGAATCAGTGATTTAGAAGACAAGGCCGCAGAAAACACCCAATCAAAACAGCAAAAAAAAAAAAAAAGAAAGAAAAAAGAAAAATCCAAAAAAATGAGAATACTTTAAGGGAGCTATGGGACAATATCAAGCCTACCAATATTCACATTATAGGGGTTCCAGAAAGAGAAGAGAAACAGCAAGGAATTGAAGACCTATTTGAAAAAAATAATGATAGAAAACTTCTCTAACCTAGCAAAGAAAATGGATTTTCAAGCCCAGGGGACTCAGAGAGTCCCAAACAAGATGAACCCAAATGGACCACATTGAGACATATCACAATTAAAATGCCAAAGTTTAAAGACAAAGAAAAAATCTTAAAAGCAGCAAGAGAAAAGAACTTAGTTTCCTTCAAGGGAGGTTTCATAAGATTATCAGCTGATTTCTCAACAGAAATTTTGCAGGACAGAAGGGATTGGCAGGAAATATGAAAAACAAGGACCTACACCAAGATTACTCTACACAGAAAAGCTATCATTTAGAATCGAAGGACAGATAACGAGCTTCCCAGACCAGAAAAAGCTAACGGAGTTCATCAACATCAAACCAGAATTACAAGGAGTCTCAGAGGGACTTCTTTAAGACAAAAAAAGGAAGAATAAGAAGGAGAAGGAGAAGGAGAAGGAGAAGGAGAAGGAGAAGGAGAAGGAGAAGGAGAAGGAGAAGGAGAAGGAGAAGAAAATGGTAATAACTATATATCTATCAACATTTACTTTTGATGTGAATGGATTAAAACCTCTAATCAAAAATAGGGTGGTGAATAGATAAGAAAATAGGACCCTTACATATGCTGCCTATGAGAGACTCACTTCAGATCAAAGGAAACACACAGACTGAAAGTAACAAGATGGGAAAAAGATATTTCATGAAAATGGAAAGAAACACAAAAGCTGTGGTAGCACTACTTACCCCAGACAAAACAGACTTAAAACACAATATACTTAAAACTTTGTCTCTTAAAATAAGAGACAAAGAAGGACCCAGTAATCCCACTTCTGGTTATTTATCCAAAGAACCCCAAAATGCTACTTTGAAGGGACATGTGCATCCATATGTTCATTGCAGCATATGGATGAATGGATAAAGAACAGGTGGTACATATATACAGTGGAATATTTCTTGGCCATGGAAGGGAATAGGTTCTTGCCATCTGCAGCAGCATGGATGGACCTGGAGGGTGTTGTGCTAAGTGAAGTATGTCAGACAATGAAGGACAGATGCAATGTCATTTTGCTTAAATGTGGAATCTAAAGAACAAAATAAACAAATGAACAAAACAGAAACAAACTCAGAGAACATTTTGATGGTTGTTGATGGCAGGAGGGTTGGGAATGAATGAAAAAGGGGAAGGGATTAAGAAGTACAAATTGGTTGTTACACACTAGTGGTGGAGATGTAGGATAAGGAATATAGTTCAATAATGTTACAATTACTATCTATGGTGTCAGATGGGTACTAGATTTATTGGGGTGATAGATAGGAGGGGGGTTAGGCACAGCATGCAAAAAAGGTGAAGGCATTAAGAAGTACAAATTGGAAGTTACAAAATAGTGATGGGGATGTAAAGCCTAGGGAATATAGTCAATAAAATGGTAGTGACTATGTATAGTGCCAGCTTGTACTAGATTAGTCATGGGGATCACTAGTTAAATTACATAAATGTCTAACCACTAGGCTGTACACCTGAAATTAATATAAAATAATACTGAATGTCAACTATAATTGGAAAATTTAAAAAGGGGGGAAACGTGAAGGGGAATAAAAGGTTTAAATTTTTAGGTATAAAACAAAGTCATGGGGATGTAATGTACAGCATAGGGAATATAGTCAATCATATTGTAATAGTGTGGTACAATGTCAGATGGTTGCTGGACTTTTCAAAATGATCACTCCTTTAGGTATATAAATGTTGAATAACTGTGATGTATGCCTGAAACTAATATAATATTGTATGTTAGCTATATTTTAATAAAAAAATCTTTAAAAACTAAGAAAAGAAAGAATAATAGGAAAGAAAGTAATAGTATGAAGAGAGTAAGTGAATAAAATAATGCCTCTGACATCTCTTGGTAAGAATGAGAGACTGTAAACTCAAGAGAAGCTATCTAGAACATGGACCTCTGATTGGCAATGAGATTACATGGATGGAATAATCTTGCCTTACAAGAATAAATGGAATTCATTGTCACTTCATTAACACCTTCATAGAGTTATCCCTGCTACATCAGGCACTATGCTAGGAACAGGAATTACATAATGGTCCACATGGGCATGATCCGGGACCTCAAGAATCTTACAGAATGAAAGGGAAAGTTACAGTGTATGATGAGAGAGAATAACAGAAGACCTAAACCAGGGAGGACTATGCTCAAGAAATACTATTCTAGCTGAGAACTAAAGATATGTAGATATCTACTTGAATGAAGCTGGGAAGGCTGCAAAATCATCCAAACAATACAAACAGCATGGATAAAAGCCTGACATGAAAAGGCACTTTCATTTGTATATGACTAGAGCGTTTCCTTTATTCTGAGTGGGTCTGGCCTCTGGGCAAAGTTCTGGAGAAAAAATTTGAATTTTGCTCCAAGTGTTTTGTTCCCTTTCCCTCCATTTCAATATGTTTGGTGCTAAGAATTTACCATGCTATCCTTTCCATGAGTAATTACATTTATAAGGAGGATTTCTGCAGGAGAGCATTACGTAATCCATAAAAGACTACCTCATTGATGGAGCTATGTCATGCATTGAGGTCTTTTGCAGGGTACAAGAGAGTTGGGTATTGTTTTGAACACTAGAATCTTATTTAGTTCTTATAGGACATATTTAAAAAGACCTGCTCCTCTTCATAATGGGAAAACCAGATGAATTTGGGATGGAATACACAGGTTATCAATTGGGAAACAATTGATCCTGGGGGAAAGGGGGAGGACATTCTGCTCACACAGACAAATATGTCATGTTTATTATTAAATGTCTTCATGTAGAAATACTTTCAATTTTCCCAGCCCTTCACTTCCAACTGGGAATAAGTAAAGGATGATTCTACAGTTGTTCTCCTTGGATAGCGTCAGGACCAAAATCAGTCACAGATTGACCAAGAGAAGCATGAAGAACTCAAAACCCAACCCTGGAAAGAATTTTCTGCTGGATGATGATGACCAAATGCCCCCTTTTTCTGTACCTCTGAACAGCCCATGTGGGCTGCCCAGGATTTCGCTTGATTCTTTGGAAATATTAAAATGAAAGAACAGAATTCTATTGTGAGTAGTTGGTAGAGGCTGTGAGGGAAGAATATTGTAGGGATTCAAATCTCACTAAAGGGCTAAAGTTTGTCCTTACAGTCAGATTGGCTGTTTTTCCTTGCCTTCCTAATTCACTCCCATCAGAGCACAAAACTAAGGGAAGGAATAAGTTGAGAAAGGAAGACAGAGGCCTTTTTTAAATCTCTATAGCTAGGGAACAACTACATGGTTAGCAATGTCTATCAATACAGTGAACATGGTTTTTCATGAAAATTATAGTCAAACAATTGATATTTTAGCACTTACTCTATGCAAGTCTAGCTGCTAATACCCTGCAGAAAATAAAAAGACATTAAACATGTTCAGCTTCTCAAGATTAACATCTGCTGGGGGAAATAGTACACATTCATACTAACCAAATACTAATAAGAGAAGGTGACATGTGATAAGAGCTAAATTAATCAATGGGCTGAAAATAAGCAGGCTGAGTCAATATCAAGTACAAGAAAATAATTCTATTCAGAATATTCACATAAAATTGATATTTCATTTAGTATTGAATAATCATTTAGCCTCCTCAAATATTTATTTAGTCTGCATCCCAGAGCATGAATATCACATATTTTATCTAAATGTGCTGCTATGTAAGGGTTCTATGAGACAAGCATTAACATTTCCAAAAGTTAAAGTGTACTTATAAAACATTGATTAAATATTGTACCCTGTGACCCCAGAATATTTGAGTATTTGAGTATTACAAAGAGATATTTGAGTATTACAAGAGAAAGATATTTGAGTATTACAAGAGAAAACTGAAAATGAGCCTAATGGCATGCTGCGAGGAATGGAGGAAAGAAGCTAAACACATCTAGTGTCATAATACAGATGGCCACATTAAGAAAAATAGAAAGAAAAGATAGATATAATGTTAGTAGCAGTCTTTCTGATGATAAATATAGAAATAATCTAATGAAATTCAAACAAAATAGGAATTTCAACAAAGAAATGAGTTTGGAATTAATAATTATGTTGCCAGGAAAAAATTGGAGCATTAAGCCATTAATTCAGTTTTTGGACAAAGATGAAAATTATTTTTGAGTGATTATTTAAAAAAATAAAATAGAATTAAAATTAATGACTATGTTTGAACATTTAAATTAAGGATAACAGTTAAACATATGTTAAACAAAATATTTAAGAATGTAATACTAAACAGTGAAAATCTGAAGAACATCAAGAATGAATTTAGAAAAGCTCAAAAATAAGCAATTAAAAAACACTAATTGCTAAGCTAATCTATGTTCTGGGAAATTTGTTTTCAAATTCAGTATTTTTTAGAAAAATAGTCAATGTCACTTCTCTCTAAAAATGTAGGAATTGTCATATTGATTTACTCTCATATATCCATTCCTAGAGTATGATTTTCTTAAAAGAAATGTTCTATTATTTATTATTTGTGTCTTTACCTTTCATAATTACTGAGGCATAATTGAAAATATTTTTGCTCTTATTATGAACACTGTTGGAAACAGAAGACTGTTTAGTTATCCTTTCTGAAATCAACATTTGGGTCATGCATATTCTGGCTTCTCTTGATTTTCTTTTAGTTAAGTTATTCTTTCTCTGTATGCCATTTTTTAGGAAAAAAGAAACTTATTAAACCATTCCAGGTATTACTGTTACCATTTTACTTGGTGGACTTGTCTTTGAAAAGCACTTTCATTCTGTTATTTAGAGAGCAGTTTGATTCTTCTTAGAGGTTTTTTATTTTGCTTTGTTTGTTAATGTATCTTTCACTAGTCTCACTATAAACCAAAGAGCCCTTATCATTCATCTATAAGCATATATGAGTAGCAGCCTCTTCGCCACTCCAATTCTTTTTATTTGTCCTTCTCTGGTATTACTTTACTGCCAATATATTCTGGGAAAAATAGTTAAAATACAGACATTTTAATAAAAAGTTGAGCATAAATTTATTTTCATTCCAATATCCTTTTTGATGGCTCTCAAATGTTGTTGGGGAATCACACATGTCAATGCATTTCATAAGTAAACAGTGAAATGTTAATCTGATTTTTAAAACAATGTAATCAAAAAATGACGGAAGCATAAAAGAGGAAGAATTCAGATAGTTTCATGGGGGAGGTGCCTACTAAGTAGAGCTTTTAATAACAGTATATACACAGTGTTTAAAGCTAACAGTTTTATAAAATGGAAATGATAATACCTACATTATAGACTTGTTTTAAGGATTACAACAAGATAATATCTGTGTTTAGCCCACTGCTTATGATATAGGAAATTTCTGTGAGTGAGTGCCGAGATCATGTCTCGTGAAACCAAAGAATGGAAGCACAGACCAAGGAGGTGAGGAATTGTAACAGAGGATAATTTATTAAAAGCAGAGCATTACCACTGCCAAGCAGGAGGGGGTTCTCAAATGGGATGCTGTGGGGACAGAGCCAGGAGTGCAGCTTCCAGGCTCTCGGCCTCACGAGGAAAGGTGCTGGCTCAGGTAGTAAATGGCCATCAACTGTGATTGGATGGCCATCAGCTGTGGGTAGTTGGCCATCAGCTGTAACCAGTGAGCCATTGGCCACTAATATAACTGCTGTGGCTACGCTAGCAGCAAATGGGGGCTAGCAAGAAGATGGTGGCTGAGCCTGCAAGAGGCCAAGTGTGGATTGCAGATCATGTGGCTCCTGCTTCTTGTGTCTCCAACCCAGCTGCCAGCGAGACTATAGTGGTATGACTCCCCTATCTGTGGCTCCGTGGGTGTTTTTTTTTTGGTCTTACCATATTCTGCATTCTTGTGTGGGGAGCAGGACCAGAGACCCCGCATGACACCCTCCCTAACAAATGGTGCAGCGAGCAGGGTATGGTGCCAGCCAAAGCTCTCCGAAGGGCGGTGGAGTATTTTGTGTGTATGAACACTCAGTCTCAGGAAGACCAGGAGGAGCAGCTGCCAGAAAACTAGACCCCCGTGGAGGGGTGGAAAGATGTGGAAGATTCCCCAACCAGCATAGGGCAGAGAAAGCAAAGGTCATTGTGGCCCTGTGGGCTGGGAAGTGCTTGCTGAGGCAGACTGGATGGTGGTTGGGCAGGCAAGCACGGATTGCAGTTAGCACGGCAGAGTGAGGGGAGTGAGGGTTTCGGGTCGTGTGGCTCCTGTTTTCTGTGTCTCCAACCTAGCCGCCAGCAAGACTATAGTGGTATAATTCCCCTATCTATGGCTCTGTGGGTGTTCCTTTTTGGTCTCACCATGTCCTGCATTCTTATGTGGGGAGCTGGAGCAGAGACCCCGCAGGCCGCCCGCGTGACAGATGCCCCCTGACTTAAGGCAAAAGGCTCTTATTTATACCTTCCCCTGCCTGCTTGGAGAAGGGAACCGGTGCCTTCTAATGGAAATCGTCTATCAGGTTTGTCCTGTTTGCCCATCCTGAAGGGATTAGCAAAATAACGCATTCCTATCTATCAGATCTGCTCTGTTTGTCCGGCCAAAAGGGATTTATGAGATAATTTATTAACCTCAAGATGCCATTATATTTTGTCTTGGAGTGAATGAGTTACTTCAGAACCTGGGGTTTTGGACAGGGCTGCTTTTTATTCTACCAGAGACCTTCCTGTACGTCTAACATGCTAACTAACCTGTCTCACTCAGCTGACTGATCATTAAGACAGTGCCTGGCAAGTTCATGGAAGCTAGGGGATAATGAAGTTTGTGATAGTGATAAGAGCAACAAACCTGAGAAAGAGAATTTCAGATGTATGAGGCCAGATTAAGTTTGCAAGCTTGTTGCAACAATGCTGTTAACCTTTTTTGATATTTTAGGGATTATTCATTATGAATTTGTGCCAACTTGACAAACAGTTAACCAAGATTACTATTTGGAAATGCTGAAAAGGCTGTGTGAAAAAGTTAGATGAAAATGACCTGCACTTTTCGCTAACAATTCATGACTTGTCGCTCCCCACAACCCGCGTGAGGAGGGTTGTGGGGAGTGAGGACGGTGGTGCAGGGTTAAGAAAAGACAGTAGCCATGAATAGAGTGCAAGCCGGGCCAAGGGACTCCAGCCTCAAGGACTGGGCCCTGAATCAGGCCAATGCATTAGCTTTTATTAGTTAGAGGAAGTAAAGGAGATAAAGCTTACCAATCTCAAGTTCTGTGAATCCTATACATCATAATAAGAAACTGATTCAAGCCAATCACCCTTGCCTGCAAGCAGCTGGACCATAAGTCTCAGGATGAATGTACTTCCCCAAGGGACAAAATCTATATGCATATGAATAGATGGAGAGCACATCATTGAATCTCTTTCCTTGCAGGTTGTAGGAAGGAATGTAGCCACAGAGGCAGAGGCTCTCCTTAGCCAGGGGAAGGTGGAGGCTATGCCCACCTCTATGAACCCCCATGGATTCTCCTGTTAGTCCCCACTTGACTGTGCCTGGCTTGAGTTGCCCCCCCCCCATGGGGAATTTTACTTTTCATTGGCTGACCAGCCATCTTTCTGGGGCCAAACAGGGAGACATAAGGTGCAATCACAAAGGTAAAGCAAAGTCCCTGAAAGGACTCACAGACTCTCCTTTCTTTAGGGGCAGGTACAAGGAGACAGATGGGTAGGCTGCTGCGTGGCAACACTGGCTCTTGCATCACAACAATGTATCAGCTCACAGGGCACAGTCTGTGAGGGAGTTTTTAGCCAGTAAACAAATAACTGTATTGGAACACCCTCCCTACTCACCTATTCTGGCCCCAATGACTTCTTTCTTTACCCAAAGATAAAGGAAATATTGAAAGAAGACATTTTGATGACATTCAGGACATCAAGGGTAATACAATGACAGCTCTGATGATCATTCCAGACAAAGATTTCCAAAATTGCTTTGAATGGTGGACTAGGCTCATAGCTTCCCAAGGGGAGTACTTCAGAGATGACCATAGTGATATTCAGCAAAGAGTTATGTAGCACTTTTTGTAGGATAAGTTCGTGAACTTGTCAGAACTTGTATGCAAAATCCTAAGAAAATATTTTGAAAGCAGAACAATGTTTAGGTAAAGGAATACAGAATATTCTGTTGCAGCTAGAACACAGTGTTATAAACTTATTAATTCAATAGATTATAATTTTCTCCTAAGTAGACTTTACCACCATCATTAGTAAAGTAATAACATCATGTTACAATGTTTCAGAAATGACATATAATTGAAAAAAGGAAAAGTTACTGAGAACATACTTAAATATGCAACAAGATATCAGTGTATATATCTTGAACTCCAGTCCACAGACAACCATTTATTTTATTCATAGATCAGAATTAAGAATTATTTCTCAACTTGTTAAGTTACAAATACCACTCTATATTCAGGAAGATATTCATTGGCATCCAAAAGAAATTGTGTGTGTGTGTGTGTATACTTTCTACAAATTGGAGATAATAATAGTGTTGACTTCAGATGTTTATCATAAAGATTAAGTAAGTTAATAACTGTGAAGTGTTCAGAACACTGTAAGACACATAGTAATTTTTTTAATGAACATTAGCTATTATAGGTTGAATTGTGCTTCCCTTCCCAATTTACATGTTGAAGTCCTAATCCCCAGTACCTCAGAATATGATTTTATTTGGAAATAGGAGGATTGCAAATGTAATTGGTTAAGATGAGGTCACATTGGAAGATGGTAAACCTCTAATCCAATATGACTGGCATCCTTATAAAAATAAGGAAATTTGGGCACTGAGCAACACACATAGGGAGAAAGCTCTGTGAAGATCAGAGTCATGCAGCCACAAGCCAAGGAACCACCAGAAAAAGGGAGAGAGGCATGGAGAAATTCCTCTCTCACAACCCTCGCAAGGAACCAAACCTGCAGACAACTTGATCTCAGACTTTTAGCCTTTAAAATTATGACACAATAAATTTCTGTTATTTAAGCCTCCTAGTTGGTGGTACTTTGTATAACAACCCTGGTAAATAAAAGTACATGAAATTGAACTTGCAGTTATCTTTATATAAGAACATTTATTGTCAATCTGACTATGTTGCTGACACCCCCATAGAAGCCTACTGTGAAATTATGAGCACTGGATCTAATACACAAACATGGAGCCAGAGGAAAACATAGTGTTCTAAGAGAAAAAGCGAAAATGTGCATGTGTGAAGTTTCTCAATAGTTCAGAATAAGGACTATTAGCTTCTGATTCCTCTGGTTATCCTTCCTATAGATTGCAGTGTTAGTTTATAATTAGAAATGGCAGAGTAACAACTGCAAGGACTACAAAACTAAAGAAGTTGGGATATAGATATTCTTCTTTAAAGAAGAATAAACCACTTTAAACCTCACGTCTTACCTTAAGGCCACTGAAAGCATACTTGAGAACTAACTGGTAAATATGGCATCTGGAATTTTAAAAAGGTAAAGCAAATCCACTGGTTGCATTGCTTACATAATGGCTTTTGCTGAGTATTTTCAAAGAGCATAATTGTAACTGGTTGTCTAGAATTTACATAATAATTTTCAAATTTACCTAATCTTAGAAGAGGCATTGGCCTACTCATTGACTGAACATTGTATTAATGGATGAATAAGTGGTTTAATAAGTAATTGCCTAATTATAAAATCTATGGAATCAGGCTGGCCCACCATGGACCATCAGAAAATATCTGGATTTTTCTGTCTGAGCTAGTCAGATTTAGGAATTCTGATATAGTCTATTAACTCCCTGCAAGAGCCATTTGTAGTGAAAATAATACATCTTATGTGTCAGTTCTCTTTGTCTCTACCAGCCCCTTACAAGAGGTCCAAGCAATGGGTTCCCATGGCTAAGTGATTTTATAATATTGGGGGGAGGGGAAGAGGGGAATGCATTCTTTTTTCTTAAGAAGCCCTTCAAAATTCTATAAGCTTTTCTGGACCCCTCTGCCTGCCTGACAGTCACATTCATACTCACTGTCAAGTGTAGAGGCTTGGAAATGCCTGGTTGTAGCTGTAAGGAAATGAAGGTGCAGAACCCTAACTGGGCTAAGCTAAATGCTAGTCCCATTAAATAACTGATGGGCTCACTCATGAGTGGCAGAGAGCTAAAAGAAGTGCCAATTTTTCAAGCACTGCCCCAGAGACCGACAGTGAACTCTCTATGACATCAAGGCCACATACTCTTTCCCTTAGTTATTTTGGAACCTTCACTTCTGCTACATAGAAAGCCTATGTTAGAAACATCAAATAGAGGATAGAGAGAGTAGATTGGGGAAGACATGGAGAGAAAGAATTAAAAAGTAAGGAAATAATTTTAGGTAAGACTTTTTTTTACAGGGAGAAATCAATTCACGTATGAAAATAAAGTTTATCTTAGAGAAATCATAATGGACTTTTAAAACTTGATTTCCTTTTAAAATATATTCCCTTTCTGAAAAGCTTAATTTCAAAACATTTCAGAAAGATATGAAAACAAGGGGAACAATATCCTCTATATGAGTGACACAGAGATGCAATTACAAAAGAAAAACTTTGAACTCCCATTTTAGTCCTCATGTTCCTAAAGTCAAGTGAAGCCATTAAAAGTGAAGGAAAAAACGTCTTTGTCTTATTTGATTTTTCTTTTTTATTATTTCGATATACTATACAAAAGGTTGAAATGTACCCTCTTTTTTTGTTTTAAATGCCATCTATTTTCCTACTATAAGAAAACCATTACCTGCTGACTTAATATCTGAAGGTGGCAATCAATCAATCTCTCACCAGGATGATAAATTAGCGCTTGCCCCTCAGTCTAGATGTGGTGAGGACTGACTGCTTATAGAATTGCTGCTGAACTTCAACCAAACGGATATGAAGAACCTGTTTTAATAAAACCTAACACAAGGATTTAATTACTAATAATATTTTAATAGAAAAACAAATTCAATTTCTCACAATAAAAATCTGGAAAATTTAACACACAGGTAAAATATTCCATAATAATCAATAGATCTTTCACTGAGTAGCAAAGAGTCATTTTTTAAAATTCCATGTATCCTCTCTGTTTCTAAACCTCACCCCAAAGCCAGAAAATTGTATTTGTAAAGGAATAAGATGACTTTAGATGATGTATCTTTTCTTAAATATTTAATCCAATGTCTTTCAAAGTCATCTTTGGGTATAAGCCTATTTTGGGGGGAACCTGAAACATTTTTCTGGTGAATAATAGTAGCTCAAACAAAGTATTTCACTGCTCTATTTAAATGTCCATAATTTCCAAAGTAGTTCCAAAGAGCTTCTTAGGATATGATCTAATTTGACCGTCACTCAGAAATTCATCTCTGTGAATGGTAACACTTCTTTAGTGAATGACAAAAGAGCATATTGAATTTATTTATTTATTTATTTATTTATTCATTTATTTACTTATTTTATTTTTCAAGATTTTATTGGGGAAGGGGAACAGGACTTTATTGGGGAACAGTGTGTACTTCCAGGACTTTTCTCCAAGTCAGGTTGTTGTCCTTTCAATCTTAGTTGTGGAGGGCGCCGTTCAGTATCAAGTTGTTGTCCTTTCAGTCTTAGTTGTGGAGGGCGCAGCTCAGCTCCAGGTCCAGTTGCCGTTGCTAGTTGCAGGGGGCACAGCCCACCATCCCTCGCGGGACTTGAGTTGAACCGGCAACTTTGTGGTTGAGAGCCCACTGGCCCACGTGGGAATTGAACTGGCAGCCTTCGGAGTTAGGAGCATGGAGTTCCAACCACCTGGGCCACCTGGCCAGCCCCAAGCATATTGAATTTATTGCTTTTGATTTTATAAACTGAAAAGAAAGACAGTCCTATTAAGCTCTATAATTTAAATAACCAGTTTCTCAATAGTATGCTAACTAGTATTGCACCAAATTCTTTGGCTAATACCTGATACTTAACACTAGACTCATTATTTAAATCTTAGTTACTAATACCCAGATGCAACAAAATAGCTCCCAGAATGAAAATAATGTCCTTAAGTGTATAATAAAGAAGTCAAAATGTTTTCTTTCAAAAGGTTGCAGCTTTCTTTGTTTCGATCAGGAATAACAGATAATCAGGGTTGTGCCAAAAGAAGGGCTCAATAGTCAAGAAGTTGCATGTGTGATTTCAGCTGCTGCAGGTCAATGGCAGGTACTCAAGCTGAAACTGAAGAAGTTATAAAACCATTGACAGCAGAACTCCGTTTTTATTTCCCTCACATTCCAGAGTGAGCACATCAGGAACTGGGTTAACTAGCTGCATCCCCATAATATTTTGACATTCCTTTTTATTTTGATCATTAATTTTTACCTGAATAATAATAGTTGATTTTATTGAGTACTAATTGTGTGTCAGGCATCATACAAGATGTTTTACATGTTATTTATGGTTCACAGATGAAGAAGCAGAAGCTCACAGGAGATAAATAATCTGCTCATATCCTCAAGCCCCTTTCTCAATCAACACAGATTTGAATTGGCCCTTTAGAGAGGCAATCACATTATACTCTAACAATTCTTTGCTTAAGATGGTACCAAGACCAGCAGCAATGGCATCACTTGGGAACTTATAAATCTCGGATACCACCCTAGACCTACTGGACCAAATATTCATTTTAACAAGTTCCTCGCATGAGTCATATGCACATTCAATTCATGAAGCACTATACAACACTCTACTTCATTGAAAAAAAAAATCAAGAGATATCTTTTATCTCACCAGTGAATTAAAATCAGTGCCTTGCTTAAAAATATTTACAAAAAAATTCATCATTCACTTATACTTTCAGGTATAGGTAATGTACAAATTCAGAGAAAATGCTTGAGAAAAGCAGCATGTTGGAGATTATTGGTAGGAAGTAGGAAATATCAGATTTGTCCTAATGAAAATTCAAAGGTGTTTCATAATTTAATGTCCAAATCTCAACAATATGCATTTTTCTAGCAGAAATAATTACAATAAACGTTATGTGTTATTTAAATATCAACTAAACTTATTCATCATTTGTTTATTCATTCATCCGTTCAACAAGTATTTGCTGAATGTGTTTAAGAGTGGGTCCCAAATTTAACTAGCGTCAGAATTACCTGGAGGACTTATTAAAGCACAAATTGCTGGGCCCAACCCCAGAGTTTCTGATTCGGTACATTTCTAAACAACTATCTAAGTCATGATGATGCTACCCGTTTAGTGCTGATCCTTTGAGAATTACTGGCTTTGAAGGTGCTGGGTATTATACTAGAGTTTTAGAAGATTATAATGATGAATTGGATTCTATTTCTTTCTCCTAGAAATCTATACTCATCTTGAGCAGATACAATGACTACAGAAATATGTGTAAGGTAGAAAATGATGATAAAAAAGAAGACAAAACATAAATGCTATTGGTATTCCAAACATGGAAACATTACTTCCAGCTGAAAGATTAAAGTAGAATTTGGGGAGGAGTTGATGTTGTGATTTTAACAATCTGTGAGTAGAATTTGGACTACTTGACTTTTATAGGAAAAGCATTCTTAGGGTAAAGAATCACGGAGTATAAAGTAAGATAGAGAAATATAAGACTATAATATAGACAGGTAATAGTTGGTTGATCTGTCATAGTGTTTGAGAATGGAAAAAAAGAAAATAAGATTGGAAAAATAGGTTACAGACAAATACTGAAGAGTGAAACTAAGTGGACTGGAAATTTAGTAGAAGAAATGGAGTGCTAGTTAATATTTTAAGAGTAGAAATATAATTATTTCTATGTTTTAGGAAGTTTAATCTAGGAACTGTCTTGCTTAACTTCCTATAGCTAACATGTCCCAGGGGTCGGATTTTTAAACATTGCTATCCTGACCCCAAAATTTCCTCTGTCTATTTATCCATTTTTCAAATGTTTTAGTGGAAGGGGAAAAAAGTGATAAAATGGTAACTAAATATAGTAAGTTGAAGGGGAGGGCAGATGGATAGATTGATAGATAAATGATAGATAAATAGATAGATAGATATTAATAGATAGATAAGAGAGAGAGAGAGAGAGGATACAGGAAGTTAATGATATTGATAAACTGAAAGAGAAAACGATGAAAAGTTAAAAAAAAAAAAAAAACTTAGGAGGAAGCCTTGATACCTGTAGTATTCAAAAAGACATGAAAAGATCCAGTCAAGAGAGTGGAATAGATAAACTCTGTGCTTATCTCCTCTCATGACCACATTAAAATTACAACTAAACTGAAGAACAAACTTCATTGGGAATCACCTGAAGCCTACCTGAACTGAAGCCCTACAAGCAGAGACATAGAAAAGATGCTACCTCTAGACTGGTAGGAGGGGCAGAGACACAGAACAAGCTGGTCCCACACCCATGTGTGGCCATTAAAAATTGGCAGGGATATCCAGGCTGCAGAAGTTCCACCCAGAGGACTAAGGGGTCACAGTCCCACACCAACCTTCCCAACCCAGGATATCAGTGCCAGCAAAAGAAGTCCCCATAACTTCTGGCTGTGAAAACCAGTGGAGATTCTGGCTGAATGAGACTAGGATGGCTGCACTCCCAGACACTCCACTTAAAGGGCCCATGCACAGACTTACTCACTGACAGACTCACTATCTCTGAGTTGGAGTCCTAGGGCAGCAGCTTGGAGGGTGCCAGGGACCTATGGGGAGGAACAGAGCAAGGACTGGAGGAGCAGCTTTCTCCTGGATGGAGGAGCTGGCAAAAGCCATTGTTTCATTGTGGAGCCCTCACTTCTCATGGCATGCAGAACAGGGCAGCCACCATATCTGAGTCTCCATCAACCTGGCCGACACTGTTCATTCACCCTGACTCCCTGAGACCCTGCCCCACCAAACTTTGGGGCCCAACTAAACCACTTCCAGTGGATTTTCTATATAAATGGCCTGCCTTGGCTCATGCTGTGGACTTTCCTAAAATCTCTCAAAGGTTTATAAAACCCAAACAAGCAGCATCTGGCTTTAGCATGTCCTGTGCCTCTGGCTGAGCAGCTCTTGGCCTGGCGCTAGCGACAGCCAGCCTCAGTTGGTGGCTTCACCTCTCGAGGCACCTCTAAGTCCAGCGCAGGTAGTGGCTATCTGTGGATTGCTTTGTGGCTCATGTCAGGTAGCCCAGAGCAGGGCACAGGCTATAGTTGAACTTGTCCTGTGGTGGGGCTTCTTCCAGGAAACCCTAGAGCTGGCACACCGGGGGCCAGCTTCGGACCAAGCCTGTGTATCAACCAGTCACCTTCAGGGATGACACACCCAAAGGGCACTCTGAGCAAACACCAGAGCCCCACTAAAGCTAATCCTGCTCCATAGGGTCAGCCCCTGCACAGCAGCTCCTCCACTGTAGTCATGGCCAGTCCTCAGCCAGAGGATCAGTTCCTCCCTTTGACATGCAAACAGTGACCAAATTTCAACTACAACAGGAGGGCATGCACAACCTACACAAGGGACACACCTGGAGTACCCAGCTCAGGTGACATGGAACACTGCACCACTGAGCCCCACAGCACACTTACTACATAAGGCCATTCCACTGGGAGGCATAACAGCCCTGCCTAATACATAGAAACAATAAACATGGGGAAGCAGTCAAAATGACGACATCAAGAAACATGCCCCAAATAAAAGAGACAAGAAAAAGCTAAAGGAGTTCATCAACACCAAACCAGAATTACAAGGAGTCTTAGAGTGACTTCTTTAAGACAAAAAAAAAAAAAAAAAAAAATCAAAAATCAAAAATAAGAATAATACAATGGTAATAACTATGGATCTATCAACAGTTACTTTCAATGTGAATGGATTAAAAACTCTAATTCAAAGATAGGGTGGCTAAATAGATAAAACAGGACCCTTACTTATGCGGCCTGCAAGAGACTCACTTCAGATCAAAAGAAACACACAGACTGAAAGTAAAGAAATGGGGAAAAGATATTTCATGAAAATGGAAACAAACACAAAAGCTGGGGTAGCAATACTTACTCCAGACAAAATAGACTTAAAGGCTATAACAAGAGACAAAGAGGGACCCAGTAATCCCACTTCCTAGGATTTAGCCGAAGAAACCCAAATGCTACTTTGAGGAGACGTGCGCATCCATATGTTCATTGCAGCCTTCTTACAATGGCCGAGATGTGGGGGCAGGCTGGGTGTCCCTCAGTGGATGAATGGATAAAGGGCAGGAAATACAGAATATTGCTCGGCCAGGGAAGGGAATGGGTTCTTGCCATCTACGGCAGCATGGATGGACCTGGAGGGTGTTGTGCTGAACAGAGTATGTCAGACAGTGAAAAACAGATGCAATGCCGTTTTGCTTATATGTGCAATTGAAAGAACAAAATAAACAAACAAACAAAACAGAAAGAAACTCAGATCCAGAGAACATTGTGATGGCAGGAGCGTTGGGAATGGATGAAAAAGGGAAAGGGATTAAGAAGTACAAATTGGTTGTTACACAGTAATAGTTGGGATATAAGGTATAGCATAAGGAATATAGTCAATAATATTTTAATAACTATGTATGGTGTCATATAGGTACTAGATGTATCGTGGTGATAGATGCGAGGGGGCGTAGAGGGCAGGGTGAGAAAAGTGAAGGCATTAAGAAGTACAAATTGGAAGTTACAAAATAGTCATGGGGATATAAAGTAAAGCATAAGGAGTATAGTCAATAATATCGCAATAACTATGTAAAGTGCCAGGTGGGTTCTAGACTAGTTAGATGGATCACTTGTTAAAATATATAACTCTCTAACCACTATGCTGTACACCTGAAATTAATATAAAATAATACTGAATGTCAACTGTAACTGAAAAATTAAAAATGTTAGCGGGTGGGGCGGGGAGGTGAAAGATAAGAGGTGGTTCAAATTCCCAGGGTTAAAACAAATAAGTCATGGGGATATAATGTACAGCATGGGGAATATAGTCAATAATACTGTGATAGTATATACAATGACAGATGGTTGCAAGACTTATGGTGATCACTTCTTTAGGTATATAAATGTTGAATAACTATTGAGTACACCTGAAACTAATATAATGTTGTATGTTAGCTATATTTTAATTAAAATCTTAAAATATATTCAACTTAACTTCAAGGGTAAAAGGAATAATTATATATGTTCAATTTTTTGTGACTAAAGCCTCCTAAAATGTCTTTCAAAGCAGATCAAAAATATAAACTCTACAAATATTTCTTTTCATTTCAAAGAAACGTGTTAAACAAAAAATAAATTAATTAAAATAAAAAGATAGGAAAGAGTGTCAGGGGTACAAGTAACTGGCTGAGCTATGGAAATGAAGCTAGCTTAAGCTCCCACTGAAATATGGGGAAAGCAGAAGAGGATAAGTGAAAATCCAGATCATCTTTATCACATAAAAGATACAGGTTAAAAAAGGTCAAAGAAACTTCCAATAATGTTCATCTGAAAGAGTCTCCTATTCTTAACAAAGTACAACAGGAGGAACATGAGGAAAGTGTGAAGATTAACATATTGAAGAATAATAGAATTTAAAATGGAGATGTTTCCAATACAAGAAACCAGTTGGGACTCATTTGCATTACATTTTTACTTCAAACAAGAAACTGTGTTCCTATAATTCAGATATTAGTTTAATCACCTTCTAAAATATCACATCCCAGACCCTCCAGTCTATCTCCGTAATTTCCATCACCCTTACTCTGTTTTATCTTACTCTGTATTTGAAATTATCTTGTTTATTCACTTGCTTATTTCCTATCTCTTATCCATCACTAATTTACATAATCCAGAAGGGTTGATACCTTGTCTATTTTACCCAACACATATTACCGGTGCCTAGAAAACTAATTGGTACATCCTATGAGTTCACAAAATACTTGTCAAATGAATGAATTGTGTTACCAGTTTGCTACATTATTTAGTAATCCTAATAAAGCATTCTTAAAAATTGGAAATGGGATACCCAGGATTAGAGAGTGGCAGAGAATGTGATTAAAGCAAAAGGGAAAAAAAAGTGAGTATTTAGAGTACAAAAGATGTATCATAGAAATGCCTGATGTAGGGGCAAAGTTGTTACCGGGCCCCAATATTTGAGTCCATCTGCTTGTGTGCATAGACCAAAAGAAATGCACAAGCAGGAGTTTGCAGTACAGAAAGGAAACGTTTAATATTTAATTGGCTAATTTGGAGTGCGGGGAGCTAATGCTCTAAAAGACCCAACTTGCCATTGGCAGGTAGGTTACAGATTATATAGGCCAAGATACCATGGACTAGGAGTTCCGGCTCATGCTGAGAGCTAATTGGTTAGGGGTGAGGTAAGGGTAATAAATCATTTCCTCAGATCTTGAGAACAGTTCTGTGGTCTGCTCTGGTGTCCTTCTGTCTCATCTCAGGGGAAAGGAGCCAGGGGGTCTAATTCCACCTTTGGGCTCAGGTGCTGAAACATAACTTAGGTCAAGATATTATCTTTAGCCTGCCAGACTGTGTGACCTTAATCAGGTCTGGGCTATTATCTTCTGTTGCCTCGTGGGTGCTGATTATCCAAGGGAAAGGCTATGTCTCTGAGGTGTGTAGAGAGAAAGACATGATATCTAGGGCTAGAATTCAAAGCTCAATTTAATCAGTCATAAGGACCCTCAGCTTCAAAATTTAGTCAGATAAGAGATGATAGAACAATAGATAAGGAAGTTACTTTTGGAGTAGCGGTTCTCAAAGTGTAGTCCAGGGCCAGCAGGATCAGAATCATTTGGACACTTCTTAGAAATCCAGATTATCAGCCCCACCTGAAGACTCCTGAATCAGAAACACTGGAGCTTAGTATACTATTTTAACAAGTCTTTCAGGTGATCTATTGCAAGTTAAAGTTTGAGAACCACAGCTTTAAGCAGTGAAGGTAATGCCTAATGATCAAATTACATTTAAAATAAATTATTGTATATAGATTGCAAGTAATACTCAACGCAAAGCCTGTATTTCATAAGTCTCCTACCATTGAAAGCACTTGGGTGAAAAATGAAGTGACTATTTCTTGTTTGTTGAGACAGAATTCATGCATTCATAAAGTCGGGTTCAGAGTGTATCATTACAGAGTAAACCTCCCCATTTTGATAGTCAGTAATTCTAAAAGCTTTTACTGTACATTTAGCCCACTATAGATAAATACTTAAAATTTCTTCAAATCTGCTTTTTATTTCAAAATCGTTTCTCTGCAAATTGCAATCATCTCCATTTGCTAAGAACTCACAATTGAGGGGCTGAACTAAATTTTACTGCATTTACATAGAGATAAAATTGTCACAGACATCATTTATGTGTCTATATCATCTGGTACTTCTCAAGGAAAATTTGTACAGTGCCTCCATTTATTTTTTTTTTACTTAAAAATTGCCAAAAAACAACACGAAGGAAATGAAAACACCATATAATATTCCATGAGAAAAGAAGAAGTGGAACTAAATGAACACAAAGTATCAATCTAACATCTGAAAATCAGAAATAAGTTCCCAAGACCTCATCTAACAGGTTTTGGGAGTTTTGTTAGATTCCTCTGCCAAGGAGTATGGCTTTACTGTCCAAGTATGGCTTTGTCTGTTTAAGATTCTTAACATTTTCCAAATGATCTACATTGCTACCACAGATGAAATAGTTCTGCCAGCCACATCAGACTGATTAGAAGAATATCTAAACAAGTGCCAAATTGCATTCCTGAATGAATTCTCTTAGCAGAGAAACCCAGAGAGAGTAGCAAAGTGAAATTTAAAATGGTGTCATGACTGAAGCACACAACTAGAGGGATGGGAATTAGTGGTTCAAAGTGTCACACAGGAGTAGAAACAGGTTAGTGTTCTAATGAATGAACTCAAGAGAAATACACTAAGACTGAGTCATAGATAAAAGGCCCAAAACTTGATAGAAAAAAAGTTCATTCTCGTAGTTGGAATGAGTAAGTAGGTCTATGAAATTTCACAGATACTTTTAATCTGGTTGTTCTGTCAACTTTGCTTATGGGTGCTTACATTATCCTAAAAGACCATGGTTACAGTAGCTCAGATTTACCAAATAGAAATACTCCAACTTCTCTGGGACTTATCTATCTGTATTTGAGGGAAGTACCACTTTCTCATATTGTGTTTGGGGATGGCAGGTTTGATTTTCACAACAGAGGGTTGTTTTTTGTTTTGTTTTGTTTTTAAACTCATAGATACAGAGAACTTCTTTTTTTTTTTTTAAAGATTTTATTGGGTAAGGGGAACAGGACTTTACTGGGGAACAGAGTGTACTTCCAGGCCTTTTTTCCAAGTCAAGTCGTTGTCCTTTCAATCTTAGTTGTGGAGGGCGCCGTTCAGTTTCAAGTTGTTGTCCTTTCAGTCTTAGTTGTAGAGGGCGCGGCTCAGCTCCAGGTCCAGTTGCCGTTGCTAGTTGCAGGGGGCACAGCCCACCATCCCTTGCGGAAATCGAACCGGCAACCTATGGTTGAGAGCCCGTGCTCCAACCACCTGAGCCATCCAGGAGCTCAGCGGCAGCTCAGCTCAAGGTGCTGTGTTCAATTTTAGTTGCAGGGGGCACTTCCCACCATCCCATTCAGGAGTTGAGGAATTGAACTGGCAACCTTGTGGTTGAGAACCCACTGGCCCATGTGGGTTCCTTCAGAGTTAGGAGCATGGCAGCTCTAACCTCCTGAGCCACCGGGCCAGCCCCAAGGGAGGGTTTGAGTTCATCAAAAATGGTCCCAACTACTGTGTGCTGCTATGAGTGGCCGGTGGCCAGCGTGAGTGGCCGGCAGCCATCGAGAGAGGCCGGAGCCGGCGAGAGCTGCTGTGAGCTGCTGTGAGCAGCTGACTGATGACCAGTGACCCACTGCCTCAGCAGCGGGGAGGGGGGCGGAAGGGGTGAGCGCAAGGCTCATAATACCAGCTTGGGCCAGGGAGCTGTGTCCTACACAACTAGACTGAGAAACAATGGCTTGAACCAGACTGGCCCTTGAAATTAATTTCTATTATGTGTTTGGCTTTCTGGACCATTGAGAGTCTGACAGTGGTACTCCTTTCATCACAGAAGTCACTCAACAATCTCGACAATACCATGATAAGTATTTGATGGGTCTTCCACACTGCTGACCATCCTCGACATCTATTATTATTGTTTGAAGATTGGAAAGCTCTCCTAAAAATCAGCTCAAAAAGATTTCTGATTCTACGTATCTTGCTTTGTCCTGATCCACACACCTGAATAAGGCAGGTTGTCCACTAAAACAGCATTGGATAATCAGGGTGAAAGTAGTGGGGGAGCTATATAGACCAATTTTGAAAATTTGGGATTCCAACCTGACCAGTCTTGAGCATCATGCTTCTGTCTATTCCTTAACAGCACTCCTAGGCTGGATGAGTTAGTACATTCTCCAAGTGGCAACGGAAGCAAAAAGGGTTTAGGGGATTCAAACTGAACTCCACTCCAGCCACCTGGATTCTCTTGTTGAATTTACATGATTTTAGAATGTAAGAATAAAGACTATTTGGTTGAGCACACTGCACAACAAGCCCCCTACACTGGCCCACATGGCCAAAGTAGGGTGCATATGGGTCTCTGAGGGTTTTATAAAAATGTCCTTATTCCTCTTTCACATGATTTTTCTGGGTAAAAGGTTTAGATAATAGAGGATGGTTGGGAAAAGGTAACCCTATAGCTACTGTAATGAATCACATATTTTGTAGTAGTGGAGAGAAAGCAAAAACTCTTGCACTTTAGAAGGGAACACTTTGGATTCCAGAGTTGCGAGAGATGGAGGGATCTTAATGATCTTTTGCATTTCAGAACTGCCCTGGAAACCTTCTCTGTGAAAGAAAATGTCCAGATGGCTGTAAGAACTTTGAATTTTACTAGCTGCTGAGTTTTCTCTCCCTTGCCAGGGGACGCTGTTGATGATTTGATCACTGTTCCCCTTAACTATCCAAGAAGTCTATTGGAAATAGCAGAGGAAGGCCCCATCTCCCGCATAAAACACTTGTCCATAATTCTGGATGTCTTTCCCACCTTTATTCTTATAGCTGTTGCTCTGATGCTCTGTAGGGAAGACAAATATTCCCCAGTTGGTGGCATAAGAGAACCAGACAGATCAACATAACTGCCTCTAGGCAGTGTCTCCAAAAACAAGAAATTAGACTCTGCTACTCTGACTGAACTGGGAACTCCACCAGCTAGCCTGGGAGATGCTTTGGGAGAGTGCCAATCTGTGTCTCCTGACCAAACTAGGTCCCAGTTGGGGGATTCTCACAATCGTAAATGACAGAGGATGGTTATTTCTTTTCAAGATCCATGTGTACTTTCTTTCCAAGATCCATGTGTGTGCCCTCTCCCCAATGGTACTTCTGCAGAAGCCACCATTAACTTCTCTCCCTCCTTCAAGTGTTTAAGGGAATGCAACGTGTAATTGATGTAGCCCTCAGGTACTGTGGAGATCTCTTCAAAATGGCTACCCTTAATTCCTTCAGGGAGCTTCCCAGGGGGATAACTCACTCATGATTTATGAGTACTGAGTGGGCCCTTTTACCTACAATGGGAGTCATTCCATTAGAAAAGGTGGTACAGATTTGTAAAATTAAACTACTGTGTATGGGATTATTTATATGTTTTCGTAATTGGTCAGCAAAGTCCAATACCAGTCACCATTCATTGTGTCCTTTCATGGATATGGGCTTGGCAATCAAGTAGAGTCTCTCTGAAAGGCATGGGTTCAAATCCCAGACATGCCACTTAAGAATGAAATGATATTGAGAAAATTAGAACACTTGAGTATTAAAGGTTTGTTGTGTATTTGTCTGTTTTTGTCTCTGAAAATGTGGATAATATTACTAAAATCAACAAATTACATGAATTTGTCTTGGCATAGTTACTGGCATATAATAGACACTCAAATAAAGGTTTCTTTCTTTTCCTTGCTTCATTTAAAATTGTTAATGATATTTTTCATTATGTTTTAGTCATTTATTATATGAGACTTTAAGCTACTGACATTTTTAGAGAGGAAAAAAAGTAAAATCTTGCCTGTATTATGTAATGTGATAAAGATAAACTGGACTTTGAATCTACAAATCTAGATACAAATTAAGGTTCATCACTCTTTTTCAGTGTAAGCTTACTCAAGTTATTTAATTTTCTGGACCTAAAAAGAAATTAGGGATTTGAACTAAATGATCATTACTGCTACAAACTTCTAAGAATAAATGTCTTTTTGAATACTGTGTGAGATTAGTAAAGTATCTTTTAAAAGCATTAATTTTTTTTTAAGGATTTGGAAGTGTCATCTTTTAAAAATGAATTACATACATTCTACCTTCCTAAAAAAAATACTCAGATTACATTTAACCATATAACCATAAATCAGAATTACCATTATGATCATTAAATATTATAATGTCTATAATATTGAAGTCTTAACATATAATTGCCTCATAATTTTTAAACTTAGAGCTTCAGATATATGGCAACACTCTTCCAAAATCTGAGAAACATACACAATCTTATTTTTAAAAACAAAGTCGGAAACTGAGTTGGTCAAATTTGTTTTCCCTTTCAACTGAAAAAAAAACAATAAGACAATGAGCATGTTTGTCTTAGGTGAAAGGCTCTATCTAAATATATCTTCAGTAAGATTTCCTACATTATTAAATGTATTCATAGAAACAATTCATATTCCATAACATTATTAAATACTTAACTTGGTGTTTTTGGTACATACAGAAAATAATGGGATTCTTGCTGACAGAGCTCTAAAACATCAGCACTATGTGAGATTCTGGATGGTGTTAGTTCCCTGTCAGTGAAGTGAATGTTCCCTAACCACTATTCCAGCTCACTGCCAGCTCAGGCCCCACGCACAGATTTTCACAAATTAATTCTTCCAAGCATGAAGTGTATTATGGCAGTTCTTTTCAGATACACAGACAAGGAATAAAATTAGTGTCTAGGGGCTACGTTGGAGCTTGGGAGGGATAAAAGATGGATATTGCATGCTACATCATCTGAGCCCATTATCTGATTGTTTACTTATTTATTATTCACATTCATTCAGAAGCAGATAATCATGTTTCTTAAAACAAAACATCTAATTGCCAGGGGTATGATATTTGAGAGACTGTCCAGGATGGCAAAACCTTTTGCAACCCAATGACCTAAACTCTGTCTTTTCTCCTAGTTTCTCCTATTTCTCCTATTTCAATGTGAAGTGTTAAAGGAAGATAGATGGACTTGGTAAAGAGGAGAAGCAATGATTTGAATGATTCTCCCTACGTGGAAATTGTCTGACCAGAACAAGGAAAACTTGTTTTAAATGGAAAACTTAACTGTTGAAAGTGGCAACTAATACTATTTTATTAAGCACTTGAGTCAATATAGAGGCTTATTATTAGTAATCTCTACTCATGCTGTGACGTTTTTACGGAGCTCAAGGTGTTCTGTCACTCACGTCATCTCAGTCAATTTAGATCGTGGCTGAAGGAATCATGTATTTTAGTAGTTTATTTGGTCTTCTTTATAGAGAATTAAAATTGTCTTCCCAGCTCCCTAACTATATGAACTAGAACTATTTCTTCATCTAAAGCAAGGCAGGGAATTTATTGGTTCACTCTTTTATTATAGCTGTAAAGAGTACCCAATTTAATTCCAGAAGCTCAAGATATTTTCTTATCATTTTGCTGAAAACTGTCCACCTAAAATATCAAAGCAGGCATGTAATCAAAGGGATTTGAAAAAGAATTGATAAACTTTTTACCTTTTTTGGTTTTATATACAAACCCTCACTAAAGGACATTTGGGGACTGACCATAACCCAGCTGTGTTGGTAGTGGTGATTTTTTGTTTGTTTGTTTGTTTGTTTGTTTGTTTTGCACAGAAACTACATATCAGTAAGCAGCAGAACTTTAATAAGAACTTGAAGGAAGTGCTCTAGACTTCCTAATATAATATTTCCAAAATTCTCAAATCTCCTGGAAAATGGATATATTACTTTCTCTAGGATACATTGCTGTCTAAAATATTATTCTCTCAATATAAAGTTAGAAGGGATGCAGTGAATTAAGCAAATTTTTGATAGGGGATTTATCACATTTCTTTCCTTTAAACTATAACCACAACCCCACAGTCCTGGCTACTTTTTTCCCTTGTGACCCCCAAGACATTTCTGAAACCTCCTCCCCTTTCATATTTTACTTTCTCTGCAGAAAGACTGCTTATTGCCTTCACCATCCCTTCACAGAAATTTGTTTGTCAAATATAAACATAGGAGACATTTCTAAGGAACAATCAATAGGCTCTAATGACTTATTTGATCCTGGGGGCAAGAGAGATGATGGCATCTAGATAACTAGAATCTGAAGACTTTGGTTACCATCAGAAATCAAGGTAAGATATTTATTTTTTCTTACAAATGAGAATCATCTACTGCACAGTTCCCTTATTGAAAGGTTTGCTGTCAGCTTGGGTTCTGGGACATCTACTAAGATTTCTGTTGTTTTCCCCAAACAATCAAGAAACTGAGAATGAGAAATTAGAACTTTCATAACCATTCAATTCATTTTCCATCTATTTTAGAGTGGTGTGTGTCTTCATTTGCCAAAATAGTTTAAATTTTTTTCTCTCTGTGCTGCCTCACCTCAAAGTAGATCTTTTCTTCCAGATCTTGACTACATGGCGCATATACTTGAAACTGAGAACTTGAAAGCTTTTCACTGGAAAACATATTCTCTTTGTAAATGTGTTTATGTCTAAAATGTTAGAGGAAACGGCATTTTATTTTATTTTATTTATTTATTAGTTTCAGGTGTACAAGACAAGGTAATACTTAGACGTTCATCATTTATATCCCTCACACTGTGACCCCCACTCCCCCCATCCACTATCCCTCCGACCTCACACGGAGCCATCACATTATATATATAAAATTATAGTTGGCATTCATTAATGTTTAGCTTCTGGTGTACAATGCCATGATCAGGCATCCACATTATCTCTGAGGTGGTCTCCCAAATAGGAAGCATGTCCATCGGATACCCAACAAAATCTTTACAACATTATTGAATACCTTCCCCAAATTAATTTTCAAAAAAACCCTGAGGCCATCTTGTGGTTACCAGCTGCTTCCAAATCCCTTCACCTTTCCCCTTATCCCCACCCCCCCCACACACCCATCTAACAACTCTCGGTTTTTTCTTTGTGTCCCCAAAACTGTTTCTGATTAGTTCATTCACATAGTCTTTTCTTTAGATTCCATATATAAGTGAGATCATATGGTACTTGTCTTTCTCTTTCTGACTTATTTCACTTAACATAATGTTCTCTAGATCCATCCATGTTGCTGCAAATGATAAGATTTCTTTCTTCTTTATGGCTGCATAATACTCCATTGTATAAATGTACCACAGCTTCTTAATCCAGTCATCTACCGATGGGCATTTCGGTTGTTTCCATATCTTGGCTATTGTGTAAAGTGCTGCAATAAACATAGGAGTGCATACAGATTTTTGAATTGGAGTTTTGGATTTCTCCAGGTAGATGCCTAGGAGTGGAATTACTGGATCATAGGGTAGTTCCATTTTCAGATTCCTAAGATACCTCCATACTGTTTTCCATAGTGGCTGCACTAATCTGCAATCCCACCAACAGTGCACTAGCGTTCCCTTTTCTCCACATCCACGCCAGCATTTGTTGTTTGTTGATTTATTGATGATAGCCATTTTGACTGGAGTGAGGTGGTATCTCATTGTGGTTTTTATTTGCATTTCTCTGATGGTTAATGAGGTTGAGCATTTCTTCATATGTCTTCTTGGAAACGGCATTTCTTGTCCCTGACTCCAGGGAGCCTTATCCACTATGTTGCCAGACATTGTACTAGTACTGGGGACCTCAAGGCAACTGAGAAAACTTCTCTGCCCCCAAAGCCTTAAAATTTAATCATGTAAATAAATAAATTAAATAAATAAATTAAATAAATAAATTAAATAAATAAATAAATAAATACCATACCATACAATACGGCAGGTTTATGGTTAAAAAAAAAAAAAAGAAGAGAGATGAATCCCATACGGAATTAACAGATTCTACATAGGGAATGAGCATCACAAATGGCTTCATAGAGGTGATGACTCTACCAACTTTTGAAAAAGGAATAGGAGTTTGCATTTCATGAAGAAAGAGCAAGTGAGCATAGGTGAGCATACAACAAACAGACTGATGTGGCAAATAGATCAGTGCGTATAAAATAACAGTGTAGACAAATATTCTACAAGAGATAACAATGGAAACCTATGAAATTTCTAGGGGAACTGTGGTTGCCTGTCCTATACCAACCTACCCCTTTCCCATCGTGTGGCAGCCATGTAGTTTGAATGGGATTTACTCCATTCCAAGTTCAGGGGTGGTCACAAATGATCTCAACCATCAATGTGATCCTACCCCCGCTTGCCACAAGTGGTTGTTCAGTGAGAGACACTAATCAAGGCCTAAATGAGTTAATGCACTACAATTCCCTACCCAAGGGGATTTGTTTAAAGAATGTCTAATCAACATGAAGCTAAGACCTGCTTTATATGGTTGTGGGAACTGACTGGAACTGCCTTTCCTCTGACTATGGAAATGTCTTGTACCATTTGCAGGTGAAGTTAATGGAATGGAAGGGAAAGTCAAAAAAAAGGGGGTGGGGCAGGAAAAAAACATGCATGAGGCCCACTCTGTATTTTAGTGAGATTATCTAATAAATTGACTTTACCATTTAGACACTGTTAAATTTTCTGATATAGTATCCTATCAGAGCCATTAAAATATTTTAGTCAGGGATATAATATTACCAATTTTATTCTATAGGAAGACCATTCAGGCCACAGATATACAAAAAAATTGATAAGAACAAGATTGATGTCAGGTGACTGTTAAAAATCTATTTCATTGACCCACGTGAGAGATGATGAAGGCCTACAGCAGTGGTGATGAATTCAAGAGTCAGATATCAGACATGAGAAGGTAAAACCTGTAAGACTTAGTGATTTGGGGCCTGAGGCATAGGGGTCAGGAAAGGATTACTACACAGTTATCACTAGGTTTCTGGGTTTGGGGCATACCATCTTTCACTAGACAGGAGATGCTGGAAGTGGAATAATTCTTCAAGAAGATTTGGATATGTCGATTTTGAAGCAACTGTAGGAAATACAAACAGATATCAAGTAAGCATTGGATACACTCAATTTAATATAGCAATATGAATTTGAGAACTATAAACACCTACAGTTGTTACCGGAGAGTGGCCCTTCTCAGTGAGAAGTCTGGGCTTGGCTCCCACACCTTGGGGAGCAACACTGGGAAGGTTACTGGAGGATGAGCCCACCTTGATGCGGTGTCCAGGTTCTTGGAATCTCGAGCAAAGAATTGAATGAGATACTGAGGTTAAGTAGTGAAAGAGCAGTTTATTAGAAGAAAAAGTATACTTCGAAGAAATAGAAGCAGGCCCAGGCAGAAAGCAGTGGTTCAAGGGCCATTATTAAAAGGGACAGTACACTCCAAAGAGTTTGGAGCAGGCTCTAAGGAAAGGAAAGGCAAAAAGGGGGCAAAGGCCCAGAGGCCCAAAGGTGGCATTATTAGGAGAAAAAGTACACTCCACAGGGTTTGAAGCTGGCCCCAAGCAAAAGCAAGGCTCAAAAAGGCTCGGCTCACAGGAGCCTGGGAGTTACCTGGGTCGGACTGTTCTTCCCCAGGTGTGGGACTAGATTGACACCTGTGATTGACAAGAGGCTATTACCTTATCTCTTCAGACTGTGCAGGATCTCTGCAGTTTGAAATTGTTAACTACACACCGATTGGCCCTTCTCTGCACCTGGGCTTTCCCAGGCTTTTTAGTTTGGCTTTGTTACAAGCTGAATGGCCCTCCCAGTCTACACCTGAGTTTTACTCTGATGGTCCTGCAGCTTGAATAAAGTTATTTCCTCTGGCTTTGTTATGTTTTTCTCCTTAATCCTATCTACTGCAGCCATTTTCCTGTCTGTCTATAATTTTTCTATCTCACAGTGAAATATGTTAACTGGAAAAAAAATAATATAGAATAAAATTCAGAAAGAAAACTAATATTTACTATGTGGTCAGAGGAAAAGTATCCAATAGAGGAAGTATAAGAAGTACCCAGGAAAGTAATAGGAGAACTGAGAATATTGCGTATCAGAAACCAAGGAGGAAAAAAGTGACTGCAAGACAATGAAGGACATGCTGAAAATACCACAGAAAGTAAGAAAAGAGATCACTCATTTATTCACAATGCTTATCATGCTGTTACTTTGTGCCACGTCTGGTGTGAGTGCACCCAAAGTGCACACTCTCAAGGAGCTTACACTCTAGCTGGGTTGTTTCTCACCTGGGACAAGGTAGTCTCTGTTGCAGTGGTAAGGGCAAAATCCAAATGACAGCTGTGGAAGAATGAAATGAAGGGAAGACAAGAAATCAGTTGTAGGCAGACATGTGTGAAGCATGGCTGTGAAGCAAGGAAAGAGTAAATAGTTCTGGAGTAGCCCATCACGAGCCGTCTTTTATTCTGAAGATGATAATGAGCAGGCTTAGGCTATGGAACCAGAGAACATTAGAAAGAAACATTTGGAAATGCAAATAAGAAAGGGAACAACAATCGTTGTGCCCAAGGTCCTTGAAGAAGAGGTGGGGTGAGTTAGAATCAAGAGCACAAATGAAGAACTGAGCCTTGAATAAGAAACAGGGTTGGCCATCCTTGACTTCCCAAAGTGAGGGGCTCTGCTTCCTGGCTTTACAGAGCTATGCACAGACCTCTATTTTATTGTTGTGATTATTTTTAAGTGCTTTTTTCCCCAATGAACTGTAATCTCTGTGCTACCAGTAGTGGTGTATATCATGTTCATCCGATAATGAGAATAGTGAGTGGAACAAGTGTATGTTAATAACAAAATGTTCCCTGAGCAGGAGAGAGCATTCCAAACTAAAGGACTATATTCTAAAGGTAAAGGATTTCCAAATAACTTCTATTAACTCTCACTTTATTTCCATGAGGCCTCAGGAGTCAGTAAAATAAATAAAGTTTTCATAGTTAAAGTGGGGTATTCTTTCCAGTTTTTATTCGATTTTCTTACCTTCATAGCTATAAATAACATACACAAAAAATTCCTTAGGCCTTCAACCTACACCCATGACAATTGTCATCTAGCTTCACTGAATAAAGACCCCCCCCAAAATGAAAATGGCTTATTCGCAGTTAACTCTTTCAAAAATGTGAGAAATACTCATGTTGTAAGGCCTTAAAATGAACACTGTTGTATACCACTACAGTGTCTAAAGTATAAATAAGTATAGAAATCCATAGGGTCCTTTGTATTGATAATAAAATCAGAACCGATGTCGTGCGGAGCGGCTTGCAGGGTCTCTGCTCCCGCTCCCCATATAAGAACGCAGGACATGGTGAGGCCAAAAAGGAACACTCACAGAACCATAGGTAGGGGAGTCATACCACTATAGTCTTGCTGGCAGCTGGGTTGGAGACACAGGAAGCAGGAGCCACACTGTCTGCAACCTGCTGTCCACTTCTCTGCAATCTGCAACCCACACTCCGCTGTGCTAACTGCAATCCACACGAGCCAGCCACCATCCTCTTGCTAGCCCCCATTTTCTGCTAGCGTAGCCACAGCAGTTATATTAGTGGCCAATGGCTCACTGGTTACAGCTGACGGCCAGCTAGCCATAGCTGATGGCCATCCAGTCACAGTTGATGGCGATTTACCACCTGAGCCAGCACCTTTCCACGTGAGGCAGAGAGCCTGGAAACTGCACTCCTAGCTCTGTCCCCACAACTAGTCTTTAGTTAAACAAGAGTTCCCCAATGACTCACGTAATCAATATTCTCTATGAAGGAATGGGATTTAAACTCAAAATGGGTCTTTCCCTTTACACAACTAAACACACAATTGCAATGACCATTCTTGACCTGTCTCTTTCTTCCCAAAATTTCTCTAATCATATAAATAAAGGACCATAGTTCATGACCCAGTGGACAAGAATAAAATGCCTTACTTTTGAAAATCTTATTTCAGAGAGACCTTGAATACCTTCAAAGTTCAAATAACTGAACTTTCTTTGTCCTTAGTTGATAAACTTGTTTTTAATTCTGAAGGAGTGGACAGTAGGAAATAAAATATGAATGTGTAGTCACTATCACTGACCTCTATAGAAGAGATCTACATCCTCTATTAAGAATAAATTCTTGACACCTTGTATCACATTTCAAATCCAATTACAACTCAAAATTAAAGTGATAATGATTTTGAAGCTCTTACCAATGAGCCACTTAACTCACGTGGATGTTAGGAATAAAAAGTTTGCTCTGTAAGTGCTGGCTTTAATTTATGTTACTCTGTTATATCCCTATTGATCCTTTTGTAGTTGTATATCTGTTAAGAATTTGTTCCACTAAGTGATAGAAAGCTCAGTTTATAATGACTTACTAATAAGGGTGTATTTTCTCACAATAAGAAGTTTGAAGGTGGGGATAGTCATAGTTGGTTCAGCTGCCCAATAACATCTTTCGGGAATTGTTCTTTCTCTCTACTATGCCATCTTTAGTGCATTGTTTTTTATGAATACCAGATTATGATCACAATATGTCTGCAGCAGGTCCAGATACCTGCCTGTTTTCAGGGCAGAAAAAAACGGGGGGGGGCAAAAGATACTGACCACCACTGTTCCCTATTTCAAGAAAGGAAAAGCCTTTGCAAAAAACCCTCCATAAACAATCATTTTGGTCTCCCTGGCCACTCTTAGATACAGGAGAGGCCAGGAAAGCAGAGAACAGGATTCTAGAGACTGGATTAAGCAAAACGTTATGCACGGCATATGGATGTGCTCATGTTGTCCTAAACAAAGTAATAAAACAATAAAGAAAAAAGGGAAGGAGACAGATTTTGGATAGACGACTAATAACGTCTGCCATAGTACATAATAAAGTCTCTATTATCTAGCATGTTTGGAGAACACAATTTTCTTTTCCTAGTTAAAAAAAAAAGAGAGAATTTAGGTAGTAACAGCTCTACTATAATCTCCTGAAGAGCAGGGACTGTGATTTCCTCATCTTTTGTTAAAACACAGATACTGTAACTGACATATTGCAGGTATCCAATAAACATGTGTAGATTGATGGATAAATGAGTGAATGAATGAATGAATCCAAATGTATATAAATGATTTTCTAAAACTTGAATGCCATAACATCATTCAGTACTAAAATTATATTGAATAATACTCGTAGATACTTTATGATATGTAGTTGTAATCCTCTCATGTTTTTAACTTTTTTTTCCAGCTTTATTGAGATGTAATTGACATATAACATTGTGTAAGTTTAAGGTGAGCAACATGTCGATTTGCTGTTCTTACATATGGCAAAATGAGTACCACATACTGTGAGCTAACATCTCCAACATTCACATAACTACTATTGTTTTTTGTGGTGAGAACACTTGAAATCTACTCCCTTAGCAACTTTGAAGTATATGCTAAGTATCATTAACTATAATAGTCATTTTACGTTAGATCCCCAGAACATATTCAACTTAACAACAAACTTATTCATAAGTTTATACTCTTTGACCAACATCTCCCCATTTCCCCCGCCCCCAGCCCCTGGTAACTGTCATTCTAGTCTCTGTCTCTGAGTTCAGATTTTTTAGATTTCACACCTAAGTGATGTCATGCAATATTTATCTTTGTCTGACTTATTTCATTTAGCATACTGCCCTCAAGGTTTATTTGTGTTGTTGTAAATGGCAGGATTTTCTTCTTTTTCATGGCTAAATAATACACTGTTGTGCATATATATAGTACCAGTTTCCTTATCCACTCATTCAGACACAGACACTTAGGTTGTTTCTATACCATGCTTTGTGAATAATGCTGCAATGAACATAGGAGTGCAGAAATCTATTCAAGATAATATTTATATTTCCTTTTGATATATGAGGCTTAACAATTAAGTTCACGAACTCAACCTAGAAAAAGTGCTACATACCTCATTGCTGAATATCACTATGGTCACCTTCGAAGTACTCCCCTTGGGAAGCTATGCCCTGACGCCAGTGCCTAGTCCACCCTTCAAAGCCATTTTGGAACTCTTTTTCTGGAATGGCTATCAGAGCTGTCATCATACTACCCTTGATATCCTGAATGTCATCAAAATGTTTTCCTTTCAATATTTCCTTTATCTTCAAGTAAAGAAAGAAGTCATTGGGGGCCAGATCAGATGAGCATGGAGGGTGTGTTCCAAAACTCCCTCACAGACAGTGCCATGTGAGCTGGTACATTGTCATGATCCAAGAGCCATGAATTGTTGGTGAAAAGCTTAGGTCGTTTAATTTTTTCATGCAGCCTTTTCAGCACTTTCAAATAGTAAACTTGGTTAACTGTTTGTCCAGTTGGTACAAAATCATAATGAATAATCCCTCCGATATCAAAAAAAGTTAGCAACATCGTTGCAACAAGTTCCCAAAGTTAATGGTCAAAGCTCGTATACCCAGAAATAGATTTGTTGAATCATAGGGTAGATAGTTCTATTTTTAATTTTTTGAGGAACTTTCATACTGTTTCCCATAATGGCTGCAACATTTGCATTTCTATCAACAGTACATGAGGGTTCCATTTTCTCTACATTCTCTCCAACACTTTTTATCTCTTGTCTTTTTGATGATAACCATTCTAATAAGTGTGAGGCAATATCACATTGGGGTTTTGATTAGTGATGTGGTTTTGATGATTAGTGATGTTGAGCACCTCTTCATAGACACATATGTCTTTGGGAAAATGTCTATTCAGTTTCTCTGTCCATTTTTTAATCAGATTTTTTTTTGCTATGAGTTGTGAGAGTTCTTTATATAGTAAACCCTTATCAGCTGTACAATGTGAATATATTTTTTCCCGTGTTGTAGGTTCCTTTTCATTTTGTTGGTGGTTTCCTTTGCTGTGCAGGAGCTTTTTAGTTCGATGCAGTCCCACTTGTGTATTTTTGCCTTTGTTTCATTTGTTTGAATTGTTTGCATTGTTTTGTTTTGCTTTATTGCATTGTTTTGTTGCATTGTTTGTTTTTGGTGCCAAATGCAAAAACACATTGCCAAGATCAATACCAATAAACGTACCCACTATATTTTCTCCTAGGAGTTTTACCGTTTCAGGTCCTACATTCAAGTCTTTAATCCACTTTGAGTTGATTGTTGTATATGTTATAAGATAGAGTCCCAGTTTCATTCTTTTGCATGTAGCTATCCTGTTTTTCCAAGACCTTTTAGTGAAGAAACTATCTTTTCCACATTGTAGGAGGTGTGACAATTAACTTTGCAAACTTGTTGCAACGATGTTAACGATGCTAACCTTTTCTGATATCAGAGGGATTATTTTTGATGAATTTGTACCAACTGGACAAACAGTTAACCAAGTTTACTATTTGGAAGTGCTGAAAAGGCTGCATAAAAAAGTTCGATGACTTGAACTTTTCACCAACAATTCATGGCTCTTGCATCACAACAATGCATCAGCTCACACAGCACTGTCTATGAAAGAGCTTTTAGCCAGTAAACAAATAATTGTGTTAGAACAACCTCCCTATTCACCTGATCTGGCCCCCAATGACTTCTTTCTTTACCCGAAGATAAAGGAAATACTGAAAGGAAGACATTGATGACATTCAGGACATCAAGGGTAATATGATGACATCTCTGATGGCCATTCCAGAAAAAGAGTTCCAAAATTGCTTTGAAGGGTAGACTATGAGCTTGTACTGGTGCATAGAATCCCAAGGGGAGTACTTTGAAGGTGACTGTAGTGATATTCAACATTGAGGTATGTAGCACTTTTTCTACAATGTTTCCTTGAAAATAAGACCTAACCGGAAAATAAGCCAGAGCATGATTTTTCAGGATGACATCCCCTGAACAGAAGCCCTAATGGTTCTTGTGGAGCAAAAATTAACATAAGACCCGGTCTTATTTTTGGGGAAACACAGTAGGATGAGTTCACAAAGTTGATTGTCGGACCTCGTATATTCTTGGCTCCTCTATCATAAACCTGAACTTTGTTATTTTCTTCCTTTCACTAACTTTGGAGTTAGTTTGTTCTTACATGGTTTTAACTTCTGCAGAGCCATATGAAATTTAAATGCAGTTTTCTTTCTCAGAAAAGATATGCTGAGTTATTTAGATATTAAGTGTATTAAGGATGAACAATAGAGTAAATATCCATGGTAATTAGAAGAAAGGAAGGCAAGGAGACCAAGGGAGGAAGGTAAGGAAAAGAAAAAAGAAAGGAAGCACTCAAGTTATGATAAGATTATCTGGGTTGAGATGGCTGCCAAAGGCCTAAGAGTGAAATGCAAGATCATCCAAAATCCTAGGAAAAAAAAATAAAATAAATAAAAGTATATGTTGATTTAGGTGTGTCTTCTCAAATATAAAAATAAAACCAGAATTAGATTAAATAACTTTTGATAATAGCTAAAGTATAGTGGAAAAGACTCTTGATTATACTGGGACATTAGAAGCTCTTTAAATAATACTCAGAATGATACCTATATTTTTAAACAATTCTAAATAATAAGAGGCAGGCAAGGACTTTTCCCTGTAAGTCCTTTTCTCTATTGCCCAACCTTCTCCTCAACCTTCTACCTTTAGCAAGAAAGGGAGTCAGTCATTGGTGAGATTGAGAAGAGGCTCCTAGATTGCTCAGTACAAAACTAAGCAAATCTCAATAGAAAAGGTAGAGAAAGATTTACGCCATTTTCTGGACTCTATATGAGCCCACAATAGATAATAATAAGAGTGTTTTCTTTGTGGAAATAAGCTACCTTCACAACCTTGCGGTTAGTACCAATGAGAAGCTACCTATTTGTTTTTGTTTTTTTCCACATTCATTTTTCAGAAATTTTAATGTTTACAGGAAAAAAGGAGTTGATAAGTACCCTATAATCTATTCCTCTTAACTACACATGAAAAGACTAGTTAAGCTGATGGGACTGTGTCCCCCTAGTGCAAGGTTGTTTTAATTGCAAGGCAAATATGTGGGAGGAAACATACAACATCATAAATATCATGTCTGTGCAAACACAAACCAGTTAAGTAATGACAAATTCAATGGAATCATAAAAATTTGAAGCAGAATAAGACCTTAGAGAACAATGATCCTAACCTCCTCATTTTAGTGAAGAATAAACTCCTATTTAAAACTATACAACTGGAAGGCAGAGGTCAGACTAAGCCCAGTTATCTAATGGCATGTGATTAATCCATTTCATCACACTGTCGAAAGGAAGCAGAATTTTGCCACCCCAAAATATGAGTTTTAGAGTATTGATTTTAAGCTGGTTATTAAGGGAAAAAAAAAAGACTCAAAAAAGAAACTTTGACCTTCACCCTTTACCTGCCTACAGGAATTTAGATAAAGGACTTTCTCCAGGAAGGAAGATACCATCACAAATAACTGTAGTGAATATAAACGAATGTGTGATCGACAGAGTGGAACCTGGCAAGGCCCATTTGTTCAAAGCCCTCTCTTGTGATCCTTGCTTTTTTATCTCTATGTGAACTGACTTCCTGCCCTTTGAAGGCCCATACCACAAACCCTTAGCTCCAGAATGGCATATAAGCCTCAACTGCCCTGTACCTCCTTGGGTCTCACTCTTATGGCACCCCTGAATGCGCATCCATAAAAATAACTTTGGACATTTTCTCCTGTTAACCTGTTTCTGTTAAATTTGATTATTAGCCAGCTACATGAACTTAGAAGATGGGAGGGAAGTTATGTTTTTTGTAGCCTCCACACTGTAAATTTTCTGAAAGTAATCATCACATCTGTAAGCAAATTTACATGTAAATAGTTTCGGTTAATCTAGTAACCAGTTTGACAGATTTTCTTTGACTACCTTTGTTTGCCTAATAGTTAACATGATTATGAATTTTTTAATTATCCATATTAAAAGGGATAATTATCCATATTAAATTATCCATATTCATATATGCATATGAATATTAATGTGTGGGAGTTTATGTATATACTTGCCTATTAAATTCTAATATGCAGGTTGTAGACATTAAACCTGAGGTGAAGTCTGTCAGAGCAATGCTGCAGCTGGTAAATATCAAAGATATGGCCATTTGCCTTCAAGTTAATTGCAAATAAATTTTGTCTGAAATACAAAAGCACTGCTGCAGTTTTCTTTTATTTCAAATCAGCCCAAACTTTATATGTGGTTCCCAGAAATTAGATAAAAAGTTACTATTTCCATTGAAATGATATGTATAATTACCTGAAATAATATATGTTAAACATAAATATTATCTTACCACGTCATTGAGACAGGTTAGTTAACATGTTGTTAGGTAAACAGGGAGGTCCCTGGTGGAATAAATAAGTCAGTCGTATCCTGAAACTCCAGGTTCTGGAATGTCTCCTTCACTCTAGGACAAAGATATAAGAATGTGCCTTGAGATTAATAAATTATCTCATAAATCCCTTTTGGACAGACAAAGGAGCCGATCTGATAGATAGGGATGGGTTTGTTAATCCCTTTAGGGTGGGTAAACAGGACAAAGCTGACAGGCGAATTCCATTAGAAAGAGCCAGCCCCTTTCCCCAAGCAGGCAAGGGAACATATAAAAGTAAGAACTTTTGCCTGAATCACTGGGCAACCCAGTCGGGACCCCCGTTGTTCCCAGAGCTGCGACTTTTTACTCTTTTAATAAACTATTCTCTTTTAAAACTCATCGCCTCTCTTTTAAAGCGTATCGCCTCTCCTTGGTCCGTGCCTCCATTCTTCGGTTTCACAATACAGGATCCCAGCACAAAGAAAATATTCTACATCATCAACTTCCCTGATTGTATATCAAATGTTTTTTCAATTATATAGAATTATATAAATAAATATTGTTACTGTGTTTTTATTTAATTAGTAATATGCAATTTATTGGAAATTGGGTTTGTTTTTTTGTTTTTTTTTGTTTTTTGAAAGGGTATCTCTGTATGTTTTATTCAGAAAATTTGTTGAGTATTATTTTATTGAACGTACCAAAGTAAGTCTGATATAGTTTATTCTAATGAAACTATAGCTGTTTCATTTATGAAGTTATAACCATGTCTTCTAAAATTTCAACATTTTATCTTGTACGCCATTCTAAAATTTCTTAAAGCACTTCTGTCTTAAACAACATTATACTTGCTCTAAATTCTTTTCTGCTTCAAAAATTAGTTAAATGTTCATTTTGTAGGAGATAGGAAGGTATGCTCCACACTCAGTTGTGTTAATGCACAGAGAAAAAAATATGGGGACTGCATCTGGTAGAGAAAGGTGCAAACTTCAGGTGAATGGAGCAGACTTAGGTCATTCCTAGCAGGGGGAGGAAAATGAAAAAACAAAAAATGAAAGAAAAAAGAAAGAAGCAAAGGAAACGCAGACAGAGGCACACTTGTAGGAAATAGAGTTAGTTTTTAAAGTCGAGGGGACAGGTGAATTTATTTAATAATAAAAAAACACGACTTGCAGCTGTCAGCATTGTGTGCCGAGAAGACAGGACACGGAGAGAAGTTACAGTGAGTGCCCTAAAGGAGATATACTGTCTGTGGTTGTAATTTTGCTTGTAGTTTTGTAATTATTTTGACTACCATCCATTTCCTCAGACTCTATTCACCATTGTATCCCCAGTCACTGTTCAATGACTGGCAAAGAGCTGCTCCTCAGCAAGTGTTTTATAGATGACTAAGTGAGTACTGAGTGAATGTTAATCACAGAGGGAAAGGATAGCATCTTGTTTCACAAAGTGTGGTCCTATGAGCAGCAGCAGCATCGACAAGCTCTCGACACTGGCTAGAAATTCACAATCTCAGACTCAGTGCAAAACTGTCAGGATTGAAATCTACATTTTTACAAGATCCCCAAATGATTCCTATGCACTTCCAAGTGTAAGAAGCATCAGGATAGATTTTGCATGTCTTCCACATTTCACACAGGCAGATTTGAAAGAGCTCAGCAAAAATAATAGGCATAATTTTATGAAATGAACCTCTGAGAGGGATTATAGCAACAAATGAAAATTGAGGAGCTCTAGGAAGTGATATTTTGGTTATACAAATAGTCTGCATGATGAATAAAAAACTGTAGCATGTAACAACAAACAAAAACAATTACAAAATGGTATTAGACAAGAAGTTCTCTGTGAGTACAGATTTTTAAAATACCAAGTATAGTAGTATTTAATATTTGATGAGAGCTTTCTATATACTAGATACTGTTCTAGGCTGTTTATATGAGTTAACTTATTTCTCCCTTATTAATTGATTAATTAATTCTATTAAACCCATGCAATGGGAGGGACTGCTGTCTTCACTGTATAGATGCAAATACTGAGAAATAAGGAAGTTAAACAAATACCCCAAGTAAAAATAACTAATCAGTTTTGGAGGCAAGTTTCAAATCCAAGAAGTCTCTTTCCTACTAAAGTCATAAGATAATTGAACTGAATTGTGACTTTAGCATTTCATAGGGTCAAGACTCAAATGAGGTTTACAAGTCTACATACAACAAGAAGTCTTTTTTTTTTCTTTTGAATTGAGTTTGAATAAAAGAATATCAATAAAAAGATAGTCTCAATGTTTGGGGCCAAAGGTTTAATTACTGATGGATGAAGAAAGTAGCAATCCTCTCAATTCTTATTTTGTTTCTGTCTTCCCTGGAAATAACAAGAATCTCTTTGGTGAAAGGGGTAGAACAGACATTTTTAGAAAGGCATATAAGCTCAACATAGATGAAAGATTTGAAATCTACTTTAAATGAGTCACCTGGCCACAGAAAATTTACATCTCAGGGTATTAAGAAAATCTGAAATAAGAAAATGGGAAAACTATAAATGGAACATAACAAGGAAAAAGATCCTAAAAATGGGGAGGGGAATAAATTCTGTAAATTGTAGAATATAATTTTCAAATATCTTGACAATGATTTTAATAAAGATGTTAGAGTTATTTTCCAGTCAAGATGGCAGAGCAGGTAAACACCATTTTTATCTTCTCTCACGATCATGTCAAAATCACAATTAAATTATAAAACAACCATCAATGAGAATCTCCTGAAGTCTTGCTGAACCAAAGCCCTACAACTGAGGACATACAGGAGAAGCTACCACAAGACTGACAGGAGGGAAAGAGACATGGAACAGGCTGTTCCCACTCCTGAGTGTGACCATTAAAATTCAGGGGGAATATCTCAGAAGCAGAGGTATCCCTGGAGGAGTGAGGGGTCCCAGCGTTATGTCAGGCTCCCCACCCCAGGGCTGCAGTGCTGGGGAAAGAAGTGCAAAACTTATAGTCTGAAAACCACAACACAATGTTGAAAGAAATTAAAGAGGACCTAAATAAATGGAAAGACATTCCTTTTTCAAAAATAGGAACACTAACATGGTTAAGATGGCAATGCTCCCCAAACAGATTTACAGATTTATCACAATCCCTATCAAAACCCGGGTGGGATTTATTAAAGAAATTTACAAGCTGACTAAAATGTATATGAAAATTCAAGGGACAGAGAATAGCCTAAAAGAAGGATTTTTGAAAAAGAAGAGCAAATTTAGACGACCCATACTTCTTAATTTCAAAACTTATTACAAAGTAATTAAGCTCATGAAAATATGATCAGCATCATTAGTCATTAGAAATCAAAGAAATGTACTCCTGGCACAAAGATCAACAGAATAATATTGAGAGTCCAGAAACAAATATTTACATTTATGATCAATTGATTTTCAGCAACTTAGTAAGATAATTTAATGGAGAAAAAAAAATATTTTCAACAAATGGTGCAGAGACAACTAGATATTCAATTAAAAGTGGATTCTCTCCTCATACTATATGCAAAAACTAATCAAAATGGATTGCATACCTAAATGTAAAAGCTAAAACTCTTAGAAGAAAATATAAGAATAAATCCTAATGATCATGCATTCAGTAAAGCCTTCTTAGACATGACACCAAAAGCACAAGGGACAAAAGAAAAAATTTAGATAATTTGAACTTTATCAAAATTAAAAAGTTTACAGAACACCAACCAAGAAAGTTAAAAAAAAATAATAAAACCCATAGAATGGGAGAAAATATTTGGAGATCACATATCAAATAAGGAACTTGTATCTAAAGTATATGAAAACTTTAACAAATCAATAATAAAAGAACAAATAATACAAATAAAATAGGTAAAAAATATGAATAGGTACTTCAAAAATGCAAATGGCCAATAAGAACATGAAAATATGCTCAGCACTGTCATTAGAAAAATGCAAATAAAAACACCAGTGGGGTACCATGTCACACCCAGAAGGATGGCTATTAAAAAGACATAATAACAAGGTTGGCAAGGATATGGGGAAACCGGAACCTTCATATTGAATGTAAAATGCTGCAAATGCTTTAGAAAACAACCTGGAAAAGGTTAAATATAGGATTACCATGTGACCAGCAATTCTACTTCTAGATACAGAGAGAAATGAAATGAAAATACGACTATGCACAAACTTGTGCATGAGTGTGCATAGCATCATTTAAAATTAAATCAATGTACACAACTTTCTTTATTAATGATGTTTTGGGAGAAAAAGCATACTTTGGAATCAGTCATAAGATGGATTCAAACCAACATAAGCCACTTACCAGCTCTTTAATCCATGAAAGTTATTTACTGTATTTTGCCTGTACAATGAGCACTTTTTTGCCCAAATTTGTGAGGGAAAAATAAGGATGCTCATTATACATGGGTAGTACTAATTCTGTATCTATATATGTGAGGTATGACAGCTAAGTTCACGAACTCATCCTAGAAAAAATGTTACATACCTTATTGCTGAATAACACTGTGGTCACCTTCAAAGTACTTGTCTTTGGGAGCTATGCACAGATCCCAGCACCTAGTCCACCCTTCAAAGCAATTTTGGAATTCTTTTTCTGGAATGGCCATCAGAGATGTCATCATATTACCCTTGATGTCCTGAATGTCATCAATATCTTCCTTTCAACATTTCCTTCACCTTTGGGTAAAGAAAGAAGTCATTGGGGGCCAGATCTGGTGAGTAGGGAGGTTGTTCCAACACAGTTATTTGTTTACTGGCTACAAACTCCCTCACAGACAGTGCCATGTGAGCTGGTGCATTGTCATGATGCAAGAGCCATGAATTTTTGGAGAAAAGCTCAGGTGGTCTAAATTTTTCACACAGCCTTTTCAGCACTTCCAAACAGTAAAGTTGGTTAACTGTTTGTCAAGTTGGTACAAATCCATCAAAAATAATCCCTCGGATATCAGAAAAGGTTAGCAACATCGTTGCAATAAGTTTGCGAACTTAATTTTCAGACCTCCTACAATATGGAAAAGATAGTTTCTTCACTAAAAGGTCTTGGAAAAACAGGATAGCTACATGCAAAAGAATGAAACTGGGCCTCTATCTTACAACATATACAAAAATCAACTCAAAATTGATTAAAGATTTGAATGTAGGACCTGAAACGTTAAAACTCCTAGGAGAAAACATAGTGGGTATGTTTCTTGGTATTGATTCATAAATGTTTTAATTTATTTATGCTTATGAGTTAAAAGTGTAACTCTAGAAATCAATAACAATATCCATATGCAAAATAATACCCTGCAATATGATAATTGGTTTTGTTGAATTTATGACGAACTTGCAACAAAGAAGAGTTCTTGGCCTTCGATATGTGTAAATATCATAAACTTGTTACCGGTGCATAAAATTTCTTGTACCTTGTACCTGTTCTTGTATTTTGTAATTATTTGTTACATAAAATTTTTTGTACCATAATAAAGATTAAAAAGTAAACGCTAAAATTCCTTTAGAATACAAAAACAAGTATCAAAATGTAAACAAATAAAAGTTTGAATTCAAAAGTTAAAACGAAAGATTTTATTTCCCTGAAAGTTTGCGCCAAAAACATGGGTGCGCATTATACACAGTATACAGAAGCACAGTATACATGGCAAAATACGGTAGCTTCTCTAAGACTCAGTTTCTTTACTTGTGAAATAGGGACACTGATGTATATCTCTTAGTCTCACAAAACGTGTAAAGTGCTGGTGCCTGGCATGGTGTTAGACTCAATAAATGTTAGCTGTTAGTAGAAGTAGTAATAATAATCATTACCCTTCAGTGACAGTTACTACCAATTTGCCATATTCTACTGAAAGTTCTGCCAATAAGATAATCCAAATCTTGTTACTTAATAGAGTATTATTTCTAGGTTCTACAAGAGGATGTAGTTTAAAAATTTTTTTCTTTCTATTTTATATCAAACAGATACAGAATAGCAAATATTTTTTGTTATGTAAAAGAAAATGTGGGGGAAAACAGTAAACATAAATAACTTACCTGCAGCCCAACAGTATATCAGTACACAAGAACATCACTTAGCATCACCACAGATTACACAGTGGTATCACTATTTAGAAAAGAAAATTAAAGTGAAAGGATAATATAGGTAGATATAGAAAATAGGAAACCAATAGAAATTGGAGTCTCAAAAAGGAGAGGCAGAGCAAGAAAAATATATGCAACTGAGGGCAAATAATTATAATTCCATCAATTTAAAAATAGTTTCAGTTATGAAAATAACATAGAAAAGTCAAAAGTGACATAAATGTTGTATGTCATAATACAATATTGTAACATAGTGTAGTATATAATAACAATACATAATAATTAAGACCAAACATTTGCCTATCTACTTTACAGAGAGATCTTCCTTTAACGTTGAAAGGTTAATTGAGCATCATGTATTTGTGCATTTATCCATAGCATCCCTGCTAAAATGGCAGTTAAGAAATAAAATGGCATTAAGCCATGAGGAACAAAAAAATAGAAGAGCCGACATGAGATTTCCAAATTTTACTATGTAGGAGATGGGAAAACTGCAAGCAGATAGCTGAGTGATTGCTGTCCCCTCCACACCCATGAAAGGCTCAGAATTGAGCAGCCCAAGACATCTTAAAAGGTTGGCGTAACACAGTACCAAAAACAGATGTATTGGTTATAAGTCTTTTATGTATAATGGAAAACCGTGGCTAGGTCCTGTCACCGTACAATGTAACTAGGCAATATGTTCTCTAACCTTATCCCAGGAGAGAGACTGGAGATTTGTTCTCTATGAAATTTGTACCAGAGATTTTCTGCACAAAAACTAATAGCCACAGGGCACCCCATAGGAAAATTAGGTGAAAATTTACATAATAAAGAGTGGTATCCCCAGTTCTCTAGTGCCTTACCATTCCCAGAATGCTTCCAGAACAGAGACTGGAAGATAATTCTCTGTAGTAATTGAACAGCCCCAGAACAGATTCTCTCTTTCTATGGAATATAGAGGATACTCCCATCAATTTTAATGAAGCCCATTCTTAGGTAGATACAACCTGGCACACAGAGCTTCTGTGTCCCACTTTTAAATATTAATGGGCATCCAAAGAACAACGGACATTTGAAGATACCTCCAAAATGAAAAGCGGAAAGTGACAGTGGGGGAAGAGAAAGGAGCAATATTTTGTATAGCATCATTGGATGACACTGCAAAAGGCATTGAATAACTTCTACCACTTAATAAATGCTATATTTGAAACACAGAAGTTAATAAGTTTTACTTAATATAAGAGGGAAAACTATATACCTGATATATTTATTCTTGTATATGTTCAAAAATTACTGAGCATCTTCTAATTTCTAGGCAGTAGGCAAATTACCAAGGGTAAGAAAAGGTGAATAAAACAGTTGCTCTTTAAAGTAGCTCAGAGTCTAGAAGAAAAGAGACAAATACACAAACACAAAAAAATCACAACAAAGTATAATAAATGATAAAGTAACAGGATGGACACGGTCTGAGGATGTCACCTGGGAAAAATAATTAAATGTTTGGAAGAGTCTGCTTCCCAAAGCAGTCTTGAGACATACTGTAAATCAAATTCACTAATACTATTACCTATGTAAATAGGTGCTTTTAAAGGAAATGTAAGGAAAAATTAATAATTTTAAAATGTTGAGAAATTTTTCTATCTTTAAAAACTAAAAGCTTTACTTATGGGAGAGCTCAATTTCAAAGAAACTGTCTACTTCAGCAAATGTTCTTAGTAGGATTCCAGTTATAGCAGCGGGTTACTCATATTAATTAACTGCTGCACTGGGCTCTCTGGACTATTACTTTGAAGGCATTTTAAATGGTTACAGAACTGGCATGGAACTTTTAACAAATTGTATTAAAATCCTTCAGGAATTGCACTTAATTAAGTAATACTAATTTATCAACAGTTTTACCAGGCTGTTAGGTAATTAGTCCCATTTCACGTTCATAAGAAGATGCATACATGTAAAGATTTAATAAATATATTATTTTAAAAATAATCACAATATTTTCTCCAGCGAGGGCACATAGTAATCAATATCCTAAATACTAGTGTTTGGGGATAACTCTATTCCATTTTAAACACTCATAACCTACTTTCTTGTCTTAGTAAATTTCCAAGAGTAAACCTTAATTACAGTGAAGTTCGTGTTACATATATTATTAAGAACTGGCAATGATCCAGTATAGTGTTTTACCATGATTGTTCTCGTTGACATTATCTCCATAACTATATCTATGTAGAAATAACCATCGGGACATTGTGAGGACAAGAGAGAAAGAGCTATTTATGTTAGCTATACACTGATTTTTTTCAATGTCGCCTTTCGGTATTCCAATTGGTTGAGTACTCCCTGTTACAAGTTGTCAACGTAAGAAATATCCAAATCTGTAGAGAATTTTACTGAGTGTATTTGAGCTGAACTGCTCAAAATTGCTGGGAAGCAAAATCTCAACAAATTAAGACAATGCTGTGGAGAATGGCAGTTTGGCAGCTTATTTTATACATTAGAATCAAAGGAGGAGATGGAAAGAGGGTTACATAAAATGCATGGGTGGTAGACTAAGGGGGTGGGAGAAAGCAAATCAGGGAAATCTCTGGGCTTAAATAAAAAGTAAAATGCAGATAAACATCTTTAATATAAGTGAGTACAGAATAGTTAATTAACATTTACAGGACATAGAAATGGTATTCAGGGAACAAGATAACAATGAGGGGTTCTGTGGTCTCATGATAGGGAGCGGAGGGCTGTGCCCTGAGGGATCTCAAAAAAGGGGTATGTTAACTTAGATGCAAAACGACAATAGATAGGCTCACTTGAGGTAAACATTGACCTTTGTCAAGGACACTACAGGCCAAGGATTTGACTACCCACCATTGATCTGCTTTTAGTTAGGAATTTTTGTGTTCAGTCCATCCTGTGTGGTTAATTTTGGTCTCTGAGTTTGTAGGGCCTGCCCTGCTGGCCTCCTCTGAATTTGTCAGGTTTGTGGCCCCTTTTTTGTTCACAAAAGGCTTGCAAAGCACCCTATCTGGCTGTCCAGAAGCTGTATAGTTGCAAATTACATTTCTAGAAAATATCTTCACTTTAAAATTTGGTTTGTATATGTTGACGTGACAAGATTCTGACCAAAAGATGAGCAACCTTGAATGTATCTCATTAAGTGTCAAAACCTGACTATTCTGTTCTGATCTACTTGCTAACTTTCTTCACATAAATTTATTCTTATATTGTGTAATACTTTACCCTTTCTATGAATGTTCATGTATTATATTCCAGTATACTCAGGGTGATTTCTATAGACAGATAAATTTGGCATTATTCCCATATAAAATTTTAGGAAGCTGAAACTGGGAAAAATTAAATATCTTCTTTAAGTCACCATTCTGGTTCATGACTAGACAAAATTAAGAGTCAAGTTAGTTCAACTCTAATGCAAGGCTCCTTAAAGATCTTTATAGTTAGTTTCCTCATGAAGGCAGAGAGATAACTGTAGTTCCGGTTGCCTTATCAAACACAGAATATATGAGAAATTGTGAAATTGTATTGAAAATATTAAGACAATGGCTATAGGTAAAACACAATTATAACATGACTGAGAATAGCATCAAAATTATTAAGAAATCATCAAAATGGCAACTATCAAAATGTTTTCTGTATATATGAGTCTGTTTCTGTTTTGTTTGTTTATTTTGTTCTTTGGATTCCACATATAAGCAAAATCACATTGCATCTGTCTTTCTCTGTGTGACACACGTGACTCAGCAAAATGCCCTCCAGGTTCATCCAGGCCGCCCGCAGATGACAAGAACCCATTCCCTTCCATGGCCAAGCAATATTCCATTGTATATATGTCTCACCTCCTCTTTATCCATTCATCCATCAATGGACACCCAGGATGCTTTCACATCTTGGCCCTGTAAACAATGCTGCAATGAACATATCGTTGCACATGTCTCCTCGAAGTAGTGTTTGGGGTTTCTTTGGATAAATACCCTGAAGTGGGATTATTGGGTCCTCCTTTGTGCCTTGTTATAGCCTTTGTTTTAAAGCCTATTTTGTCTGATGTAAGTATTGCTACCCCAACTTTTTCCGTTTCCATTTTCATGAAATAACTTTTTCCATCCCTTTACTTTCAGTGTGTGTGTGCCTGTCAATCGAAATAAGTCTCTTGTAGACAGCATACATATTGGAATTGACTATCTCTTGAGATAACTTGAGTTTTTAGCTGGAGGGTTTGATTGCATGGTAGGTTTATGCCCTTAGTCTTTCTTTAAATGAATTGATCAACAGTTATTTTGTTATCATGTCATCATAATAGACTTAGTAGCTACTTATTTTTACATATCACATAGACTTCAAGATTTTTGCCCAGCTCTATTACAGCTATAGTGTGCAAAAAACTGTTCTGTAATTCTTTCAGTTGTGGAACTAAAGACCGATGTGGCAAGAGATAAGAACATCAGTTAAGAGTTTGAGTTTATATCGTTTACTGCTCTCCCACCCAATGAACTAACTGTGCCCCTATTCACCCACAGTAAGATTGTTTCATAGTGACAGACCTGGAAACTTCTGGTCAAGTGGTCTTTCTATTACATCATATTCTACGTGTTTTTGAAAATGACTCATAAATTTAGCTAACTAGAATGGGAATTTTAATGATTTATGTAAAAGAGCCAATGTAAATCACATCAAAAGGTCACTTTTTAGGAGCATTATTTTAAGTACTTCTTTTTTTCTATTTTGGAAAAAGTATTGCAGAGTAAACTTAAAACTCACAATGGATAGTAAAGCAATTAAATAAGCAACGTCTCTCTAAGTTTATGAAAAAGCATTTTAAGGAACCCAGTTTTTCTGTCAGTATTTTAGACATGAGAATATTCTCTCAGAGTTGCCTAGGCATATTTTCTACTTACAAGAAAATAAACATTATTATATGATAGGGATTATTTCCCAATCCAGTCTCCCCCTGCATATTATAAAATTAGTAAATTATACTTATTCAACTTCTTCGTAGCTTTCTACTTGACTTCCAACAGATCTAAGCAAATTACCTGATGAATTTAATGAATGCATAAAATCAGTCTGAATTATTACCAAAAAATGAAAGGTTTTATTATAAACTTAGGGAGAGGCTGTTTATTTGATCATCAGTTTTCATTTTACTCTGTAGTATTTTTTCCAAAATAGAAGAAAAGGGTACTTATATGGGAGAGCCACCCCACTATAGAAATTTTCCCCTGGTTTTGATTACTCTTGCAATCAGTTCCTAAATCCTAAAGATTGCTCCTAGCCTGAATCACAGAATGTCTCTCACCTCTGCTTCAGATAGCTACTTAAAAGCCTGTGACTTTCAAACATCCCCCAAGCCATTCTGGACCTAATTCTTGGATAATACCATCCCAGAGACCAAATAGGTTTTTTTTGTTGTTTCTTTTTTTTAACTTTTTAAAATTAGTTTCAAGTGCACAAAACAATGTAATAGTTAGACATTTATCATTTATATCCTTCACACAGTGATAACTCCCCTCAGCCAAAGTACTACCCCTCTGACATCACATACAGCCATTACATTTCCACTGTCTCTATTCCTAATACTGTACTCCATTTCTTGTAAAGATACACACACACACACACACACACACACACACACACACACACACACACACATATATAAAATTGTAGTTGACATTCATTATTGTTCAGCTTCAGCTTCAGGTGTACAGTGCAGTGATCAGGCATCTACATCATTCCTGAAGTGGTCTCCCTAATGAGACAAGTGTCTATCTGATACCCTATAAAATCTTTACAACATTTTTGATTAAATTCCCCAAACTGTCTTTGTATCCCCATAGCAATCTTGTGGTTACTGATAGTGCGTTCTAATCCCTTCACCTTCTTCCTCATCCCTGGCCCTCCTCCCATCTAGCAACCCTCAGTTTTCCCTCTATGTCTCTGAGACTGCTTCTGATTAGTTCATTCATTTATTCTTTTCTTTAGATTCCACATATAAATGAGATCATATGGTATTTGTCTTTCTCTGTCTGACTTATTCACTTAGCATAAGTGAAATAGATCCATCCATATTGTATGATCCAGCAATTTCACTCCTAGGTATCTATCCGGTGAAATCCAAATAGGTTTTAACATTCCTCCAGGCCAGTATACTTGTTGATTGTAATTATTGAAGCCTAATGTTCTTTCCAAACCATTCTGGGCCCGGCTCATGGACATTTGAGGCCACCTAAATGACTGTTTGAATGGTCACAGGCTCTATAGAGCTAACGATTTATTAATTAAAATCTATTTTTCCTCATTTAGGGGCCTTGGGGATACAGAGGATACCCCAGCAAGATTGCCAGTCACAACCAAAGAAGTCAACACGGTCTTCCAGGCAGATCTCGAGACCCCTTCCTCTCATCTAAGATCAGATAGAGCGAGAGTTCCATGAATCCCCAATAGATAGGTATCGGCTCCTGCCCAGCAGGAAGCAGATACAGAAGAGCAGACCTCCTCTCTCTCAACTTCCCATGGAGATTTTATGGGGATCACCTCTCTCAAGGGAAAAGCAAGGCAGGCAGTTAGAAATAGATATTGGGTCTCTGCATTACCACCCAAAAGACCTCACCTCTCCACCCAGAACTTCCCTTCCCCACTATAATTATCTACCCCTATGAGGAACAAATGAGTACAAAATACCCAACTAGATTAAACCGGTCATTCACACCTGCTCAGTAAAGGCCACAAGGACCTTCACTTCACCTGGGCCTCATTATACCATCATTATAATGTCATACATACATATGCCGGAAGTTCATTAATATCATTACAACAGACTGAATTCTGGGAAGGAGCATGCGCAGTTTAAAAATATGAGGTAATAACAGACTCTTGTCAATCACAGATGTTAGTCAAGTGGTCCCACTCCTGGAAAGAAGCAGCCCACTCTAGAGGAAAAAGGAGATAAAAACACCAAGTCCTCGCCAGTCAGGCCTTTTTTGAGCCTCTTGAGCCTTGCCTTTGCTTGGGGTCTTCTCCAAACCCTTTGGAGTGTACTTTTTCTCCCAATAATGTCACCTTGGGCCCTTGAGCCAGTCTCACTGTTCAGATCAACTCCTATTTCCTTGAAGTACAGTGGTATCTTGGTTTTCGAACGTAATCCATTCCGGAAGACCATTCAAGTTCTGAAACGTTCGAAAACAGCGGACAGCTAGGCCTCAGGATCTTGCACTCAGCTGAAGCTGTGTGACATGTTTGACTTCTGAAGCATGTTTGAAAACTGAAGTATTTACTTCCGAGTTTATGACGAACATTAAACCGAAATGTTCATCAACGGAGGCATTAGAAAACCGAGGTACTTCTGTATACTATCTCTTCTAGTAAACTGCTTTTTCACGACTTTACCTTGCTATCTCATTTAATTCTTCATTCGCGATGCCAAAAACCTGGACACCACGCTGAGGAGGGCCCACTCTCTGGTAACAGTCATAAAATAATGCTGTTAAAAAGTGAACTTTTGATGTCATGGAATGAGTCAGTGGATCTTGCTTGTGATGTTTATGACGTCAGGTTAATCTTCTGTAGTCAGCCTAATAACGCAAGGAAAACATCAGCCACTAAGGCAAGGTTACATGATTTAGGACTGCACTGGTTGTGTTAATTCTGTCTACACTAACATCCTTATACAAGTTCTCAGCTTTTTCCTTAATTTTACACTTTGTGGCTATTTTTTAGAGTTATCTTAATGATATAGTCAGCATTACTGGAAAAAAAACAAGGGAATTTTAACTTAGTCTTAAACTGAGATCAATAGTATCAAAATAGTGCAATATGTCCTGAATGAAAATCTCCTTTCTGGCAAAAGCTCAAGAGATAGACTATTAGTGCCTTGCCTATAAATACATGTGCCCCCACATATTTAAGATTAAAAGCAAGACCTTTCAGCATTGACACTTCCTAGACCTTCCATCTAGCAAAAAGAACTTGTCTGTGATGATTTAATTCATTCTAAATGACTTAAAAGCTGTGAGCTTAAACACTCACTGAGATTCTGGTCTCTTTCTCACTGAGATTCAGGTTTCTAAAATGTAGTAAGATATCTAAAGAAGCAGCTTAGTTGTTCATCCTCCACTTAGAGTAACCCATGCTGAGTGCTTTGACTGTGTGGTCCTGAGCGGGTTAAGGATCTGTGTACTGAATAGCAAACGGAATATCTCGAGGGCACAATGTCCTGATACAGCATGCAAGTGCATTTCACCTAAGCAAATTTGTTTGCTGCAGTAGCAATAGCCGAAATATCTGAAACCTTAGATCCCTTTTGTATCATAGGTAAGGTCTTGCCATATCTTCACTTAATATGCTTTATTCCTCAGATCAGATGTACTATAGAATTGTTAACTCCAATTGCCCAAGTCCAAACATGGTGTCAGGAAACATCCCCCTGTGTAGAAAGTGGATACATTCCTAACTGCTTGTTGAGGTGGTGTAATCTTGGACTCTCTCCATGGCTGTCATCTACAAGATTTGTTACAAATTACTCTGAGTACAAGTGTAAAATCAAGGTGGTCAATATCATATCTTCTAGGGAAATTACTGTATTCTACTAGGAAACTTATAAATCCTCTCGGTTTATTTTTATTATTCTTTCCTAAATGAGTAGTCATAACCATATAGTTATTTATAAGGGACAAGGGCTGGAACTGCAAATCATGGCATAGGAAATCGAGGTTTAAGAATACTGTGAATCTGAAATCTATGTAACTCTACTAATAATTGTCACCCCAACAAACTTTAATAAAAAAAAGAATAATGAGAGAATAAAAAACATGAAATAAATGTTAATGATAATCTGAAGTCATTACTGATAGTAATTCAGCTAACATTTCTTGAGAACTAAGTGCCAAGCATTATGTTTAGTGTTTTATATACGTGTGTCATGTAAATATATGCCAGAGAACAAAGAGAACCTCACCAACAGAAGAATCATGGGCTGGAACATGCAGGTTTAGTCCACACGTAAGATTTATATAAGATTGTCTTTGGATGACAGAAAGTATTGGGAGGTGGGAGAGCAGAAAGGATTTTCAGTGACATGAGTTGTTTTCTGGGAAAAGGGATACACAGCAGTCAGGCCCAGGGTGCAACCATCCTGAGAGGGGCAACCTGTGCCCTTCCACAGAGGGGCTGTGGAAGTGGTGCTCTGTACAAAACAATCTGTTTCACTCCTCCCAGCATTGGAGACCTGTTCTAGTGCTGGAAAACTGCCACCTTCCAAGAAGCACCAAAGTTTCCAGGGTCTGTGAAAACAGGTTTGGGGAGTTCCTGGTAGGCTACAGCTGAAGGGATTCTGTCTAGTCGGCTATGAAACGTTAGTCTGGGGGGGAAAGGAGTGGGGGGAGACCTAAGGCCAGAAACAGGAAAAGATCAAGTATTTTCTCAAGGTCAAGTCCAGGTCAAAACAGGAGAGATGTATTCTAAGGCATAATGGATACCTTAGAATAGAGCCTTGACTATTCCCTGTCCCATTACCCTGCCTGTCTCTCGTCACGCACCCCGAACCCCAATTATTTTCCGGGAAATGCGTGCTTTGTGAAATTGTGAGTAAACAGATCTCTGGGCCCACTCAATGTCTGGTTCTCAACCCCTCTTCCTAAGACTGCTGTCTCTAATTCCCTCTCTGCTTTCCTTATCTGACCTCACTTCATTCTCAGCCACCCAACCAGATACAAGGAGCCACTGGGAAGGAGAGATACTATAACAAAAATGGAAAAGAAGACTTGAAGTCGTTTTATTTTAGATGCGTTTCAGAAAGGTTGTTCGCGTCATTTCTAGATTCCATGAACAGATAATCTCCAAGGTATCACTCAAATTAAAGAGACGGGACTTTTTCCCTCCCCCGTCCTCCACGCATCCGTGGAAGGCAGGGAGCAGACGGCTGAGAGAAGAAGGAGAAGGGGGAAAAGTGGGGGAAGCAAGATGAGAAAGGGGTGCACAAGAAAGGAAGCGATGAAGGCAGCAAGAGAAGAGCATTAGGGGTGCTGGCGAGCCCCGGGCCTCTGCCCGCCCGCCGGTGCTCGGGACCCGCCCGGCCTCCGCGCCGGAGGTCCGCAGCGCAACGCCAGCTCGGCGGCCGGGGAGCTCCGGGACGCGCCCCTCTCCGCCCCGCCGCGGCCGGCGCCCCCGATCGCAGCCCCCGGCCTGGGGGTCACCTTTGCCGCTCCGGACCGCTGCGCGGTAGCGCTCGTGGTGAGTGTGAGTCTCCGCGACCAGCGAGGGAGAGCGCGCAGCGCCCGCGGCAGGCGCCCCGGTGGGAACCGGAGCCGGGGAGCCCCGGGCAGTGTGTGCTCTGGGCGGGAAGGAGAGGCCTGTGGGGCTGGAGCCTAAGTTCTTTTCGACACTTTGGGGCGAATGAGCCCTGCTGGAATTCAAAAATTGCCCTTCCCCATTCGGTGCGCAACCTCTGCCCCCCGGGAGCGCAGTTGCGGGGAGCAGGTGTGGTCCTGAGCGGAGCAGGTGGGCCAGCTGCGAGGGAGGGAGGGGCCCGGCCTGGCTCCAGGGCGAGGGGTGGCGGTCGGAGCCCGTGACTCCCCACTGAGAGCGCAGGCTCCGGGCGCTCCCGATTGGAGGGATCTCGGGGGTAGGAAGAGACAGGGCGCCGGCTAGAAATCAGCACTGGAAAGACTGGAGAGTCTTCGAATCCATCCCTCGGTGGAATCTGGGAAGGATTCAGTCGAAAATGGTAAAATAAATGAGGAGCTCGGGAAAAGGTTGCAGTTTTCTAACTTGGTTTCCCGCGGATTCAACCACTGTGGTACAAGGGCAGGAGAGAGGTTGCACCCGGCGGCCGCAACGTGCCTGGGTTACCACTGCAGGTCCTTCCCAACCGAGGAAGGCACCTTCCTGTTTGAAGGGGGTTGAGCAAAGGAGGAAATAGGACCCCAGGGACGGTTCATGGTCAGGGTTCCCGTCCCCAAAGGGGCCCGGGAGAGCCGCAATTATGTCCCCAGAAAGTTAAGGAATGAAATGGAGGAGATCAGGGGATATACATATTATTAGCATTTTCGGGGCCCCAAATGCTGGATTTGGGTTTGGGGTTAATTCCATGTACACTTAGAGGTGGCCCTTGATAGAACACTGGATGGGAACAGAAGGCGCGCTGCCACGCACTTTGGAAGAAAACCTTGAGAGGATTTCGTTTTCTGTATGTAAAGTACATCCCAGGCACCTTGATGATTGTAATATACTTATACTGATTGAAGTGAACATTTAAGATACCATAAGCAGAGAGCTCGCATGTTCCCCCCCCCCGCCCCCCAATACACACATTCAGTTTTTCTGGAATATCTATGTTATCAGCCAGAAAAATGAAACAAATTCAGAATGGGTTTCATTCCGGTTCCAATTATATACAAATCTTTGAAATCTGATTTGGTGACCAACTCTGTCATGATCCTTAAATCTGAGTCGCCCCATTTGTTTCTGTGTTTGTGGAGGGAGGGGGACCGGACTCTGAGCTGGCTGACGGTTCACTGATGAACGGAATGTCAACAAAGGAAGCCTGAGGGAGACTCTGCCATCCCTCCAGGCTGGCTTGCAACTGCTGTTCCTCCTTCCTTCCTTTTTCCTCTCTAAACTCATAAGTAGGTTCAACCATCATCACTTTGTGTCTCCTCCAAGGGAAGTGTAGTTCTTGCTCCTTTTCACCTCCTTCAAATCTCCGTCAAGGTCCGTCTTGACAATGAAAGTTAATTATTCCCTGTTTCCAATGAGAAGTGGTTTTCTGTGTTTTGGGTAGATTGTTGTTTAAACTCAGATGTGTTTAGAACAAATACTATACTTGTCTGGTATTAGCTTAGGAGTTCCCAAATATGAAAAAAAATACCTTACCTTACTTCTTCTGTCCAAGAAATTTTCGTGTGTATTCCCACACCTCCTTTGCTCAGTATAAATCATTTGTCATTTCTCATCCACTGAAGCTTATTATGGAGCTAATGAGCTCAAGGTGGGTATCAAGGGGTCGTTCTCTTTCAACAGTATATAAAGATCTCTGTTGGAATGAAGACTGAAAGAATAATGCAATTTTTGCTACTTTGCCTCATTAGACAAATTTTATAACTGGCTGGGATTGAGCAATAATACATTTTTAAAGGCAGATTTTTCATTGTTTTAAATAAAAAAAAAAGGTATCGCTTAACTAGTTTTATAAAGTTCTTAGGCAAAAGACTACCATAAAGCTGCTAACAAAAATAGTATAACACACCTTTCTTAGGAAATTTTTTGTTTTTAATTTAAAATTGGGTGCACATCTCTTTTCAAAGACTTGCAAAAACTATAACTTAATTCTTAATTGGAAACAAGAGGAGTGTTTGAATTTTCTTATCTAGTAAATGTGGTCCTTTTGAATTTGATTAATTATTACTGAAATCATTTCAACGATTTTTAAAGGGCAATGTCTAGACTATTAGTAAAAATGGCTAATGTAAAACAACATGGACATGGTAATATCTAAAAGGCCTTGGCAGGATTCTCTTTTTTTAATATTAATTTAAAAGGTGGGAGTTATGTTGTGTGAGGCAGAGCAAACAAAATGCAGTGCGTTGCTTCCTGATGGCTGTTAACTGAAAGCACTGATAATTCCTGGGTGATGGAGTCATGAGATCCCTAGGGAAGTATCTGTAGTGATCTGATAGAGCCACAGCTCCTGTGTCCCACAGAGAGAAATCTTGCATTCCCATTCCCTCAGCCTTAAATTAAACAGCTAACACTAATTTCTGCTCTAAAAGTGAAAGACTCATGAAGTACAGTAGGGAAATTCAGAATTGCCATCTGTAACAAAATTTATTACTTCCACTTGAAAAAGGTACAAGGACATGTGTTTCAGAGACTAGGAATTTTTGCCTAGAACTAGGCAAAAAATTTATCAATGAGTTTACATGAGTATTAAGGAGGGAGAACTGTATTGATCTGATAATTTTTCCAATTCCTTGGTGATGTTTCCTTCTCTCAGAAGTTATGGGTGGCCTTTTAACCCCATGGTACAGAGTTTCTATTTTCTTCTATGTATGGTGGGAAATTATTAAAGCATTTCTAGTGGGAAACTGTTTAACCAGTATCCTCTTGCTATTGTGTCAAGATGATCTGTTGAAAGACAAGAGGGTAAACAAAGAGGTTTCTAGCCTTGTCTTTAACTAGAGCAGTAGCAGAAGAGATGGTGAGAAGTGGCCAAATTCTGGATTTGGTTAGAGGTAGAGGTGACAAGACATGATAATGGACTAGTTGTGCTTGCTGATAGAAGGAAAGGAATCAAGACTCAAGCCTAGATTTATGACAAGAGCAACTGGAAGAATGCAGATGCCATTGACTAATATGGAAAGATTGAGGAGAAGCAATTAAGCTTTGAGCAGCCTATCAGACATTCATGTGCAGGCATCACAAGGGTACTTGGGACAGAGCTTGGAGGAAAAGTAAGAGTTGGAGATAAAAGTGTGTGAGTCATCAGTGTATAAATAGTATTTAGAACAATGGGACTTCATGAAATGATTTAAGGAGAGACTGTATGTAAAGGATCAGGCTGAGAAAACCTGATCTAGAACCATCCAAAATATGAACACTGAAAAAAATTAGGAGCCAGAAAAGCAAACTGAGATAGAGCAGTCAGTGAAATAGGAGAAAAATCCAGAAGTATGTGATGTCATGGGACATCAAAAGAAGAAACTGTTTTAAGAAGGAGGAAGTGATGGCCATTCATGGTCAATGCTAAGAAAGAGTTAAATTATATGAGGACAAAGAATTACCTTGGAATTTTATTTGACCTTGATAAGAGCTATTGCAGTTGAAATGGTAGTGACAAAAGATCGATCGATAAGGATTGAACTAAGACTGATAACCTAATGATTCGAATCCTAGGAATTTATCTTACAGATATAGTTGCACTTAGGGAAAATACTATATGTTCAAAGTTATTCCCTGCAGTTTTTTTTTATAAGTAAACAATTGATAGCAAATACCTGAAAATAGAAAACAAGCAAAATAAACTATGTACATCTATTCAATGGAATACTATCCAATTGTTAAAATTATCAAGGCAGCTTTCTATGTACTAATATGAAGATCTTCAAAGAATATTAAGTAAGGAAAAAAAGTAAGGAAAAGGGGATGATAAAAAATAAAGAAGACAACTACAGGAGCACAGTCCTTTAATCAGTGGTCGGGTATGGCCTTCAGGTACTAGTGAGGCAGGGAACTAGCAAGACTAGACACTCAGTGCCTTTTCCTGAAGACCTCAGATTTGGATCAATCCTTTTGTCAGCCTCCTACATTCCTAAAGCTAAGTGCTGCCTGTATCAACTATTTTTAAAAACATCTGTATAAACTATTCCAATTGGTGATACGTAAAGTCATAGTTCTAATGTCATCGGACCCTCAACCTCTCATTAAATCTTGTCTGACCACTGGATTTCCCCAGCAGCCAGAGCGCAGCTCGCCACACTTCTCAGAAGAAATTCCGTCTCTGCCGGTGGCCTCCTTCATTCTCAGGAGGATTCTTCTTTGCTGGGAATTCAGAGACTCCTAGGAGTGAAGCTCCCTCACCAGTTCTAACTCTTAGATATTTGCCTGCTCAGCTACTTTCCTTCCCTCCAATGCTATAGTCAAACCGACCTCCCTCTCTTAATCGGGATTCCACAACTGCCCCTCTCCAATCTGAACTTTGCTCAGAAACTTTTCATCACGTGCAACTTGAATCTTTTCTTTATTTAACAACTCCATCATTTAAGTTTATTATTAAGATTATATCACATCCATCCCCAAAACAAGCAAACAGAAAAGCCTCTCGTGGCTTTATAGGGAGAGCCTGAACTACCCCTGTAGCTACTCTCCTATTCATTCCTCCTGTTCTCAGCTAGCTTCTAGAAAAAAAAAAAAAGAAACTAATTTTATTTCTTGTCATTATCTCCTCCCCTCCCCTTAACTCCTCTCCCACCACAGTCTGGCTTCCACACCCATCACCCCATGAAACTGTTCTGGCAACAGTTATCATATTATTAAACCAGAGATTACTGGTCATTGAAACCTTAGCTCTCTGACCTATGTAGGAGCATTTGACAAAGTTTACCATTAACCACTAACGTCATCTGTCTCTTACGTTAGACTCAAAGATGCCTTTCTTCCTCTTAAAGAAAATCAGTGATGGCAATCTATTGGTCCACTTCCTATATCTTTAAACTTTACTTCTCCATTCATTTGGTGATTCTCTTCCACAGACCATCCTTAGCTCTCTTCTCCATGCACTCCATTTTGCTTATTCTCTTTTGGTCAAAGATCTTTTTGAGAATCAAAAACCAAAACCAACCAAACAAAAAACAACCATGGTATCTCTCCCCACCCCAAAAAATGCACATAGGTACAAATATATACATATAATTGCATATAATTTTTGTCAATTAACAGAGTCATTGAAGCTCACCTATGGGGATTAGGAATCCTTCCTAGAACTTCTTATAAAATAATTTCAACAGCTAGTGTGGTTTCAGTTACCTCCAAATGAGATGATAGATCCTAGTTATTCCAAATATAAGGATGAATCTCAGTTCTGATATCTCCCATGAATGGTCCTCTTTTGTTGTATCCAAGTCTCAATATATACTACCTTCATGATTTTTTCCACAGCTTCATACCACATTATTATTTTTTACATAATTTCTCTTTAAATTTAACCACATTTTTAAATGTAAATAAATAAAAATAAAATTTTATCACTGCTGTTAATTTAAAATCAATATCACTGCCACAAACAAGAGGCAATGATACAAAAAGGAATATAGAAAAAATAGTGATTATTAAATTTTAATCAGATGTTTATTGCTTGCTAAATAGCCTTGAACGTGAGGCTGACCTTCCTTTGGCTTCTAAGAGAGATAGCAAAAGTTAAAAACAAGTTTTCCTCAAACAGAAACTTTCTGAAGGAGTTAATCCAAAGAGAAAGAAACGGGAGTAAACTCCTTATTATGTGATACAGAGGTTTTTTAATGCCATGACCTAGTACAAGTAGAGCCATGTTGAATAGCACCAGTGGGACTTGGACTTGGGAAAATTCCCTTCTCTTCTGCATATGTAGCCCAAACCTCTCCATTAAAGCTACAGGCCCTCGAAAGGACCACATGGACATCTCCAGTCACAGTCAACAGGTTCATAATTAAACTCATCTTCTTTCTCCCCTAAATATTTAAGCCTCTTACATTCCATATCCCATCAGAGAAACTCCCAAATTCCTTTCTAAACTTTTTCTCCAGACACAGCCAAATTCAGTCAGTCTACTCCCTGATGGGTCTCTTGATTCTATTTTCCTGATCATCCATTAACTTGCTTTAACTCAGTATGCCTGGCCTAGACTTTTAAAAATACCTTTAACCTCATCTCTCTGGACCTAGCCTTGCCCCCATGAATTTGGCCCATACTGTCACCAAATTAATTTTAGAGATTAGTTCTGTCCCATGCTTAAAATCTTTTGGCGGCTGCCTCTTTCCTTCTGGGAACAAGCCAAGCCATGCAGCTCACCCTTCCAGGCCTCATTTGTCTGGATTTCTGCTCCAACTTACTCCCTGCCACTCCGTCTCCCGGCTATGCTTCAACAACAGGGAACTATTTATACTTACCTGACACATGAGATGCTCCTCTGTTCTTCACTTAGCTCTTAATGTTCCCCTTTCTACCTGGCAAATTCTTAGTCCTCTGCCAAAATTCAGATTTATTTGTTTTCCTTTCCAGACCCCCTTCCTTAACCAAAAAACAACCCACTCCTGTACACTACTCAGGAGTCTTTTGCAAGCTTCCATGCCACGTGCCCTATGCTGCTTGCATTTTATTTATTTCCATTTATTTTATTTATTTGCTTGCATTTTATTTATTTCCATTTATTTTATTTATTTCCTTACCCATTCCAGCTGGATGGGTAAGTCTTTGGAGGCAGGAGTTTAGTCTATTTCATCTCTGTTTCCCCAGAATGAATGAACCACAGGTCCAAGGGGCATGAAACGGAAAGTGTTCTGACTCTGGGTTTGCCTGGGGTAAAAAGCACCTGCAAACAAGCCGTGGATCTGAACACTTCACAAATAGCCTTGGGTGGGAGTGATTTTCTAAAAATCATTTCAAAAACTTATTTTTCTCTATTCATTAGTGGCTCTTTCTGTGGCATTTTACTCTTTCAAACTGTTTCCATAAAAGGAAAAGGCCAAAAAGATCAGAGAAGCTTCCTAACTTAATCTTCTGTACTCACAATCCCTAAGACGGATAGCTGCTTTTCTTATGTAATAAAACCTCAAGGGAAGAAAACGATAAACCTCACTCAATAACGCACCTTAGTATTCAATTCTTTTATTTTTTATGCAACATAAATTGACATTGCTGTAGTCATTTCTATTTTTTTTGAAATGGTCAATATATGGTCCATTTCCTTTATATCAATCTTTCATCTATTCTAGAACAATGTCAACTAATATTGAACAAAAGTATTTCAATTAAATCAAGAGTTATTCATACTCATTCATCTTTTGCAAATGTTTAACTTTCAACTTTATCCAAGATACAGAAGTCTTTTGTTCCAGTTCAACTTCAGTCTTTCCTCAATTTTTGTGTTATTTCCCTATCTTGCAATTAATATATATCAGTGTATTAACTCATAGTGGGAATTAATCAAATAAACTCTTCTTAGAGATAGATGTTTTGTGTCCGTGGAAGCTAATGTATACATTAAAATAGTCAAAGTTATGTGCAAATATCTAACCATCAAAATCTCTAGTTTTATAATTATGTTTTGGTCTTATAACACTTTGATTCTGAGGCATTTGTAATATTTTGAAAAGTATATAAAGTATGATTTTGTTTTCTAATAACCCTAGCAAGCAAGATTCCTGACTATTGCGTTAAGAGCTAAGATAAGTTCCGGAAACGACTAATTTGGCTCATGCTTACAAGCAAGGGTGGCTTTTGGTTATGTGATACAAGTAACAATGAATAGTTAGTTGCATATTTCCATGCCTTCTTGTTAAATAACATTTGAAATAATGAGTTCCAGATGTGGAACGTGGCCATTTCAATATTTTGTCTGCATATTTTTCAATGCAGCCACTGTAACACACAACAATAATTCAAGGCATCTTTTAGCTGTCCTTTGGAATCTTGGCAGCTGTGTTTGACAAGGCAAGGACCCTTCAATCTTCATAATTCTAATTGAAATGAAAGCACTGAAGCTCTCTGTTCTTACCTTTCATAATCAAAGTCTAGTCTGTATGATTTGGAGCTTTTCTGTTTTCAGAAAAAGAGCCTGAATTTCAAATGCTCATAAAACCATTTTCTCTTAAATTCATCTGTGGATCTTTCTTCCCCCCTTTCCTGATTAGGTTCAATCAGTCACCATTAGTCGTAGAAGGAAGAAGAGAGAAACTAATATTCTTCCCTTCATAGCCATTATCATGGAAAGAGCTTTCAAATGAATGAGTTAAAATCCCGACAAATGTCATTTTTGTCCTTAAGAAATTTACCAAGATTTAGCTCAAATCTATGCAAGTTGCCTTTCTATGCTTATCCTCCTGGTTATACGATACGCTCTTACTAAGAGCAATTGCAACCCTTTATTAAACATCATTGCTACCTCGGGACCTAAGTGGAGAAAATCTATCAAGACTGAGCTTTTTAAAAAAGTATATTGAGAAGGGGGTGGTAGATGAGGGTAAAGGGGATCAAATATATGGTGATGGAAGGAGAACAGACTCTGGGTGGTGAACACACAGTGGGATTTATAGATAAGGTAATACAGCCTAGTACACCTGAAATCTATGTAACTTTACTAACAATTGTCACCCCAATAAACTTTAATTAAAAAAGTATATTAATGCATCACACCATTCTAAAATTATAGATAGTGATTCTAGATAGTAATTTAGCAGTGGCTAAAAAAGGTTACTTTAAAACCAGTCTCATATGTTGGAATACTTGTTTTCTCAGAGAAACAGCTAATTTGATATGAATGTGTAGAATTTGTACTGAAACAGGAAGGAAGTACTTTCTGAGTGAATACATTTATGATTATTTATAGCACACAAAAGTGGTATTGGACCTCATTAAATGAAGAGTAGCAGGAATACCCCTGCCCTGGAAGCAAACTACTTGAGTAAATAGAATAACTGACAGTTAGAAATACATGTACGTAATACCATGACTACAACCATAATGGCATGAGAATAAGAACTGTTTGATAGTTTTCACAGTTACATTCAAATGTATTATTTCATGTTATCTTAACATCCAGACACAAATGATTATCCCAATTTTATAGGAGAGGGAAGGGATTCCCAGAGACTAAATGGTTTGTCCTATAGCTTGGGACTCCTAAATGGTAGAACCAAGGTACAAAGCATATTTCAATGTGATCCAGTCATCTTTCAACTATAGAATATGTTGCCCTTCAACCCTAAAGTATTTTTTTTTTAATTGCATCTTCCTCTCGATTCATTTTTAAGATGCATTTTGTAATTTTCATTATTAGGTTTAAAACAAAAATTAATTGCAGACCTTATACTTAAAACTAAAATGCATTTTCTTTCACACTACTCACTTTACAGATGATTCCAATATATAAAAATGTGGTTTTATTCCAGTAACATCTTCCTCATTGTTGAAAACATGAATATGTAAAACTACTTAGAGAATAAAATAAAAATCTCCATAATTCTATCAAAACATTCCCATAAGAATTGAGTATATCTTAGTTTTTAACAATTTTTGTGGGATTGATAGTCAAAATTATATCTCAATATATTTTCATTTGATTACCTATAAGGTTGAATATATATATTATTTTTATGGTCATTTGAATTTCTCCTAGAATTATCTGTCAATGGTTTTTGCTCATATTACTACTATAGATATGCTTATATTTTTCCATAGCTTTGTCTGTCATATGCTGCAAATTTTCCCCTTTGTTTATGTCTTTGAACTTGTTCCACGGTAATTATTAATGTCACATAAGTTTAAATCTTATGTGGTTCAACATTTCTTTTTTCTTTCCTTTTTTTTTTTTTTGACTTTCGTTTGGTTTTAGTTTTATGAAACCAGAGGTAAGTTTACAGCTTTCCATCCCAAAATCAGTTGGATATTTGTTCACATTTTCTAATTTTAATGGTTTTATTTACTTTATATTTATCTCTTTGATCAAGCTGTAATTCATTTTTATACATCATGTGTGATGAATTGCCATCTGGGTCTTTTTTTCTGAAGAGTTAGCCTATCATCCTCATACCCGATCTTGAAAAGTCATTTTATCCCCACTGGTATGAAATGTTAAATTTATCATCTACTAGGTGCTTCTGTTTGCAGTGATCAGTCTGTTTAATTGCTCCCTCTCATGATTGTTGTAGTAGACCTGAACTCTTTTTAACTATTGTTAATTTTATAATATTTTAGCTATTGTCAGAAAAGGTTTTTTTTTTAATCATTTTTCTTCAAAATTTTGTTTACTCTTTCTTATTTGTTCCCCCTCAGTGAGCCTGGCTAAATTTGTGAGATATTGAAGAAAGCTAAGATTTTTATTAGAATAGTATTTTGAGTAAAAATTAATGGGAAAGCACTGACTGAATTTCTCATGGAGAAAGAATATCTCTCATTTTGTTTAAGGCTTACTTCATCATGTGTCAAAGAAGTTTTATAATTGACTTACGGGTTCCACACATTTCTTATTTGGGTTTTCCTAAGTATTTTAAGTTATGCAATGTTAATATGAATGATGACTTTTCCTTATATCTCCTTTTGATTATGGCTAGTTCACAGAAAAGTCACTTATTTTTATCAATTTATATTTATTTATTCATTTACTTATTTTAAGGTGTTTATTAAAATATTGCTAACATACAATATTATTTTAGTTTCAGGTGTACATCATAGTTATTCAACATTTATATACTAAAGAAGTGATCACCATGATAAGTTCAGCAACCATCTGACACTGTACCATGCTCTCACAATATTATGGACTACATTCCCTGTGCTGTACGTTATGTACCCATGACTTATTTGTTGACATTCAATATTATTTTATATTAATATTATTTTATATCAGTATTACAGTTGACATTCAATATTATTTTATATTAATTTTAGGAGTACAGCATATTGGTTAGACATTTCTATAATTTAAGAAGTGACCCCCTGACTAGACTAGTACCGACCTGACACTATAGCTATTACCATATTATTGACTATATTCCCTGTGCTTTACTTTATATTCCCATGACTATTTTGTAACTACGGATTTGTACTTTTCCTCCTGTCACCTTTTTCACTCTGTCCCCCAACCCCCTCCCATCTATCACCCTAATAAATCTACTAAATAAAATCACCCTAATAAATCTACTATCTAAAACCATACATTGTTATAATATTGACTATATACCTTATGCTATACCTTACATTCCCATGACTACTGTGCAACAACCAAATTGTATTTCTTAATCCCTTTCCCTTTTTCACCCACCCTCCCAACACTCCTTCCATCTGGCAATCATCATTTTTTTCTCTGTATCTATGAGTTTGTTTCTGTTTTGTTTGTTTGTTTATTTTGTTATTTAGCATATAAGTGAAGTCACATTGCATCTGTCTTTCTCTGTCTGACATACTCCACTCAGCACATCATACTCCATGTCCATCCACACCGCTGCAGATGGCAAGAATCCATTCCCTTCCATGGCCGAGCAATATTCCACTGTATGTATGTACCACCTCCTCTTTATCCATTCATCCATTGACAGACATCGAGGCTGCCTCCACATCTCGGCCATTTTAAACAAGGCTGCAATGAACATATGGATGCACACGTCCCCTCAAAGTAGCATTTGGGTTTCTTCAGATAAATACCCTGATGTGGGATTACTGGGTCCTTCTTTGTCTCTTGTTATAGCCTTTCATTTAAAGTCTATTTTGTCTGGTATAAGTATTGCTACCCGAACTTTGTTTGTTTGTTTGTTTCCATTTTCCTGAAATATCTTTTTCCCATCTTTACTTTCAGTATATGTGTGTCTTTTGATCTGAAGTGAGTCTCTTGTGGGCAGCATATGTAAGGGTCTTTATTCCTTATCCATTCAGCCATCTTTTAATTGGAGCATTTAATCCATTTACATTGAAAGTAATTGTTGATAGATAGGTAGCTCTTGTCATTTTGCTATTCATAATTTTGATTTTTTTTTTTCTGTTTTAAAGAATTCCCTCTAAGATTCCTTGTAATACTGGTTTGGTGATGATGAACTCTTTTAACTTTCTCTTGTCAGGGAAGAGCTTTATCTGTCCTTTGATTCTAAATGATAGCTTTGCTGGGTAGATTACTCTTGGTTGTAGGTCCTGGCTTTTCATCACATTAAATATTTCCTGCCATTCCCTTCTAGCCTGCAAAGTTTCTATTGAGAAATTAGCTTACAATATTATGGGAGCTCCCTTGTAATTTACTAGTTGCCTTTCTCTTGCTGTCTTTAGGATTCTGTCTTTGTCTTTAACCTTTGTCATTTTAATTATAATGTGTCTTGGTGTGGGCCTGTTCAGGTTCGTTTTGTTTGGGACTTTCTGTACTTGCTGGATTTGTATGTCTATTTCATTCACTAGGGTAGGAAAGTTTTCAGTCATTATTTCTTCAAATAGTTCTCAATCCCTTGCTTTCTCTCTTCTCCTTTTGATATCCCTATGATGTGAATGTTGTAAGGCTTGATGTTTTCCCAGAGGTCTCTTAAACTATTTTCATTTTTTTGGATTCTTTTTTCTTTTTTATACATTCAATATCATATTATATTAATTTCAGCTGTACAGCATAGTGGTTAGATATTCATATAATTTACAAAGTGATCTCCATGATTAGTACCCACATGGCATTATACATAATTATTACCATATTATTGATTATATTCCCTATGCTTTACATCCTCATGACTATTTTATAACTACCAATTTTTTTTAATTAAAGTTTATTGGGGTGACAATTGTTAGTAAAGTTACATAGATTTCAGGTGTACAATTCTGTAATACATTATCTATATCTCACATTCTGTGTACACCACCCAGTCACTTCTCTTTCCATCACCATGTATTATCTTTTTTTTCTTTTTACTGTTCTGATTGTGTGTTTTCTCTTAACTTGTCTTCCAAATGCTGATTCAGTCCCCTGCTTCATCTTGTCTTCTGGTGATTACTTATGGTGCATCTTCATTTCAGTTATTGTATTCTTCACTTTTGACTGGTTCTTGGTTTCTGTCCTTTTTTATGCTTTCTATCTCCCTGTTGAAGTTCTCATTAAGTTCTCTGAGCATCCTTATAACCGTTGCTTTGAACTCTGTACCTGCTAGGTTACACGCCTCCATTTCATTTAGTTCTTTTTCTGGGCTTTTCTCCTATTCTTTCATTTGGGATGTATTTCTTTCTTTCCTTATTTTGTCTGCTTCTTTGTTTGTTCCCTGAAAATAAGACCTAACTGGAAATAAGCCCTTTCCTGATTTTTCAGGTTGACATCCCCTGAACACAAGCCCTAATGCATCTTTGGGAGCATAAATTAATACAAGACCCGGTCTTATTTTTGGGGAAACATGGTATTAGGTAGATCTGCTATACCTCCTAGTCTTGCCGAGTGGCCTTATGTAGTTGGTGCCCTGTGTGGCCATGGCACAGTCTCTCTGGTCACCTGATCTGGATGTTCCAGAAGTGTCCTTTGTGTGGGGTGTATGTGCCCTACTGTTATAGTTAAGCCTAAATTGCTATTGGTACCTCAGTGGGTGAGATTGACCCTCAGGTGGATTGGCTGTGGAGTTTGGCCATGTCCACAGCTTACAGAGTGCTGTGAGTTGTGCTTACCCCACTAAGTGCGATTTGCCCCAGTGGACTCTGGTGCCTGTTTAGACTGACTGCCCTTTGGGTGTGCTGCTTGTGGGGCTAATTGGGCAGTGCTGTGCTGCGGTCTGAAGCCAACCTCCAAGTATGTAGGCTCTGGAGTCTCTTGGGAGGTGCTCTGGTGCAGGCCCACTGCCGGACTGGCTGGGGACTACCTGGTAGAACCTACAAAGTGATCCATGGTTGTTTGCTGCCCATACAAAACCTGGAGGCACATGGAAGAGGCCATACTGTGAACCGAGGACAACTGCCAGCAGTACCAGGCCTGGAGTATCTCTGCAAAAAGCCAGGACACCCTGAGGCCTTCTGCCATCTGCCAGCTGCCTTCAGGTTTAGTCACTGATGAAGCCTCATGTGGTGTGCAAGTCGGGTGAGGCAGGGACTCAGGGAGTCACTAGAAGGGGAAGAGTTGTGTTCACCAGGTTAATGTAGATTCTGCTTCAGTGCCAGCACTGAATATAGAGCTACTCAGCAAAAGTGTTAGAGCACACCAAGGTCGATTGCCACCTGCCTAGGTCCTGTGGACTTGGATAGTTTTCCAAGAAAGAACTCAATGCAGGTGGACCTGGCAGCTCTTGGAGAAAGTGCTTCCGGCATTGGGGGAGTTGTGTGGGGCTGGGTCCCAGCAGAGCTCACCAAACCAATTCAGATTCAGATTTGTTTTTGTTTGTTTTGTAATTATTTTGTTCCTCTCTTGCTGTCTTCCGTGGTGATTTGATGAATATTTTTTGTAGTAATATACTTTGATCTTTTTATCATTTTTGTATCTACTGTAGGAATTTTTTTTTATGGTTACCATGAGGCTAGCACACAATTTCTTATAGTTATAACCGTCTACTATAAGCTGATAACCTAACTTCAATTGCATACAGAAAACTACATTTTCACTCCTCCTCACTTTTTGTTATTAATGCCAGAATTTACTTCTTTTTATATTGTGTATCTATATTGTGTATCTATATTGTGTAAGTAAATTTTTCTGGTTACAGTTATTCTTAACACTTTTGTTTTCAGAAACTACTTCTTAAAACTTTCTCTTTAATTAATTTCTACATCAAAACTCTCCTGATTTTTCTGACTTTCAACTATTTTTTTCTGTATTTTACGTAATTTGATAATTTGTTTTGTTATGCTGGTACTTGAGAGTTGAGAAAGTATGACAAAAGCAAAGGGTTAGAAGAGTAATAAATTCAATTACATTAACCTGGTGTAAAGAATCTTCACAATCTGGCTTTTATCTACATTTCAACTTCATTTCTAAAGCAGATTAACTTCCCATTCTGAATTTCTTAACTGAGAACCACTTAGCAATTACAGCCTCAACAAAATCTTTCTAGAGTCTCTCTAGAAGTTGTTATTCAATTTACTGTCCTTTCACAGCTCTTATTTGTAAATATTTATAGTTGAATTTATTATATTTGTGTATATTTACTTGTACATACAGGCATACACACACAAATGCACACATAAAATATATTAAATGCTACTAGATTTATTATCTTTACTAATTCTTGCATTTCCCAAAGTGCAAAAAAAGTATTAGCTTTGCTACCAAGAAGGAGTTTTTAACTTCATTTAACATAGTTTTTTGAATCACCTTACGTTATTATTGCAGATTTTAAGTTCCTAAAGGGGGAGAAGTGCATCTCTATGTAGTACATAATATACCATTATACATAAATAGTCAATTGAAAAACATCTTTGATGGTAATAATGATTTTCTGAATGTTTATAAACAGGATTGAAAGTAATAAAAAAAAATCTGATACACAGTCAGAGAAGTCAGGCAATGATCCTTAAAATTTCCATTGCAAAATTTCTGCACAGAATGGTATTTTAGGTAGCAAAACATCATTTCTGAGTCCTTGAGACTGTACCAGTTGGGAATGCTACACTCCTTGAATTGCTGAGAGCCCAGGCTAAGCAATGTTTTGGACATCCTGCAAACTGTTATGTTTTGCAAATGAGATGCACAGCTAGGATGTGACTTGACCTCTGCTTCTGCCAAACTTTCAGATGTTTTTAATACAGGTTATATAAAGAAAATTTAGATTTTAAAAGTTAAAGAAAACAAACCGTAAGATTACTGTGGTATTTGAAACACATGTCAAATGTTTCATCATTCATTGGTTTTACAGATGCCACCTCAGTACTATTGCTCATGTCGTTGATGAAGCCATGCTATATAAAGCACAGCTCTGCCCAATTCAGGAGAGTTAGTGCAAAGATATTCTTTGTCAGAGATGGAATTGACAAGTAGAAATTCTGTGGAAACTGATAACCTTCAGAAATGATGCTCTACTTTTGTAGGATCCCCAAGTGACACTGTTATCAGGAAGGAAAACAAGAGTTCTGGTGATTTATTCTTGCCTTCTCTAAAGAATTATACAAATGCAGTGCAACTCTGGGAATTCTGTATGTGTTTACCTGCTTCATGTCTAAAGTGCTCTCAACAGAGAGACCTCAGCTAAACGGTAGAGCAGCCCTCTGAATGGATCAGAGAACCTACAAAGAGCTGTACTAAATATATATACATATACTGAGTATATGTATAATATACATGCATATACTAAGTATATATACATATACTTTGGGATTCTATATATATGTATGTATGTGGGACAAAAATCTTCAGATTCCCCCCCCCCCAGTACTGACAATAGAAACCAGAGTTAGTGATAGGAACTTTAAAAACAACCCATATACAAGATGATGTTGCTGATGGAAGGGTGATAATGAAAAGTTAAACCCAATATTTAACAAAGCAAGGTTGCATAGTTCCTATGTGTCAAGGGAAAATCTAGAAGATACCTGTATTTGAGCCATCCTGCCAGTACCCCACTATAACAGCTGCTCATGCAGTGACACAACCCTGGAAGCAAAAGGATCTGAGGAGCAAGAGGAATGGTAGAAGATGATGGCTCAGACCTAAATGTCATCCTAGACTTCCAATTGATCCACAGGACATCTGCAACCCTGTCATGCCAAATAGGGGACATGCAGGCTCCTCAACTGTCACCCTTCTTTCAACCTCCCATTCTCCACCCTTCTATCCCTGCCTCTCTCTAATTGCAGTTTTCCTTGTTGATATACCCCATAGATGTACCATCAAGTCTACAGGCTAAACCAATATCTAATAGCAAAGAAGCCTAGAGCACAATAGTTAAGGAGACATTTACTCTCAGAACTTTGCAAGTACCTTATTAAATATTCCACACTAGGAGTCTCATTTGCCTTATCCTAGACCCAGGTGTGAGGAAAGAGTATAACTAGGTGTCCTAGTCTGTTTCAGCTTCTATAAAAAACCATAGACTGGGTGGCTTATAAACAATAGAAACTGATTTCTCAAAGTTGTGGAGGCTGGGATGTCCAAGGTCAAAGTGCTGGCAGATTCAGTGTCTGGTAAGAGCCACTTCCCAGTTCATAGATGGCCATCTTCTAGCTGTGTCATCACATGTAGAAGGGAGGAGGGATCTCTCTGGGGCCCCTTTTATAAGGGCATTAATTCCATTCATGAAGGCTGCAATCACCCATGCCCAATCACCCCCAAATGACCCACCTCCAAATACCATTATTTTGGGAATTAAGTTTCAACATAATGAACTGGGGGGCAGGGCATAAATATTGAGGCTATTGCACAAGGTAACTTTGGAATCCTCCCTGTAAGTTCTGCAGGAATTTGGCTGGGCTCAACAACTAGAACCTTTTTGGTAGATATATAAACTGACATATTGGGTTATTGTTGCCTTCTGTCTTCAGCTTTGGCCTGAATTTCCAGGAAACAGGAAAAATATCCTTCAATCCGATTACACACAGAACAACAGAAAGAGTTTTCTTCCAGTTTTTCACTGCCATAAACAGTTCAATGAATTGTCTCATGTGCATTCTATTTTACTTCATTTAAATTATTTCCACATGATAAATATCCAGCAGTAGGATGACGAGTCAAGTGATACCAACATTTTGGGTTTGTATTGCTTACTCTTAAGGTTCTTTTTAAAATAATTTTACCATTTTTCACTGTGAATTTGTACAGTTGTGTTCATTTCCCCACAACTTCACAAACATACTCGTATATGTATTTTGACTGCTAATCCAATTGGCATATGATAAGATATTTTTTCTTAATTCTGAATATTTTTATATATTTGTGTCAATTGTTTTACCTTTTGTCTTATTCTTATAGGGAAGAGTGTTTTTGTTTTGTTTTGTTTTGTTTGTTTGTTTTATCTAGTTTGTGATTTGGATCTTCAAAATTCATAGAAGAATGCTAGGAGAAGTTTAGTAAATTACATGTTAGCTAGACTCTCCCTTATATTTTCCTCTTGCTTTCATTTTTCTCTTATATTGTCATTATTAATGCTATTATTTCTCAAATAGAATAAGGTTTTGTTTTCCACATTTATTCACGTTGGGATTTGGCAAGTTATGTAAAGAAATATGAATTATTTATTAATGAAAAAAACTTTAAAATTGACCAGTATCTCCATCATGCAAACGTGTAAGATTATAATGTTTAATGTAACTTAAGATAACAAAAGACAATTAGCTAATATGAAGCCAAATGTTTTTACATTTTATAAATTCCTCAAAATGAGATTCATTATTACTTAGTATTTTAACCAAAATCCATACTTACTATTGGCAAACTACAGACTTTAGTAAAATGAGAAAAAATTACTTAATGTGAACAACTTTAAACTCTTAAGCTTATTGAGCCTATTTTCCAGGATATGGCACTAACATATAATTTAAAATTTTAACTGTAATATTCTGCTTTTTTACATTTATATATGGATATTTGAATTTCTCTTTGAGCAGTTGGAATACTTTAACCCATCTTTGAAAAGTAGTAATAATGAGCAAGTCTAAATCCTAAAATCAGGTAGACAAAAATGAAAGAAATAGGCATGAGTATAGATTTTAACTACTTTCCTGGAATCATGGACTATTTTAAAATGATTCAAGCTCATATGTAGAGAATGGGATGTGTTGCTTGCTGCTTTCTCTAAGATATTGAAAGATATACAATAGGAGGGTCACAAACATCAAAGATGCAACTAGATATTTGCAAATACACTAATATGGTGTTGTAGAATAATTAATAGCACTTCATAAAAAGATTGGTCATATTTTTACGTTCTCTAAATTCAAAGGTAAATTTGAAATAATAAATTTGAGAGTTAATACTGGTACACTTGGTTAAAATCAATCTCACAAATCTATTATTATTACTATTACTAGTTTTCTATTTTAAAGGGAAAGGAATGAGCCTAAAATAAAGCAGCTAAGATTTAAAGATTCAGTCAGCAGAAGTATTTATTATCCTGTTTATGTTCTGTAAAGTTTTGCATGACTATTTGAATATTAACTCAGGTAAATCAAATTTTAAATTTATCTTGAATGATACTAAATATGACTAAATCAAAAGTCCGTGTCAGCATTCCAGAACATGTCAGATAAACCAAATATTTTCCAACTGAAATTAATGACCATTAATTTCCTAACTAACTGATTTAGACAAGTGATAATAGAATTGCCAATGAGTAAACCAATCCTTTGGTAATCTTTGGCATTTCATGTCAATACTGCTTTATTCAACAATTTATTCCTGCCTAAAGATACTAAATAGTGATATGTGATTTTGGTACACAGAGGTTATTTAAATTAATTATATGAAAAACATTATTTTGGTGCAGGGACAGAGCCCCAGAGAGCAGTTTCCAGGCTCTCGGCCTCACGTGGAAAGTTGCTGGCTCCCGTAGTAGATGGCCGTCAGCTGTGGTTGGTTGGCCGTCAGCTGTAACCAGTGAGCCATTGGCCACTAATATAACTGCTGTGGCTACGCTAGCAACAAAAAATGGGGGCTAGCAAGAAGATGGTGGCTGGCAAGCATGGACTGCAGTTAGCGCAGCAGAGTGCGAGTTGCAGATTGCAGAGAAGTGGACGGCAGGTTGCGGACAGTGTGGCTTCTGTTTCCTGTGTCTCCAACCCAGCTGCCAGCAAGACTATAGTGGTATGACTCCCCCATCTATGGCTCCATGGGTGTTTCTTTTTGGCCTCACCATGTCCTGCGTTCTTGTGTGGGGAGCGGGAGCTGAGACCCCGCCTGATACCCCGCACGACAAATGGCACAGCGAGCAGGGTCTTCCGCATGCCACCCTGCATGACATTTGGATTTTAAGGTCCACGTGTTTTTTGCATTGTCTGTTTTTATTGAAAGTGGCTGTAAAGGATTCCAGGAACTCATAAAAAGTTACATTTATGTAATCTTTATATTTTCCAAAGTATTTATGAGTACATTATCTCCTTTGATCCTCTTTTCAACTCTATGAAAGAAGAAATACCAGTGTTATAGCTTCCTTTTTAATTTTTTTCCATGAGAAATTGATTTGAACCTACATAGCCAGTGATCTAATGGTATTCTACCCTTACTCCCACAAAGCATGGAATGTAGTATGCCATTAGCTTTTTCTATATTGTTAACGATTTGATGTCCCACACCTACTAGAAATAGAGTCTTCCCATAATTCCCTCAAATCCCCAAATAGTTGTGATTGCCTTTTAGTTATTGATAACACTAGTCCTGCTCCCCTGTGTACTTAGTGTCATAAAGAGCAAGTCAATGAAACCACTGTCCCAAGTGTCATACTTAAATTTACTACCAGTTCTCGAATTGATTCTCTAAACAAATGTCTGGTAGATATTGAAAAATGTTAATTACAAAAATAACTAACCAAATATCCTCATTTATTATGCATTTCATAATGCATCTATTGTAGTATATTATCACCAAAAAAAGCCTTTTGTTTTCTTTGACTTCTAAATGTGATGTTTCACTTTAAAAAGTGGATACTGTTGGGGGAAGGGAGGAAAGGCTATAGTTATATCACTACATCAGAGCCAGGGTGTATTATGACGAGCAATTTCAGGAAAATAGGAAAGAAATAATTTGTTCCACTCTTTTATTTTATTTTTTTAAGGAGGGCTGAGAAGAGAGGGTTAGACTAAATTGGACTGTGAGTCTTTCACTAATTTCTTACAAAAGCAAGAACATGAGGAGGCGGAGTGGTGATAAAAACCAATAATTCAATCCATCAAACATGGTGAGCATTCCAAGATTTAAATGATAAAGAAAAATAAGTTGAGAATAAGGGAGAAAATGCAAATGTGGTAAATCAAGGTACTAAAAGCAGAAATGGTACAGGGGTGGGGGAGGTTGAAGTCAGTACGAGTTCTGTTCCCAGGAAGGGCCAGCACCACTGATGATTGTCTCATTAATGGCCAGTAGCGTATAAATGTGAAAGGATGGAGGGGCTCAAGAACCTGCTGGAAGAAGATAGGCTAGAAACTTAGAAATATTCCGAAGGGAATATTTGATTGAGGATATGAATTACAGATAAAGTGAATTTAGAAAAATCCTTCTAGAAAATGAAAAATAGACATAAAATACTGTCAGAAAACCTGCAGAATTGTAAATTTAACAAGTAACCGTCATCATCATCATTTGGAAAATCCAGTCTCTCTTCCTTATTATTTTGCAGGATAATTATCCCTGGAGGAATGAAAAAGTAGTTTTTGCTCCTATTTTTCCCCGTATCTGGGGCTACTTGAAGTCATAGTCAAAGTATTGTTTTAAGCACAGTCACTACTTATGTTGCTCAGGCTGCTTATTGGCCAGTGTGAGGGAACCATTTGTAGCCTACGCATGAAATATACAATCTACACAACCCACATACATGCTTCTAATTCTAAGTGTAAATAAGAGACTGAGCTACATAAAAAATGATGACCTTGGGAAAAGCAGTGGATTAGGAGCTGTAAGATCCTTATTCAGGTTGTATCTCTGCTAGCTCCTCCTTGCTGGATGAAATTCAAATTAACCAATCTCTCTGAATCCCAAACAGTGCGCTTTTTATTAGCAAAGCAGTGATAATAATAATATGCAACTTCCAAACCTTACATAGTTGTCTGAGTGAATCAAAGAATGACTTATACAATTTCAAGTTTTATGGACATGCACATTAGTATTTAGAACATTAATGTAACCATACAATAATCATGTTGACACATTTATAGATTTTAATTTTTTTAAAGATTTTATTGGGGAAGAGGAACAGGACTTTATTGGGGAACAGTGTTTACTTCCAGAACATTTTTTTTCCAAGTCAATTTGTTGTCCTTTCAGTCTTAGTTGCGGAGGGCGCAGCTCAGCTCCAGGTCCAGTTGCCGTTGCTAGTTGCAGGGGGCACTGCCCACCATCCCTTGTGGGAGCTGAACCGGCAACCTTGTGGTTGAGAGAACGCACTCCAACCAACTGAGCCATCTGGGAGTTCAACTGCAGCTCAGCTCAAGGTGCCCTGTTCAATCTTAGTTGCAAGGGGCAGAACCCACCATCCCTTGCGGGACTCGAGGAGTTGAACCGGCAGCCTCGTGGTTGAGAGCCCACTGGCCCATGTGGGAATTGAACGAGGAGACTTTGGAGTTAGGAGCACGGAGCTCCAACCACCTGAGCCACTGGGCCAGCCCTGGATTTTAATATTTTTGAAGAAACAGGATGGCAAACCATTTTGTGTAAGCTATAGTTCCAAAGCTAGGAGAATCTGTTTAATCAATGAACTATTGTCTTTTTGTTAAATAGCCATAATGGTACCATCTGTGAAAAATACTAAGTTTATAGTAATTTATAATTTTATATATTAGATTTGGAAATCCCAGTGGTCCCCATTCTCCCTAATATTCTTTTTAAAAGGTTTTTATTTTCCCAATGCATTGATTCTCAGTTGTGATAGAGAATAGTTTCTACGCTGGAGTGGAAGGCCACTTTGAGTTACAGAGAAGTACTGTAGAGAGCAGAGGTGTTCTGATCCATGATCCTCTTGCCCATGCCCAGTCTACTCTGCAGCCCAGCCTCCTATTCAGCACCCCTAGATGTTGGGACGCTTTAGGGTCTCCCTTCAACCCTTGTCCCTTCTTTATCCACACTCAGGTCATTTCAACTGTTTCCATGGCTTAAAAAACCTACATCTGCAGCAGTTTTTCTAGATTAGAGCCATCCCTAAATTCCCCTTTACCTTGATATCAAATGGCTCTGCCGCATCTTCCTTTAGATGTCTAACCTACATCTCAAAATAAACATGTCCCAAGTCAACTTCTTGATGTTCCATCTAAACCTGTTCCTCCCCAGGTCTTTCTTATGTTCCTTAAAGTACCACTAAACCCCTGGTTGCTTGAGCCAAAAATGGGTGTCATTCTTAACCCCTTTTTTCCCTCTCAAGCCCATCCAATCCATCAGCATGTACTATTTGTTCTACTCTAGTACATATCCCTCATCGTGCCCTGTAAAATGCCGCATGATTGGATCCCTGGACACTCTTTCAAGCTCATCCATGTAAAACAGGCCTTTTCATTTATTACTCTTCATAGCACAGAGCCCTTCTGGAAATTATATTTATATTTATTTGTTTATCTATTTATTATCTCTTTCCCCTATTGGGGAAAGACTTTTTTAGTTTTATTCTCAGGTCCATACCTAACATGCTGCCTGGCATATTGTAGACACTCAATAATATTTGTGAATTAATGAATTCATAGTTGTAATATGAACAGCCATGGAATTGATGGGAGTCAGATTGACAGCTGTACATAACCGTCAGTGTGCTAGATGTGCTTTCATAAACACATTCTTTGTTTATGAAATACATTTCTGGCATTCTTTTTGAATACAGACAGCCAAAAATGTCATATTGTTTCAAAGAAATAATTCTACCTATTTTCAACTCAAGGTAATTCTATAAGAATGAAAGCTCTCAGAAACAAGACAAGGAAAAGTCTTTTTTTTTTTTTTTTACACTTAGGAACATGTTTTGTCTTTCCTCCCTTAGTCAAAAATGATGTTCAGATTTGATGATAGTTATCATAAGAAATATTATTATGCCAAGTCATTTCAAATTGTGTGATAGCCAAAGCACATAAAAATATGTCATGGTTATAAATCTGTTTTCCTACTCTTCATACTGTCTTATGTACCCTAACAACTTTTCAGACAATAGCCATAATAAATTAACTTCCCAGTGTGAATTGGACATCTCTCACCAGAAAAGTAGTGTGTGTTTCAGATCTTAAAGTTGTTTTTGATATATTTAACTATTCCTAAATAATATTATAATCTTCTGGTCTGTCCTGACCTGACTGATAATGAGTTTTATTGTCCACTATAGTGTTCATTTTCCTGGGCCTGAAACAAATTAATTACCAGGAAATGTATGAAATGTGCTTGTATAAAAAGCCTTGGTTTCTCTCTCCTGAATGTATTTGGATACTTACTAAGTTATACTTCACTGTTTTGAGGTCACAATTAAATCTCCTAATCATGGATCTTGTTTCTCCTCCCATATTCTTTGTCAATTGACTGTACCTTCCTTTATTCAGTCTCTCAAGCTAGAAGAGTCAGTCCTTAATGCCTGGCTCTCCTTCATTTCATATATCAAATGAATCACTAGATCTTCTCAGTTCTGCTTACAAAATATCTCTGGCATCAATTCCCTTTTCTCCAGCACCATGACCTCTTTTAAAGATTGACTCATTCTAGTCTTACAGAGTTTGCATTCATCTGGCTGCTTACTGCACTATTTATTTTCCGTAAAACAAGAGAGGTGTCAGCTCAGAATCATGTCCCAAAGTCCTGAGGCAGTATGATTGGGAATTAGCAAAATAAACACTCATTTCCAAAGTTCTTTCATATTGCAAGTTAGTGACAAAAGTGTGTGTGTGTGTGTGTGTGTGTGTGTGTGTGTGTATGTGTGTACTTTGATAGCCCTGAGAGAAATTTTGTACTTGGAATTGGATGGAATAGGAATAAGTGGCATCCAGCTACGTATTGTACTAGATTTAGCCTCAGTACAGCCAGGCCACAGGGGACCACACATACCGAGGATCTATATTCTTCTCTCCTAGGGTAACAATGAACTTCTCTGGTTCCCTGCACAGGATCTTCAGCACTGAGGTCAAGGTCAGAGAGAGGAGAACTTTCAAATATCTAACCAATAAGCCTACTTTACAATAGACCTAGACCAGAAGGTTGGAAGATTTCTATAATTCCATCTGGGAAGGGGGAGAGTACTTGTATTGCCCCTTCCCATGTTTGTGATGTGTTTTATATTATTTACATTGTTTTAAGATGCTTTATAAATTCTGTCCTATTTCTTAAGAAATCTGGTAGGTTATCATATGTCTCTACATTCTTCAGTTTGTGCATGAGAATTTTGAAAAACCCACTTTGTAAAATAACTGATAAAGTGAGGAACTTTCTGACATATGTACTTTCTGACATAACACGAGCTGAGGATGTCGTTCAAGTTTGATTAGTTAAACATTAAAAAATATTAGTCTTGGGGCGGCCGGATGGCTCAGTTGGTTAGAGCCTGAGCTCTCAACAAGATTTCCAGTTCAATTCACACATGGGATGGGCGGCTGCGCCCCCTGCAACTAAGATTGAAAATGGCAACTAGACTTGGAGCTGAGCTGTGCCCTCCACAACTAGATTGAATCACAACAACTTGGAGCTGGAGAAACACACTATTCCCCAATATTCTCTCACGCCTAGGGAAAGATAAGAATATTTTTAGGCTCTTTCAATTACTTTAAGAGCACTTTCATAACAAATTCAGTTTAAGTATAAATACAACTCTTAATTATCTGTAATAATGGCGAAAGGAAAATTGAAATCTACAGATAATCTGGAATTCTATTTTAAAGAGCATATTAAATCGTTGTTCCCAATGAGCTTCTTAACATTGCTCAGAGCTGATAATTAATTTGTGTGGATTCTATCCTTTTAAATTTGACACCTCATCCATGGAGGGGGAACTGATCAGCAGTAAATTAGACAGTAGAGAGTGGAAGAAAAAGAGTGAAATCAGAAACCAAAGGACTTGATTCAACATGAAATTCATATCTCAGCCTTGAAAATTTAAAATAAAACAAATCTTCATTTTTGTTTTATAACAGAAATAGACATTCTAAGATCTAAATACAAAACATTTTGAGTGTGTGGATTTTCTAAAAAGGATCATCTTTTGTCATTTGAAAATATAGACTAGTACTTTTTGATTCAACTTTCTGGATCAAAAAGTGCAAATAACTATTTCATATTTTATCTCATCCATTCCTACCCAAGCAACAAAACAAAACAAACAAACAAAAAACCCTTTCTCTGTTTCCCTTCTGGATTTTTTCAATGCTGTTTATCAACAGAAAACCATTTACAGATGTAGTTCCATTTCAAATATGAACAAGTAATGTTTTTTATTTGCCTTGCAAAGGCAGCATGCAAAAAGAAAGAAAGAAAGAAAGAGAGAGAGAGAGAGAGAGAGAGAGAGAGACAGAAAGAAAGAAAGAAAGAAAGAAGAGAGAGAGAGAGAGAGAGAGAGAGAGAGAGAGAGAGAGAGAGAGAGAGAGAGAAAGAAAGAAAGAAAGAAAGAAAGAAAGAAAGAAAGAAAGAAAGAAAGAAAGAAAGAAAGAAAGAAAGAAAGAAAGAAAGAAAAGCCTATAAGTTCTGTTCTAATGCTATCTTTGGTTTTGCCTCTCCCTTTGAAAAGGCTCACTACCCAACCAACTAGTACCATAGAGTAAAGATAGCAGCAACCACTGAAACCTTCTTTCACAAGCTCACCAACACTTCCTTCAGAGTATTGCAAAACCTCAGTTTTGTCTCCAAACTGATATTTTGGTGAGGTGACTTCACGAGAATGATCCACTCATTTCTAAAGGGATATTTATTTTCATTTATTATCATTCAAGGATAAATAACATTATATAAACATATGTAACATGCAGATCTGAAATCCAGCATAGAAATTGTAAAACAAAGCATAAGAGATATGTTGGATGTGCCTAAAGAAGTGATCATTTTCCTTAATAAGCTAAAACCCAAATCTTCCAAAATTGGCACAGAGAAAAGTCCTCCATTGATGAAAAGGCATGCACACTCTATATAATCACTCTCCTGGGTGTTCTCATGTCCTTAGGAATCTCTAGATTACATCTCCACATCCACCCTGGCCTGAGTGGGACCGAGAAGCACTGCCTCTAGGTCTGCACACTTGACTTCCATTCACCACACATGTAATTGCTACTTTTTGTTGCCACTCATACAAGACACATTATTTGCATGAGATAATAAATAGGACCTCCTTTGGAAAGGGAATAATTTATTTAAATTGTCTCTGAAAATGATGTTGACCTTGCTATTTAGTCAAAACTGTGCACAATTTGTAAATACTATGGAAATTACGGATATCCTCACTTAAACCCAGCAAATATTTTAAAAGAAGTGTAGCTATGATCCCAATGAAATGACTATTATTCCTGTTTAGAAATTTTATCCCTCAAATAGTCTTTACTTTGATATATAGAATAGTATTAACTTAATGCATGCAAATGTAATCTTTAGTCTTATTTACAAAACAAGTTGAATCCTATTATTAGACTTGAAAATATATATGTATATATATTTTTTGAAAATAATTAGAGCATAAAACAACAAATTCTCCCTGGGCATTTGAATATTTAAATAGATACAATTTCTTTTATGGTGTATTTGTTACTCTAGAATATGTTTCTAGAAGATCTGTGAGCCTCTTGAAATTATGTGCAAAAATCTACATGTCTTTGTATATGTCATTTTGGGAGGAAAAGTAAGACAGCTTTCCTTAAAACCATGTCATAAAGTAAAATCCATTCATTGTGTACAAATTCCTCTATGCATTTCTGTTCTTTAATACTGAAAAACATACTTTTGTATGGGCTCATTGAAATGTAGGAAGAATATTGATGAGTCAATCCATCAGCATATGCACATAGATATCTTTTCAGAAGAAAAGGAATATTCTTGGTCATAAAGTAAATGATATGTATTATAATGATGCCGTTTTATTATTCATTAGCTCATTTTATTATGCTCTTGTTTATTATCATGAAGATATTAATTTCTCTTATCCACTTTATGGAAAAAAAATTCTTTACTGAAAAAAATAAATATCTTGAAATTAATGGCAGCAAATAGATTTGAAAAGATCAATTTAATGTGTATGTAGTGAGATCTTACTGAATCTTGTTAATTTAAAAATACAGAAAAAATATTTTCGATGTTTAAAAAAATGAATGCAGAACTAGAGAGCTACAACTGTGAGCATTAACATTATATGGTATCTACATCTTAAATTAGGAGACTGATGGACTTGCTCCAAATAATTTAAATTGTGTAAAGAAGTTCCTGAGTGAAAATTGATATCACTAAACAAAAATCTTTTGCCATGGCTTTGTTTTCTAGTAGAAATGAGTTTTAAATATTATATGAATAAATAAATACGAGATACAGTTCCCTGAAAGAAGGGGCTGTGTCCTATTTAGTGCAATATCCTGAGTCCGACATTCAATCAAGAGTTGATGAATGAGAAACAATCAATATATGTGGTAAATCCATAGATTTCCTTTGGTTCCTGCAAGTAGCAAGAGCAATGCATGACCTTATTATAGCCTAGGTAACTCTTTGGGTGTGCTTATATATGCCAGAGAAATTTGCTAACATGATAGACAAGCATTATGATACGTAAAGTGTTAACCTAATTGGAGTGAACAAAACATTTTGGCCTGCAAAATACATACTAGTGATAAAAATATTAGTTACTAACTTTGATAGGGTCCTTGTACATTAAATGGTATTGAGAAAAGTTATTTAAGACACATAAACAAGACAAAGGGGCATACTTTTAGTATCTAACATGCCCATTCCAAGTTATTTAATAATCTAGAGAATGTGCTTTGGTAAATTCACTCTTTGCTATTGATGAAAAGTACAGACTCAGTGACGTTGCATGTTAACTTGTAGATGGATTTTCTAACACGGACAGAAATAACTTCTATACAGGAGAAAAGTAAGCCCAACTGATATGGATTATTATCCCATAGGGTATTAAACAGGTTTGAATCTCACCTAGAAATGTACTAATACTGTTTCAGAATGCCTCTAAGTACCCAGATCCACAAAATGCTCTGAATCAGCCTTGCCATCTGATGGGTTTATTCTCTTATTCATGAACTGAATAAAATCTTTGATACTTGTGCATTTTTTGTTTGTAAAAGCATCGTGTTAACTTTTTGAAAATTATACGAGCATAGCTCATTTTATGGTAGTTTGCCTTATGTGCTTTGCAGATACTGCGTTTTTTACAAATTGAAGGTTTGTGGCAACCTGCATGGCGCAAGTCTACCAGTGCCACCGTTCCAACAGCATTTGCTCACTTCATGTCTCTGTGTTACATTTTGGTAGTTCTGGCAATATTTTAAACTTCTTTCATTGTTTCTGTACTTATTACAGTGATGTATGAGCAATGATACTTGATGTTACTAGGGCAAGACCTCCCCATCAACAGAAAGATTATCGTTCGCTGAAGGCTTAGATGGTGGTTAGCATTTTTTAGCACTAAAGTATTTTTCAATTATGTATGTATATATTTTTTTCAGACGTAATGCTATTGCACACTTAAGAGACTACCGTGTTGTGTAAAAAAAACTTTTATATGCATCGGGGAACCAAAAATTCTATGTAATTCACTTTATTGAAATAGTCACTTTACTGTGGTGGTCTGGAACCAAACCCACCAAATCTTCAAAGTATGCTTGTATTTAAACAATGGATTATTTTAATCTCCACAACCACATGAAGTAGGTACTATTATTAACATCATTCTTTGCACTGTTAATATTACGAATAGCACAATCAGTGCTATTTTCATCCCTATAAGGACACTGAGAATTAGGAAGGTTAAGTGGCTTGCCCAAGGTCAAGCAGATGGTAAAGACTGCAGGTTCTCTAATGCCATGAGCCTGTGCTCTTAACCACGACACTGTGACAACTATGTAACCACTATGACAACTGCGTGGAGATTACAAGAAAACACACTGAAGAAATCGAAGTTAAAAGCCATGCCTTAAATGAGTCTCAAAAGCATTGTTAAAGACAAAGTGAATTTATAAAAGTACTACTTTCCTTAATTGAAGGTGATGGTGGAAACAATAGTATATATAACGTATATGTACTATATGTATATATGCACATACCTAAATCACAGAAATAATCTTTCTTGTAAGAAATGATCATAATAGAGGTGACGTCATCAAAATGGTGGCGTGACGTGAGCCTCTGGAAATCTACCCTGGATCAACAACAAATTGAAAAACTATAACTCCACAAAGGACTCCCTGCACAGCAGACAGGCAAGACGAAGAGTCTCACTACTGAATCCTGCTCAAACTCTTCCAAAAAATTGAAGAGACAGTACTCCCTAACTCATTTTATGAGGCCAACATTACCCTGATACCAAAACCTGGTAAGGACAACACAGAAAAAGAGAACTACAGACCAATATTGCTGATGAATACAGATGCAAAAATCCCAAACAAAATTCTAGCAAATCGAATGCAACAATGCATTAAAAACATTATTCATCACGACCAAGTGGGGTTCATCTCAGGGGCACAAGGATGGTTCAACATACGCAAATCCATCAATGTGATACATCACATAAACAAAATAAAGGACAAAAACCATATGACTACATCAATTGATGCAGAAAAAGCGTTTGACAAGATACAACATCCATTTATGATTAGAACACTTAATACAATAGGATAGAAGGAACATACCTTAACATAATAAAGGCTACATATGACAAACCCTCAGCTAATCTCATAATTAATGGTGAAAAACTGAAGCCCTTTGCTCAGGAACACAACAGGGCTGTTCCCTATCACCTCTGCTTTTCAACATAGTGTTGGAAGTCCTTGCCAGAGCAATCAGACAAGAGAAAGAAATGAAAGGCATCCAAATTGGGAATGAAGAAGTTAAATTGTCACTCTTTGCAGATGACATGATGCTATATATAGAAAACCCTAAAGACTCCACCAAAAACCTATTAGAAACAATCAACGAATAAGTCAAGTTGCCGGCTACAAAATCAACGTACAAAAAAGTCCATTGCATTCCTATATACTAACAATGAAATCTCAGAAAAAGAAATAAAAAAATATTCATTTTGCAATTGCAGCAAAAAGAATACAACACCTAGGAATAAACTTAACCAAGGATGTGAAAGACCTCTATGCTGAAAAATATAAGACATTTTTAAAAGAAATTGAAGAGGACACAAAGAAATGGAAAGACATTCTGTGCTCATGGATGGGAAGAATCAACATATTTAAAATGGCCCTATTACCCAAAGCAATATACAGATTTAATGCAATCTCCATCAAAATCCTAACGGCATTTTTTAAAGAAATAGAACCAAAAATCATCAGATTTGTTTGGAACCACAAAAGACCCTGAATAGCCAAAGCAATCTTAAGAAAAAGAACAATACTGGAGGTATCATACTCCCTGACTTTAGCTGGTAATATGGGGCTACAATAATCAAAACAGGATGGTATTGGCAGAAAAACAGACACGTAGACCAATGGAATAGAATTGAGAACTCAGAAATAGAACCACATAAATATGGATAACTTTTGACAAAGAAGCAAAAAACATACAATGGATAAAAGACAGCCTCTTCAATAAATGGTGCTGGGAGAATTGGATAGCCACGTGCAGAAGAATGAAACTGGACTGCTATCTGTCACCATGTACCAAAATTAATTCAAAATGGATCAAAGACTTAAGCATAAGACCTGAAACAATAAACTGCATTGAAGAAAACATAGGTACTAAACTTATGGACCTTGGGTTCAAAGAGCATTTTATGAATTTGACTCCAAAGGCAAGGGAAGTAAAAGCTAAAATAAATGAATGGGACAATATGAAACTTAAAAGCTTCTGCACAGCAAAAGAAACCATCAACAAAATAAAGAGGCAACCAACTGAATGGGAGAAGATTTTTGGAAACAGTGCCTCCGATAAGGGGCTAATATCCAAAATATACAAGGAACTCATGAAGCTCAACAACAAAAAAACAAACAACCCAATTGAAAAATGGGCAGACGACCTGAAGAGACATTTCTCCAAAGAGGACATACAAATGGCAAATAGACATATGAAAAAATGCTCAACATCACTAATCATCAGAGAAATGCAAATAAAAACCACAATGAGATATCACCTCATCCCAGTGAGAATGGCTATCATCAACAACACAAATAGTAACAAGTGTTGGAGAGGCTGTGGATAAAAAGAACCCTCATACACTGTTGGTGGGAATGCAGACTGGTTCAGCAGCTATGGAAGGCAGTGTGGAGGTTCCTCAAAAAATTGCGAATAGAATTACCATATGACCCAGCAATCCCTCTCCTGGGTATCTACCCAAAATACCTGAAAACATTTATCCATAAAGACACGTTCATTGCAGCTTTGTTTACGGTGCTCCAATGTTCATTGCAGCTTTGTTTACGGTGGCCAAGACATGTAAACAACCAAAATGTCCTTCGATAGATGAATGGATAAAGAAGTTGTGTATATATATGTGTGTGTATATATATATACACAATGGAATACTATTTGGTGCTAAGAAAAGATGAAATAGGACCATTTGTGACAACATGGATGGATCTTCAGATTATAATGCTAAGCAAAATAAGTCAGATAGAAAAAGCAGAGAACCATATGATTTCACTGATATGTGGTATATAAACCAAAAACAAGAAAAGAACAAGACAAACAAATGAGAAAAAAAAAACTCATAGACATAGACAATAGTTTAGTGGTTACCAGAAGGTAAGGAGGGTGGGGGTCGGAGGTAAGCGTACCCCTTTTAAGGGTAAAGGAGATCAAATATATGGTGATGGAAGGAGAACTGACTCTGGGTGGTGAACACACAATGGGATTTATAGATGATGTAATACAGAATTGTCCACCTGAAATCTATGTAACTTTACTAACAGTTGTCACCCCAATACACTTCAATTAAAAAAAAAAAACTAATACCTTGCTTCCAACCCCTACCTGTTCTATTCTCTAGCATTATAATTTTGTCACTTTGAGAATGTTGTGTAAATAGAATCATACAGTAAAAAAAAAAGAAAAAAGAAATGATCATAATAGCATATATGCTGCAATTGAATTTATAATAAAGGCAATAACCTTTGTTTCTTTCGGAGAATCGAGCTGCATTCTCGTCAGATCACCCCAGGGTTTCACTAGTGACATGATGAGAATTTATTTTATAGCAAAATAATGGTGTTTGAAAGTTACAGTTGAGATATTTGAAAGTTTTACAAGAGTTTCAGGAATCAAAAGCTTTCTGGATTGCTGATAAATAGAGAAAATATTTGCAAGGTTTTGTTTTCTTTGTTGTTTTGTTTGCTTTTTCTTCAAACTGACAAATTTCAAACTAGTGTAACAGGGTTTAAATGTCTTGAAATCACCATTTCCTTACCGGGAGGTTCTTTAGGATGTGAGGGTCTGAATCGACACCTTTCTTCAGTTACCAAGGAAAGGCCATGTATGAGAGATTTTTGTGTCTTGTTTGGACTTTTCAGGCTGCCAAGGATAACACTCGGTTTGTCCTTGTGGGCAGTGTTCTTTATTTTAGCACTAAAGAGCTTGGAATATTGCTATTGTTTTCACTGGGGGACTCTGCTTTGAGACTTGCTTTAAATAAAGGCATATAGAGCGAACAGGCTTTGGCTTTCCCTAGGTGTCTAGCATGTTCCCAAACAGGAAGTAAGATAAAATAAAAACCTTAACTGTTTTCCTCTTAAAGCCATTTCTTAACTGTTGCCCCTGAGCCTGTTATATCAAAATAACATAATCCACTTGTTTAAATATTATATATTTCTGGGCCTCATTACTGACCTACTGGATCAGAACCTCTGAGCCTGGGATCAGGGAAACAGTATTTCAACAAACAACTCAGATGACCCTTGTACATCATAAAGCACTTTGAAAAAAACAGTCCTCTTTATATTTTTATGCAACTTGAACTTATACACAGATTCTAAATTTTTTACTCTGAAAAAATTATCTACTTGCATTTTAAATAAGTAACTTAGGAAACAGAGGTTCATGTTAAATTCTGATTAAGGGAAAGTTATTTTGTTTTATCTCCAAAAATATATCAATTGGCTGCTTAACTCAGGAGGATATTTTGTTTAATGTATGGCAAGAAACTACACAGCAGGATGAGTATCCGAACTATGGCAAACTACCTGATTCTCAGGTTCCTAATTTATTTCAATGGCTGTATCTGGCACAGAAATGATGTATTTGGATATAAAACTTAAATTGGGATTCTTCTACTCTGTAAACTACATGTGACTGAGTTTCTAAATTACAATTATAAGATGTTGTGTGTATGTATTAGTGTATACACATACACTGCAAAGAATAGTTTTATGCCAATGTTTGGAAGTCTTTGCTTTTATATTTGTAGGAACCAATGTTTAATAAATGTCAAGTTTCTGGAAAAAGCACTACTAGACAATAATAGTTACTAACGGTTATGTAAATCTTTTGCCTTTACAAAGCACGTAATGTCTATTTTTATATTTAACCCTCTTAATAGATAGTACCATTACTTTTGATGACAATAATAGTAACTAATATACAGTTATCATCATTATCCTTATATCTCCAATTCCACCTCACCCATACTTCCATATTACTTTGTGTATATTATATAGGATAATAATTGTTGTCCTCCTCCATAAGAATCTGGGTTTTTGAGAAATGACAGCATGTCCTTTAATCCCCAAAACCTAGTACAGTGATAAGCACATAGCATTGAACAGCTGTGAAGGAATAAATGACTGAATGAATGAGACTAAAATGGCTGAGACCAGGACTCTGCGAACTACGGCCTGCAGGCCAAATCCATCCTGCAACCTGTTTTGGACTAGCCTAGGAACTAAGAATGGTTTTTACATTTTTAAATTATTTTTAAAAATTAAAAATATATTTCATGATGAAAAAATATATAGGAAATTCAAATGTCAGTGTCCAAGAATAATGTTTATTAAAAAACAACAATGCTCATTTGTTTAGGTATTTCCTACAGCTGCTTTGTATTGCAATGATAGAGCTGAGTAATTGCAGCAGAGACCCTATGGCCTGCAAAGTTGAAGTATTTACTTTCTGGCCTTCTACAGCAAGCTTACTGATTCCTGGTTTAGACAGATTAATTTTCGTGGCCAGGATGATACAATAAGTAAATGATAGAGCTGGAATCAAAGTCAGGTGTTCTGACTCCAAACGTAATGCCTTTTCCTCCATACGTCCTAAACCTGGAAAATTGATTGTAGTTCTAGACCATGAATCCTTGGTTCCAGTTCTAGAGGTTCTTGATGTTGGGCAGAACTGGGTTTGAATCTTAACTACATTCAGCCTTGGCTACGTTATTTGCAAGGTCCAGTGCAAAATGGAAATGCCAGGCATTGGCCAGAGACACGCAGACCCATGCAAGGCAGATGGAATGTGCTAAATATGGGAGTAGGCTCCCCAGTCTCCAGCTGAAAGCCCAGTGGAGCTGCCAGTCCGTGGCAGGGATAGTCACTGTCTCCCGCACCTGCTCCCCTAAGTCTCGTTGGACACATGCCTGACACTGACCCTCCAGGGCTGAGGTAGCAGTGCTCAAGGAGGGACAGACTATTAGTTGGGGTCCACATCACCAAAGGGCAGGGATCAAAGGTGGGAGACACATGAGCTGAGTCTCCAAGCCCCTGACTCAAGCTCCATTGTCCCATAGGACTATACTCACAAAATATAAATTCAAAGATAAAATTACTAAGAATCTCAAGACAGCAATCTACATAGAGTATTAAATCCCAAGTGTGGGCCTATTCTGAACCCAGTCACACTGGTTTTACTTCCATGAAGTCAGCCCTGACTCTCCTACTGAAGTGGGAATATTTTTCTGTGAATCCCCAAATGATGTAAATGATGTGGGGTCTGCCGGCAGTTTCTGGGTATGGGCCGGAATCGTGTCTCGTGAAGCTGAAGAATGGACACACGGACCAGGGAGAGGCAAGGAGTTTTAAAAAGAGGATAGTTTATTAGAGGCAGGAGAAGAGGTTGCAGCTCCCGAGTGGGAGGGGGTCCCGAATGGGGGTGTCCCGTGACTGAGGCAAAAGCTCTTACTTTTATACCTTCCCTTGCCTGCTTGGGGAAGGGGGCTGGGGCCTTCTAATAGAATTCATCTATTAGGTTTGCCCTGTGTGCTCATCCTGAAGGAGAGAAGAGTTTGCAGCTCCTTTGATAGGAACCAACCCATTCCTTTCTATCAAATCTGCTCCTTTGTCCAGCCAGAAGGGATTTGAGATTATTAACCTTATGGCGTATTCTCATGTCTCTGTCCTGGAGTGAAGGAGACATTCCAGGACCTGGAGTTTTAGGATATGTCTGCTTTTTTGTTTATTCCACCAGGGACCCCCCTGTCTACCTAGCAAGCATACTAACTAACCTGTCTCACTACACAACTAGGTATGATGCCTTCTCAAGTTAAAGCATCTATTTTCAGCCCCCGTTTACACAATGATGCAATGCGATTAATAGCATGTGTCTCTAAACTTTTGGAAGTCAAAATAGAACATAAAACAATTAACAATGTGCTTGGCAATTTATTTTTCAATTTCCACTACTTCCTTCCAGTACTGAATCAAGAAGTATCATCCCTATCAGAACTCCTAAATGTGATTTCTCTGTTCTTAAGTTGAAACCAAATTCCTTTCTAACATGCACTTCCATCAATGGTTGGATCATACATTTTCCTAAAGAGATGTTCAAATTAGAGGTAAATTGAGCCATTAGTTAGAGTCATTTTGGCTCCTTTGAATAAGTCTTTCCCTGGGCACTTGTTATCTAGTCTGTACTGTCTAAGTCTGCACCTTGTAAAGCAAATGAGAAGCATTGCTCAGGGCACAATGAGTCTCAGAGTGCCTCTTGCATTACTTGTAGTGTGCCAGTGCAAAGAATCCTGTATTAATACTTTTGTCGTCACAAACACTAAAACTACACCAACACCTATGCTATTGTTTATGCTGATTATTTTTCAGGATTCTACCCAGCAGAAGGAGAAGTATTATCCATTCCTCTTTCTATCAGCAAGAAGTCAGCATGCATTTTATTGTCTGTCGGTGGATATACTACCCCCTTGGACAGATGGATTCCATACTAGTGTTCAACTACTTTTTTGGGGGATGGTGGGGTGGTGGTGGAGGAGTCTTTGTGATTCTTTGTAACCACCTCACAGCTTTAGGAAAGAAGGCAATACTATTATATTACCACAGAAAGCTAAGATTGTGAATAAACTTAATGCACTCATAAAAGTACCATTAGCAAAAGATTATCTCACCCATTGAGACGTTGGTTGTTTTGAATAGGAAGAAAGTCATTTCCTCTTTCAGTTTTCGCTTTTTGTGCTTAAGAATCACATAATAATGTGTCCTAGCAAAGAATAATTTCCCAGCGGATTTTATCAGTTCTTCACATTGAGTCACACTCAACTTTTATTTGGAAAATAATTTTAGTATCCACAAGTGGTTCAATTTTTTTCTACTAGTCATTTGTTTTCAGTAATAAAAGCACTCAATAAGTGTTGACTTAGCTGAAGCTACAGAATTCTTTAATACTTTAATTTTAATTAGTTTGCAATTTATTAAGGAATGATATTTATCAATATGTTGGTATCTCCCATCAAATTATAACTCAAAATTATATTTGTAATGCCCCATCTCTGAGAAGCTGACAGCAGTGTACAGAAATAAATCACGGATCCTCCAGATATTTCCAGTATCTACTCATTTTTATCCTTAGTTTGATAATTATAAATTAGTGGTGGTAACTTTTAACTTTAAATAATTAATACAGTATCAATACAACAAAATAATACTTTGTAGAGTATACGAAGAACATTTCATACTATCTGTATGAAAGATATTGTGATGTTTCTTGTGATAAGAAACATAATTTTTTTCACAGATTTATCATGTTTACAAAGAATTCAAAAGGCCATGAATTCCTTAACATAGTTTGTCAATATTAATTCCTTAAATGTCATGGATATTCACTTTCAAAAGTAATAAATAGGATTTTATTTTATTTTGTTTTATTTTAGTAACAATATCAGCAATCCAATCCAACTGTCGTGTGTTAATAAAAAAGAAAAAAAGTTTGACTCATATAACTGAACAGGCCAGGGGTTTAGGGTTTCACACAATGTCATAAAGCTCAGTTTTTCTCCAATCTCAGCTCTGCTTTCCTCTGTGTTAACTTCGTTATCAAGCCTTCATTATCTTTATAGAAATAAAACAATCACAGCAACTCCAGGCTCATGTTTTACTAACTTAACAATGCCCACAGAACAAAAGGCCTCTTCTCCAGTAGCTTCAGCAAAAATCCTGGGATTGAGGATTATTGCAATTTTTTGATTAGCCAACCTGAAGCATGTTCACAGCCCAGAAGCTGAGTACATGACAAATCTCATCTGAATTATGGGGGAAAGAGTGAAGAGTACTTCCCTAAGGAAAATCAGGGTGCTATTACTAGCCATGAGAATAATGGATTCTCCAGAGGGAAAAACAAGAAACATCCTCCATAGTTTAACAATAGAAATAAATTGATCTTAAAGACCCCAAATGCATCCTGATAATTTATTATTAGATTATTATGAAAGCATATTGTATATTAGATGACAAGTTTCTAAATTCATGCTTCGTTTTCTTTTGTAAATAACACATATTTTTTAACTGAATGGTCCTTAACCCATTACCCTAGATTAAATTACATCGAATGTGTTCAGCTCAGATAAAATGTTATTACCATGTCGTAATTACCGTTATTAAAGAATCTTTTTTGTTTTACCGTTTACCCAAAATCAGTGCATTGTATTTCTATTTACATATAATATATATAATATTACTGTTACATATATATTATTGTATATTATTTGTATAATAAGAATTTATCTGTGAGAATACTCTCTGGAAATAATAACTTAGATTATTGAACAATTTCTTTCAGATTACAAGTAAAAGAATCATTTATTTTGAGATCTTGGGAAAGAAACAAGATTTAACCTTCAAAAAAATGTCCATTCAGAGGGAATCTTAATGATATAATTCTTAGTAGGATCTGACCATTAGGAAGAAAAAATGTTAAGGGCTGAGTTAGCTAGAGTTAACAATGGAAGAAGAGACTACTAATCAAAACGCCATCCCTACAGTTCTCTATCTCCTCCAAATGGAAGAGGGACCTTCCGAGGGTCGGGATAAACATTTTCCCTTTGCTTCGAATTCCATCCCTTCCAGCCACTTCAGGGACTGCGATCTACCAACTGTCCTCCATGCCTCTCTGTCTTCAATCTCTCTGCATGATCTTTGTCTCTTCCACTCAGAAGATCTTCCTCTGTCGTTTCTTTTTCTTACTACCCATCTCTCTCCTTTACTTGGCATCTATAATCCTGAGAATGATTTCATCTGGTATTTTCCACTTTTTCATTTACTCCTCAACTGTTACTATCACTAAACTCCAACTGTTTTCACGAAAAGTACAGTGGCCACTCATTTGCCACGTCCAGCAGATGCTGTGGGGCCTCATGCTGTTTAAAGTCAGTAGATAATTTGGCTCTTTAGACTGACCACTCACACATTCTTGAAACCTTTTCATCCTGAATTTCCGCTAACAAGGATTAAACTATCCCCCTGACTCCATTATTTATTTATTTATTTTTGTTCACCACTCAACCCACTTCACATTGGCTTTTACCCTGTGGAGTCACCAAGCTGGTAAATCACAGCCAGAAGTTGAACACAGTTCTGTTGGTCTAAGATCCATGAGTTTCTATTATAAACCCTGTACAAAATATAATATCCCATTTACCATTTTGAGTTTTCAATCTAGATAAGGGTACCAAAAGAAAAGATACATTGCCTTAGCCCTTCTGCCTGAATAAGACAAAAGGAAATTTTTAGGAATCTATACAAGAAAAACCCATTAAAAAATCCATGAAACTACTGTAATCCTTTTCTTCCTTCTCAGTCTAGCACTTCCTAAATCATTTTGGCTGGTGCATTTATTAGAATCAATTTTCTTGAATTCTGATTCTTGCCTTTACATTTTGTGCATTTTAATTTGTTACCAAAATCTAATAGGCTGAGGAGGTGATTGAACACAAAAGACATTTTTTATTTTAATTTACGAAAGACATACTTCAAGATTTCAAATTTGGATTTATTTGGTATCTCTAATATATAGCTGAATGTTTTTAGCATTTATTTTAAATTAAAAATGTAATTCATGGGTAAAAGTTTCAAGTTATTCGATGACTGTGATTATTTGGTAATAATAATGGTCCTTTTTATTATTTTGAAATATTTAATAGATTCACAAGAAGATATAAAATAGTACCCTTGTACCTTTCACCCAATTAGCTTTGGTAAAATGTACTTGCATATTTCTAGGCCATTTTATCAAATATGTAGATTCGTGTGACTACCACCACAACAACAAAAAAAGATACAAAACTATTCCATTCCATCACTACAAAGATCTCCCTCATGCTACTGCTAGCCTTATTCCCTCTCTTTCACAACTGCCAGTCTCTGACAATGACTGCTGTTTTCCATTGCTATAATTTTGTCATTTTAAGAAGGTTTATATAAATGGAATTCTGTAGAAAATTTGAGATTGCCTTTTTTCCATTCAACATAATACCCTTGACATGCATCAAGGTTATTGTATGTATCAATAGTTTGTTCCTTTTTATTGCCCTGATTGCCCTTTGTTGACGCTGTAGTTGAAAGTTTTTAAATTTAAATTGTTGTAATAGCACTCAATAATGGACTGATGGAAACAGTTGAACTATACACATGCACTATGGAAATAATAGATAAGAAAAGGAAACAGATTTGAATAAACCGATCTTAAAATCTAATAGTCTCTTTGATGGGAAATTCTAGAAAGGACCTAACTTGTGCCTAAGCAAAGTGGCTTGCTGCATGCAATAATCTTAGTGGATCTGAAAGATTCCTTCCTCAAAACGATGTTTTTCTACGTTTGCCTTAGTCCCTAATTCTCTTCATTAAACGATTCTTTTAATTATAACTGGCAATGAAAACTCTTCTTTGCTTACAATTATATATTTGAAAGGACCAGGAGGTAATAAAGTGTTAATTCATTAACCTACTAATTGTAATAGCAAATATATGAGGGTACAGGGGATTGGAGTACTCTGGTCAGTGGAGCAACTAGTTTAAAGAAAAATTGGGGGAAAAAATAGAGATAAAAAAATAGAGAATATACTATGTGTATTTTCATCCAGAGATCAAAATCATGAATATTTATAATGCCTTGGCCTAAATAGATAACTCATTAGAAAGCCAATCGATTCTTAACCAAACATGAAAACAATAATAAAAACAGAGGAATATGAACATTTATGTTTCACTAAAAATGGGGTTGTTAAGGATGCAATCTTTCAAACGTGATCACTTATGCAAAGTACACAAATATATGTGAACAGTCTTTATCTTGGGTAAGGATTAGGGAAAGGGGAGATCGGTAGCCAAACTCCTCCTTTCCTTTGTACTTCTAAATTTTCACCTCTTTCCAGACCTCAAATAAAATGAATTTTATAGTTTCTCCAATTTCTCTATGTTTTATTGTATTTGTAATTAAGGCTTTCTAAAATGCTATACAAATGGGAAACAAACGTGGACTTTGAAGCTTGATACTAGCTTTCATTGAGAATGGAGAATAAGCTGCACCTTAAGAAATAGGTTATGTTTAAATAGACTGAGAATATAGGGGAAGGCTAGGAGGTAGGAATTAGCAGGACTTTTTTGTGAACGATAATAAGATGAGTCGTTCTAGAGCAGAGGTTTTGCTATGAAAAGATTAAGCTGAAACATGTATGGAGCTCAGTGTATAACTTTAGACCATTCATGACCCAGATCACTGGTTATCAAATCACCTTGAAGAAAAGTAGGTATTGCTAAAGACTCTAGAAACACTCCCAGATGGAGCCTAGTGACCAGTAAGTAACTGCTAAATTATTCGGCTCAGGTGTGAAAGGTCTAATTGAACCAAAGATGTTACCAAAACATCTTTGTGAGAGAACAAAAGAGGAGCGCAAAAAGCTCTCCTCTGCTGAAACAGACACTTTTTTGCTCAGTTTTGTTTCACCTAAAAGTGTTGGATGCGGCAGAGAGTGTATTTTTTTAAACTTGCCCATTGTGTCTCTGAGTAGAAACGAGGCATTGTTCTTTCAGATCCATTCTTTTGTATTGATCATGCTCTTTACACATACACACACACACAGAGTGATTGATTTTATTTATTTATTTTTTAATGAACAGGAATAGAGAGAAAAATAAAAACACGGAAACTACTTGTAGGATGCTTCCAGCCGTTACTAAAAGTTATTTGCTGCTAGTCAGCTTATATCTTACCCTAGGTCTTTTCTTGAACTTCAGTCTTATTACAAGTTTATTGAATAGGTGTCATGTTGTAGTTGAGAAAAGCAATATTCAGTTTGTTAATGCCATGAAACATAGTAGGAAGTCTGTTATTTGCTTCATCTTTCAGTAGAAATAAGTAATTAGCAACCCCCAAAACTACTGTTACATGTATATAGATATAGTGTAAATATTTTTTAAGTAGAAAGTTGAAAATAAATTTGGATTTGTGCTTTTTATGTCTGCATGTGATAATCATATAGAACCTTTTGAAATCATATATGCTATGAATCTCTTCTTGGCTACTTATAGATTTCAAGAAAGTAGGGTTTTTGGGTTTTGTTGGTTTTTTCCCCATTTAAAAATGTGCTGGAAATAAAAAATGGTGACATTATTTGCAATTTAGGTGTAAATATAGTGCATAGTATTAGTTATTGTTAAACAGAGTTGAAATCTTGTTTATCACAATTAACATTTTTTAAAATTCTCGATTAAAATATTCACCATGAGAGTTATAGTATATTTAATGATATTTCACTTCTTTTTTTTAATTTTTTTAATTTTTTTAATATTTTTTTTTTTTTAGTTTCAGGTTTACAAGACAAGGTAATACTTAGACATTCATCATTTATATCCCTCACACTGTGAACCCCCCTCCCATCATCCATTATCCCTCCGACCTCACACCGAGCCATCACATTATATATATAGAATTATAGTTGGCATTCATTAATGTTTAGCTTCTGGTGTACAATGCCATGATCAGGCATCCACATTATCTCTGAGGTGGTCTCCCAAATAGGACGCATGTCCATCGGATACCCAACAAAATCTTTACATTATTGAATACGTTCCCCAAATTAATTTTCAAAACACCCTGAGGCCATCTTGTGGTTACCAGCTGCTTCCTAATCCCTTCACCTTTCCCCTTATCCCCAACCCTCCCCACCCCCGCCCATCTAACAACTCTCGGTTTTTAGTTTGTGTCCTCAAAACTGTCTCTGATTAGTTCATTCACATATTCTTTTCTTTAGATTCCGCATATTAGTGAGATCATATGGTACTTGTCTTTCTCTTTCTGACTTATTTCACTTAACATAATGTTCTCTAGATCCATCCATGTTGTTGCAAATGATAAGATTTCTTTCTTCTTTATGGCTGCGTAATACTCCATTGTATAAATGTACCACAGCTTCTTAATCCAGTCATCTACCGATGGGCATTTCGGTTGTTTCCATATCTTGGCTATTGTGTAAAGTGCTGCAATAAACATAGGAGTGCATACTGGTTTTTGAATTGGAGTTTTGGATTTCTCCGGGTAGATGCCTAGGAGTGGAATTACTGGATCATAGGGTAGTTCCATTTTCAGATTTCTGAGATACCTCCATACAGTTTTCCATAATGGCTGCACTAATCTGCAATCCCACCAACAGTGCACTGGTGTTCCCTTTTCTCCACATCCGCGCCAGCATTTGTTGTTTGTTGATTTATTGATAATAGCCATTTTGACTGGAGTGAGGTGGTATCTCATTGTGGTTTTTATTTGCATTTCTCTGATGGTTAGTGAGGTTGAGCATTTCTTCATATGTCTTCTTGCCTTCTGTATGTCCTTTTTAGAAAAATGTCTCCTCAAGTCCTCTGCCCATTTTTTAATTGGGTTGTTTGTTTTTCTGGAGTTGAGTTGCGTAAGTTTTTTATAGATTTGTGATATTAATCCCTTATCAGATATATAGAACTGATAGATGAATTTAGTAAAATAGCAGGATATAAAATTAATATTCGGAAATCAGTTGCATTTGTATATACCAATGATAAAATAGCAGAAGGAGAAATTAAAAAAACAATTCCATTTACAATTGCTCCAAAGACTATAAAATATCTGGGAATAAATCTAACCAAAGATATAAAAGATCTGTACTCAGAAAATTACACGACACTGAAGAAAGAAATCAAAGAAGACATAAATAGATGAAAACACATTCCATGTTCATGGATAGGAAGAATTAATATAGTTAAAATGTCCATACTGCCTAAGGCAATATACATATTCAACGCAATTCCTATCAAACTACCAACGACGTTTTTCACAGAAATAGAACATATAATCCTGAAATTTATAGGACACCATAAAAGGCCCCGGATAGCCTCAGCAATCTTGAGAAATAAGAACAAAGTGGGAGGTATAACGATACCTGATTTCAAACTATACTACAAGGCTACAGTAATCAAAACAGCATGGTACTGGCATAAAAATAGACACATAGATCAACGGAACAGAATAGAGAGTCCAGAAGTAAATCCATGCCTATATGCCCATCTAATCTACGACAATGGAAGCAAGAATGTACGATGGGGTAAAGACAGTCTGTTCAATAAGTGCTGTTGGGAAACCTGGACAGACACATGCAAAAAAATGAAGCTGGACCACCTCCTTACACCATATACAAAAATAAATTCAAAATGGCTTAAAGACTTAAATGTAAGATCTGAAACCATAAAATATTTAGAATAAAATGTAGGAAGAAATTTCATGGACATTACCCGGAGTAAGATTTTCAGTGATATATCCCCTCGCGAGAGGGAAGTAAGAGAAAAAATAAACATGTGGGATTACATCAAACTAAAAAGTTTTTTCACAGCAAAGGAAACCATCAATAAAACAAAAAGGGATCCTACTGAATGGGAAAAGATATTTCACTTCTGATTTTTACTTTTGACAATACAATTCTATTACTTCTCGATATATTACTAACCATATAATTTCCCTAAAACAATGTCATCATAGTAAAAATGGGAGAATAAAAGTACTTACTTCAAGGATGTTGGAAAGATTAAATGAGATGATGAGCTAAAAGTGTTTAGCACAGTACTTAGTACCAAATAAGCACTCTAGAAATGTTAGTGTCCATAATTTCTATTATTTTAGAAGGAACTGAGGAGATACATTCATAAAATTGTGAATGACTAAATTTACAATACAAAAAAATTCATATTTTCATCCTACCACCTGCCATTCCCCAATGATAATGGAAGACTATTTCATTTTTAGATTTTACGTTGTTCCAAGAAGACTTCAAGGTTTCTGAAACACAAAAGACCTAATTTTAACAATTTAAGTCTAGAGAACATCTTTTTATTCCCTTCAAATTAGAGCAAGTTTTCTGAAACATTAGGGGATGAAAAAAAAAAAAAGCATATCTCTAGGTTTGAAATGCAACGAGGAAAATGTTCGGCAGTTAAAAGGTCCTATAACAATACTGATTGTTTTCTTGTTTCCTTTAAATGAGTCCGTGTTTGATCATTTAGCATTTACCATTTGTTTATTTAATAACTGGAAACCTATTGCGCTCAGTAATTGCTAGCCTGCTGAGTCTGACAAGTGAAATACTGATATAAAAATGAGATTAATAATTTAACTGGGATTTAGGTATGATAGTCTTTGTCTTCAGACCACAAGCTGTCTGCCAGGGACCTTTGTTGAAAAAACATAATTTGGATTTCATTAAAATAATAAAAATATTTTAAATTTTCATTAAAATACTTCATAATTTTTTCCTGGTATCAAATTTTCAAAAGACAATTATAACTGGTGATGTTATGATTTTAAAAGGAATATTAGAACCCTGTGTTCTATATGTGTAGTTCTTACCTTATATGTACCTCATGCCCTAAACTGCCCAGGAGGTACCCAGATAATATAAAGTAATCATAGATTACTCCTACATAGAGTGCTCCTTTTAAGGAGTTTGTGTTGTCTAATAACTAATCCAATAATCTGTGTTTCACTGATGAAGAGTTTGCTCTTTGTGGCATCTCAAGGAAGCAAAATGAATTAAAGATGATATTTAGTACATTAATTAATAACTTGGATAAAATTTACTCCTTTTTTAAAATATATACTTTAAAATTTACCCTCAAAAATATACCTGAGGGAATATAATTGGTTAAAACTTTGCAGTTTCCATAAAACTCCGTATCTACTCATATCTGTTATGGATCCTCTTAGCAATCCTTTAAGGAACAGAGGACGGGCAACTTTAGAGATCGGAGTTTTTGAAAGCTTAAAAATGGGAAGAGAAGAGATAAATCTTCCTCACAGAAGAATCCCAAATAATATGTGTAGATAATTCCCCCCTTCAGAAGGTGAAGCTTAGCTCCCAACCCCTTCTGTTGAGCTTGGGCTGGACTTAGAATAGAATATTGAAAGGGAAAAACAGTAACTTTACAGGAAAGAAAGCTGGCCAAACTACCTTAAGTAAGTAATTAAGATTAATATCACCAATAATGCCATATGGATACCATGTACCCTCTGATATGATGGGATGAGAAAGGCACTTCTCATTATTCCAAATTATTCCAAAATAAAGTTAATTTTTTTAGAAAAGTATTTACATATCGATTCCAGTACTAGGACTAAAGTGAATTCCTACTGAAAGTGTCTCCATGCTCCACCTCAAATCAATTATTCTGAATGTCCAGGAAGAAAATTTTGTGCATGTATGCAAAAAGAATGCTTACAGTGGTGCATATTTTAATTTGCATTCAATTTGTTAAAATTATTATTTAAATTAATTCTTTTTAAATCTTCAAAGAGAAATTCTATCTTATAAATGTACATATAAATCTAGTGTTTTTATTAAAATAAAAAACCTGCAGTTCTCTCTTGTTCTTTGATCATTGCTCAATTGACTTATAAATTTGACAGATTATTTGCCCTAAACATTTGGCACCATTTTTAAACCTGATTAATTTAATTTCATTAGACATTTTCATTACAACAAATTTTAACACACCCAAATCTCTCAAGCATTTTAAACACCACACAAGGAAGATTTACAAATCTAGTGAACAACAATCTCTTAAGCACTTAACCACTACTTATAAACCTAAAAAGTCTAAATGTCTAAAGTATTAAATATCAAACATTTAAACAATCAAATATTGTATACAAACAACTCTTTTCTTACTGTTAACAATTTTAAATCATAAGTACAAAGTGTACTTATGTATCTTAATCATTCCATCTAAAAATCAAAATTCTAACAGCAGGTAAATAATCCTGAAAGACTCAAACTAAAGGCCATAAGTTTAATATCAATCATATTTTCTTTTCTTTTTTTAAAAAAGATTTTATTGGGGAAAGGGAACAGGACCTTATTGGGGAACAGTGTGTACTTCCAGGACTTTTTTCCAAGTCAAGTTGTTGTCCTTTCAATCTTAGTTGTGGAGGGTGCAGCTCAGTTCCAGTTGCCATTGCTAGTTGCAGGGGGCACAGCCCATCATCCCTTCTGGGAGTTGAACCGGCAACCACTGGCCAATGTGGGAATCAAACTGGCAGCCTTTGGAGTTAGGAGCATGGAGCTCCAACCGCCTGAGCCACCGGGCCACCCCAATATCAATCATATTTTCTTAAACATTTAAGTTAAAATGACAAATCCAACATGACAGTCCCTAATGTCAAATTATCTTCAACATTTAGAAACTCAATGAACAACAAACACACATTATGATGAGGATTATAAAACATATTCCTAAACTTAACATGAATGTATTATTATTACAAGCCTTCCTTCCATATTTCCTCTATACTAATCCAACACTTCCATTGTTGAGTCATGATTTAGTGAGTCATCTGGTAACTATAGGGGGAAGAAAGACAATTGGGCCAGGTATTGGGTGTTGATAAACAGAGACACCATCTGTCATGCAGGGTCTTCTGCGGGGTCTCTGCTCCTGCTCCCCACATAAAAACGCAGGACATGGTGAGGCCAAACAGGAACACCCACGGAGCCATAGATGGGGGAGTCATACCACTATGGTCTCACTGGAGGCTGGGTTTTACACGATGTGGGACCTACTGTCCACTTTGCTGCCAACCGACCGATTCTCCTCGACTCTCCTCGACTCTCCTTCACTCTCCTTCACTCTCCTCTGCTTCCCTCTGTAGCCACAGCAGTTATATCAGTGGCCAATAGCTCAACGGTAACAGCTGACGGCCAACCAGCCACAGCTTACAGCCATCTACTACCCGAGCCAGCACCTCTCCATATGAGGCCGAGAGCCTAGAAAATGCTCTCTGGGGCTCTGTCCCCACACTCCACCCCTACAGGTTCTCGCCTGCCTCATAATCTACACGACTATCGTATTCCGTGAGGGTCCCTGTGCCATATTAGCCTATACACCTATAGACGAAAAGAAACGGCAGTCTTAGGAACCAACAATGGCAAATCCCTTCCATCTGGGAGGATACACGCTAGCTTTTTGTCCTGGGAAACGAGGGTCGCTTCCACTGGCACCTTTCCCGCTTTGTGGAACCAGACCTTATGGCAGTGCTTGGGATCCCTTGCATAGTTTCAACATGTAACAGAACAGGGGACCCCATAATAGGCCATAGTGAGAGCACATAGTTTCCCCTCAAAATCATCCCGGTATCGGGACCTCTGTATACTATAGTCACTTGGGGTGGCCACTCAGCCACCACCCCTGGCGTCACTTGCAAATCATGAGTCAAACCAGCCCCCCATGAGGCTATCAGGTCCAACCATCGACAGTGGGGGCTTTTGACCTGCCAGGGCCAAGTCCATTGCTGCCGTTCCCCTGCTTTCAAGCATGTGGGTGCTGGCAGCAAAATATTTCCATTTCTGCTATAGCCTGGCTTTAACAGAGTCTCACTGGGGGTAACTTGTAATTGAATGGGAACGGCCGTTCGATGTAGCAGAGCTTCTACTGGTGCCGGTCCTCCCTTCCGTGGTCTCTCATTCAGGACTCTCAGGACGTCCCATAGACGCAAGGCCCAGTCATGCATCGTGGGAGGGTGTTTTGACACCCGGAGACCTTGCTTCAAAAGGCCATTATAGTGTTCAATCATGCCAGCTGCTTGTGGGTTATACGGAGCCTGAAACAACCATTGCACGTCCATCCTGGCAGCCCAGCACTGCACTTCTTGCCCCATAAAATGGGTACCCCTGTCACTTTCAATGACTTGGGGGTGCCCATAGAGGGCACACAGTCATGTAAGAGCGACCACTGTATGCCGCTGATCTGCAGCCGGACACGGCCAAGCGAACATCAACCCCGTAGCAGTGTCCACTGCTATAAACGCGTATATCGCATTGCAGGCCTTAGGCAGGGGTCCAATGTAATCCACTTGCCAGAGAGTGAGGGGCACACTCCCTCGCGTAATCTGCTGTGTCTCCCAGGGGATGCTTCGCCTTTGGGGGCTGTCCTGGGCACAGACGGCACAGGCATAGCAGGCATCTGCTATCTCCTGCCATTTCAAAGGCAGACCCCAGCGTCTGCTCACCTGCCACATGGATTGGCTTCCAGCGTGCTGCAATTTCCTCTGCAGCCAATGGGCCACATCAGTGGCAGGAGCCCGTTCTAACCATCGGACCCGTGCTAGGGCATCTGCTTCATCATTACCTGGGGACACTAAGGGGGAGTGACCTGTGACATGCATTAGGGTCACCTCCTTTCTCTGCCCTAGGTCCCAGAGGTCCTGCCACATGGCTTGACCCCACAGTGGACAGTGTCCTACCAACCAGTTTTGGTGTTTCCATGTAGGGAGCCACAACGTTAGGCCCCGGAAAACCACCCAGCTGTCAGTACAAATAACTAGGGGCTCGGGCTCGTGGCTGATTACCATCCACACAGCCCATAATTCAGCCCACTGGCTACTCTGGCCCGTCCCAGTATCAAACCAAATGGTGTCTGTTTTGGGCTGCACACCAATAGCCGTCCAAACAGCTGCAGCCCCTTTCTCAGCTAGAACCATCGGTAAACCAGGCATCCTCAGGTACTGGGGACTGTCCTTCTTTGTAGGGCGGGGGCTCCAAGTCCTCCCCTCTAGGCAGAATGCTTGTTTCAGCCTGGGCTACAAGCTCCACAGGCCCCAGGACCTGTTGTAGCTCTGTGGTCAAAGGGCTTGAACAAAGGATGCTATGTTTCTCCAAGTAGGCACCCCACTTGGCAAGGGTGGTGGTCTGTGCCACCCCCGTTTTGGGTCCCTGGGTCCACGTACGGACACACCCCTTCAGAGGATAGGTTGTTCGAACCAACACCCGTGCCATTCCTGTGATGGCTTCTGTGGCCACTAGGGCTGCATACACAGCGGCCAGCTGTTTATTAGAGAGCAGCGGACCTCTGCTCCTTTCCATAATTGGTACCAAAATCCCACTGGCAACCGGAGACGCTCCTGCTGTTGTCAGAGACCCCATCCGTACCCCTCTTGGGTTATGTGAACATCAAGTTCAAATGGGCGACCGGGGTCCACTACTTGCAGAGCCAGTGCCTACTGCACTGCAGGTTTCGTGGCAATGAAGGCTTGCTCTACTGCCTCTGTCCAATCCCATGAGGCCCCCTTTTTTTATCATATTGTACAAGGGCCTTGCCATTTGTGCTGAATGGGGTACAAACGACCGCCAATATCCTAGCAGACCCAAATATATCTGCAGTTGGGAGACCTTGGTCGGCTGGGGAAAGGCTTGTATGTTATCAATAATTGCCTCAGGTATAACCTTTGTCTTACTCGACCACACAACAGCCACAAACTTGACGGATAAGCCAGGGCTTTGGACCTTTTCCTCATTCACTGCTCAGCCGCGTGACTTCAGGTGGGGGAGAAGAGAGGGAGCTATTTGCTCTAAATCAGAAAGAGAATCTGATGTTAATAGAATATCATCGACACAATGAAACAAGGCCACAGAGGATGGGCGATCCCACTGTGCCAAATCCTGGGCCAGGAGCCCGTGGCAGATAGTGGGGCTGTGCAAGTATCCTTGCGAAAGGACTTGAAAAGTCCACTGCCGCCCATCCCAAGTCAAAGCAAACTGCTCTTGACACTCGGGTGCAATGTGCAAAGCATTGGCCAAGTCCACTACATAGTGATTATGTCCCCAGGCGGACAATCAGACGAGCCATTACATCATGTATTGAAGGTACTGCAGCAAGCAGGGTCTCCTATGCGACACATGGCGCAGTGAGCAGGGAACAGTGCTGGCCACAGCTCTCTGAAGGGTGGTGGAGCAGTTTATGTGTGTGAACACTCAGTCCCAGGAAGACCAGGAGGAGCCACTGCTGGAGAGCTCGAGCCCTGTGGAGGGGTGGGAAGACATGGACTGTTCCCTAACCAGCATAGGCCAGAGAAAGCAAAGGACATTGCAGCCCTGCGGGCTGGGAAGTGATTGCTGAGGCAGCCCGAATGCAGGACTTGTAGTCCCAGGAGGAAACGCTTGCTGAGTCCTCCGTGGGAGATGAGGGTGAGGTCAAGGTCATCCCTCACCCCCAGGACAGCCCTGGCAAAATGACTATGGACTATGGGGAATTGCCTTCCATCCCTAATTTAATGGACCGCTTGACTGTTTGCTTGGGAACGTACCACTATGTAGTGGAACCGGCAGATGTTTGCTTTTGTGTCTTGACTGGCCGCCATAGAGAATATGTAAGCACCTTGATTGTAAGTTGCTGTGGTTCCAGCACGGTACCCTGAGAGGCCCCGAGAGTGGCAGTGTCCTGAGAGCCCTGGCTGAGTCCAGGAAGTCTGGCTGTGCTCAGAGAGAGTGGCAGTGCCCTGAGAGGCCCTGGCTGTGCCCGGGGAGACTGGTGGTACCCTAAGAAGTCCAGGAAGTCTGGCTGTGCCCAGAAGTACTGGTGGTGCCCTGAGAAACCCTGGCTGTGTGTAGAGAGCCTGGCTGTATCCAGGATATTGCATTCACCTCCAGGCTCCTCGCACAGGGCCCCTCACGGAAGACGCTTGTCGCGTAGATTGTGAGGCGAGACCCTTGTAGGGGTGGAGTGTGGGGACAGAGCCAGGAGTGCAGTTTCCAGGCTCTCGGCCTCACGTAGAAAGGTGCTGGCTCAGGTAGTAAATGGCCGTCAACTGTGATTGGATGACCATTAGCTGTGGCTAGTTGGCCGTCAGCTGTAACCAGTGAGCCATTGCCCACTAATATAACTGCTGTGGCTACGCCAGCAGAAAATGGGGGCTAGCAAGAAGATGGTGGCTGAGCTAGCAAGTACAGATTGCAGTTAGCAGGGCGGATTGCAGTTAGCAAGAGGGGTTGGTTGGTTGGCAGAGAAGCAGACGGCAGGTGGCGGATCATGTGGCTCTTGCTTCCTGTGTCTCCAACCCAGCCGCCAGCGAGAATACAGTGGTATGACTCCCCTATCTATGGCTCCATGGGTGTTCCTGTTTGGCCTCACCATATCGTACGTTCTTATGTGGAGAGTAGGAACTGAGACCCCTCAGGCCGCCCCACATGACACCATTATTTGGGAATCTGGGTTCATCCCTTTTTGTAAGGGTCATTTCTTATAAAAAGGGAACATTCCAAACACTCTCCTTTCCTTGCAAAAGCCTTATATGATTTTTAATTGTCTGAACAGAATTGAGATTTGGTATCCCTATGCACACTGCAAATAATCTGCTTACTACCTAGTTGGTTTCTGAAGTCTCTTTATGTTTTACTTATCTGTCAGACCCATCATCACTTATGGTCATTTTATTGAGACATTGCTGCTTCTCAATATATGTTAACCAATTTAGTTCTTTTTTATGAAGGAACACCCATAAAAATTACCCATACCTGTCTCCAATTAGTCATAATGCCATGTCCCTCAAATTCTTTGTTCTGTTCGTGAAGACATAATTATTTCAGGGAATTTTGCAACTCAGTTATCAATTCCATAGTGTCTATACCTTGTAATTCATCTCTGACTACAATACAAGCCAGGGGATAAGGTCAATACTGACATTTTTAAGTTAAGCTCATATTCCTAATTAGCTGCCAACTCAACACATATTTTCACTCTCCCACAAAATATCTCCTCTTCTTCCCTAAATTTTATAGAAACCTAAAGTAGAAGAATCACATTAAACCCCTATGAGTGTTGCAACCCCAGCTGTGATATCAGCATCCTTGTTTCTTGTCATAGCCTATCAATAGCTCTGTGAGTTCAATTCTGATGATTGGACATGAACCACATCACTGATAAAATCCTATTAAACTTAGACAATAAGCCAAAGATTGTGATCTGGGGGATGCTATCATAATACTTCATAACATTGATAAAAAGTATGGAAACTATAAAATGGAATATGCTGAAAATATCCAAAGTTAGTTTAATTCTGTTATTAGCATTTTCCCCAGAATATTTAAATGCCTAGATATGTTTCATTTAACATTTCTCCTTCCAATAATCATTAGAATGTTCCATTTTAATATCCAGATCTATGTAATGTTTGCCTGCTTTATGATTACCACAAAGTGGCAAGACATGGTGGAAATAACCTGAGCTACAAAGTCATTGACCTGGGTTCAAATTCCAGCTCACTTTACTTAACTTTTCTGACCATCAGTTTTCTCCTTTTGAACATGGGGGTAAAATCTGGCTTGAAATGAGATGACATTTGTAATGCTACCCAGTACAGTTGTTGGCACACAGTAGGTATTCCAGAAATACCATGTTTCCCTGAAAATAAGACCTAGCCAGACCATCAGCTCTAATGCATCTTTTAGGGCAAAAATTAATATAAGACCCTATATTATATTATATTATAATTATATTATACCTGCTATTATATATATTATATTATATTATATTATATTATATTATATTATATTATATTATATTATATTATACTACACTACACTACACTACACTACACTACATTACATTATATTATATTATATTACATTATGATATAGACCTGGTATTATATTATATTATACTCGGTCTTATGGTAAAATAAGACTGGGTCTTATATTAATTTTTGTTCCAAAAGACGCATTAGAGCTGGTGGTCTGGCTGAGTCTTATTTTCAGAGAAACATGGACTAGAGCTTTTATTTACATCATTGCTTTTCAACTTAGATTCACTTGTGGTGTAAATTATATAGAATATGTTGGATATTTAAATGCAACATTTTAAAATAAGGCAAAATCATATTATTGTGCACCTTTTTTTGGCTTTGTTTTGTTTTTGTCTATACGGGAAGGAAGAGCAGTTAGTTTACATTTGGATCTTTTGGGCAGAGTTGTGAATGTTTTTGTGATGGAGCTTATATCACAGTTGTTTAATAAAGAATGGTATGCTACCATCACCTGTCAGGACCATTTTTATCAAAGAGTTTTATGAATAACTGATTAAATCTCTAAGAAAAAGAAAGGTCACTAACGTACTAAAAACAAAGATGGGGGAGGGTGGCCGAATGGCTCAGTTGGTTAGAGCATGAGCTCTGAACAACAGGGTTGCCAGTTCGACTCCCACATGGGCCAGTGAGCTGTGCCCTCCACAACTAGAATGAAGACAATGAACTCCCACTGAGCATCTGGAGGGATGGCCGGATGGCTTAGTTGATTAGAGTGCGAGCTCTCAACAACATGGTTGCCGGTTCAATTCCCACATGGGATGGGGGGCTGCAACTAAACATTGAAAATGGCAACTGGACTTGGAGCTGAGCTGAGCCTTGCACAACTAGATTGAAGGATAATGACTTGGAGCTGATGGCCCTGGAGAAACTCACTGTTCCCCGATATTCCCCAATCAAATTTTTTAAAAAAGATAGGGTTATTATTGTCTTTATTACAGAACTATAGATTATTAGATTACAGGCATTTGACATCTGAAAAGGCGTTTTCCAGCTTGAAGATTTCACTAAGGAGGAAACTGAAATCCTGAGAGATATAGCACAACTCCAACTTACAGTTTGTATGGCAAATCGGCAATTGAGCCCAGAGCTCCTGAATCCTATTTGACTGTGTATGGACAGAAAGCCATGTAACCTTGATAAAATGCTTATTTCGTACAACGTTTCCTCAACCAGAATTATTTAACTCCAGCTTACTAAACCCAAATTTTCTTGTTTTGATGTCCATTTACTCAGGTAGGTGGCTCAAGCTTCAAATGTAATTTCAGATTTATCCTTGTTTGGTTTGGTAGTGAAAACATTTAACTCTCACTTATTAAAAAAGATTATGAAACAAAGACACAAATGCAAAGTGCTGAGTTGAAATAGCCATCTTATTTTTTCATATTTATTTAAAAAAATAAGTCTCAGGAGGCATTATTTTGCTTTGAGTAGTGAATGGTATTTAGGCACCATTTGGTCTGAATATTCTGGCACCAGCTCTACACTACAGTGACCATATAAATCAATCTACTTCCTTTTCTGAGCTCCTTTCTCAGATTGCTTCCAGAGCCCAACTGAGTGGCTGAAGGACGTAGGACCCTGGACACAGGTCCAGCTAACAAATCAGATATTTTCTCTGTATTTGAATTTGGAACACAAAATTGTAGTTAGAACGTATTTGATGGGAGATTGTGAAATATTAAGGCTAAGATAGCAACATTTATATTTAAGTAGAGCAAAAAAAAAAAAAACAATCAACTGAAAGAAAATAAATCAGATGTGTGGACAGAAATAGAAGTAACAAACCGTGCTGTTTTGAGAGCGATGTGAAGAGCTGGCTTGTGTCCTGTCTCTTTAGCTGCTGGTTCTCTCCTATACGGTTCTGACTGGAATTTCTTCCTGGAATGCTATGAGATTTTCCTTGATCCCCCAAATATTTATTTTATTGTTTCAATCCGTTCTCTTTTATGCTTACTCTTTTATGCTTAAGTGTTTTTTTTTCTGTTTTTTGAAATTAAATGATTCCTGAAATAAGCATTAACTTGCTATATTTCACTTTGGAAAAGTTATTATCCGCTCTCACCCTTAATTTCCAAGGCCACGTTGATGAAAAATAGCATGTTTTGTGTAAATATATTATAGTCAGTTCAGTGTAAATTAGTTAATTATTATAAAATATACACTTGACTGAAATAACAATATAATTTTGATAAATTAAGATTGCATTAAACATATTGCTTTTAAAGCCTTGCTACTCAAAGTATTGTTCAGGTACCAGCAGCATCAGCAGCATCTGGAGCTTGTTAAAAATGTGGAACCTCAGGCCCCCACACCAGACATAGTGAATCCAAATGTATATTTTAATAGATTGTCAGGTGATTTATATATACCTTAAATGTTTAAAAATACTGTTTTTGAAATTATCTAGAGTATTGACTGTGTGTGTGTGTGTGTGTGTGTGTGTGTAATTTGTATGTTAATGCAAAAACTTACCCATGGCAATCCCTTTAGGACTTGCTTTGCAACACATGGCAGTAACCAGCACTCTTTCATGAGATTCATGCTGAGACGTCTCAGAAGGTTGTCCTCTGCATTCTTCCTCTAACAGGACAAAGACTATCTTCATCCAGAATGATTATGAGTTATATCATTAATTTTATAATGAAATTGCATAAACAGGAGTGTATATAGTTCCTTGAAATTAATGACTTGTCTGTACACATTGTCTTACAGGCTTACTTGGCTACTTAATACTGAATCATCTTCAAGTTACTTTAAAATGGGGATAAAATAATAACCATCACATGAGATTAAGTGAGTTAACATGTATAAAGTACTGAGAACAGTCACTAGCACATTAGAAGAGTTACTCAAGTATTGATTATTATTAATCACCTCTAAAGAGTTTTTGAGATAGTGTATATAGGAGATATTCAAGTTGGCACAGTAGATAAACACTGCGTTTGCTTCCTTCCATGAACAAATTAAAATTACAACTAAATTATGAGTTGTGTAGCATCAAAGGAGTCTTCTTCCAGTACAGCCGGCAGGCAGGCACCATCTTTCCTTAGCCATGGAAGGGTTCTTGCCATCTGCAGCAGCATGGATGGCCCTGGAAGCAATTGTGCTGAGTGGAGTGTCAGACAGAGAAAGACAGATGCAATTTGATTTCACTTATATGTGGATTCTAAAGAACAAAATAAACAAGCAAAACAGAAACAAACTCATAGATACAGAGAACATATTGATGGTTGCCAGAGGGTAGAGGGTTAGGGGTGAATGAAAATGGTAAAGGGATTAAGAAGTACAAATTTGTTGTTACACAGTAGTCATGGGGATGTAGGGTATTTCCTGAGAAATACAGTCAATAATAATGTAATAATAAAATGCATGGTGTCAGACGGGTAATAGATTTGTTGGGGTGATAGGAGAGGATTGGGGGAAGGGCATAAAAGACAAAGGGATTATGAGGTACAAACTGATAATTACAAAATAGGCATGGGATGTAAAGCATAGGTAATACAGTCAATAATATGGTAATAACTATATATAGTGCCATGTGGGTACTAGACTAGTCAGGGGTTTCATTTCTTAAATTATACAAATGGCTAACCACTAGGGTGTATCCCTGAAATTAATATAAAATAATATTGAATTTCAACTCCAATTCAACAATTAAAAAGGGGGGGAAAGTGAAGGTGAATAAGTGGTCCAAATTTCCAGGGATAAAACAAATAAGTCATGGAGATATAACATATAGCATGGGGAATACTCAATAGCCAATATTGTGATAGCATAATACGGTGTCAGATGGTTGCTGGACTTATCATGGTGATCACTTCTTTAGGTGTATAAATGTTGAACAACTATGATGTTCACCTGAAACTAATATAATGTTGTATGTTAGCTATATTTTAGTAAAAATCTTTAAAAAGAATAGTGTGTATAGCACCATTAGCATGGTGCTGACTCATGATTAAGGCTCAGTGAATTGTACTAATATTGCTATCACTACTATAGATCTAAAATAGATTAGTTATTCATCCTAAAGGATTGAATGGAGTTAAATAGTTTGTAAAATTCAAAAACTATTTTCAAGAGTTACCCAGAGGTGGTAATTGTGAAAGGGGCACAGGTTTGGTGTCAGATATAGGTTTGCCTTTACTAGTTGATAACACTGACTTATCCATAGATAACACGAAGTTGAAAATACCTATTCCATAAGGTTCTTGTGAAAATTAAATGAGATAATAATATACATAAAATATCAACAGAAAGTCAGTAATTCCATCAATGTTATTTCCTTCTTGTTTAAAAAAAAGAATGATTCTTAGGACTGATTTCTTACCTTACAAAATGTATCTTTGATTTTACCCAATTAATACCAAGTGCTGTTTATAGTAGAAAAGGAATTAAGTTCAACTAAGTGATTTCTTCCCCTCATAGTTTTCAACAACCATCATCTTTAAATTGCCTGTTATTTACCAGATGAAATGGGTGAATATATCTTCCTCATAAATAAAAAGCTTTGTATTTAGTGAGCATTCATATTTTTTTTAATTCCTTAAAATGAAGTCAAGATTTTGATGAATTTTTGCATCTTTTTAACAGTTCATAAAATTTTGTTGAGGTAAGATATGGGTTAATAGCACTGGCCCCAAAAAAGAGAGGGTGGGGAGAGAAACACTGGCAGGTGGTGTGATGAGTAAGTGATTTATAGTAGTAATGAATTGAAACCCTTCCAAAAGATGTATTTACAAAAAGAGTCACCTATATTACTGAATTATAATATAGGCTTTAAAAATGTCACCTATGTTACTGAATTATAAATACTTTGAAAAATAAAATGGGAACGAGAAATTGTTGTGAATCATTGATTTGTTCCACCTGTGACAATGACATTGCTAGGGAACAACAGATGGCTTACTGGTCTCTCAATGTTGCTTTCTCACAGTGCTGCTCAACTAGGACCTTTTTGACTATTTTCCTATCTATTTCACCCCAACACCATTAACTAAAAGGGGTCTTACCTGTTCAATGCATATGCTAATAGACACAGCAGTAGCCTGGGCATCTCCTGATGGTGGGAAGGGACCCAGAATCCAACCAGGATTCAGAGAAAGACCTCAGTCCATCCACCATTTTGTCTGATTGTCTAATGTGTTCCAGGCACTGTGCTAAACATCACTCTATTATATTGTCCAAGATAGAACATTCCTTGTATCTTTATTCAAATTAATTTACTGAAAGACAATTGAGTGATTTTTATTTATGAATACAGCTACGTTACCTAACTTTTTGGACTCTGTAAATGACATAAAAACATTCTTGGCATCAAAATTGCAATTTTAAAATTTGATCTGTTCTCCACTGTCTGTCACATTTATTTTGTAGAAACAGTTTGTTCATCTGAAAGAAATCTTGAAAGTAATTTTGATTTGTCCGGGAAATTAACAAGAGTTTTGTTTCAATTAGTTTGTCGGCACTGGTTCATAAAATGGTGGATGTTTACTATCATCATTTTAATTAAGCAAAGGACTGTGTGGTAACTTTAGATTCCCAAATTTTTCTTTCTAGAGTGAATAATATTGAATGCTCTCTAGTGTGAATTTTAATCAAAATTGTTAAGTGCATAGCTCTGTTACACAGAGAATTCCTTATGACTGCAACGCTGCTGAAATTGAAAAGCTACAAAGTTTTTATCAAATAACGAAAATTTAACAAATTCTCTGAAATTTAATTAAACAGAGCTTCAGCTTTTAGAATACCCCATTGTGATAATTAATATTTTTCTTCATGCTTTTCCTCATATTGAAAACAATTTCACTTTTTCTGATTATTAAATCAATATAATATTGTTGGTACAAAATATGAATACTATAGGGATGTATAAATAAGAATGCAAACTTTTTTTATAATCCACCTCCAGAGAAATAATCCATTGTTTATCTGTCTTTTGGGCCCAATATTCCGGTTATTTATTTTCATTAGTAAAAATCTCTCAATTTAGTATGTTAACTATGCATGAATTATTTTCTATAATTCCTCCCTTTCAAATAACTTCTTTAATTAACAGACCACATAATCAGTTCAACCTTATCAGATAGGAGGACTTATTCAGTTTTGTTTGAATATAAAAGGTAATAACCATTTTTAATTTCTTAATGGATATAGTGATCCCATGAAAAGGTTAGTTTTTTGAACTTACTAATTCACATCTGTCCTGTAATGATTTTACATCAGAGAACCCTTTGTGATCTGATGGCACCAATTTTCCCAGCCTCAATTCCTGTTACCTTCCCCTTTCATGCCTCTCCACAAACACACATATTAACTCTCACAGAAGCAACAGATTTGCTTTATCCCCTCTTCATATTCTGCCATACCCCTGTACGTGTCTTTTCTTCTCTTCAATTCTATTTTATTTTCTTCTCTTCCATTCTATTTTCCCACACCATCTGAAAGTCTTACTTTTAATTATTACTGGAAATTTCCCCTGTATATTCTCAACCAACTTTGTGATTCATATAATTTTATGCAATCTATTCATTATACTCATCTCAGTGTCTTAAAATTGGGATATATCTATGTCTCTTCAACATTGTAAGCCTGGTAGAGATTAAATGTTTAATAGTTAGTTGAATGAGGAGTGAATGATAAATCAGTGGATAAATGATAGATGCATGGTTGGATGAATGAATAGATGGATTAAAAAAGGTGAATATATAACTAGATGCATAGTTGGTAGGGTATAAGTAACAATGGAATTCCCGGATATAAAGGAACCCCTTTTATTCTAAAGACCCAAGATTCTGCTCTCTAAATGAGAGGCAATATGTAGAAATAGGCATGATGACTAAATGTTTAAAATATCAGAAAAAAGTCAACATTGATAGTGTTTTATGTCTTAGAGATTTTTCTAAAAAAGAAGAAAAATACATTCTAATTATAGTTGTTTATATGAACTGCTTACACTTGTATCTAATGTAATTATCATTCAAGAAAAAATTATTATATACATTATTAAATACACGTCAGATTAACTGTTCTGTATATTTATTAGAATTAAAAATAACATGCTTGTGTGTCTACTTCTTACAACTTTCATTATGTTATAACTGTATTTTATAGTATAGTATATTTTATAGTATAGTGTAGTGTAGTATTATTATCTTTGAGTATTATCCATGCCTCTCATTATCATTATCCTAAATGGGGCACTTGGGTTTCTAGATTAGTAATTATCTATAACCAACCCGGAAATTTCAACATAACAGGAGCCTACATTTATTATACTCCCATTGTTACCCTGCAAATGGCAGTGTTAAAATCTGCCCTAAAATATCTAGTGAAATTGAAGTTTCTAATGGCATTTCTTCTACTTAAAACAAAACAAAATAAAACAAACCCAAAGCTAAAACCAAGCATAAAGACTTTAAGGGCATAACCAACACACTGTGGTACAAATGTGGGTTATTAACTAATTCCTCTTGTGTACCAGGTACTGTGTCAAGCACTGGAGACACAAACATATCAGACATGGTCCTTACCTTCCAAGTCTCACAGTCTCAAGGTGAATTTAGACAAAATAAGCTGCTTTAGATTCCTACCAGGGGACAATATGGGCTAAAAATATAATAGTAAATGAAAGAGCCCAAATTATAATACAATGTGATAAGAGCTCTGAGAGAGATTAAAGAGTTCTAAATCGTGTCAGTTGATTGTGTGGTCTTAGAATCGTGGAATGCTAAAGCCTGGAATTCATCTTAGCTTTTCTAGTCCTAGCATCTTATTTTAAGGTATAGAAAATGAGGCCCAGAAATATTTAATCACTTGAGGCCGTGGGTAAGTCACTTTGCCTTAATAGGTTTCAGCTCATGTTGATGTTTTTTTTCTTATAGGCACAGAAAGAATGAGTAAGAATAAATTGGCATATGCCATAAAGCTAAATCATAACTTAAGATTAAGGTAGTATGTGTGGGGACAGAGCCAGGAGTGCAGTTTCCAGGCTCTCGGCCTCACATAGAAAGGTGCTGGCTCAGGTAGTAAATGGCCATCAACTGTGATTGGATGGCCATCAGCTGTGGCTAGTTGGCTGTCAGCTATAACGAGTGAGCCATTGACCACGAATATAACTGTCGTGGCTACACTAGCAGAAAAATGGGGGCTAGCAAGAAGATGGTGGCTGGCAAGCAGGTAATGTGGCGGAGTGTGGATTGCAGATCTTGTGGCTCCTGCTTCCTGTTTTTCCAACTGTCGCGCAGGGAACCCTGCTCGCTGCGCCATTTGTCGTGCAGGGTCTCAGCTCCCACTCCCCGCCCAAGAACGCAGGACACGGTAAGGCCAAAAAGGAACACCCATGGAGCCATAAGTAGGGGAGTCAAACCAATATATTCTCGCTGGCAGCTGGGCTGGAGACACAGGAAGCAGGATCTACATAATCTGCCTAACAGCAGTCCGCGCTTGCCAGCCACCATCTTCTTGCTAGCCCCCATTCCCTTTCTGCTAGCGTAGCCACAGCCGTTATATTAGTGGCCAATGGCCTACGGGTTACAGCTGACGGCCAACTAGCCACAGCTGCTGGCATCTGATCACAGTTGATGGCCATTTACTACCCGAGCCAGCACCTTTCTATGTGAGGCCGAGAGCCTGGAAACTGTTTTTTGGGGTTTTGTCCCCACACTCCACCCCTACAGGGTCTCGCCTCACAATCTACGCGACAAGCGTCTTCTGCGAGGGGCCCTGTGCAAGGAGCCTGGAGGTGAATGCACTATCCTGAACACAGCCAGGCTCTCTGGGCACAGCCAGGGTTTCTCAGGGCACCACCAGTACTTCTGGGCACAGCCAGACTTCCTGGGCTTCTTAGGGTACCACCAGTCTCCCCGGGCACAGCCAGAGTTTCTCAGGGCACTGCCACTCTCTCTGGACACAGCCAGACTTCCTGGACACAGCCAGGGCCTCTCAGGGCACTGCCACTCTCTCTGGGCACAGCCAGACTTCCTGGACACAGCCAGGGCCTCTCAGGACACTTCCACTCTCTGGACACAGCCAGACTTCCTGGACACAGCCAGGGCCTCAGGGCACTGCCACTCTCTCTGGGCACAGCCAGACTTCCTGGACACAGCCAGGGCTCTCAGGGCACTGCCACTCTCTCTCTGGGCCTCTCAGGGTACTGTGCTGGAACAACAGCGGCTCACATCAAGGTGCTTACATATTATCAATGGCGGCCAGTCAAGACACAAAAGCAAACATTCTCGCCAGTCCCACTACATGGTGGTATGTTCCCAAACAGTCAAGTGTCCAATAAATTAGGGATGGAAGGCAATTCTTCATAGTCCATAGTCATTCGCCAGGGCTGTCCTGGGGGTGAGGGATGACCTTGACCTCGCCCTCATCTCCCACGGAGGACTCAGCATGCATTTCCTCCTGGGACAAGTCCCGCATCCGGGCTGCCTCAGCAAGCAGTTCCCAGCCCACAGGGCGGCAACAACCTTCGCTTTCTCCGCTTTCTCCGGCCTCTGCTGGTTGGGGAACCATCCACGTCTTTCCACCCCTCCACGGGAATCGAGCTCTCCGGCAGCTGCTCCTCCTGGTCTTCCTCAGACTGAGCTTTCATAGGCACAAACTGCTCCACTGCCCTTCGGAAAGCTTTGGCCAGCACCGTATCCTGCCGACTACGCCATGTGTCGCGCAGGGAACCCTGCTCGCTGCGCCATTTGTCGTGCAGGGTCTCAGCTCCCACTCCCCGCCCAAGAACGCAGGACACGGTAAGACCAAAAAGGAACACCCATGGAGCCATAAGTAGGGGAGTCAAACCAATATATTCTCGCTGGCGGCTGGGCTGGAGACACAGGAAGCAGGATCTACATAATCTGCCTAACAGCAGTCCGCGCTTGCCAGCCACCATCTTCTTGCTAGCCCCCATTCCCTTTCTGCTAGCGTAGCCACAGCCGTTATATTAGTGGCCAATGGCCTACGGGTTACAGCTGACGGCCAACTAGCCACAGCTGCTGGCATCTGATCACAGTTGATGGCCATTTACTACCCGAGCCAGCACCTTTCTATGTGAGGCCGAGAGCCTGGAAACTGTTTTTTGGGGTTTTGTCCCCACACAACCCAGCCGCCTGCAAGAATATAGTCGTATGGCTCTCCTACCAATAGCTCCGTGGGTGTTCCTTTTTGGCCTCACCCTATCCTGCGTTCTTATGTGGGGAGTAGGAGCTGAGAACCCGCAGGCTGCCCCTCACGACAAATGGCGCAGCGAGCAGGGTCTCCTGCACGACCGTATGTTATTACAATATGATTCAGTTCTTCTCTAACATTCTAGTTTTTACTATAAAAAATATTTTTATTTAAAAATATGAAATCATTACCTAACTCGTGCTAGGCTGGTTGATAAAACTACTGTGATATAGTAGCTGACCACTGTCTTTTTTTTCATGAGGGCTGTGGGGACAGAGCTAGGAGTCCAGTTTCTAGGCTCTCGGCCTCACATGGAGGGGTTCTCACTCGGGTATTAAATGGCCAACAACTGTGATTGGATGGCCATCAGCTGTGGCTAGTTGGCCGTCAGCTGTAACCAGTGAGCCATTGGGCACTAACATAACTGCCGTGGCTACACTAGCAGAGAAAATGGAGGCTAGCAAGAAGATGGTGGCTGGTAAACGCGGACTGCTGTTAGGACTGCAGGTTGCAGATAGTGTGGCTCCTGTTTCCTGTGTCTCCAACCCAGCTGCCAGTGAGAATATAGTGGTATGACTCCCCTATCTATGGCTCCGTGGGTGTTCCTGTTTGGCCTCACCACATCCTGTGTTCTTATGTGGGGAGCGGGAGCTGAGACCCCGCAGGCCGCCCCGTGTGACAAGGGCTATTTCCTTTTATTATTGTTTAATGCTTTTGATTTATATAAATGCAATATTTTTTAAGCATTGTTTTTAAAGTGACTGTATTTTTTTTTTAATTGGGGAATGTTAGGGAACAGTGTGTTTTTCCAGAGCCCATCAGCTCCAAGTTGTTGTCCTTCAGTCTAATTGTGGAGGGCACAGCTCAGTTCCAAATCCAGTCACCGTTTTCAGTCCTTAGTTGCAGGGGCGCAGCCCACCATCCCATGCGGGAATTGAACCAGCAACCTTGTTGTTAAGAGCTCATGCTCTAACCAACTGAGCCAACAGGTTACCCAATGGCAGCTCGGCGGAAGCTTGTTGTCTTCAATCTAGTTGTGGAGGGCGTAGCTCACTGGCCCATGTGGAAATCGAACCAGCAACCCTGTTGTTCAGAATTCACACTCTAACCAACTGAGCCATCTGGCTGCCCCTATAAATACAATATTTTTTATTTATTCTTCTGAGTTATAATTATTTGTCTGCTGAAATTATTCTTATATGAAATGCTGCTTATTAGTAATTTAGAAAAATTCAAGTTACAGTTTTAAAAAATAGATGTTTGGATATTTGAGAGCCTGATACAGCAGTTATTTGTGAAGCAAAACATTGGTTTCCTCTGTGTTTTTAACTGTACCTGAGAAATACAGTCAGTTCTTTACAAGGGAACTATTTCCTTTTGTTCTGAAATTGTAACAAAATATTCCTGTGAGAAACAAAACACAGAATGCACTTCATGTACTCCCTCCAGGAAGTAGGCATGACATTAAATTTTTGTAGTAGAACTAATTTTTGTCTTCTATGGACCTTTTTTAGCCTTATGAATTTTTCATTTCTCAAAATTAATATCAGTAACAAAAATAAGGATTGCTCTTTGACAGTGCTAACCTAGCCAAATAATGTGTTTTCTCAGTCTTATTTTCTCAGTCTCAAGAGACAAAGGGGAAAACGAGCTAGGTATTTTTATGTCATCATTATTACTATCCTATGGTATCTTTTGGGTGCATTTTCTTTTGACCATAGTAAATACTACCAGAATTCTTTCATTAGTACAGCTTTATAAAATGTCCACACTTAGCTATTCTTGATAGTCAGTTCCTTAATTTTTGTTTTACTTATAATCCAATGTAAACCAGCAGACTACCTGTTAATTTACAAAGGACTTAATTGTATGTTTATAAAAATTAAAGCTCAGAAAGGAAAGGTAAGTAATTTTATGATTTCTACACTATACATTTTAATCTTAAATAACCTGATATAAATATTTGGATTAAGACTTAGTAGGTCATTTTCAGATGCACGGAATTCATCACTGAATCAAATAAATGGACATTTCTGTCCACATAGGTCCTACACATGTGTGCAGAAAAAACAGGCATAAAACAAAATAAATAACTTCATTGTATAGTGTTTTAAATGGTGACGAATTGTATAAAGAAAAAAGAGGAAGGAAGACAGAGAGTAGCATAAAGAGCACAGTCAGGGAAAGTCTCTTGGAGAGGATGCCACTTGAACAAAGACCTGAAGGAGGCGATAGAAATTAAGCCATGCAGATATATGGGGAAATAACTTTTAAGGCAGGAACCTAACAATGCATTCCCTGTCTCAGTTCACAAAATGGCAAAGGGACCTATGTAGCTGCAGCTGAGTGGGTGAGGGGGAGAGTTGTCAGATATGAGGCTAGACGGGTGTTTGGGGACCAGGTTTTGTAGACTATTGTGCGGGCTTCTGCTTTTATTTAAATAAGATAGGAAATTATTGAAGAGTCTGCAGCAATGAAAGACATGAACTGACTTCCATTTAAGCAGGATCACTCTGACTGCTGGATTATGAGGATGGCAAGGGTGGAGGCAGGGAAAACAATGAGAAGAATATAACAGTAGCATGGGCAAAAGATAATGGAGGCAGGGACTAGAAAAATTATAGAGATGGTAGTAAGAATTATTTTCTGAATATATTTTCAAGTTAGAACCAATAGAATCAACTGATGGATTAAGTCAAAAGAGTAGGAATGGAGTTAAGGAGGGCCCATAAGAATTTCATCCTGAGCAGCTGGAAGAATAGAGTTGCCACTGAAAAGGATATGGAAGGCCGCAAGAGAGATGGGCTTGGAGGAAAGGAGAAAGAATTTGGATTTAGACGTGTTAAATTGAGATGCACATCAGACGTCCATGGAGAGATTTTGAGTGGATACTTGTGTTTATAAATATGGCATCGCGGAAGAAGATCTGCATATATAAATTTGGAAATCATCAGGACATACATATGTATGGTAAGAAAAGCTATAAGACTAATCAGCAAGGAAGTGAGTACACATAGAGAAGAAAGAGACCCAAGAACAGGATCTGGGACAGACAATGGAAGAGAAGGGAAGCATAATGTCAAGTATGACTTTTCAAAAAAGTAAATTTTTTATAGCTCAGTTATAACAGAGTACAGTTACACTGGCACAATAAATGAAAAGTATCCTATTGTTTACTTTGTTTTCATACACCATCATTTAAAAAAAATTGGCAAGATAACTATACTAACCCTCAGTACCTCAGAATGGGACTGTATTTTGAGGTAGGGTCTTTAAAGAGGTAATAATGGTAAAATGAGGTCATATGGGTGGGCCCCAGTCCAGTATGGCAGGGGTCCTTATAAAGAGAGGAGATTCTGACACAGACACAAGGCAGAAAGACCATGGGAAGACACCAAAGCAAGAGCAATCTACAAGCCACATAGAGTCATTAAAAAAAACCAACCCTGCTGACCCCTGGATCCTGGACTTCAAGCCTCCAGAACTGGAAAAAAATTCTATTTAAGCCACCCAGTCTGTGGTACTTTGTTAGGGCAGCCCTAGGCAAACTACTACAATCCCCTAAAAGAGTAATAGTGCCTGAGATTTTCTAGACCTCTAAAGGGACTTTCTTCTAGATCCAACTTTCTATTATTAGATTACTATATTAAGATAGATGTGAAAATGAAATTAAGGCAACTACTTAAATAATGTATAATTAGATATGATTGTTCCTTAAAGAGATGCAATTTACATATACTCACCAAAAATGGGAGGGGGGAGTTATCTTTTGAGTATTCTAAGAGAATAACGAGTTGTATAGTACCATGGCTAGTTTCCTCCCCTCCATCACTGGTTTACAGTCAGGAATAACCTTTCTAGTGATATGTCTGATTTAGTCTCAAGTGGGCTAGCTTCACAAGTATCCAATAATTGAAGTTAAGTCTAACAAAATATCAGCAAGACCTCTAAAAGTAATCACCAAGCATTACTGAGATAAGGTAATAAACAGTTACATAAATTGAATGGTATACCATGGTTAGAAACTCAAGATGGCAAAGATATTAATTCTTACATAAATTGAGCAAAATAATTTAATTGAACTCAGGTTTTTGTGGAAATCGATTATTGTGAGATTTATCTATAAATACAAGACAATCTTGAAGAATACAAATAAAACTAGATGTCTTAAACTACTATATATCAAGACATAAAATTATAGTAATTAATACTGATGTTGTAAGGGCAGAAAAATAGAACAGGACAGAGATTCTGGAAAGATATCCACATATACATAGTCACCTGATTTATAATCAAGGTGCTTGTTGTTGTGACATGTGATTGAGTCGGCTACAACTCCTGGTGACCATATGAAGGAGTGGTGTCCACCATGACCTGTCCGTAACAGCCCTGCTTAGCACCCGTAGACTTTCACGGCTTCATGGAGTCACTCCATCTCATATTTGGTCTTCTTCTTTTCCTACTGCCTTCTATTTTATATAGTCTGGACTTGCACATATATATATGTGTGTGTGTGTGTGTGTGTATATATATATATATATATATATATATACACACACACACATATATATACATATATATATACATTTATATATTTATATGTTTTATATTTTATATCAAGATGCTGCTGCCATGCAAAAGGAGTATTCTTTTGAATAATTATTCTAGATCAAGATTTAATTTCATTGGGGGAAAAAAACGAGTCATAATCCCTATCCTTCAACATGTACAAGTCAATTCCAGAAGGATCACAGTTCTAAATGTAAACAGATAAAGTATCTGGAAGATGACATACCTTCATGACCTTGGGATAGGCTAAGGTTTGTCCTTTGTGTCCTGTGTTCTTAAACAGCAAAGCAAGAAAGATAAATATTGACTTGATTACAGTTAATGATTTCTAATAACCAAAAGATTAAGTAAGTTAAAGTTAAGCCAAAGTTAGCTACACAGTTGCACTACATCTGTCTGATGAAAAAATTGTATTTAAGATATACAGTAAAAATCTACAAATTAATAAGAGACAGACAATGCAATAAAACACAAAATGAGCAAAGACGTGAACCAACATTTCACAAATGATAGCCAATGGCCAATAAGCATAAGACAAGATGTTTTTTTTTTCCTGATGACTACTTAGTCATCATAAACACATAAGGTAAAACCTCTATGATATGCCATTGCACATTTAACAAAATGGCTAAAACTTAAAAAGCTGATAAAACCAACTGGTGGATAAAAAGCAATGGAAATCTTACACACTGCTGGTAAGAGTGTAAAAAGGTTCAAACACTTTGGGAAACTCTTTAGCAGTATCTACTAAGTTGCACATTCAATACTCCTCACAAAACAATTTCCTTCCTAGCTATTTACTCAACAGAAGTATGTACACCTATATATTCTCCAAAAGACAAATAAAGAAGGCCCCAGGAGCTTTATATGTAATAGATCAAAAAACTGAAAACAACTCAAATATCCACTGCTAGTAGGATGGGTAGATAAATTTTGGTATATTCATACGATAAAAAAGAACTAACTACTATTGCTTTTTTTTGTTCTAATACAAAAGAACTAACAACATGAATATCACAATCATAACGTTGAACAATAGAAGCCAAGCACAATAGAATGTATACATATATATGTATATATATATGTATATATATATATACACACATATATATATCACATGTTTTTATTTATATGAAATTTAAATACCAGCGAGTTAATCTGCGGAAATTGGAAGTTATAATAGTGATTACCTTTTGTGGGGATGGGAGTGAAAATGTCTGTGAGGAGAAATGAGGTGACCATAGTGATCTGTAGTCTGATCTGAGAAGTGATTTATGATGTGTTCATAAAATTCATAAAGCTGTACACTGATGATGTGTGCACTTTTCCATATTGTTTTATTCCTCAATAAAAGTAAAATAAAAATAATTAATTCTTAAATAAAAATAAAAAACAAAGAAAAACAAATTGGTGCCACTTACATTAATTGTTGGCCTAGGCTCATCTAACATTCCCTACTCAAAACTTGATTTTTTTCTTCCCCTTGTTTCTTTTCTCCACTGTCCCTTGACTTTTAAAACATACATAGCTTCATTTTCCTCTTGAGTATATAGGTTGAGATCATTGGTAGTAACAATTTTTGTGTGGTCCACACAAAGAAATGAGTACAATATAACAAATTGTAAAGTGTTTGGATTCCTCCCATGACAATATTGACAGTCATAGGGGCATTTTTTTAAATGAATTTCTTCTAAAAATGTTACTACTGTTTGTCTCTATTTTAAGTGAGTAGGAGAGCAATGTAAATTCCATTCCTGAGGACATAGTGGTGAACCTTTTCTATTTTAAAGACTTTTTATTTAGCAAAAATGGAAACTGTCACTCCATTCTTCCCTCTCAGAAAATGGCACAAAGTACTTTTTAAAGCATCAAAATAAAATGCTTAAAGACTAAACTGTGGATTTAAGGATGCATATTTGGGTGATAAATCACAAAGAAAACAGGGATTTAATATCTGTGGAAGTCAAGATAATGATTATTGGTTGAGGGAGAATAAGAACCATGATTGGGATCAGGAACAAAGAGGAGCTTCTAGAATAGCTGGTAAGGTCCTATTTCTTGACCTGGATAATGGTTACAAGATTGTTTACCTAGGGGCAGCTGGATGGCTCAGTTGGTTACAGTGCAAGCTCTTAACAACAAAATTGCCAGTTTGATTCCCACATGGGCCAGTGAACTGTGCCCACAACTAGATTGAAAACATCTTCCAGCTTGAGCTGGGAGATGAGCCACCAATGGGTGACCAGTTGACTCAGTGGTTAGAGCATGGCGCTCATAACACCAAGGTTATCGGTTCGAGTCCCATATGGGTCAGTGAGCTGCACCCTCCACAACTAGATTGAAAACAATGACTTGACTTGGAGCTGACCTGAGCCCCCCACAACTAGATTGAAAAACAACAACTTGACATCCTGGAAAAACACATAGTTTCCCCAATAACCCCCAATTTAAAAAAAGTGTTTACCTTAAAACAGTTTATTGAAGTATACATTTGTTTTGTGTTTTATTTTACAATAAAAGGGAAAAAGAAAAAAATATTTAAATTCTCACTTGAAAGAAAAGTATTGTGTAAGTGAACGGTGGAAAGTTTGCGAACTTAATTATCTGATCTCATATCAGGGAAAAATTAGCAAAGACTAAGGATGTACACTAACTTTTCAAAATTTGTCTTTTGTAACTAACATTCATTGAAACTGTTTACTTGTAGGGTTTCATGAAACTTACCTGTCCTTCTCTATTTGTATTGATATCAAACTATATGTTTGGTAAAAAGCAATCACTTTCAGGGAACTAGAAATGATAGCAATTGAGCAAGTCATTATAGGAATGCTATGCCAAAACTGTTTTCTCACATTCAATTTTGAGATAAATATCCTTTTCTGTTGACAGTCTACTGATAATGTTGCTTGCTGAACTGAACTGTTAGAGGTTTAATTATTAGGAATGAAGAATTAATCATTCATTAATGAATGACATTTTTTTTTTTTAATGAATGACATTTTTAAATCAAATGGTTTGAACACAACAGAAAAAAAACACATGAAATTAAAGTGGTTACGATTTTATAATAAAAAATAGTAAGTTATCTAAAACAAAATTGATTTGGAAGATCTCATTAAAATATAGCAAATTTATCAGATGTTTTAAAGATAAAAACAATCATAGTGACCATTTCTTCTAGAAACATTCTTACCATGTCTACCATGAGAATGCACTATTCTGGTTAAAAGGTATGCAAGAAAGAAGGAATAAGTAAAGTAAATATTAAATATCTAGTTCAGAAGCAAGAGAATAAAACAAATCGTAATACTAAAATTATATATAGGTAAATAATGAGGTTTCTGAATAGGAAGGGACTTTTTTTAGCATAAAAGCAATGGAAGGAAAAAAGCAAAAAAATGGAATAGTTTTGATATGATTTTTATACCAAAATAAAGAGCTATCAATAGATTGATTATATATTTGAAGTATAAAGTAGTATAGGTTTTTGGAAGCAAATTGAAGTTCTGTGTTGAATTTGTTCTTTTAAATTTATATTTATATCGTTTGAACTAATATTTCCATTTCAATTCATCTATCCTAAAGAAATAATCAGAATTGGGAAAAATACTTTCTAAATATTTCTGAAAGTGTTATGCAAACACATTTAAACACAAAAGCATAATTGGCAACTTCTTTATTGATGTATTTCCCATGAGAGATTTTTCCCATTATTATTTACAATGTTGCTTTTATTGCTATGAATCTGTCATAAGAGATTCTGGTACAGTGATACTTTATTTAGAGCAGCTCAATAAATACCATTTTCACAAAACCAAAAGAATTAGATTGATGACTCTTGAATTAAAATGCCAGTGAATCTTGTATTTTGTGTAACATAGCCACATTGTTACATTATTATTACAAAATGTTTATGCAGCTAGATACTAGTTCAGCTGGTCAGAGAAGTCTTCTTGGGATCTTTTCCCCAGAGAAATCTTATTTGCTTACATAGCTATATTCTTTTAAAAATTCCCTAATTGGGATAAATGTCACAGCAGTATTTTAATCATGATGATATAATTAGTTTCCAAGAACTATCTGATAACCTAAATGTATTTATAGGTTATGATATAGTTTCTGTATTCTGAATAAAATTATATTTCAAGAGAGAATTTTAGAAATATTTAGAGTCATGTCCATTTCCCCTCTCAAATCTTTTTCCCTAAGTCCTGGTTTCAATAGGTTTTATCTAAACCGCACTTAATAAATGCTCCATCAGTGACTGCTAAGTGAATGGATTCATAAATCTGTATGGGTGCTTGTGAATCTTTAGAATTTACTGCTCATCGTCTCAAGCAAAGTGACTTATTTCTCAGCTAAATTGCCTTACTGCCAGAGAGAGATTAGTCTTGTAGATATTCTTATCTGGAAATCTTTTGTTTTTTTCTTTCTGGAGAAAAACCTTTCTTAAGAAATTTAATTGTAGTGAAATTTTGTAACCAAAAGGTAAAAACATTGTTATTATGCATTATCATTATGCATTAAAAGGTTTCACACAGATTATCTTACATGTTAGTAAAGTATTAGATATTATTAACATTCCCTAATATCCACTTTTCTTCTGTGTCTGGGTATGAGGAAAACTGCATTTCCCTAACCCTTAAAGTCAGTCATGGCCATACAAGCAGTTCTGACAAATGGAACGTGAGGGTAGATGTGTGTCACCAGCAGTAAATACTGGTGCTCAACTATCTAGCCCATTCTTCCCCTCCTGTGCAAAGAGGTATCATATGGTGCAGAGTGACTAGAGCAAAGAACTCCCCATAAAGCCATGTTGTACGTGTACAGTGAGGAAGAAATTTTGTTTTAAGCATGGAAATGTTGGCATTGTTCATTGCCACAGTAGTTCATTTGCTTCAGGATGCCTCTGCTCTGTCTCTGCATAAAAAGTCTGTCTTCAAGACCATGCATACATTCACTAACAGTGCAACAACCACAAAAACCCAAGTAGATTAGAGTGCGTGGTAGGCTTTGTCTCTGATTTAAAAGTAAACCAACTCCGTAGATTCATACCATCAAATCACAGCTTCTCTTTCTTTTTCCCTTTAGGAGCCTACTAGTGGTAGACACTTTACAGAAAATCAAAGGCCCTGGAGATACAGAATCAATCTCTCTGGGAGGATTAAGTTCTGCTATAAAATAGTAATAAAAAATGAGATTTTCTTAAACATGATAGAACTTTATTTTCCTTTTATGTAAAAGAATCTGAGCATGAAATCTAGGATTTATATGGCAGATTCGACATCCAGGTTTCTATCTTTCTTTTCTATCTTCCTCAGTTCATGGTTTAATCTTGAGGGTCACCCCTTTGGCCTAAGATAACTACCATAGCTCCAGCCATTGCGCTGGCATCCAGATCTGCAGTAGGAGAAAAATGAAAATGACAACAGCGTGTCATATCCAGCTTTTGTTAAGCAGCCTTTTGTTAAGTAATTTACAGGTAAATTATTCTTTCCGTAAATTCCCCACAACACCTCCGGTTACATCTTATAGGCTGGAACTTAGAACTTGGTCACCTAAACTCAATAACCTGCAAATGTGGCTTGGAAATACAGTCAATATAGTCTTTTAGCTAAAATTAAGAGGGGGTTGAATATTGAACAGCAACTACAATCTGTACCACACCCCTTGCTAAGGATTCTATCCTATGTTGGCTATAGTTTTTCTATATAAATATTATTTTAACCCATTAAAATCTAACTTCTATTCCTACTCTTTTTCCATATGCATATTGATATTACTCTCTTAAGTATTATACCTTTTTCTCTTCTCTTGATAAATGCAATGATCCATTTTGATTCCAAATTCTGTTGGCACCTATCACTACTTGAAACTCTTCCAAATTTAAAAAATTCTTATTTTCTTCCTGCTTCTCCTCTTCACTCTCTGATTATATCTTTCCTGTGTTTTAATTTATTCTCTCACATGGTATCATCCTTAGCTCAATATATGCTCTTTGATATAATTCTACATATTATATACACAACTGAGTTTTTCATTACCCCTGAAAAAACTAAGCTTATATTTTGTATCTGAAGATGACCCACCAATAGAAGACATCAATTGCTAGCTGCTTGGAGGCATCATCAAAATTAAGAATAAACCACTATAACATATCAGAACGTAATTCTGTTTGTTATGTTAATATCCTAAAACAAAATAGCAAATGACAGAGCACGTAATGATTAATATATTGATGGGATTTAACTTATGCTCTTTCATGTGAGGACATCATGAGGAATCATAAGCATTGGGTTTCTGTTGGAAATTTGCCACAAAGGCAAAGAATTAGGCAATATTTGTTTAATTTATGTAAAAGGCAAAAGTTCCAGAAGGTCATGAACATCATGAACATTTTAACTTGAAATATATTGCTTATTCTTTGCTTTGTCAAAAAGCAGATATATTCATTTCATATTTTAAGGCATGAGTTTACATGAGTCTCTTTCACAGCAATACAATCATATTCAGATTCCTTTGAGATTACTGAAATGAGAGTGTCTAAGTAGATAAAGTTAGTGGAGTCCTGGAGGTTATATCCATTATTTAAAGGTACTCCCTGCGGGTGACTCAGTGCTGTCTCTCAAGTTTAACAGATTAACCAGATCCTTTACATTAGACAGTAGATCAAATTAAGATATATACGTATACACACATATATATTGCTCTTCTTGAAACAATATCTGTCCTGAATCCTACTTATCAGCACAACCTCAGGTAGGTGTTCTGTATACTCCCATAGCACCCCATTTTGCTCTTTATCAGAATACTTTATACTATTCTAATTATTCGTTTATCTTTATTTCACCTATTCTATGGACCTCTTCTGATAAAATATTACTCATTCATCTTTTTATTCTAGACTATTTGAAAATCTCAAATGGTACACTATATTTAGAAATCTCAAATGCCACATTTTATAAAACTATTTGTTCTTTGAATAAGGAAAGAAAAAAAATGAATATGAGCCTTTTGGTGCAATTTTATTCTGATTATCCTTTGTAACCATTTGTGTTATTTGTACACATACCAATCAGGATTTGCAAATACCTCAACTGAATTGTTACCTCAACTGAATAATTTATTAATTTATTTATTATGCAACAGATACTTATTGATACCTACTTTGTGCAAACATGGTGCTATATACTAGAGATACAAAAGTAAGACAGGGAACAATGCATAACAAATAATCCCTCAAAGACTTAAATACACATTAACATGTCAGTTAATTTTTATAGGTGGTGATTCTACAGTGAATTAATTTTAAAGCATTTTTTTTTAATTTTGCATCAGAGATAATCATGAAATGTGTAAATAATCTCCATTAAGGTCTGAATAAATAATTTTGTAGAATCATTTTCTGTCCCTTAAATATGTATATAAATATCAGTAGTTCAGATAATCTTCATTCACTTCTAATTGAAAAATATATGTGTGGCTTCTTTAGCTATTGAAATTTGTGAATGGAATATTCTTTATTTGGATAGTTCTAATAGTTCTAAGTAATAGTTTAGGTGGTTTTGGATCACTTGTTCATATGCCTTTTTTTTTTTAATTTCATGATTAAATATGATTTTCTGTACCCCTAAAATGAATATTTTCACTTGTACAGATATAATTCAGTTGTACAGTCAATTCAGGTACCAGAAGCAAATCCTGCTGTTTGCTGTGCTGCATATGTAATCTTACTACCCACTAGAAACATTGCTGAAATGAACTGCTTTCCATATGTTTTTATTCTCCTCATTTTATGTGTTGGTTTCAGTTCTTTCAATCTTCTGTTTACCCACTTGTCGTTTATCAGCTTACTTTTCCTCTTGTGAGATAAAAAACACAGAAACTGGGCAAGACCACTGTTCATCAGAAGAAAAGGAAAACACTAACTTGTAAAGAGGGAGAAGGAAAAACATATTCTGTGTGTGAAGGTGCATCCTACCAGTTCCAGGTGCCAAGACAGCTATCAGTGAAGAAGAAACTTTTAGTCTAACAGCTCCTCAGAACAGCTCAATTGGTCATAATGTAATGAAAGCACATCCATTTTAATGTGCAAAAATGCAATGTGTGAGTTCAGAGAAATGAGACATCTAACTTTTTATATCACTTTGTCAACTAGAAGTAAACCAGGGCTGAGACATAATGGATTTAGATTTGAGGAGTGAGAACTGGAGACTAAGAGGAATCTGCTATAATCTGGAAGCATGGTTCAAAGGTTAAGCGTTTCCCATTCAGACAATGTTGGTAGCTGCAGAAGTGCAACAGTGACCAACAGCCATAAAAAATACATAGAACCTGGCACTTTAATGGTAGAGAAAGTACAATGGTCCTCAGCAAAATAGTGACAGAGTTCTGCCATCAGAGCAGTGCTTCTTCCTGTTGCTGACTTTAATATGTCAGTAAAAATGTGGTGTCAGCAAGGGCAAGGGAGAGTCTCCCTGGTTGCCATTTTGATTTTCTTTCCCAGCTGTTAAGATCTACACTCACTTCCAGATATCCTATTCATCCAATGCACTTTCTATAGTATTCTATTGGTAAATCTTCTTTCAATTTACAGAATCTAATTATAGCTTTTGACTGAAAAGGCTATTTAGATACTGGAATATCTCACAGAAACCAAGAAAGAATGACCACATCAGAAATTAAGGCAGCTCTGGGGTCATCACGAATCTAATCCCTGGAGCACTGCCATTAACAAGGATCAACTACCAACTTGTTTTGGTCTCTGTATCTCCCATTTCAAACATTAAAATGTGCTGGAGAAGAGTGTCTAATTGGCTCTGGTCCCTGGTCTCTCTGTAAGCTATTCAGCTAATCATCCAGGGAGAAGATTGGGTATTACAAATATAGCTGCTAAGAGTTTGTCCTTATGGAAAGAGTGGCCAATTTCCAATAGGTATGCCCTCCATAAACCTTGCAGCTTCTGATCTGAAATCTCAAGTGAGCCATAGTTTTCAGATAATATTATTAGAGCTGCAACTGAGCATAAGAAGTTTTAGAGACTCTTCTACTAAAGCAGTCATAAAGTTTTATTGATACATCAAAAGTAAGACTAAGTCTTGAAAATAAAAGTAGTCAGTTTTTTTTTGTTTTGTTTTGTTTTTTTTTTTTTTTGTTTTCCAAAAAGGGAACCAAATGTCATAGCAAAGTAAGGATTTAAAAATCAGAAAACTTGTTATATTTTCCCACTCTTGTTAAAATATTCAACAAATATTTATTGTATGTTCATTGGAAGCCAAGGATATTGTACTAACTGTAAGATCTTAGGTAATTCATCGACTCCTTTGAACTTAATTGCCTTCCTCTGTTTAAGAGTCACATACTCTAAATAATGTATTAATACTCTGAAAAGTTTTACACAATGGAGAGTTTTTTAAAAGACTATGATTGTGCATTCAGTATTAAACTAAGTGTAAAACTAAGTATTAAACTATTAGTAAAACTAAGTGGATGGGAGGAGGATTCTACATAGGGAAAATGGACACTGTCTTTCCAGTCCCTTCCCTGAAGTCACACAACTCAGTCTTTGTATGTGTCTGACACCTCCCGAGTCAGTGTCCCTCCACTGGAGCCCAGGGTGGGACGCTGGGCATTCCTACAATGGATAGCCATGTTCAAGTGGAAGCCATGACAGAAAGCTGGCCGTGGTGCTACCTCACCAAACAAAGAGAAGGGAATCACAGGGGTGACACAGAGCTAATGGAATTGTGACATGCGGAGCTCCCTCTACACTCTGCTCAGGCTGCAAAATTGCTTGATTCATTTTGTCAATTACCAGAAAGGGCCCATCTTTCCCTTTCATGTGGACTAAGAGGATTTGGTCAGAGGTCATCATAATCCTCTAACAGAATCTATACCAATTATGATTTCACTAGAAGACAGCTCTAGCTAATTGTAGTATTTGGGCTCCAGAGGTGGGTAAACTAGAGAAATCATGCTTGAAAAGATAGCACTGGAGAATCAGAAATAGAGAGGAGCTCTGCCTTGTGCCTGGTTCCTTAAACAGGGAAGTTATCCTAGGAACTGGGAAGAGTATTCCTGGGAGCTGGCAAATGCAGGTGTGAAGGCACAAAGAAGCTAGGAGATTTAATCATGAGAATGAGACAAACTCACCTTGTCTCCATTGCTCAAGGAATGAAATAGCATGTGTGGAGAGTAGACTGCAGAGAGGATGGCCCTTCCTGGCTCTCAAAAGCAAGGCACCCACAATCAGGCTGTTTACAAGATTACCAGAGAGATGAGGAGTGAGGCAGCCCTGGGTTCAAATGCCAGCTCTGCTGTTCATTACATGAGTCACCTGGACCAGGTTGCTATCTCATTTGAGTTGTAGACTCTCCTGTCATATAGAGACATTACCTCTCTCCTGTGTTGGAATCAATGTTATGGGTATGTTAGCCTGGCAAGTAACTGTAACTCACACACAGACTCATTCTTACGCTCATTCACCCCAGTGTATTCTCCACATATCAGCATGGCACCCAAAGTAAACTTTTAAAATCCTAGACAGGATCATGCAGCTCCCCCATTTCAACCCTTCCATGGCTTGCCATCACCCTGAGAACAAATCCACAGGCCTCCCTATGGTCTGCATATGTCCCCAGGGCTGCTGCTCCAACCTTATCTTTGTCCCCTCTCTTTTACCCATTGGGATCCAGCTCCACTGAAGGAATTGCTGCCCCTCCACTCATCGAGCACGCCCCCACTCATGGCCTTTGCTCATGGTGTTCCCTCTTACTCAGTACCCTTCCCCAGATATTTACATGGCTCACCCCCTTAGTTCATCAAGATCTCTGCTCAATGGCCTCGTCTTCAGAACGCTCTTTCCTGACAATCTGTCAGAAATGACCATCTCTTTATGCTTCATCTCCTTATCCAAATTTAGTCCCCTTCTTAGACATTACATTATCCATTCATTTATTTATCATCTGCTGTATCACACTGTGGGATTCAGTCCTCTATACCCCAATGCTTGTATACAGAGATAACCATAAATGTGAGTTATCTTCATCCTCCTTTTTTTTATTCCCCATCCTCTCTCACAACTATAGATTCTTATTTCAGAATATATGAGAGTCAGAGTTGTGTTTCATGACTGAAGGATCAAGCCACCCATGATATTACAGGCACCACCACCTTTCTATTAAATCCACATCGTTTTAGTGCTCTATCTATTTCCTCCTTCGTGTCTTTACTGCTTCCTGAGCTCTGTATTCATTTCTACTGCCAGAAGGAAGAAGAACATAATAGATTTCTCCCAGAATGGCCTGCCCCATCTTTGGGCCTCCAGCTTCAGTTCCCCAGTTAAGTGCACATGTGCAGCAGTAAGCTCTGCTGCCAGTGGCTGGTATCATTATGGGCACCTGGTAAGCTTTATGAGCATTCTATACCTAATAAATAACAACACACTGCCAGATGATTATTGTATGTGCTATATAGTATGATGAACTACTCAGGAGGAAGTAATAGCCATGAGCAAATAGAAAGACAAACAAAGAAACAATCTGTTATGCTACACTATAAAATAAGTCTAGGGACAGAGAGATTCATCAAGGGTTGAAATATTTTTTTTAACAAAGCCACAGGGATAATAAGTGCGTTTAAGTGTGGTCTTTTCTGCACAGCTTCACTGTGCTGTGCTAGCACACCATTCTCCAACCCTCACAGTCACATGAAGACAGAGGGGGCCACTTTGGGGCTAGGGAGAAGTCAGTTTGTGACCTGAGGTGATGATTCAGATGTACTGTGTCCTGGGAAGCTGGTTTCATTCTGACTCCCAAAGGCCAGCAATTGGGAGCTCAGAAACGGTTAATAATGGGGTGGTTGGCCTTTTAACACACCCTAGTCATGATATATATCCTGGATTATAATTCCTTTTTAAAAACTTTTGTACTTGTTAGAGAAGTTGGATGGAAGGTAGCAGTATTTTACAGTTTCTGTCCTAATAAAAGAATATTGCTGGTATCTGAATGCATCATAGCAACAAATATAGATGAATATACTGTCTGATTGCATTTATAGAATAACCTTAAAATGACAAAATTATAGTGATGGGGAACAAATCGGTGGTTGCCCAGGGTTAGTTTCATGGGAAGGTATAACTATTCAGAGGTGGCATAAAGAAGTCTCTATGTAGTGATGAAAGAGTTCTATATCTTAATTGTGGTGGTATTAACACAAATTTATACATATGGTGAAATTTCATAGTACTCTAGACCACTAACAACAACAACAACAAAAACCTGGTAATAAATAAAGTCCAGAGTTTAATTAGTAGCATTTCACCACTGCCAATTTCCTGGTTTTGAAAATGCACTATGATATGTAAAATGTTATCATTGGGGAAAGCTGAATGAAGCACGCATGAAAACGCTCTGTATTCTTTTTGCAATTTCTTTGAGTCTAAAGTTAGTTTAAAATAAAAAAGTTAAAAAACTGCAAAATATATTGCAAAACTGGGGAAAATTTAATAGAATTAAGTGTACTATCTTCTGTTATAACTTTTAATATGAAAAATTAAGCAAATAAAGGTGAATAATTTATAAATGAAACTATAGAATACTCTGCATTTTGATTAAAAGATTAATCAGTTCTTCTCAGCAATCTGAGTCTCCATGTCTACTTGAATTTCAGCTTTGGATATTTTTTGAAATTTATCATTTAGTCATTAATTCCACTAGAGACTATAATAAGGATTTATTTTTTAAAATAAATGAATGAAAGACTTATAAAAAGTTACTAATTTGTATTATTGTGACACTCCAGTGAGATGTTGAACACAGAATGGAGGCAAAATTTGTGATGTTTCTGACCATATATTGCAGCAAAACTTCTTAAAGATATTAAAGTTAAGAGCTAAAGTGAATTTCAAAGCATAAAAATACATAATTTAAAGTTGATTTCATACATGAAATCATGGAACATAAACAACTGAAATAAGTTTTGTTTGGGGTTCAGAGCAGCTGATGCTCTTAATAACAAGTTTTACGACACGCAAGCCAGTTTTATGACACAAGCCAGTTTTACGACAGCTGAGGATGTATACACACAAATCCATCCATTTGACTGAGATACTCATTTAATTTTCAAAGCAAATCTTAATGTTGATTATGGAAAATTTATTTCTTATTTCCCTCATCTGTGGTCACCATACTTTTTGGAATAAAAGTTCCTTTAATAACCAGAAAAAAATATACTTCTAAAAAATATAAAGTGTAATTGATCCACAAAGTTAAAGAGACTTAGGGAATCCTAATTTATTTATATTGGGGAAAATACTGGAATATATTAGTTTATATAAACTATGTAAATAATGGCATTTCTATGGTATTTGGATAAGAAGCAAATAAATATAAATTGAAAATATTGAACATTAGCACCAATGGGATTCAAAGGATTACACTTGATCTTACATTATAAATACTCTGTTCTAATGTTACTTAGAATTTTGAAATATATCAAAGTTATTGTAAAAAATAACTATTATATTTTTCTGTAGATACAGAAAGTAAAAAAAGAGATAAAGCTAAAAATTCAATGCCTATTTTTAATTTATTTTCTCCAGTCCATTGATTTATTTTGTTATTAAGTTCTACAAAGAATTTTGAAAACTGCTTTAAAAATATATAATCAAATAAAAGAAGCTGTAAGCTTGTCATGCAAAGAATATAACATAGGAACTTCCAGTCAAGATGGTAGAATAGGTAAACGCTGTGCTTGCCTCCTCTCATGACCACACCAAAATTGTAGCTAAACTACGTAACAGTCATCATTGAGAATTGCCTGAAGTCTAGCTTAATAGAAGACCTACAATGAAGGATGTACAGAAGCAACATTCAAACCAGTAGGAGGTGTGGAGACACAGAATGGGCTGGTCCCACACACACGTATGGCAGTTAAAATATCAGGAAGGATATCTCAGCTGCAGAGGTCCCCACTGAGCAGCAAGGGGTCCTAACCCCACACCAGGTTCCCCAGCCCAGAATTCCAGTGCCAGGGAGAGAAGTTCCCATAAATTTGGCTGTAAAAACCAACAGAGATTGTGGCTGAGTGAGATGGAGGGCTGCTACAATCCCGGGTGTTCCTGTTAAATGGCCTGCACATGGAATTACTCACTGATGGACTCACTTGCTCTGAGCTCTAGTGTTAGGGCAGCAGCTCAAAAGGCGCCAGAGACATACTGGGAGGAGCTGAATTGTCTGGCTTCAGGGTAAGGAACTGAATGTCTGACTTCAGGGCTAGAGCAGCAGCTTTCTCCTAGACAGAAGTGCTGGCAGAATCCATTGTTCCTTTGTTGAGCCCATCCCATACCCAGCATGTAGATGCAGGTGAGTCTCCATCAACCTGCCTAATGCTTTTTGCCCCACCTTGGTGATTCCCTAAGACTCTGCCTCACCCAACTTGCAGGCCCACCCAAGCCACGTCAGTGGCTTTTCCATATGAGTGGCCTGTCTTGGCTTATGCTGTGGACTTTCCTAAAATCACTTAAAGCTTCATAAACCCCAAACAAGCAGCCTCTTCTCTGTACCTCTTGCTAAGCAGCCCCAATCCCAGAACCAGTGTCAGCCAGCCTCATTTCTCAGCTTAGCCTCTCCCAGGAACCTTCAAGGCCAGCATAAGTGGCAACCATCTGCAGATCACTTTGTAACTCATACCAAGTTGTTTTGGCCATGCACAAGCAGTGGCTGAACTTGGCTTGCAACACAGTCCCTCACAAGAGGCCCCAGATCCAACACACCTGGTGGCCAGCTTCAGACCACAACACAGCACCACCCAATCATCTCCACAAATGACACACCCCAAGGGCAGACTGGGCAGGCACCAGAGTACTGCTAAAGTAAGTGCTGCTCCATAGGGTCAGCCCCTGCACAACAACTCCTCCACTGTAGTCACAGCCTGTCCTCACAACCAATCACCCTGAGGGTCAATCTCTCCTAGTGACATGCAAATATCAACCAAGGCTCAACTACAGTAGGAGGGCACACACAAGGGACACACCTGGAGCTCCCAGCTCAGGTAATCAGGGAGACTGCATCACTAGGACAAACAGGACACCTCCTATATAAGGCCACTCTACTGCATCCGGGAGACCTAGAAATTCTACCTAATATGTAGAAACATAAAAAGGGATGCAACCAAAATGGAGACACAAACATGTCTCAAATAAAGAAACAGAACAGCTCCAGGAAAAAAAAAAAAATGGAGACAAGCAATCTACCAGATTCAGAATTCAAAACACTGGTTGTAAGCATGCTCAATGATCTCAGTGAGAACTTCAACAAAGGAAAACATAAAAATGAAGCTAGAAAACATAAAAAAGAACCAGTCAGAAATACAGAATACAATAACTTAAATAAAGAATACATCAGATGGAATCAACAGTAGATTAAATGGAGCAGAGAATCAAATCAGTGATTTACAAGGAGGTAGCAGAAAACAACCAATCACAACAGAAAAAAAGAATCCAAAAGAAGAAAAGAAGAAAGAAAATGAAGATAGTTTAAGGAGTCTCTGGCAATATCAAGTGTATCAACATTCATTTATAGGGGTACCAGAAGGAGAGGAGACACAGCAAGAAATTGAAAACCTATTTGATAAAATAATGACAGAAAACATCCCCAATCTGGTGAAGGAAATAGACATACTATAGAGTCCAGGTAGGGCAGAGTTCCAAACAAGGTGAACCTAAAGAGTCCCACACCAAGACACATTATAATTAAAGTTGCAAAGATTAAAGACAAAGAAAGAATCTTAGAAGCAGCAAGAGAAAAGCAGACCGTCACCTACAAGGAAGCTCCCACAAGACCTAGCTGATTTCTCAACAGAAAATTTGCAGTCCAGAAGGGACTGGAATGAAATATTCAAAATGATGAAGAGCAAGGACCTACAACCAAGACTACCCAGCAAAGCTATCATTTATAATTGAAGAGCAGATAAAGATCTTCCCAGGCAAGAAAAAGTTACGGGAGTTCATCACCACCAAACCAATATTACAAGAAATGTTAAAGGAATTTCTTCAAGAAGAAGAAGGAGGAAAAAAAGATTAAAAAATGTGAATAATAAAATGGCAATAACTACATACCTATCAACGATTACTTTCAATATAAATGGATTAAATGATTCAACCAAAAGACATAGAGTGGGTAAATAGATAAGTAAGTTAGACTGTTGCATATGCTGCCTACAAGAGACTTACCTAAGATTTAAAGACGCACACAGATTGAAATAAAGGGATGGAAAAAGATATTTCATGAAATTGTAAACAAAAAAACAAAAAATCTGGGGTAGCAATACTTATACCAGACAAAAAATTGACTTTAGAACAAAGGCTATAATAAAAGACAGAGAAGGACCCAGTAATCCCACTTTGGGGTATTTATCCGAAGAAAGCCAAAACACTCCTTCAAAGGGACATGTGCATCCGAAGGTTCATTGCAGCATTATTTCCAATAGCCAGTTATAGAGGCAACCTGGGTGTCCATCAATGGATGAATGGCTAAAGAAGGGGTGGTACATACTTGTATGTACAGTGGAATATTATTCAGCTATTAAAAGACTGAAATCTTGCCATCTGCAATAACATAGATGGACCTAAAGGGTATTGTGCTTAAAAGAATAAATCTGGTAGAGAAAGACAAATGTATGATATCACTTATATGTGGAACATAAAGAACAAAATAAACAAACAAACAAAGCAGAAACAAACTCATAGATACAGAAAACATTTTGATGGTTGCCAGATAGGAAGGCGTCTTGGAGTTGATAAAAAAGGAAGGGATTAAGAAGTACAAATTGGTAGTTACAAAACAGTCATGGGGATGTAGGGTACAGCATAAGGAATATAGTCAATAATATTATAATAATTATGTATGGTGTCACATGGGTACTAAATTTATTGGGGTGATCACTTCATAAGTTATATAAATGTCTAATCACTATATTGTACCCCTGAAATAAATACGATATTCTTTGTCAACTATAATTTAAAAATAAAAAGTTATTTAAGGAAAGAAAGAAAAAGAGAGAGAGAGAGAGAAGGAGGGAAGGAAGAAGGGAGGCAGAGAGGAGGAAGGGAGGAAAGGAAGGAGAGGCAGGGAGGAAGAGAATGACAGGGGGAAGAAAGTAACTATGTGAGAATATGGATATATTAACTAGATTGATTGTGGTTATTATGTCACAATGTATACACTATATCAAAATATCAAGTTTTACACCTTGAATAAACACAATTCCTATTTGTCAATTATACCTCAATAAAGCTGAAAATTAAATAAATGAATGTAGTATACTATAGTACTTGAATGTAGTTGATTGTTATATATAAGGATAAAATAAATACAAGTTTCTCTAACTTTTCCAAAAACAAATGTTTATTTACACTAAAATAAAAAGTTCAATGTTCCTGATAAATATGGGTAAAGGATAGAGATAATTCACATATATACCAGTAAGTCTAGGGAAGGAGTGAAAAGGAAAAAAATAATAGGGTTCTGTCCCTAAAGGTTCTGAATTATTAATTTTATAATTTAATGGATGGTTGAAAATGGATATTTTAAGTCTAGGAATATAGTATCTGGTGTTTCTTTTCAAGTATTTCTTTCAATGAGTATCTTTCAACCCCTTTTAAAATAAAATCTGTATTTTAAAAGGAGCAATATACAGTATTAATATAATTATTTTTGCTCTCAAAGTAATATCAATACTACCACAATACTTTCTCTTTGTTATTTATTCAGAGTAATTTGAAATTTTCATTACCAGAAGGATTATACTAAATGGAGATCCTTAGTTTCAAATTGTCTTTAAGTTAGATGTTAAAGTAGAAGGAAAAACAAACAAACAAACATGATTTCAGTAAATAAGATAACATAATAATATATGGACTGCTAGAATAGTTATCTTTTAATTTCCAAATAAAAAATAAATTCATACCCTCAGAATATAATTTTATAACTGTAAGTCTAAAAGGAAATTACTGATACTTTTATTTTAAAAATTATTTTAAAAAGATATACCATCACCTATGGTATTACGTAAAATCACAATATTTAGAAAGATAAAAATATTTTTGTTAGCTATGACCACATATGTCAAAGTGCAAAAAAATATTAAAGAAGCTCTACAGTATTTAACAGCTTAAGTTTTGGGATCCAAAGGCTAAGAACAGCCACTTCCTAGTAATAGGCCCTTAGCAAAATTATTTAAACTTTGTCATGCAGGCTGGCCTGCAGGGTCACTAGTCCTGCTCCCCACATAAGAACAGAGGACATGGTGAGGCCAAACAGGAACACCCACAGAGCCATAGGTAGAGGAGTCATACCACTATACTCTCGCTGGCAGCTGGGTTGGAGACACAGGAAGCAGTAGCCACACTGGCCACAACCCTCACTGTGCCGCTTGCTAGCTCAGCCACCATCTTCTTGCTAGCCCCCATTTTCTGCTAGCGTAGCCACAGCAGTTATATTAGTGACCAATGGCTCACTGGTTACAGCTGACGGCCAACTAGCCACAGCTGATGGCCATCCAATGACAGTTGATGGCCATTTACTACCTGAGCCAGCAGCTTTCCACGTGAGGCCGAGAGCCTAGAAACTGCACTCCTGGCTCTGTCCCCACAGTTACCATTGGACTTGATTAATGAAATGTGTGTCTCCCTTAATACACCCAACTTGAATAATATTTTTTTTATTAATTTCAGGTGCACAAGACAAGGTAATGCTTAGACGTTCATCATTTATATCCGTCACACTGTGGACGCCCCTCCCCTCATTCCCCCATCCACTATCCCTCTGACATGGCACCGAGCCATCACATTATATATATATAATTATAGTTGGCACTCATTATTGTTCAGCTTCAGGTGTACAGTACATTGATCAAGCATCTACATCTTCCCTGAGGTGGTCTCCCAAATGGGACATGTGTCCATCAGATACCCTACAAAATCTTTACAACATTATTGATTACGTTCCCCAAATTATTTTTCAAAAACCCTGAGGCCATTTTGTGGTTACTGACTGTTTTCTAATCCCCTCAGCTTCCCCCTTATCCCCACCCACCCGCCCATCTAACAACCCTCAGTTTTTCCTCTTTGTCCCCAAAACTGTTTCTGATTAGTTCATTCACTTATTCTTTTCTTTAGATTCCACATATAAGTGAGATCGTATGGTACTTGTCTTTCTCTTTCTGACTTATTTCGCTTAACATAATGTTCTCTAGATCCATCCATGTTGTTGCAAATGGCAAGATTTCTTTTTTTCTTTATGGCTGCATAATACTCCATTGTATAAATGTACCACAGTTTCTTAATCCAGTCATCTACAGATGGGCATTTCGGAGTGTTAATTTAAATTTGTATTAATATAGAAAAGTCAAAGTTTAAGACTGTCAGAATCAAATCAGCTATGTTTTAAAATTTATTAAAACACTCATATGTATGGTTTTGTGAGAGAATGAAATAAAAAGATTTTAATCTAGTAATAGTAATCTTCATAGAGCTTTACCTCATTGGAAAAAATTACATTCAGAAAAATATTGTGGGGACAGAGCCAGGAGTGCAGTTTCCAGGCTCTCGCCCTCACTTGAAAAGGTGTTGGCTCAGGTAGTAAATGGCCATCAACTGTGATTCGATGGCCATCAGCTCTGGCTAGTTGGCCATCAGCTGTAACCAGTGAGCCATTGGCCACTAATATAACTGCTGTGGCTATGCTCACAGAAAATGGGGGCTAGCAAGAAGATGGTGGCAGAGCTGGCAAGCTCGGATTGCAATTAGCAGGTGGGGTCGGTTGGCAGAGAGAAGTGGACAGCAGGTTGCAGATCATGTGGCTCCAGCTTCCTGTGTCTTCAACCCAGCTGCCAGTGAGACTATAGTGGTATGACTCCCCTATCTATGGCTCCATGGGTGTTCCTTTTTGGCCTCACGATGTCCTGCGTTCTTATGTGGGGAGCAGGAGCTGAGACCCCGCATGGCACTCTGCATGACAAATATAAAACATTAAAGCTTATCCTAACATCCTAGAGGAGTAAAGAAAAGTAAATATAGTTGACCTTCAGTTTTAAAGGTTCTGATTTTTAGGTTGACTACTTTCACTGCTTCATTCCTTTTGGCTGGCCTGTCCCCAATTTTCAGAGCAGCCTAATTAATTATTATAATACCTACTGTGAATTAAATGGATTCGAAAGATGAAAAAGGCAGCTCCCTTACTTAAAAAGGAAAAGGTCACTAAGATAAAAAGCCTCCAAGACGTTTTGCTATGTCTAAAATTTTTTATCTTTGCCCCATCAAATTACTTCATTAAATCCATTTACGTATAAATTGAAAGTCCCAAGTTAAATGATGACTTAAGGAAAGTCACATTTCATTTATCCTACCAGCTGGTATTCTTTTTCATATGCTTCTCTTTTAATATCATAATTTCAGGACTGTTCTGTGAAGACTTTAATTTTTTAACATTATGTCTGCTTTTCAGTAACGGTTATAGAACCTTGCTTTAAAGGTCCTTAATAAACCACAATAATACTCTCAATGCTGTTAAACACTGAACCTCACTCTGAGCATATTTACTAAGGTCTATAAAAACAGAAGTATATTTATTTTCAGATTAGTTGAATACACTATTCTGTTTTAACCCAAAATTTATATCTCTAAATTTAATCAGTGTTTACCTTAGCACTGGTTTTGGAAATGGTGGTTTTTAAAGACAGTTGTCAAACCAGACTCCTAACTTGCTAAGGTGTATGTCATGTGGGAGACCCTGCTCACTGAGCCATGTGTCATGCAGGGTGACAGATGTGGTCTCTTCTGGGGTCTCTAGTCCCGCTCCCCACACAAGAACACAGGATATGGTGAGGCCAAACAGGAACACCCACAGAGCCATAGGTAGGGGTGTCATACCACTATACTCTCGCTGGCAGCTGGGTTGGAGACACAGGAAGCAGTAGCCACACTGTTCACAACCCTCACTGTGCCGCTTGCTAGCTCAGCCATCATCTTCTTGCTAGCCTCCATTTTCTGCTAGCATAGCCACAGCAGTTATATTAGTGGCCAATGGCTCACTGGTTACAGCTGACGGCCAACTAGCCACAGCTGATGGCCATCCAATGACAGTTGATGGCCATTTACTACCTGAGCCAGCACCTTTCCATGTGAGGCCGAGAGCCTGGAAACTGCATTCCTATCTCTGTCCCCACAGTGTGTAGCAAATTTGTTCTTCATATACATACCCGACAATAAAAGTTAATTGTATTGTTAAGTAGAACCAAAGATCCTTTATGGGGTAGTTTCTAACACTGCCTTACAAATAACTCCATTCTAAAAACGTAGGAAATAATTAATTAGTTAAGTGCCTCTATTTCTGACAGATCAGTCAGTTAAAGAATAGCAGCAGCGTGAACGTATGAATCTATATCTCAAGAAGAGAACACTATTTTAGGATATGAATCCAGGCTTCCTTTGCCTCTATCCTTGGGGAAGGACAACTCCTTCAGAAGATAGGCTATTGTAAAGGACTGCTAAATTCCTTCAAGTCTGGTGTGGGGACAGAGCCAGGAGTGCAATTTTTGGGCTCTCAGCCTCATGTGGAAAGGTGCTGGCTCAGGTAGTAAATGGCCATCAACTGTGATTGGATGGCCATCAGCTGTGGCTAGTTGGCCGTCAGCTGTAACCCGTAAGCCATTGGCCACTAATATAACTGCTGTGGCTACGCTAACAGCAAATGTGGGCTAGCAAGAAGATGGTGGCTCAGCTAGCAAGAGCGGATTGCAGTTAGCACGACGGATTGCAGCTAGCAAGTGAGGTTTGTAGGCAGAAAGAAGTGGACAACAGGTTGCGGATAGTGTGGCTCCTGCTTCCTGTGTCTCCAACCCAGCTGCCAGTGAGACTATAGTGGTATGACTCCCCTATCTATGGCTCCGTAGATGTTCCTTTTTGGCCTCACCATGTCCTCATTTTTATGTGGGGAGTGGGACCAGAGACCCCACCTACCACCCTGCATGACAATGATGTTGACCACATTTTGTGGGCTTCAGGCTATTCAAGTATCATCTATAGCAAAGTGTCTGTTTAAACCTTATGTCTACTTTTTTCAAATTGTTTGTTTTATTATTAAATTGTAAGAGATCTTTATGTATTCTGGATACAAATATTTTGTCATTTATATGTTGAATGGATATTGTCTCCCATTCTGTGCCTGGACATTTTATTTCTTGGCAGTGTTTTTCAGAAGTCAAAAGGTTAAAATATTGATAAAGTTAAATTTAATTATTTTCTTCAGCTGTGGCTGGTACTAACTTATCCCATCTAAGAAAGTTTTGCTTAAAGTAAAGTGATGAAGATTTTTCTTCTTATGTTCTGTTTAAGAAGTTCTAAAGTTTGGGCTTTTACTTTTACGTCTATGATCCATTTCAAGTTTTTTTGTGTGTATTGTGAAGGATCGAAATTCATTTTTGTTCCCACAGATAACCATTATTCCAAAATGTTTTATTGAATATTCCAACATAATTTATTGAAAAGACTTTCCTTTCCCCTAATGGATTACCATGGCACTTCTTCAATAATCAATTGACCATATATGTGTGGGTCTATATTCCTATGATTTATATGTCTATCTTTTCATCAATATTACACTGTCTATATTAAAGTAACTTTAAAATAGGTCTTGAAATCAAGAACTATACATCCTTAAACCATGTTCTTTTTAAAAATAAGTTTAACTTTTCATATAAATTTTAGAATCAGTTTACCAATTTCTAAAACTGATCCTACTTGGATTTTGATTGGGTATGTTTTGAATGTATATATAAATTTGTGGATAATTAACATCTTCATTATACTGAGCCTTTGGATCCATGTCTCTCCATTTATTTAGGTCTTCTTTAAAATTTTCTCCACCATGTTCTATAATTTTCAGAGGAGATGGTTTCCATTTGTCTTGTAAAATTCCCAAATAGTTTGTTTTGTGTTGTTGGAAATGACTTCTGAAGTTTTTATTTACCAGTATATAAAACTATAATTGATTTTACTAAACTTACATCCTGCAATTTGGCAAAATTTGCTTATTCTAATAGTTGATTTTTAGATTCCTGTAGATTTTCTAAACAAACAGATGTGTTAGCTGCAAGTAGAGAAAGCTTTACCTCTTCCTTTCAGATGCTTATGAATTTTTTTCTTGACTTTTTTGCCATGTCTATGACATACAATGTTAGATAGAAGGGGTAAGAGCAAGCGTCTTTGCCTGTTCCCAATTTTAGGAGTAGCATTCAGACTTGAACAAGGAGGTATGATATTAACTGTAGGTTTCTTATAGATACCTTTATCAGATGGAGAAAATTCCCTTTTATTCCTACTTTTCTGAGAGTTTTTACCATGAATTGTTATTGAAAATCAAATACTTTTTTTCTACTATTGAAATAATAAGTTTTTCTGCTTTATTCAGTTAATATGTTGAATTACATTGATTTTTAAATATTAATTTAAGTTTGTATTCGTGAGATAAATCTCACTTGGTCACGATGGGTTATTCTTTTAAAATATTGCATGATTCAGTTGTTAGTATTTTACTAAGGTTTTTAACATTCAGATTAAAAGGAATATTGGAGTATTGCTTTTTGTTTTTAATGCCCTTCTCTGGTTTTGGTATCAGAATAATGTTGACTTCATGAAATTAGTTGGAAATGTTCCTGCGTCTTCTGTTTACTGAAAGTAATTTTATTAAATGTGTATCATTCTTTTTTAAAATATTTGGTAGAATCACCAGTGAAACCATGTGGAATTAGAATTTTCCTTGTGGGAAGGTATTTAATGACTGATTCAATTTCTTTCATTGACATAAGGCTCTTCAGATTTTTTTTCTTTTTTTTTCTTCAGTGAGTTTTGGTAATTTGTGTCTTTTAAGAAATTTATTTTATCTAAATTCTAAATTGTCTAAATTTGTTGCATCATTGTTCTTAATATTCTCTTCTTATCCTTTTAATATCTGTATAATTTGTTTAGAAAGCCCCTCTTTATAATATTTCTGATATTGCTGATTTGGTTTTAATCTTTTATTTTTCTTGATCAATCTAGAATTTTATCACTTTTGTTGATCTTTTCAAAAAACTGTCTTTGCTTTTACTAATTTTTTTTTTGTATTTTTCTGTCATTAATTTCTGCTCTTTATTATTTTCTTCCTTCTACTTCGATTTAGTTTGCTCTTCTTTTTCTAGTTTACTGAAATGGAATCTTAAGTCACTGAATTCTTTTTGTGTGTGTGAGGATAAATAAAATCAAGATTTTATTAACCAGGAGGAACAAACCATGGCTGCTGACAGGCCAACCTCTTATCACTTTACCTCTATTTATTTATCTATCTCTTTTTTTATTTCTGATATAAGCAATAAGCTCTAAATTTTCTTCTAAGAACTGTTTAGTTGTCTCCAGAAATTCTGACATGTAATATTTTTATTATCATTCAGTTTGAAATAGTTTTAATTTTTCTTGCAATTTTTTTATCTGTCCCATGAATTATTAGAAGTATGTTGTTCAATTTTCAAATACTTAGGGTTTTACTAAACATCTTATATAATAACACTTATTATAAAAAATTGTGTTATTTAGATACTCTATGTTCATACCCTTTTATTTTTATTTTTTATTTTGGGGGGATGGGGGGGCAGGGTCTTATTGTTCTATCATTTGCTAAAAGAAGGTTATTTAAACAAAAAACTACCATGTTGCCTATTTCTCTCTTTAATTCTTTAATTCTGTGTGCCCTTGAGCACACACAATCCCTAAGTAGAGTTAATATTAGTTCATGACCCATAGGAAGCACTCTACAAATATTAGCTACTTCTAAACTAATACTCTTTATTTACTCAGTCAGCGAACACAGTTTCTATTCTAGCCCTAAAGATATTAAAATCATTCCTTAGAAGATTGCTAATAATTGACTAACAGTCAAATCCAGGATCCCTTTATGTACACCTTATTCTAATATATTTCTGCTACATTTAACACTATTAATCATCATTTCTTTCTTAGAATTTCTTCCCTTGGTCTCTGTAATAGTGTATTCTTTTTATTTTGTCATCTCTCTCCCCAATCCCCTTGAGCTCTATCTGCTTCACAATTAGAGGTGTTCCAGGGAATCCAGTGTTAAAAACTCTTATTTTATACTTCCTGCCTTGGTTATTTTATCCACAACCACTTTCTCAAACACCTCCTCCGTGTATATGTACCTACATCTCCCTCTCCAGTTCTGAACTTTCTCCTGAATTTCAGATCCATATTGTCAATTGCCTGAAGAATATCAGTTCAAGGTAAAATTCTAGCACCCCAAATTGCATATGTTTAAGTACAAACTCATTACTTTGACACCCGCCTTGAAACTACTAATTTACTTGAATTATTTGTGTGTGCTGTTTGGCATAACCAACCATTCAGTCACTCAAGCTGAAATATTAACATTTTAAGGACGGCAATAATATACGAGGTCTAACAATTAAGTTCGTGAACTTGCCACCATGCACCTACATTGGCAGCACTGTACAAACAGTTCGGGAAGGTTTCATAACCTTGGTATATCAGTGTCTCACAGCTGTATTTGAGTTGACGTGTGGTGGTGTCTTACTGAGTGGGGTTCATTATTGTTGTTGTGTGTTTTTGTGTGCCGTTACGAGAATGAGCTTGAATTAGAGCAGTGAACAAACATTAAATTTCTTGTTAAATTTAGCAAGAGTGGAAGTAAAATCAGGGACATGTTAGTCCAAGTTTATGGGGATAATGCCATGAAAAAAATGGCAGTGTACAAATGGATTAAAAGTTTTTTCTGAGGGGAGAGAATACATCACTGATGAAGAGACCTCAGGGAGGCCAGTAATGAGCAGAACTGATGAAAACATTGCAAAAATTCGTCAAATTGTGCGTCAAAATCATCAGCTGACTGTGAGAAGCATAGCAGACCAAGTAAACATCAACAGAGAAACAGTTAGGAAAACCTTTACTGAAAATCTTGGCATGAGAAAGGTGTGTGCAAAAATAGTCCGGAAGGAGCTCACCAATGAACAAAAGCAAAGGAGAGTCAAAGTTCGCCAACACCTTTTGCAGAGGCAAGACAATGTTTTGGGGCATGTTATCACTGGTTATGAAACATGGGTGCACCAATACGAGCCTGAAACAAAACGTCAAAGTGTACAATAGAAGTCAGCCAATTCTCCATGACTAAAAAAGTTCCATTAGTCCAAATCAAGAGTCAAAACAATGTTGCTGACCTTTATTGATATCAGAGGGATTATTCATTATGAATTTGTACCAACTGGACAAACAGTTCACCAAGTTTACTATTTGGAAGTGCTCAAAAGGCTGAGTGAAAAAGTTAGACAAAAACAACCTGGACTTTTCACCAACAATTCGTGGCTCTTGCATCATGACAATGCATCGGCTCACAGGACACTGTCTGTGAGGGAGTTTTTAGCCAGTAAACAAATAACTGTATTGAAACACCCTCCCTACTCACCTGATTTGTCCCCCAATGACTTCTTTCTTTACCTAAAGATAAAGCAAATATTGAAAGGAAGACATTTTGATGACATTCAGGACATCAAGGGTAATACGACTGTTCTGATGGCCATTCCAGAAAAAGTGTTCCAAAATTGCTTTGAAGCGTAGACTAAGTGCTGGTATCAGTGCATAGCTTCCCAAGAGGAGCACTTCAGAGGTCACTGTAGTGGTATTCAGCAGTGAGGTATGTAGCACTTTTTCTAGGATGTGTTCCCGAACCTAATTGTCAGACCTCATATAGAGGTTAGGACTCCATGCTCTAGAGCCATACTGTGAGTGCCAAGCCAGCTCTCTGAGATTCAATTTTCCCAATCATATAGTTGGGTTGGTAATAATCCCTAAATCCTAGCGCTGTTGAAACGGTTAAAGGAGATGTGACTATAATACAATAGTGTACCATATATTTTTTCCAGCTTTATTATATCCAAATTCTCATTTGCTTCCTACACCCATTCATGCCACAGTCTAGTAATTTGAGCCCTTTTCTTTTCAATAAATGCCCATTATTATTGTCACTACTATAACTTTAGCATTTGCTTTTAAAATTAAAATTATACTATATTGTTATCAAAACAAATGTAATAGCATCCTCTTTAATTTTGCAGATTAGAAAAAAAAATTAACATCCAAAACTAAAAAAATAGCTTGATAAATGTTTTAGTTACTTCCAGAAAGTGGTAGTTTTAGTTCATTTATAAGACTTCAGACAGTGTTAACATGAGAGACAAACATGAGATGTAAAAAGTGCATTAGTAAAAGGATTTAGGACATTGCCATGGGGATATTTCATGCTGTTTTGATAATGTGATTTTCTTAGTGCAATAATTAAATCTACACTGAAATGAGATGTGAGACCACCATGGTTTGGGGAGGATTATGAGTTTCACAAATTAAATAGGAATGACTCAGTGACCTAACTAATGAAATAAGTGCATATTTTACACCACAGTACCCCAACTGAATACAAATATCATTTAAATCAGAAAAGGTACCAAATGTATAGTTGCTCATGTCCCATCTGCAAAATTTCTTTGACTCAGCAACTATTTAAAAAAATTGAGTTTGTTAAATAAAAAGTATCATTAACATGTTTCCTTTGTTTATTTATGGAAATACTTAAATGTTCATCTTGATCCCTAAAAACAGTGGTTTTCAGCCTGACTACATGTTAGAATCACCCAGGTCGTGTTTTAAAATCCCAATGCCCCTGCTACACTCCAGATCTATTAAATCGGGTTTCTGAAGTTGAGAAACAGGCATCAATATTTTTTATGTTCTCAGGTGGTTTCAAAATGGCAGCCAGCATTTTGATAACAGCTGCCTTTTTTCTACTTGAGGTGCTTTTATTTACCCCTGTGAGTGGTTACTGATCTGCAATTTGAAAAACATCCTAAATGAATCACAAAAAGAAGAGGTCATTGTAAATTACCAGAAAATAGTAGCTATCCAGGTGATTAATAAAGAATCATTGTTGAGTAGATTAGAGTTGTATTGGAGTGGTAATTCTCAAAACTAAAGGAGTAGACTAGATAGTTTTAATGGTGGCAGAAGCCAAAAGAAACTGCCTTTAAGTGGGTTCTTCTGAGTAGAGAAAGAACAAGGGTTTGAAGCCTAAAAATCATGTATCAAATCCCAGTTGAGCCAACTTAACTATGTGAAACAATAAACAAACCACTAAATTTCTCTGAGCCTGTTTCTTTGTGTATAAAAGCATATAAAATTTTTGTTGTTAGGATATTATGAAAATCATATAAACAAGCTACATAAAGGGTCGTGCATGGTTTCTAGTACTGTAGAAGGTGCTCAGCAAAGGTTATTTTCAGTTTTCTTTTTCTCCAATCGCTTTGCCTTCCCTGTTTCCTATTCCCCATTACTTGTTGAGTTCATTCCACTAAATTAACCCACCACTGATCAGAGTGAGTCAGCTGAAATCTGTCCTTATTGATGCAGCCTGACTGAGATAGTGGTAGACTGGTTTCTGATGACTACTCTAGTCTTTACCTGTGATCTGGAAATCAGATGAAAATAAGTTGGAACCTTCTTCAGAATTCCCAAACAGTGTTTTCAGAACTCTATAGTGTCACAAAATGTACTTGGTGTGCCACACACGCAAAAAGGTCTATAGTCAAACAAATTATGGAAAAGTAGTGTACTGTGGTCCCCTTTTCCGGATGCCCAGTGAAAGTAGCATACTGAAGATTCAAAGAAGTTCTGCAGTAGAGATGGGCATTTAGCCCAGAATAAATAGCCCACTGAAGTAGGAATAATTTCCTGTGAATCCCCAAATGATGTAAATGATATTGGATCTGCGGACAGTTTCTGGGTGTGGGCCGGGATTGCGTCTCGTGAAGCCGAAGAATGGACAAACGGACCAGGGAGAGGCAAAGAGTTGTAAAGGAAGACAGTTTATTAGACGCAGGAGAAGAGGTTGCAGCTCCTGAGCAGGAGGGTGTCCCGAATGGGGGTGCCCGGTGACCCAGACAAAAGCTCTTTTATACCTTACCTGCCTGCTTGGGGAAGGGGGCTGGAGCCTTCTAATGGAATTCATCTATCAGGTTTGTCTTGTTTGCCCACCGTGAAGGGCTTAACAAAATAACCCTTTCCTATCTATCAGAGCTGCTCTTTTGTCTGGCCAAAAGGGATTTGAGATTATTTCTTAAAGTCAAGGCATGTTCTCATGTCACTGTCCTGGAGTGAAGGAGACATTCCAGGACCTGGAGTTTCAGGATATGGCTGCTTTCTTGTTCATTCCACCAGGGACCCCCCTGTCTACCTAGCAATCGTACAAACTAACCTGTCTCACCACTTTCATTTGACCACCACTCCCCACAGAGGCACTCATGAACAGCTTTAGTGGTCCATGTCCAAGGAATACAGCTTGAGAAACACTGCTGAATTATAGTATTGATGACAAGTCAAAAGCCAGAAAACTAATTTTAATTTGCCCCTCCTTATCATTGGATGAGAGCTCATCCCCAGTCAACTCTGATCAGGAGAGAAAGCCTAAAAGCTGTGTGTGTGGGGGGGGGGGGGGAATTGTTAAAGCAAATTCTGAGATGAAATGTTAAACTGGCAACTTAGAGTTGAGATGAAAGTGTCATCAGGATTGTGGCCACTTGTGCTGTTGATTTATTTTTTATAACTTTAATGTGTTATGTGTAAACATAGTATCTATTATCTCACCCAGCAAGACAATTTCACTGTATAGAAAAATTATATAACAGAATTTATATAACTGTTTTCTCATTTTGTAATCTAAAATATGGCAAATAAAAGAGATAATATAAAAGAGAGGAGATAGGATCTAAAAAGGAATGCAATGTTTACACAAATCCTACCAAAAATGGTAAAATGTGTTAGGATTTCCAGATAAAATACAGGACACCACATTAAATTTGAATTTCAGAAAAATGACAAATGTTTTTCATCATAGTATTATAGACATACTAAAAAATTATTCATTGTTTATCTGAAATTCAAATTTAACTGGGCATTCTATTTTTTTTATTTACTAAATCTGGCAACCTAAATGTGCTAAACATCTAACCTGCATCAAAATAACAGAATACAAGTAATGAAAATAGGTAATTTTTAAGTTTTTAGATATTGACATGTCCCATAAAGAGAAAAAGGCAATTCAATTTCTTGCAAATAGATGATAAAAATTAGGATCCGTCTAGGAATTCAGAATTGCTGCTTTGGCAACTAAGAACAGCAATATTTAAGAGGAAAAGTGGAAAACTAATAAGCAAATCTTAATTACATTTTGCAAAAAAACTGCTTTGGGAAATGGAGATTGATAGTGTGAGAAATAGCTACAAAGGCTATTTTAAACTGCAATTTAAAGAAAAAAAAACATACACCTATAAACAGCTTTTACTTAAATACCAGTAAATATATATTTCCTTCAGCACAAAACTAAAGATAAGCAGAAAGAAATTCAGATGCAAAAAGAAAACACGAAGTTCATTGTATTTAAGTCAACATATGAGAACTGCACTGTCAGAGTTGTTTCTAAAAATTAAAAAGGAAGCTAAGTGTATATCTGTTATGAATTGATTTATTACATAATAGTTTTTTTTCCTTTACACCTAAATTATCAAGACATGAAGTAAGCAGACATTCTTTTGAAAACTAAGTAATGTCAATTTCATTGATTGGCATTTTATTTCACCATTTATACTCATCAGTTTTATATTAACAGAATTTCTATAATAGCTATCCAATGGTGTGAAAAAAACAAACGCAGAATACAAGTGACAATTTGCTTTGACAATTTCCTTGTTCAGAAAGATCATTTAAAGATAATTGAAATTAAATTGTTTCCACATAGCTCTTAAGCAAATGCAGACCACCCACACCCCAGCCTCCTCCCAAATACTCTCTTTTCAGTCCTACAATTTAACCTAATGATCCCTATGTACAATAAATATCTCTTTAATAACACCAAAAATTGTTCTGTTTTTGTAAATTTCTTCATAAAGAAACAGATCAATAGATTAAATAATTGCGTGTGATTTCATCTATTTCAGTAGTTCAAAGCTGATTAAAATACAGATTTTATGGTAATGATATTTTACTAAATTTTTCAATAAATAGAAAATCAGCAGTCTCAAGGTTAACTTTTCTAACCAAACAATGTACCAAATGTAAATTATTGGACTTTTTATTCATCAAAACATCCTTGTTTTCTTGCCTTGCTTTTCAGAATTGAATATTTAGTGAAAAGCCAAATTTACCCTTAGAACATTTTAATTCGATTCAAACATTTGGAACATGTGTATAAAACTAACATATAGTGGTTTCTCAATAAAGACTGCTTTGGGACAATAATCAGAAACAGTTGTACTATTTCTGAAAAAGTATTGCATTGTGCGGGGAAGGGGGAGAAACTCCTCCCACAACTATCTCTAAAAATTCTCTTTAAAATATATAACAATATTAGGCAGGATGGAGGTACTGTTGTCTCCCTAATTGCCTAAACGTGAAGAATTTAAGAAACCCAGAGTTGCCCTCACTAAATCTTATTTATCCTTAAAGTGATGCCCAAAGAGAAAAAAATCAATAAGCCATTTGCTGTGTGTTATGTACACTTCACAGTTACACTAAACTATTGACTTTCCCCTGCAAGTTTGCAAACCCCAGATTCTGTGCTTTTTGAATTGTTGTCACCTCAAAGTGTTACCTGTAACATTGGGTTTTGTAGTTCAGAACGAAGAATTTTATGACTCCTCAAACTCCATGGATTTGAAAGGATTCTAGAAAATAACCTGTGCTTAGACTCCAGGGACAGAGATTTTAACTTTCTCTAAGTTCATGGTAAATGTTATCCGAAACTATCTAACAATAAGTTACTTTATCTTTCAGACTGAGTTGTAAACCCTTTGAAAGCAAGGTCTATAATTGTTCTCAGTTTTCACAGCCCCAGAGCATCAGATTTGGTACTTGGTAGAGGCTCGTTAAAAGGGGAGAGATTAATACTCAGGAATCAAATGCATCTTTCTTCTGTTATCACCATGACCTTTCTTTAGTTTAGGACAGTTTTCTGGGTTTTCCTTTCCCTCCTTGCAGCAGGATCCAGGAACTCAAACCAGTTTTTTTTTTGTGTGTGTGTTTTTTTTCCCAACACCCACACAAACTCCTTAAGTTTCCTTTTCCCTGAAATTGATTGCACAGAACATAATTATCACAGTTCTCTACTTATTTTCTTCTCCTACTTAAAGATTTAGATGAACTCTTCTCAAAGAAGCAAGATGGGGGAAGAAAGGACAGCCAAAAAGGCTAGCACTGTAAAAAGCAGTTTATTAGAGCAATTTCCTCTGGGACTGCCTTGATATAGTCCTACAAATACAAAGTGACCTAGAGAGAAAGACTTAACCACATTTCAAAGAGATTGGGGCAACATCTATACCAGCTGCAAAAAATATCATAGACATAAGGTTCTCATTTGCTTTGGTTTTCTTCTTGCCTTGGAAGAATGCCAAGATATTCAACCTCTTTCAAGGATCTTCTAATTGCAAGTATTAGAATGCTATAAAACTGTCCACAAATATTAGAGTATAAAAATGCAATATAGCCTTTACCCTTACTCTGAATCCTCTCATCTTCAACTGAGAATACGTTCAGCCAAAATAACTCACTTCTAAGGCTCTGATGTCATTTATTTATCCTGACTATAACCATAGCAATAAGAATGATCAACATGGAATAATTAATAATTTAAATCTACTTAATATTTAGATTTTGTTGACTTAGTTTGGGGTAATCACCCTTCTCTGAAATTCCTTTTGCCATCCATCCCTTCCTTCTTGCCATTGATCTTGACTCCACTCTGCTGGCAATGCTTACTCTAAAACCAATTCAAACTTCTCCTCAGAATATCAATGAGACAGGGAGATACTGAGTTAATTCCCTGCTGGATGAAGCAGGCAACTGAATGGAAAGGTTTTACAGCACTGGAGCCAGGACTTCATGTTGGGTGACATGCAAACAGGGAAAGTTAGTAAAGAAAAGAATAAAGACAAATGCAGATGAAAGAGACCTCTCAAATCTGGAAGGTAAGACGATCCCCCTTTCCATTTCCCTTTACCATCTCCTGAATGGCCCAACTATATTTTATTTCCTTACCTCGTGTGATATGAAGTCACTTGTTCTATTGACTCCCTCTTCTTGAGCTGGCTTGGTTGGATTTCTTTTTTTATGAATAGTCATGCCCTTCATAAGTCCTAATTAATTCAATCAACAACATATTAATCCAATTAATTATGCAAACGTGCAGAAACTCTGAATCAGTAACATATATTTCTACGTGTATGCAAATAATATGCTCCACTATGTGGTCTTGTAAAAGATGCTACAAAAGCTCTTTAATACTTTTTTTTGCAGTATTCACTTACTTTTTCATATATATTACAAAAGTAACCTTCAGTTCAAAGCAGGTAACTAATTTCAAATTATGAAATAGAAGAATAGAAATTAAAAGATTGAACTGGACCATACAAAACCAAGGCAAAATATAGAAGAGGATTCCATTCCATTCTGGATCTTCCATAGAGACAAAAAACATACTGAAGACATGCCATGTTCTTCAAGGTAAAGTCAATAGAAATATGTCAACGATGCTAGGTTACAATTACTTCTTTAGTAGAATAACTGGCAACATACTCTATGAGTAGTAAGTCCTACAAGGCCAAACATTTTGAGGATACTAAGCAAGCACAGAGTTAACACAAATGCCAACTATTTCACCGAGGGCACACTCCTCTTAGATGGCTGTGCAATACAAAATTTAGCTGGGAGAGAACAATGAAAGGAATATCCAGGTGCCCGTGAATTGTTCTGCAAGTCAAGAACCAAAGGTTTTTGACTAAGGCTCTCCCTACCCTGGTTAAAGCCACACCAGCTGTAACTGCTACCACTCTCCTCTTTCCTGTATCTCAGAGGACCTTTTGAATTCTCTACTAAAATGTCCTGTGGGGACTTCATATTATGTCCTCCTCTTTTTGCAGTAGGACAGCAAGAAAGCTATCAGAACTGTTCCATAATCAACTTCTGAATCACTCTTTCTCCCACTTTTGTGAGCTTTTTCTATCCAAAGAACATTGATTGCTAAATATGGTATTTTATTTCTATTGCATGTTAAACTTCAACTTTGATATAAAAATAATGGTCTGTCACATGGACATCTTTTGCATTGTAATTTCTTTTCATCATTTTGTGACAATTGACATCTGACAGAAAATGGTAAATAAGTTAAATTTTAAGTTGATGAGTCAACCTAAATGACAAAAAAAAAAAATCTTTCTTGATCTAAGATTTAAAATAGACATTTGTTGATTAATTAGATTATTTTACATGCTTTTTAAAACATAAAAGATAACTCTGCTTTGATAGGGCTTAGAAAAATCTTTCAAATACATTAACTCATATACTCTTAATTATTCTGCTTGCTGAACTTACAAATGGGGTTTGCCTCCAGAATTGTTTACATGATTCACTGACTGAAAACTATTACAGTACAGATCATTAAAATATTAAGCTAAATCTATCCCAGTAGTAATAAAATTTAAATAGAAATGGGCTAAATGGCATTCATTTAACTTTTATTTTTAGTAGTCATGTTATGGTTTCTAAATCCTTTTTGAGCAAAAAGATCAATACTTCAATAATCAGGTGTGCTGGAAATAAGTGTCTATCTAAGAAATAAATAGAAGTTTTAGATACATTTCATTTCCTCAGTATTGTTATAGACATCTACCACAATAGAATACCATCACCAGACAAGTAAATTTCGTTTGAGAAAAGCTATTATACTTTAGATGTGTAAAAATATGGATATATGCAAAGTAAGCAATGACAGATGTGGGCAAAGTCTGGAAGACAAGTCTGAGTGGGCTCCAATATCAACACCAAGCCCTTCAGACAATGTGGAGACACCGGAAATGAGAGGAAAAGTTACCCTCTAAGTTACACAACCGCATCTTTCCCTGTGCTACCAGCTCTTTTCATCCTCCATTCAGCTCTACTTTAGAAGTCAAGAAACAGTTTGCATTTTCAAATCATGACTCATACCCTCTAACACCCTCCCCCACTGCCACACTGGATTAGTTCTCTGCTCCCACAGAACTTCTTACACTTTGCTCTTAAATAACACTTATCATACAACATGAAAATTTGTTTCCTTTCTTGTCATCCTCATACTCTAACTGAAAGTTTCTTAAAAGAAGGGACTAATTTTTTTTTTAAATCAAAATTGTGTTACCAGCATAGGAACCTGGCATCTAAGAAATGTACAATAAAACGTGTGTGAAGGTATTTATTGAAAGCTTCCATACTAGATATTGTTCCTGGCACTGAAATTACAGTATTGAACCCAAAAGTCTAGCTTTGCTTTCATGAATCTTACATTCTAGTGAGAGAAACAGATAATACCCAGGTAAAAACAAAAACAAAAATAAAAAAAAGTTAAGAATTTCAGATACTGATAAGAACTATGAAGAAAAAGAAGATGATATGATAGTGTCTGAAACTTGAATAAAGAGCCAGTTCTCTAGGAGAGAACATTCAAAGCAGGGGGAAGAGCAAGTCCAAAGGCCATAATTTAGGAGGGAGTTTGACTTTATCAAGTAACAGAACTAAGAAGGCCTATGTGGCTGCAAGAATAGTGAGCACATGGAGAGCTACCTTCAGAGATGGTGGGCTGTGCAACAGAAAACCATGGGCTAAGGGAGAATTTGTGTGACCAACCGGAGAAGAGCTCTGCCTTGAAATTCTCACTTACCTAATTCAATTCACCCATTTTTCAGGACACTACCTCCTCCACTTGTAATCTAAACTTACTTCCCAGTTGGTATCATTATCATTTGACTGTAGCTATTTTTCTGCTCACATCCTCACCTCCCTTGCTGCCTTGTACTTATCTCACAAAAGATACATAATCCAACAATGTTCATTTTCCACTCTTATAACAGGACTCCTAATCATTTCTAGTAAAGACCGATGCCCACAAAAGCTTTAAACAATACACAGAATTCTTTTTTCTGCCTTTGACTACCTCCCTTCCTACTCTACAGCAACTGTGGCAAATGTTCATCTTATCCTTCTTCATCCTTGCCTCCTCCCCCTCAACAGATGACACAGTCTTCTATTCAAAGAGAAAACGAGAGTCTATGACACATGAAAACTCCAAGTTCCTGCCATTTTCCATCCCATCAATACATACATGCTCACATATTTACTAGTAGCTACAAACCTATTTCCTTCACTTATCTCCTTTCTCCTACTCTCAAATAGACCATACAGACCAAGTACTTAAGAAAGTGTTTGACACAAACTAATATGCTCAATAAGTTTGGTTGGTTGGTTCATTGGTTTTAATTTTATTATTTTTTGAAAATAGGTAACAAATGTATAATGAGTTTACAATTGTAGAGTCTGTTTCCAAACCACACATTTCTATTCCTTGGACACAACCACAATTACCATTTTCTTGCGTATCTTCCCAGAGATAGTCTATATACAAATAAGCAAGGGTATTCATAAATATTCTTTATGTTACATGAATATACATACTTTCTGCATTCTGATTTTTTACTTTAAAATATGTTTTAGAAGTGTTTTCGTATCAGAATATAAAGAGTTTCCTTATTCATTATAACTATATATGATCATTTATCTATATCGATGTACATATTTACATGGAAATAGATTTATAGGATAAATCAGAAATACAAAGATCGGATCAAAGATTATTGCCATTCTGTCTCTATGGGGTTGTACCAATGTACGCCAGCGATGGGTGAGAAGACATGTTTCCCTCACGCTCTGGTTTTCATTCATTCCTTCACTCATCAAATATGTTTTGAGTGACTATTATGAGCTAAATGTTGTCCTTTGTCCGGGGATTAAAGTCTCTGCTCTTATATAGATTATATTCTAAAGAGGAAAGACATAACCAACAAATCAACAGATGAATGTTAAACTTATCATTTAACCTTATGCTTTGCCTGAGAGCTTTAGCATCATTGCTGCATAAATATACCTAATTGTCTTTGTGTTTAAAAATAAATCAAAGAGCTCACCTTAGAGTTTCCATCTATTTTTCGCCTTTTTAAAAGTTTTTATATTTTAAGATTTTTATAAGTAACCAAATCTCTTAAATGAATACTTCACCTTGACTTTCTCAATATTTCCCCCTTCCATTCATTCTTCAGGGCACTGTCTCCAGCAACCCCTGGTGATTGTAGAGATGCACAGGGTTTCAACTAACAATGGATGGATTATAAATTATATTTCCAATCTAAATCTGCCAATTCCATATTAGCTGTCTCATATGTTAATTTCACTGTTTGAAAGTATTACTTCCACCATGACCTTATCCTTTTCTGTCCCCCCACAAATCTCTTTTTGCTATGTTCCCGGTCATGTATCTAACATTGTCATCCAACTGGTTGCCCATCCAGGAACATAGCAGTCACCTTAGGCTCCTCCTTTTTCCTCAAGCTTCACCTTCTCCCAAATCAAATTAACTGTGAAATCCTGCCACACACTAAAAAGGTGTTTAAACTCTTTTCTCTTACCCCTCGTTTCATCCCTTGGCTGGAGACTCACTGTCTCTCACCTAAGCTACCTAATAATCTCCTACCATGGCCTCTAATCTTTACCTATTCTGCTTCATATTATCTAATACCACTCCATGGCCTCCAGGGCTGTGGTATTTGAAACTTCTTACTTCCTGTCAAACTAGTCATCCTCAACTGTCATAACCATTCAAATTATTCTGCTACCATACTTTTTGTGATATTGTACATTTGCATATTCTGTTTTCTTTCCCTAAAATCCTTCTCTGCAGCCTACTCCCTCCAACCATCTGTAGACCCAGTAAAAGCATTCTTGAAATCTTAGTTTAAGTTTAAACTCCAGTGTAAGTTCTTTTTTGGTTTTCTTAGGCAGAACTGCTGCAACTTCCTTAGAATAATCATGGCTTCTTATATGTTAATTATATTTTTATAATATTTTTATAATTATAACTTTTATGCATTTAATAGTGCATGTATCACATAGCCCATTTCAGATTATAAGTACTGGCTTCATTCTCTGGCTTCACATGTTGGCAAAGGCATTTCAAGAGATCCAAGCTTAAATAATCACAGCTATAAGCTCAGTGGAAAAATTAAGATTAAAATTTCCTTTTTGGAAACTCCCACAAAATTACTAGGATGCACTACCAAGCTAGTCATTGTTTACATGTGCACTACCAAACTAATCTTTTTAGTTACACTTATTGCCAGGGAGTTACAGTTTTTATTTTCAGTAAGGGTCCCAACAGGAAATAGATGGCACTCTCAAATTAGGCTAATTCAAACAGAACTTATTTAGTTACAAAGGGACTAATTACAAAGATGTGGTGTAGGTAGAAGAACCATAACCATGACTGCTAGGTACCATGGACAGGGATGGACCTAAATGTCAGACTCCCATATGACTTGGATCCAGGACAAGCCTCAGTGACAACACTGTTACCATCCCAATGTTACTTGGCATGCCAAACAGCTGTAGAGGATCAGACAGTAATTGCTCCCACCCATGCTACCAGCTCGGTCTGCTCAGCAGCCAACCAGGGAAACCAGCTGCCACGTAGAAACCACATCCAGGCCCTACTACTCACCTCTGTGGCACCAATGGTCACCATCTTTGCAGAACTTGAAGCCTCAAAGAGTAGAAACAATTTCTTAATAGCAATAATATTGTTCATCACGCTGAATCCTTCCTCAACTTCTGATGAACTAACAACAATTATATTCCAAATTCTGTCTAAGATTTTTTCATGTTCAATATTTCTATGATCAATTCTCAGTAAAATAAGAGGAGAATTTTTCAATAGTTGCTTTATTGACTTTAAATAACGAGCTTTATTTTAGAATGCATATTATTAGATATACTTCTTACTATATTTTTTATATTTTATTTGCCAACTTACATAGAAGCATTTCAATATTTTTAATATTGAATATCCAATAAATATGGCTGTTGACATCCTTACTATTATAAGAAAGAAAAGGTTTAGATGCCTGGATTTTTTTTTTAAATAACCACTATGAAACATTTATCTCATCATAGTGCAATAATTTGTATAACCCAATAATGAACTCTTTGAGAAAATGTGCTATGGCATTCATTTTTATACCCAGAGTGCCAATTACAATGCTGAAATTAAGTAAATATTTGCTGAATAGATGTATGCCCCTTTGCTCCAATTACTGATAAACTATATACTCTTTTATGACATGGGCTGTACCTTCTATCTATATACATCACATACAGAACATAACACACTGCATTGCTTAATAAATATTGATTGATTGATGCTCAAAACTTAGGCAACAAATCAAGAGGCTCAACCATTGTGTTCTCTGATATTTTGTCATTCTGTTCAGATGACAGTTTAGATTTCTTCTATGCTAAGTCATAAATAGGTAATATATAAATAATTATCATTTAACCATGTCATTTCTGAAATATCAACACACTATATTTTTTATAATATTCTCTAAAATATGTGACTTTACTCACATCAGTTTCTAATACATTTACTAAAATATTTTTAATCTAGAGATAATAATAGCCACTACTGTAATAGTAATTCAAGTAAAAGAAGGGTAGAAGTAAATGAAGTTACTGAATGAGAACTTGTTTTCTACATTATAAAAAGCTAGCCCAAAAATCTTGGAGAAGAGAATAACTATTCTGTAGCAATTTCAATCAGATGAAAAAAAAAAGTTAAGTCAATGTACATGAAGAGGAGTTCTCCTTTCTTGTCATTCAAATATAAACAGATTTCTCATATTTATCTTGGGGCTGAACCTCAAAATGTTACTATGTTATCCATACACAGTGCTTCAATTTGTATCTTAGCATTCTAGGACAATTTGCTGTGTAAAACAAAGACAAACAAGGTATATTCTATACCATTAAGTAAAGCCAACCAAATACAATAAAATAGAAAGATTTAAAATCATGGCTACTTAATACCTTATATTTATATGAAACGAGTATATATTTAGGCTAAACATCTTAGTCAAGCAGTGCCTGTCTTATCCAAGTTTAAAAGTTAAGATTTCCTTCATATTTTAGTTAATAGCCTTGGTTAACCTGCTGACTGGAACACCAGATTGCACTTAAGCAGAGCTCCAAAACATATGCCTTGTGTTCAGTGCTGAATATTCTATAATATCCTTAACTGAAGATGAAAAATCAACTACCCAATTTCATCTGTTACTAGATTTCTGCTTTATATGCCAGCTCTATCAACCCAGTGGTGCTAAATAAATGTCATTACTCACTTGTTTTATTTATGATACTCAGTTGATCAGCTACTACTTACTAAACCTTCCAGATGTAAATATGTACTTTATAAAGCTTAAGTAAAGAGAGCCAAAAGAGAGAAAGGGATTAAAAATGCAAGACAAGGAAGAGAAATGCTTCCAATTTAAAATATTGACAAAAGAAAGTAGAATAAAATAGAAGAGCATACATCATGATTAGGGAAATACCTTACATTCCATTAGTTATATTTGCATAAAATATAAGTAACAGTCTAATGCCTTTCAAATGCTGGTTAAAAAAAAAGGAGAAAAAAATAAATATATACCTTTTTTTAAAGAGAGAGATTGTTGTGTTTGAAATTGCTTAAACCTTGCTAGCTTAGCATGGTTAACTAGATATTATACAAAAAGATTAAAGTTATTAAATCAAATACCATCACCAAAATTGGATTCTTTTAACCTCACAACAGCTTTTATTGAATTTTAACACATCCTCAGCATATGATTTATTTTTCCAAATAATTTACCATGATATTTTTATTCATATTGAGATAAACTTAGCTATTGTCTCCCCATGTAAGGATATAGACTGTCCAATCTAATATTTTATTCTAGATTAATAATTTAAAAATTAAATACCTAGATTAAGATATTTATCAGATTGTTAATAACTAACTTCAGAAAGAAATTTTTATCCTGGTCAAGATGGTGAATTAGGTAAATGCTGTGCTGACCTTCTCTCAGGACCTTATCAAAATTACAACTGAACTATAAAATAATCATCATTGAGAATCACCTAAAATTTTGCTGAACTCAAGCCCTAAAACTAAGGACATACAGAAGAAGCCACCTGGAGACTGGTAGGAGGGTAGAGATGCAGAACAGGATGGTTTCACACCTATTACATGTAAGCATTAAAAATTGGAAGGGATATCCAGCTTCAGAGGTACCCCTGGAGGAGAGAGAGGTCCCAGCACCACCCCAGCCCAGGGTTCTAGTGCTGGGGAGAGAAGTCCACATAATTTCTGGCTGTGAAAACCAGAGGAGGTTATGATTGAGTTAGACGAGGGCGGCTGGAGTCCCAAGCGCTCTTCTTAAAGGGATCGCGCATGGACGTAATCACTGGCTCTGAGTTCCAGTACTGGGGCTGCACCTGGAAAGGCAGCTTTCCAGGACCTACAGGGAGGAACTGAGTTGTCTTGCATTAGGACGGGGGCTGAAAAACAGCTTTCTCCTGGATGGAGGAGCTGGCAGTGGTCATTGTCTCTTTGTTGAGCTCTTCCTCTCCCCAGCATGCAGACGCAGATGGCTGCCATATCTGACTTTCCACCATTCATTAGCCATGCTCTGGTCATTCAAGACCCTGCCCCGTCCAGCTTTTGGGCATACCCAAGCTGCTTTCAGTGGCTTTTCTGTACAAATCATCTGCCTTGGCTCATGCTGCAGACTTTCCTAGGGTCTCTCAAAGGTTCATGGAACCCAGACAAACAACATCCTGCTTGAGCATGTCCCGTACCTCGAGTTGAGCATCCCTAAGCCTGGTACTAGAGCCAGGTGGTCTTGGTTTGATGCTTGGCCTCTCAAAGCACTTTCCAAGCATGGCATGGGAGGCAGCCATCTGTGGATTTCTTCATGGCTCCTGCTGGGTGGCCCTGGGTGGAGCACGAGCCGCAGCTGAATTTGACCTGCAGCAGGGCCCCTCCCTGGTGGCCCTGGGTCTGGCGCCCCGAGCAGCCAGCTTTGAAACAGACTGGAGCTTCACCTAGCCACTTCCAAGAATGATATACTCAAGGGGCAGACGAGGCAGGCAACAAGGGCCCTGCTGAGGCAGATCCTGCTCTGTACGGTCAGCCCCTGCACCACAACTTTTCCACTGTAGTCAAGGCCAGTCCTCATAACCAGTGAGCCTGAGAGTCAATTCCTCCCACTGATGTGCAAATAGCAACCAAGGCTCAACTACGAGAGGAGGGTACACACAACAACAAAAGGGACACACTTGGAGTGTGTGGCTCAAGTGGCCAGGAAGGTCGCACCACTGAGCCCCACAGCACACCTACTACGTAAAGCCACTCTACTACCATGTTTCCCTGAAAATAAGACCTAACTGGAAAATAAGCCCTAGCATGATTTTTCAGGATGACATCTCCTGACCATAAGCCCTAATGCATCTTTTGGAGCAAAAATTAATATAAAACCCAGTCTTATTTTTGGGGAAACACAGTAAGACTGGCAGATATAACAGCCCTACCTAATACATAAAAACAGACACGGGGAGGCAGCCAAAATGTGGAGACAAAGAAACATGTCCCAAATAAAAGAACAGAAGAAAATTCCAGAAAAAGAACTAAACAAAATAGAGACAAGTAATCTACCAGATATAGAGTTCCAAACACTGGTTATAAGGATGCTCAATGATCAGGGAGAACTTCAACAAAGAGATAGGAAACATAAAAATGGAGATAGAAAACAATTAAGAACCAGTCAGAAACAAAGAATACAATAACAGAAATGAAGAATATATTACAGGGAATCAACAGCAGATTAGATGAAGCAGAGGATAGAATCAGTGATTTAGCAGATAAGGTAGCAGAAAACACCCAATCAGAACAGCCAAAAGAAAAAAGAACCCAAAAAATTGAGGAGAGTTTAAGGGCCTCTGGGACAACCTCAAGCGTACCAACATTGGCATTATAGAGGTAACAGAAGGAGAAGAGAGAGTGCCAGGAATTGAAAACCTATTTGAAGAGATAATGACAGAAAACTTCCCTAACCTGTTGAAGGAAATTGACATACAAGACCATGAAGTGCAGAGTCCCAAACAAGATGGACTGAAGCAGGCCAACACCAAGACACATCATAATTAAAATGCCAAAGGTTAAAGACAAAGAGAGAATCTTAAAAACAGCAGATAATGAAGTTGAGTCTTTGAGAGTTGAAATGACTTTCCTGAGCTCACACTAGTCAGTGGGGAAAACAGGCTTCAATTGAAGTTCTGTTTAACTCTAGCACTTGAGAGTTGCACACAGTGCTTGACAGTCTCTTAATAAAACTGAAATCTCAGGAATGAACAGCAGTGCTTACTGCCTTCACAACCCCGCTCCTCCTATATCCCCCATCCCTCCTCTGCCCACACACACTCAGCTTCCTCGCTCTTCAGGTTTCAGCCAGTCAAACAAAGGAAATAGTATAGCATACTGAGTTGTGCTTGTATATTGGCTTCCTTTTCCATAACAGGTGCTTCTATAGCGAGTTTCACTGTGTTCGTTGAATATAGTGAAATTTTACCTAAGATTTTTATTGTTGTGATTTAATTATTCTCCATTTGTAGCAGGCTACTACACAGGCGTCTCTTGAAAACAATAACCAGAATTAAGCAAAATGTGAATACGTAAATTTCATTAAAATGCTCTCTTGTTTCTAAATATTTTTATGATTTGGTTAAAGGTAGTTAATGCTTTAATGGTGGAAGCTGCTTCCATTAATGGTTTTAATAAAAATTTTGCTTAATGTTTTTAAGATTTGGTTATAGCTGCTTTGTTATTAATTTCCAATAACCACTTAGCAGTGTTATCTCCTTGTTTCAGTCTACGACTGATGAGAGTAACAGAGTCAGGCAAACTATTCCTGGAATAAAGGGATTTAATGAAGATATTAGAGTTGACATTAATGTTGTCAAAGCTAGGAGGGAAAGGTCAGGAAAGTCAAAATTTAATTCAATTCAGTTGCTAAAGTTAAAGAAGTAGACACTGAAGCACTTCAGCCTAAAGCCTCAAAGTAGGAGGTTCTCAAAGGCTTACTTGGAAACTATTTTATTTCTCAAAAATACTTGAGAAATTTTCCAACTATTTTCAAGAGCATGCAGAAGTTCCTGTCCATGTCTGTGCAGGAGACTGGCTGCAATCACATTCAGAATTATAAGCTCTCCTCTTCTGCCTCCCAAACCTTGTGGGAATCCCTCTCATCAAAACCAGACTTTTTAGAGAATGGGATTCTGAGAAATGTAGTTGCCTACATCTCCTTTATATTGCAGGAGGGACAGGGAGCTCAGAATGAGGCCAAAGCAACAACAAACAATCCAGCAAGTCCACCCTTGTCAATTTAGCAGCAATACACATGACATTGGCTTTGGGACCAGGTGGCATGGAGAGATTGAACAAATAGTGAGGAGACTATTAGTGAACAAACCTTTAGTGCTGGGTGGAAAGACGGTGATGAAACTACTTTGGAGACTAGAAAGAGGACAACCCATGTTTTGTAGTAGCAAAATAATTTGTAAGAGTGTCATCTCTAGTAACTTAAAAGATAAAAATCTGTTTGATGAACTGGTGGATCTGGCCAAGAGGATTTCCAGGGAGAATGTTTAAAGTTTCAACTCACAGTTTTTTACCTGTGTATAATAAGGCATGGAAAGGGAAGAATTAAAGTTTGCAAGCAAAATTTAGAAAAACTGTATAAAAGCCAGGGCTTGCTAGATAGGAAAATAAAGTTATTTCTCATCACTGATCTATCCAGATAGCCAAAGATTCTCAATGTAAACATGGCCTTAGGGCAAAGAACAACTCAGTTTTACATGACTGTAAAACTGTTTATTAAGACTTCAAAAGGTTTAACAGTGGGCCTAGTAGAGCCTCTGAGCTAGATAAAAGGGCTTCTAAGAATCTTAGGGGTGCGACCCATAGCCCTAATGTTCTATACAAAGTAGAGAGAAATCTGTCTTGAAAAATTATAAATGTGGCATTCTAGGGCATGTGGTAACTTCCAATCACATTCACAGGAAAACATAACGTTTTTAAGAGAATTGCACTAATTTGGATCAAAGGGAAAAGAGATAGTTCAATATGAAATGATTGTCTACAGGCAGAGAGCAGGCTGAGAATTCTGCTTAGCTATAAATACAGAGTGTTTCTCATAGAAAAGACAGGACCTCTCTGAGAGCAGAGTCAAGAGCCCAGAGAGAGGATTCAAGAGCCACAGAGTACAGTGGATTAGGCAACCAAATTAGGTTGGAAATGGGCCTGTGAAGGGGCGTCTCTATCCTCAGAGTAGAGCACGCTAACATTGTTTGGGTGCATTTCAGATTAGTGGCCACTATGTGACTCCTTTCCCTCATCTTTTTGAAAGGAGAGGTCTACTGCAAGTATCCTGTCCCACACTCATCATTATATATTGGGGACTGAGGAGCAGATAACTCGTCTTTGTAGTTCACAAGTCTCTGAATCGAGAGGCACTGCAGCCTCAAGGAGACTCATCTGCTTCTTGATCTCATGCAAAACACAAGATTATGGACTTGGACACTGGGGCCATACTGGATTAGTTTTGGTCAACCAGGAGAGAGGGTGAATATATTTTGAGTAGGAGAGAAATGGGAATTATTGGAGCCAGTGGACAAACCAATGGAATGATAATCTATAGGGTAAGAATGAGACGAGGTCAAAATCTGGGAATCAGAGGTACGTCACCTGAATTGGATCTGGGCGGAGCTGCAACAAGATGTGAAGGGAAAGACTGAGTTTCCAAAGCCAACAGGGCAGGTGAGTTGACAAGTCTGAGCAGGTTATATCAAAAACCAGAATTCAAGACACTTAGAGTCCAATCTAGCAGGCAGTGATAAAGAAACCGGAAAAGAAAACTTATACATATACATGGCAACTTACACATATGCATGGAAAATGTATGCAATGATCTATGGACTTCAGAAATGCTGTAAAGCTTTTGTGAAAACCCACATTGCCCTCTGTAAGCAAGTCTTCACTGGTCTGAAGGAGTTAGAGCAATTCTTAACATTTTCATACGCTAGCCCTGGAATCACTCCTTAAATTTGAAACTGCAGTCCCAGGCCCTGAACATAAGTGCAATCTCTCCGTTTTTCATCCTTGCTCGTTACCTGAGCCTACATTACACATGCTATCTAACTTCATCAAGACCTCAAATTACAAAACCCTGGCCTGTTTCCTCATTGAATTGCCCTCTCTGGTCTGCTCTTTTCTGAAACTAACGTTGATCCAGCATTGCCATCAATACTGTCCCTTGGCCTTGGACCCCAGTCTGCAACCCAATTACTGATCCAATCCTGAATCAATTCAATTATCTTTTTCTCTAGAACATAATTTCTAATTTTGGAGCACTGCTGGAGGATAACAAAAACCTAGACCAGTTTTATGCCAATGGCTTTCTAAAGGTTCTAATTTCAGCGACATCCTCAGGAATGCTCTGTAATCTTTTTGCTTATGCCTGCTCCCTAGAGCAGTGGCACCACTCTCTTCAAGCCGTGTCATTCTACCTGCACACCTCACTCCGCCAAAGCACAGAGCTTATCCTTTCACTTGCCTTCTTAAATATTTTGAAGACTTCTGATTGCCTATAAAATAAAATCCAGCATCTATATCATAGCATGTCAGATCCTTCATTGTCTTCCTAGCTAATTTTCATCCCTCACCTCCAACCTTGGTGTTAAAGTGTCTTTGCAATATTCACATCAGACTATTTACTTCACATGTCTGATTGCATCCTGCCTTTTCATAACTCTGCTGCTGCTCATACTTTTCCCTCTACCTGGAAAGGCTTTCACTGTTTCACCATGGTACAATTAATTCTCCCTCGCCACCAGTATTTCTAGGACCCTTTATATATACCTATAATGCCCTTATTGCATTGTATGATTGTATTATAAGTATGGGTTTGTTTAGCTGTTTCATAAACATACTAGTTTCTTAAAGACTAGAACAATGTGTTATTTTGCTGTTTTGCTTTGTTTGAGGGTAGGTTTGTTTGCCGGTTTGTTTGTTTTGGTATCTCTTACACCTAGGAGAAAAATCAGCACATAAATTAGCATTCAATAAATAATTCTTAAAGAAATAAATGGGAGCAAAGAAATATAAGATCAGAGGGAAGTCTCAGAATTGGAAAGGCAGTAAAATAAAATTTGAAAAACACTGTGAACACATCCCTACTATTACAATTTATCCATGTAGACCTGCTCACTATCTTAAACATTCCCAGAAAGAAATAAGCAGTGTATTCTAGTGGATATTTACCCCCACTTGAACATACTTCTTATTCTGTAATATAATCTTTATTTTACAGAAAAAGTGGTTACTTTATAGACCTTAATACTAGAAGAGAGTTATTAAGTAAAGTAACAAATTTCTCACAGAGAGTGAAACAGTGATTAAGGGAATGGCTTTGTTCCACCCATCAGTTATTATGTTGTTATTGTAGAAAAGGTCATTAAATCTGCACACCTCAGTTTTCTTATCTATGAAATGGGAGATAGTAACTGTACCTACCTCATGGATTAGCACTGATGATTAAATGAGTTGGCGTATGTAAAGCAGTTAGCATAGTCCCTGGAGAAGTAAACACTCAGAAAAGATAAATATTATTATTATAATTGGAGCAGCCAACTTGTAGGTTCTCTTAAGGTGTTCATAGAATTGAATTTTACTTTTTGCCTTTTTGCAATGTTGTTATAAAACTGTGTGTAGGACCCCTCACCCCAGGTAATTTATGATATAAAGCAAATTAAACTATGCCCTTATGAGCTTATAGTTTAACCTGAATAGGAACAATATAATTGGACATCAAGATAAACATCTGAATATAAATCAACATTAGATTGTTTTTTAAAAACTGTGTATAAACAGAAAAGTAAAATGCATCATGTAGCTAGATCAATAAATTTGCAAATATTCATGCTGAGTAAATCCTGGATAGTTTTTCTCTCTTAGTTATTATCAAGAAGGTTACATATAATTGATGGGACTACAGCTCTACTTAAAGAGTAATCCTGACTATTACCCAGTAAAGACATTCCAAATACAGAATGCAACCTATATTCTAAGAGTAGGAGGCTATGTGTGACATAGCTTATGTCCAGTAACCCAGAAGTTGTCCCTACCACCATGAGGACTCTCAGTGAGAACTTTCGATATAAAGGAATATGAAAGAATCTGACTAAAGGTTATGTTTGGATTAATGATGGTAGCTGATTTATTGAAATTCTAATTGTAAGTGGCAAAGAAAATAAGACAAAAGGACAAAGAAACTCAATTGTGATTGGCTGGCTGTATTTGTTTTCCTATTTTCTTTGTTTTCTATAAACACAACTATCAAAAGATTAATTAGATTTCTAAATTTAATAATGGGAATATTTCTTGTAATAGAATTTATATGACACATTTTGATTTTGTTTCCTTAGTAGTATCATTTTATTGAGTTTAATTTAAATGCTACACTGTGATGCTTAAAGAAATCAATGGAATTATCAAATAATTCACCTTCTAATTTTAAGCTGGTCCATTTTCCTACAGAATTACTTTTTTACTATGGAAATACACATAACTATTTCCAACAAGTTTCTCTTGTTTAATATTCTATTCAAAATGTAATTTAACGTTTATTGCTTGAAGAGGCTCTTGTGCCAAGACTGTTTATCAGGCAAATTAAAATGGAAAGTTATTTTTGCTTATAACATGGAAAATGTCAGCACTTTTAAATCAATTCTCATGACACTAATTAAACACTATTGCAAAGGAATTAACCAATTAAAATATTTAGACGTTTGTTGAATATATAGTGCAAATTATATGATGTGAGAATGGGGGGATAATTGGAAGAAAGGTAGAAATTAATCCACCACGTTTCTGACATGTTTAAATGGCTTTGGAGTAAGCATCTCACCTTTGACTATTAACCCTCCCCCAAAGCACAAAGATGTTTCCAGGGAAAATAACTAAAGACAGTGAGGTCCACGATATTGAAAGCACGTATCCAGGAATGTCATGACAATCCTGTTGGTATTGATGAGCACACCATTATGTCTCAGGCTCCATGATGCAATATTGATATAGGAAATATGGTCTCCTGGCATAACTCTCATAACAGGCTGAAAAGAGTGGGTGTTAAGAGGCCTTAACACCTCTTAACCTCTCCTGGTCCAAGAGTTGTACTACAGCAGCAATGAAAGTAGGGAAACATCAGAACAAAAGCTAGAGTAAGATCATTTATTTGAGCAACTCCAAGAAATAAGTTAGGAATGTGAGAAAGAGAGATGCGAGAAAGTTATACAGCAGAAATATCAGAGCGTCTCTCAACAGAGAGGAACTAGTAGACGCTCTAGCAGTGAAAGGATCAGACAAACAGCTGAGGAACAACCATGTTGATTACACCCCCAGAAACCTGACTTCCTGGACCAACAGCATCAGCATCACTCGGGATCTTGTTAGAAATGTGTATCTGAGGGCCCTGCCCCAGATTTACTGAATCTGGAACTCCAGAGGGTGAGACCTAGTAATCTGGGTTTTACCAAGCCCTCCTGGTGATTCTGAGGCAAAGTAAATTCCAGCACCACTGGTTTAGAATTGTTAACGAGATTTTAGCCTCCTTTCTTTACCTGGAGTTGTCTTACTGGCCCTTAACAAATAGGTAAGTGTTAATATAAATAATGTAGGTATACAATTCCTTTTTAATTACACATAGGAGAAATACTAATTTTCTGTGTAGCAAATATTCAAATTTCTTCTGCCACTTAATTTGCTTAGGAGCAATACATCAGCCCCTGACTTCAATGAATATGAGAAAATGAAGAAATTTAGTATTAGTATCCCAAATACAAGTAGAATGTAAACATGCTGTGCTCTGTTTTATAATACACACAAACACACACACACACACACACACACACACACACACACACACACTTCATAGGAAACACGTGAAATAAAAATATGAAGTATTTTAAATTATTGTTCTATTAGTTCCAACAAATGAAACATAACCATTTAAAGTAAAAAATTATTTAAGAAATGTGGAGGTACAATAATAGTTATAACTAGTAATAAAGTTTCAGGTTTCCATTCTCTTTCTGTCTCTTCCTGAGATATAGGGAACTGCAAAAGAATTATTAAAGAAACAGAGAAAGGTTGATGCAAATAAATAAATAAATAAAACTATCTTATAAAACTATCTTATATTATCTTATAAACAATTTGATTATACTCTGATTGGTTTTATTTGACTTGTAATTAAGTAATAGTATGGACTGAATCAAAAATTTTAAGTCATGTTTGGAAGGTCTTCTTTCAAAAGTATAGTTACATGGTCATTACAATGGTGACTTGTAAAGAAGAAGAATTTCCATTTCAGGGTGTATGCCATTATGAGCGCTCCCCCATGGCAAATTCACCTTGTTAAGTGGGTTATTTTGTCGTATGTGTTATTGCAATAATGGGCAGGGTTGTCCAGTTACTTGACTCCAACTAATTCTATTTCATTTTAAACCAAATTAACTACTTATATTCACAAAGACTACTAAACACTCTGATAGATTCCTAATTTCATAAACTAATCATGGAATGCTAGAGACACACTAAAAACATTTTATTTTTTATTTTCCTTTTTATAACCTTTATATCCTGACATAAAATGCATTCAAATTTCCTCTACTCTCCACAAACCTAATGATAATGTTCTCAATGTAACTTTGAATTAAGAACAAAATTGTTCATGATATTTAATACTGCCTTTAAAATATTTTCTTGCATTATATAATGCACAAATAAATATCAATAGCATGTGCTTTTAAACTTTTTCTGCTGCAGACACAGAAAAACATAGGATTAATACAGTTTTTTAACGCAATTCTATAATGTAGAGATTTTACTGAGTAATAGTTTACTCATCAAAATGATTTTATTTGAGCTGTATTTTAAGAAATGTTTTGAAAGTTATTATTTGTTACTGTTCTCATTGGTTTCTTAAATTAAGTGAAAAGAAAAAGAAAATGAAATCTAAACTCATTTTTTTAATCCATCGAGTATTCTGGGGAAACATAGACATGTATATTTCTTTTAAATTATTCTGTAAGAAAGAGAAAAATCTTTGAAGCATTCTCTGAACTGTTTTTTCCTTCTTTATTATAGGTATTCATCTTTCAACTATATTAATGTTTTAAAACAAATAAAAATGGATTTCTTAAACTCATCTGATCAAAATTGGACCTCCGAAGAAGTGTTAAACAGAATGCCATCCAAAATTCTGGTGTCCCTCACTCTTTCCGGGCTGGCGCTGATGACAACGACCATCAACTCCCTTGTGATTGCTGCAATTATTGTGACCCGAAAGCTGCACCATCCAGCCAACTATTTAATTTGCTCCCTTGCAGTCACAGATTTTCTTGTAGCTGTCTTAGTGATGCCTTTCAGCATTGTGTATATTGTGAGAGAGAAGTGGATTATGGGGCAGGCGGTCTGTGACGTTTGGCTAAGCGTTGACATCACATGCTGCACATGCTCCATCTTGCATCTCGCTGTTATCGCCTTGGATAGGTATCGGGCCATCACAGATGCTGTAGAGTATGCGAGGAAAAGGACTCCCAAGCATGCCGGCATCATGATTACAGTCGTTTGGATTATATCCATTCTGATCTCTATGCCTCCTCTATTTTGGAGGCACCAAGGAATTAGCCGAGACGATGAGTGCATCATCAAACACGACCACATTGTTTCTACTATTTACTCAACATTTGGAGCTTTCTACATCCCATTGACATTGATTTTGATCCTCTACTATAAAATATACAAAGCAGCAAAGACATTGTACCACAAGAGACAAGCAAGTAGGATTGCCAAGGAGGAGCTGAATGGCCAAGTCCTTTTAGAGAGTGGTGAGAAAAGCACTAGACTGCTCTCCACGCCCTACACGCTAGAAAAGTCTTTATCTGATCCATCAACAGACTTTGATAAAATTCACAGCACAGTGAAAAGTCCCAGGTCTGAATTCAAGCATGAAAAATCATGGAGAAGGCAAAAGATCTCAGGCACAAGAGAACGCAAAGCAGCCACTACCCTGGGATTAATCTTGGGTGCATTTGTAATATGTTGGCTTCCTTTTTTTGTCAAAGAATTGGTTGTTAATATCTGTGCAAAGTGTGAAATTTCTGAAGAAATGTCAAATTTTTTGACATGGCTTGGATATCTCAATTCCCTTATAAATCCACTGATTTATACAATCTTTAATGAAGATTTCAAGAAAGCATTCCAAAAACTTGTGCGATGTCAACGTTAGTTTAAAGAAGGTTCATTATTAAAATATTGGGATTGTTTTGAGGTGAAGTAACTAAATGAATGCTAAATAATTAAACATTTAAACTTTTAAAAGGAAATAAATTGAAAGTGCTAAAATAACAAAAATATAATTTATATTTTAATAGAAACATGAATATAAAATTTATTGATTTAAAGACATTTGTTTTGACTATCATTCTAAAGTACTCGATATTAGAAAATAATTTATTGTTTATAAACAATATTTTGCCTATGCAATGTTCCTAGAAGGCTAACTGGAAGTATATATATATATATATATATATATATACATGTATATATATATATACACACACAAACACACACACACAAACACACACACACACACACATATATATATATATATATATATATATATATATATATATATATATAATTAATAAAAGTGATTTTCCAGGCTTATGTCTTACAAAATTCTGAAAGTGCTCAATTAACAACATACCTCCATCCATAATTTCTATAGAATCCTATTGTTTTATTATATAATTCTATTACTTTATAAAAAAGATATACTTCACCACAAAGCGCACATTTCTCCTAACTAACCATTTTTATCCCCTCTATATCTTACTCTGGGCAAAAGGGGATAGGTGAAGGAGTTAATAAGAACTCTCACTTAGTCTGACTGGAGGAAATGTAAAAGTCAGAGATTGATATTGTTTTTGCATTTAGAGAGTAAAGAGTAATCATAAAGTGAGTTAGGCACTGCAAAATAATTTTAGATACTAAACTTGTGCATAGTTTTTTTTTTTATATGAACTCCTAGAAGAATATTTGCTTAACCATGTATTATCAACTCTTGAAATCAAAACGTTACCCTAGTAGCAGTAACTCAAGGTGATGGGGGGAGGGTTGGGAGGGAAGTGTTATACTTGCCCCATGTTTATTTAGGAATCAAATTTAAGGCACTAAGTACTCTAAGCTACTCATCACAGTTACTATACTCCTAGTGTCTTTTAAGAACATACACTACCTTTCATTTCTGTTCATATTAATAAACTTAGTTGCTAACTAAAATGTCTATGGTACTTTGTACTTCAGCAGCTCCATACCTTGGATTTAAACATTATTTCCCTTTTATTAGAGAGCATGTGACAGAAACTCTTAGAACTTTCAACTGACTTCAAGAAAAATTCTAATTTTCCAATTGGCATAAATATAAAAAGGCAAAAACTCATTATGAACTATATACATATATATATATATATATATATATATATATATATATATATATATCTTTAGATACGAGTATACATAAAATGATGATTATATATGTATATACCTCCCAATTAGTCATTCCACTAGTCCAGTGAGCCAAAGCAATCCCATAAATTTCTCTTTCATATTTATATAGGGACTTGAAAACAATAGAATCATGTTTCTGGGAAGGTCACAGACCACTTTTTTACCTATCAGCAACCATATCATCTGAAAAACAATACATTCCTTTTTAAAAGTTGCACCATTATGTGTATTCTAAACATTATTTCTTGGTTGGGTGCTTAAGGTACATTATATCAATTTTTATGTCTCTACAACACATTACTCTCAATCTAACAAATATTTACAGAGTTCTTATTTTATGCAAGGCATTGAGATGGCCTATATAGAAGATACAGGAAATAATAAAATACAGTTTCTTCCCTTAACATGTTTACAATCTAAAACAACATCAATAAAAAATGAACACTATAATAGAAAAGGAAAAACAAAAATCTGGCATGGAAGTTGTTTACATAATTACTATGATGGTTCAAATGAAAAATTGATCACATCTAGTTGAGAAAAATCAGGAACATTTCATAAAGAATGCGTCTAAAATGTTATTAAATGAACAACATTTTGGTAAGAGAAGTGAAAGCGCATACTTCAGGGGTGTCAGCATCAAGAGTTTAGGCTGCGTCCTGTAAGGATTTCGTGGGGCATGTTCATGAAACATCAATCAGTTTGGCAAGTATTTAAAACAACAGAAGAGATTAAAAGACAAATTGGCCTTTATTGTGGCTGACTGTGAATGTCAGAAAAAGAAGTCAACTGTTAATTTGGTTGTTGTCTCTCAATGAGTGGTCACTGATGCTTTTTAGCAGAAAAATTATTATATATATAGTAATTTGTATATACAGTAACATATATATATATAATATTATACACACACACACACACACACACACACACACAGAGGGTGCCAAAAAATGTATACACATTTTAAGAAAGGAAAAAACTATTAAGATTATAATACAATGAACAATGCTAGCATTCATTTGATTAACGCTATCTTTTGAGCAAACGTCATACTACACGTTGCTACCACAATTCAATTCAACTTCAAAAAGTAATAGGTAGATAACATCTCTTAAAATGTGTATATTATTTGGGCACCCCTGGTATATATATTCAAGCAAAGAGGGTACTGGAGATAATGACTTCTTGTTAGAAAGCAATGGAATAATCTAGGCAAGCGGTGACAAAGAACTGAACTTGATTCTGGCAATGGGAATATAAAGGAACAGATGAGAAAGAGCATGGAGGTAGAATCTACAAGACATAGCAAATATGTTAATAAGTAGGCAGACAGACAAAAACACATGGGTCACTAAGATAACTTGTCCTCAACTGAAATGAGAATCTCAAAAGAAGGGGCTTATTGGTGAAATTATATGATCTCTTCCGTTTTGTTTACTATTAAGCACATGAAGACATCTCAGAGCTCGCAGGCCTCCTGAGCAGTCTGGCCCAAGTGAAACTAACAAGTACAAGAGATTTATCCCAGGCCCCTACCACTTCTTTTGTCTTCTCTTTATTTCTTTCCAGAGGGCTCTTATGCGGTGTGGACAATTCAAAGCCTGCTCTAGTCCCAACCGTTTTCTGCTTATTTCTGTTTCCCCTTCTCACCAAAATTTGATTCTGAGATTTATTCATCCAAAGGCATTCATAAAGTTAAAATAATCTGTTACATTATTTACACTTACATAAGAAATTTATATACAAAAGGTGCCAAAAAAAAGTATACGTATTTTAAAAAAGGAAAAAAAAACTGTATTAAAATGGTAATACTCAATATATACCAATAACAAAAGAGGAATACAAGTCATGTGTATATATTTTGTTGGCACCCCTGGAATTTATATTGGAGAAATCTCAAGACACAGCCCATCAACCCAAAGGAACAAATCTCAAGCAGGATGAGGTTCATCTGAATACACATACTACCCTCTACTCTGAGTGGGGCTGAAACTGAAATCTAGGGAAACAATAGTGACAAACAAAGTGACAAAGAAGTCATATCTTCTTTCAGAGCTCTGAGAAGAGTCAAGTTTATTATTTCTGTGTGTACATAGCATTTTTTAATCCAAAGGGACCATAGCCCATTGCAGGAATTATCACTTCATCTATTTGTTTCCCCCACACACTAGAGGTACAGATCATTCCATCCCTCATGAAGTAGAATGAGTGATTTCTTTTTAATATTTTTAAATAGTAGGTCATGTAGAACTAATAATTGACAGTTTACACTTTCTTTGATATTTATGAGGAACAGATTACACATAACATGACTTATTTCCCTGAATACATAGGATTTATGTAATGAAATAGCATTTCAATAAAAACTTTCCAAGTTACTAAAAGTTGAGAAGTTTTACAGAAAAAAAATATATTTTCACACCTATAACAAATGTAGCAATATGATAATGTATATATTTAACTGATAAACTAGAGGAAGAAAATATAAATATCATAGAAAGCAGTTAAATATGATGAACATTAAATTTATGCTACAATTTAAAAAAAAACACCAGCACCAGAAAAGTAATTGGAGGTTTTGTTTTTGCTCTGCTTCTTCTAAATATTTTCAAATGAAAGATGTGCAAAAGGCAAGGACAAAACACCAAAGAAAAATAGGAAGCCAAACTACTAGGTACTAAATTCAGCCCAATACTCTATCATTCAGCATAGTTATGTACAAATCATGTTTGAAAACCCACTTCTGCTAATGAAATATGGTATTTAATATAAGACTGGATTATGGATTGCCTACCTAAATAGTTTGTTTTGTTTCACAACAAGCTCATGAGGTCAAATCCATGGCATGAACAGTTTATCCGGGTATTGGCAGTTGATGAGTCAATCCTTATGTAAGATCAGTTTCCATTCTGAATCTCCAAAACTAATCATCCTTCCCCTGTTTTGGTGAACGTGCCTTCCTCCCCACACCCCCATGTGCTCTAGGGTGTTCCCGTTCCTTGCTTGCAAATGAAGAAAAGCTGTCTTGGGGCCCACTTCCACATTCTTGCTTATATCAGTAATATCACTTCCAAATTTAAGAATTCCCCTAGCAGAGCACAGTCCCCATAGTTATGGGTTCATTCTTAAACTTGCCCCTCTGGACAGTGGGTTGGCTCAGTGGTTAGAACGCAGTGCTCATAACACCAACGTCTCTGGTTCGATTCCCACATGAGCCAGAGAGCTGCCCTCCACAACTAGATTGAAGAAAACAACTTGATCTGGAGCTGAGCTGCGCCCTCTACAACTGAGATTGAAAACAACAACTTGACTTGGACCTGATGGGTCCTGGAAAAACATACCGTTCCCCAACATTCCCCAATTAAAATAAATAATAATAATAACTTGCCCCTCTGTATCCAAGAGTTTTCTGTCAAAAATAAGTGGAGCATTAATTGGAAGCCAATTACCAGGAAATGTATTGACTTGCTCCATCAAATATCATAAAAGTGGGGGTGTCATATGCTGCTTCCTGACATGCTTTCTTCTACTTCAAGGAATGAACAGTTTCTTGATGAATTTATATAAGATCTTGTTTTAGTTTACAGGCAGAGAATCAGGTTTACTGTATTGTAGTAGAAAGGAAACTTAAAGGATTTTTCCTTAATGTAAAGTCCTTCAAAACTACTCCTTCAAAACAATTCAAAATGTGTCCACTGAAATTAATTTGTTTCTAATATGATCCTAATAACTAAAATGATTATATTCAGGCCTTTATTTTGCCAGAAATCATTCCTAAAAGCAAGTTAATATTTCTGTCATGAACAAAATAAATGTTTTCTTATGATATTGTGATCATTTTTCTTGGTCTTGTGAATCAATATGCTTTCTCCCATTGTTTAAAATGAGCAATTGTTGAGAAAAATATTTTCCAACATTATAATAAGTGTTTCGTTATTGATATATAATATTCTCTTTGTACAAAACATGATAGTACTTGAAATCCACCTGGGAAGGATGAAAATTTTTTCAAAGAATTAACCCTTGGTTAGGCCAGAAATCATACAAATTCTGAGGAAAAAAATGGATAACGTTATTTTTATCAACAGCCGCATCAATGAATCTAGTCAAAGTAGCTTTTCATTAAAGTTTGTGTTTAGTCACATCCAATTTCTACCGTGGAGAATTTCCACCTATGAAAAGGCAATAAAATGACCGTAGTAGCTTTCTATGTCTTTCTTCCTATGCTCTCCAATATCCTTTTCGTTATATTCTATTAATATTTCTGAACTATATATAATTAAAATTCAACGTTGTACTTATTATTATATAATATTTTACATATTTCATCATTACTATTACATAGTTGTAATCTATTATATTGCTGGGTCTGCTGCCTTGGGGCCTCACTCACCCCAACCCAATTAATAAAGGAAAATTTTACTCCCCCCTACCCCTTACCACACACACACACACATACACACACACAAAATAAATAAATAAATAAATAAATAAATAAATAAATAAATAAATAAATAAATAAATAAAAAACTAGGATCACAGATCCCTTAGAATCTTAATCAAGCCAACCAACATGAAGAACAAATGGTCACTGTGTGTGTGTGTGTGTGTGTGTGTGTGTGTGTCGCTTTGCAGTTGTTAAGAAGGACTGAACTGGTGTGAGCGTGGAGAAAATCTCCACACTTAGCACAGCACATTATTGAACTTGATGATGAAGCAGGAAGAACAGGAAGGCAATTCTTCAAAAGGAAGGAGGACTAATTCAAATCTCAGATTTTTAAAAACTGATATGCAGAAGAATCACTTGAGATGCTGGTTACAAAGGCAGATTCCAAAGATTCTAAGTCTGTCAGTCCAGCATGGAGCCCAAGAATCTGAGTCTTCAGCAAGGTTCTGTTATTCTAATGAAGGTGGAGCTTAGAGCTTATCCAGAGACAAGGGAAAGTTCCTAGCTAGCTAGTTAAGTGTTTTGCGGGACATAGTTACAGTAAGTGAAAACGAAATTTTGTCAAAATTTCACTAGTAGAGTCCCACTCAGAATCAAGAAAACTACTTTGCTATTACATGAAAAGTGCCTAATGCAGAATTGAACAGAAGTAAAATATCACATCAACATTGCTGAGTGGATTATAAAGCATTCAGAGAAAAGATAATAACTATTAAAATCTATTCTCAAGCATGGAGATGCATTTGTCTACTTCACCATTTGTGAAGTAGACAAATGCTGTGTGTCATGCAGGGCAGAAGGCGGGGTCTCAGCTCCCGCTCCCCACAGAATAACGCAGGATATGGTGAGACCAAAAAGGAAAACCCACGGAGCTATAGATCGGTGAGTCAAACCAATATATTCTCATTGGCGGCTGGGCTGGAGACACAGGAAGCAGGATCTACATAATCTGCAACCCGCCGTCCTAACAGCAGTCCACGCTTGCCAGCCACCATCTTCTTGCTAGCCCCAATTTTTTTCTGCTAGCATAACCACGGCAGTTATATTAGTGGGCAGTGGCTCACTGGTTTCAGCTGACAGCCAACTAGCCACAGCTGATGGCCATCCAGTCACAGTTGATGGCCATTTACTACCTGTGCCGGCACCTTTCTATGTGAGGCTGAGAGTCTGGAAACTGCTTTCTGGGGCTCTGCCCCCACATTGTGCTTGCCTTATCCCGTGAACACATCAAAATTGCAACTAAATTATAAAACAATCACCCTGGAGAATCATCTGAAATCTAGCTGAACAGAAGTTTTTTACTAAGGGTACAAAGAAGAAGCCACAGTGAGACTGGTATGAGGGGCAGAGACGTAAAAAGGGCTGGTCTCAAACTTCCCAGTGGCAGTTGAAAATTGAGAGAGATAATCTCAGCCACAGAGGTTCCCCACAAACAGCAATGGACCTCAGCCCCCAACACCAGGCTCCCCAGTTCAGAGTACTGGTGCTGGGAAGAGGAACCCCCACAAGTTCTGGCTGTGAAAAAACAGTGGGAATTCTGATCATCTGGGTGGGACACAAGGCTGTATAAAACCCAGGCATCCTTTTAAAAGGCCCACACAGGCACTCACCCTGGGCTTTGGCAGAGGGACAGTGACTCTGGGGGCATCAGAAACATATGGGGAGAGACCTAATTGTGTAACTTCGAGGTGAGGGCCGAAGGAACAATCCCCATTTTCCTTGTGTGGGACTCTTCTCTCATGCAGCCAGCAGGCAGGCACCATCTTTCCTGTGTTGAGCCCCCCCCCCCCCCACAGGCCATTCTGAATCTGATTTGCCTGGTGAGCTCCTGCTGCTCCACCCAGCTGACTCACTGAGACCCTTCCTCACCCAACTTGCGTACCACAGGAGGCTTCCTCAGCAGCTGAACCTTACAGAAGCTGGCAGGTGGCAGCAGGTCTTAGAGAGTCCTGGCTTTTTGCGGAGCTACCTCAGACCTGGCAACCATCCTCGGTTTGTAGCATAGCCTCTCCCGTGTAGCTGCATATACAGCACAAGCAGTGACCAACCATGGATTGCTTTGTAGCTCCTACCAGCTACTCCCAAGCCATTCACAGGCAGTGGCTGACCTGGGCCTGCAGCAGAGCCCCTCCCAAGAGACCCCAGAACCAGCATACTTGGAGGTTGGCTTCAAACCACAGCAGACCAATTAACCCCACATGTGGCACACACAAAGGGCAGGCTAAAGAGGCACCAGAGCCCACTGCGGGGAACACTGCTCCATGGGGTGAGCCCCCACACAGCAGCCCATAGGCTATGGACATAACCAAACCCCACAGCCAGTCAGCCTGAGGAGCAATCCCACCCACTGACATGCCAACAGCAATCAAGGCTCAACTATATCAGGAGGGTACACACAACCCATACAAGGGACACTACTGGAGCACCTGGTTCAGGTGACCAGGGACATTGTGGCACTGAACCCCATAGGATCCCTACTACATAAGGCCATCAAACAAGACTGGGAGACATAGCATCCCTACTTAATACATAGAAACAAACACAGAGAGGAAGCCAAAATGAGGAAACAAAGAAATACATCCCAAATGAAAGAACAGGAGAAAACTCCAGAAAAAGAACTAAACAAAATGGAGACAAGCAAACTTCAAGAGACAGAGTTCAAAACAATGTTATAAGGATGCTCAAGGAATTTATCTCTTCAACAAATAGATAGCAAGCATAGAAAAGGACATAGAAACCATAAAAAAGAACCAGTCAGAAGTGATGAATACAATAATTCAAATGAAGATGCACTAAAAGGAATTACCAGCAGACTAAATGAAGCAGAGGATCAAATCAGCGATTTGAAAGACAAGGTACCAGAAAACACCCAATCAGAACAACAAAAAGAAAAAAACAAATAACTGAGGATCGTTTAACAGACATTTGGGATAACATCAAAAGTAACAACATTCACATAACAGGGGTACCAGAAGGAGAAGAGAGAAAGCAAGGGATTGAGAATCTGTTTGAATAAATAATGACTGAAAATGTTCCTAACCTGGTTAGGAAATGGATATGCAAGCCCAGGAAGTGCAGAGAGTCCCAAGCAAGATGAACCCAAACAGGCCCACACCAAGACACATCATAATGAAAATGCCAAAGTTTAAAGAGAAAGAGAGAATCTTAAAAACAGCAAGAAAAAAGCAGTTAGTTACTTACAAGGGAGCTCCTATAGACTGTCAGCTGATTTCTCAACAGAAACTTTGCAGGCCAAAAGGGATTGGCATAAAATATTCAATGTAATAAAGCAAGGACCTACAACCAAGATTACTCTACCCAACTAAGCTATCATTTAGAATCAAAGGACAGATAAAGAGCTTCCCAGACAAGAAAAAGCTAAAGTTCATCACCATCAAACCAGCATTACAAGGAATGTTAAAGGGACTTCTTTAAGATGGGAAAAAATAAAAAAAGGATAAAAAAACATGAATAATAAAATGGTAATAGCTACATATCTATTAACAATTGCCTTCAATGTAAGTGGATTAAATGCTCTAATCAAAAGACATAGGGTCGCTGAATGGATGTGAAAACAATCCCTTACATATGTGGCCTACAAGAGACCCACTTCAGATTGAAAGACACACACAGACTAAAAGTAAAGGGATGGAAAAAGTTATTTCATGAAAATGGAAAAAGAAAAAAAAAAAGAAAGCTGGGGTAGCACCAGACAAAACAAACTTTAAACAAAGGCTATAACAAGAGAAAAAGAAGGACCCAGTAATCCCACTTCCTAGGATTTATCCGAAGAAACCCAAAAAGGTTACTTTGAGGGGACGTGTGAATCTATATGCTCATTGCAGCATTGTTTACAATGGCCAAGAGGTGAAGGCAGCCTGGTGTCCACCGATAGAGGAATAGATAAAGAGAAGTTGGTACACATATACAGTGGAATACTACTCAGTCAGGGAGGGAATGTGTTCTCATCATCTGCAGTGGCACAGATGGAAGGTATTGTGCTGAGTGGAGTGTCAGACAGTGAGAGACAGATGGAGCATGATTTTGCATGTATGTGGAATCTAAAGAACAAAATAAGCAAACAAAACAAAAACAAAGTCATAGATACAGAGAACATTTTGATGGTTGCCAAATGGGAAGGGGGTTAAGGAGGTGAGTGGAAAATGGGAAGTAATTAAGAAGTACAAATTAGTTGTTACAAAGTAGTCATGGGGATGTAAAGTAAGGCATAGGGAATGTAGTCAATAATATGGTAATAACTATGTATGGTGTCAGATGGGTACTAAATTTATCAGGGTGATAGATGAGAGGGAGTTTAGGGGGGATGGTAAAAAAGTTGAAGAGATTAATAGTACAAATTGGTAGTTACAAAATAATCATGGGGATGTAAAGTAAAGCATAGGGGATATAGTTGATAATAATTATGTATAGTGCCAGGTAGGTACTAGACTAATCAGGGGGATCTCTTCTTAGATTATATAAATGTCTCACCATAGGCTGAAATTAATATACACCTGAAATTAATATAAAATACTGAAATTACACCTGAAATTAATATAGAATACTATTGAATGTCAACAGTGTTTGAAAAATTAAAAAAGGGGGGGTAGGTTAAGGGGAATAAAAGGTTCAAATTTCCAGATAGGAAACAAATAAGTCATGGGGTTGTAATGTACAGCATGGGGAATATAATCAATAATACTGCGATAGTATAGTATGGTGTCAGATGGTTTCTGGACTTACCATGGTGATCACCTCTTTTGGTATATACATGTTGAATAACTATGGCACAGACCTGAAGCTAGTATAAAATTGTATACTAACTATATTTTTAATAAAAATCTTTTAAAAAATCTATTCTCAATCAGCATATTATTTAGACTTTGGTAGGGCAAAGAATAAATATTTTTCATCACATAAGAAGCAGCAATTTAGAGGAGAGAACTCTAGATTTGAAATCAGAAAAGGCTAAATGGGAATCCTGATTCTGCTTATCACGAGCTTAATGCAAGTTTTATCTATCCCACTTTCTTTAGATGAGAGTTGAAAGATTAAGGAGCTAGAGTAATATAAAGCAAAACCTCTTGAAAAACACTAAAGGACTACCAAATGTAAATTAGTATTATTATTAGTGGGAGTCTTCTCTCTGGCAGGGCTGGAATGAGTCAGAGTACACTGACATGGAACCTGGTTCTCTGCACCTTGCACTGCCTATTTCTGAGTCTGGAGAGAATCAAGTTGTTGGCCTCCTACTCTCAGCTCTCCCTGTAAACTCTATCCTTAGTGAGCCGTAACTCCCCAACAACCTTACCCGCAGCTACAGAAATGCCACCCTGGTAGGCACTCACTCACCAGACTCTTCCCTTGCTCTATCCTCCCATCTCTATTAGTATTTTTATCTTTCTAGAAGGATACAATGCAATCCTTTTACCCTATTAAAATCATAGCTGCAATTACTCCCACATTAATTTCTCCTATCGATATATTCAGAGGTGATTTCCCATATATTTCAGGATCAGTGTTGTATTTTAGTCCTGTAAATACTAAAGGGGAAATTGTCATTTGAAATGAGAATTTTCAGTTGATGGAAACAAAACAGGAGACTTAATTTTAGGCTCCACTGAGTGTAAGAAAAAAACACTACTAATTTGTATAAGAATATTAAAATATAAAAAAAAAAAAACTATTCAATAATGGCTCCCTATTGCTTATTACATTGCATCCAAACTTTCTTGCTTGGCTTTAGGGTCTTAATAGTAATAACAAAAGATACCACTCTCTAGATTTATTTACATTACCCCTCCCCCAATAATGCTCTCTTTAATCCACTCCCTCCCTTCTCTGTCCTCACCATGTGCAATGCTCGTTCTTGTCTCTATTGCTCTTATTTTGCTTTTAGTTTTTACCTCCCACTGAAGTGCCCTCCATCTGCTTGATGTTTAAGTAACCTATCCTGAAAAACACAGGTTAAATTCCATTTTTTTCTTGAAATTGAAATTGTATCTTCAATATTATGAAGGTACAATGTTATCTTCAATAATTCCTTGCCTGTTTTTAATATTGCTAATTTTTTCATGAGTGTTTTGTTTTATACCAACTAAAGATAATAATGCAAGTTACTTAAAGAATATATGTTATTTTTCTTTCCTTCCATACCTATCCCAAATATTTTTTAATACTGGTCTCCTTCTCTAAGTGAGCCTGGTCCATTTCACTATGTTCTAGTAGTAACTAAAATATAGTTACAGTTGATTTGTCTTTATTCCTAAATTTAACAAAAAGAAATACAAGTGAATTATTATCAGGAAGGAAACTGAGAGGTAATATTATCAGAAAGGATACTGAGAGGTTTTATAAATAATAGAAAATTACTCCTTATGTTTTTGATGATTAGGGAATATCTTACTGTCAATGACATACATGAAATTCATAGAACAATAATTTTTGGAAATATTTATGCATAATGATAAATTTCAATATGGACTTTGGAAATTATACATTTAAATCATACATGCACTATATAAAATGCTTTAAATAACCTATTTCTAAAGATAATACTTTGCTATTCTAAAACAGATGTAAATAAATGTACCTGGTCATATTAGAATTCAGTGGCTGGCTTCCAGTCCACCTGTTGTGAAATCACTCCTCTTCATACACCCTTCCTGGCCCCAGTCCCTTTCTGTTCCACAACTTGTGTGTGGATGAAAAGAGAATATCATTTTTGAATAGGAAATATCTCTGCAGTGAAGTAGAAAATGAAATATGTTCCTCAGCTCAAAAGGAACAGTTCGTAATTCCTCAGGAATTCTAGAAATCATTCTGTATATTTTTTCAAAGCTGGAGAAACATTTCTTAACAGTTTCACTTAGCTTAAACATCTTAAAAGACGTAATAAGTAATTGGAACCCACACCTACTCACCATCCTATATAACTGCAGTACAAGCATTCTTAGTCTGACCTAACAGAGAAATACCAATGCTTTAAAACTGCCCAACTCTGTAGCAAGCACTCAAGAATCACTCCAGTATTGAGGAACACAGTGTATGAGCTCTGGCTACTGAATGGAACTTGTTCTCCACAGGCCTGTCTGTCATGGTTGGCCCTTCATCCAAGAACTTGGTTCTAATTACATATTCCTTAAAAGGGGGAATAAAAGGTAAATGGCAAGTTTATGTTTTTGTCTCTTGTGTTTTCATTTATGCCAATGTTTCAAAATATAAACCTGAACTCAGCAATGACTTTTTGTGTTAAGCTTGATTTTCTTTTCTATTATATCTTCCTATCAATCTAAAAGTTTAAATACTATCTATTTTACTCGCCATACTTACACAAAAATAACTCCATTTGTAAGTGTATGCATGTATTAAGGATCTTCTGCCTTTTCCCTGTTCTCATAGTGTGTCATAAGCGAAAGATCTGGAGGCTTGGGTCGGATAATCAACTCTTATACGTATTTGTATTTGCCACTGAGTAATGGCTGAACTAGAGTTATATATGTACACTATTAAACCTGAGCACAAACTTTAAATGCATTTTTCTCAAAATTTTCCATTGATGAAAAATAATACAGTTATTATCTGTAGCAAAGAAAGACACTAAAAACCACATACGTTTATTTTAACAGTTTTAATAGCAGTTGCCTAAACTATAGAAAATGTTCAAACATTAATTTTAACAGTCTGAAATATGGAAATCTACAGTTTGTTGCTATTAAATACACATAGTAAAATGTGAAATAAATCATATTCTTCAAATAATGAGTATTGGCTTTAAGTTGATCTCAAAATATTCTATAGCACTCTATTGTTTTTAGAAAAACTACACAAGGAGAATAGAAATATGCCACAGACATAGATGTTAAGTGTCTAAATGTTTTTCATAGTGTTTGTGGAAGACTGAACTATAAAATGAGTCTCTCTTATTTGACCATATAACCTACAATAATTTCACTTCTGGTCCTTCACCTCACTGCATTTAAACAATTTACATTCTTACTTATAAAACTCCATTTAGAACAAAGACATTTCCTTTTATTTTCCTGAATGGAAAACATAATCAGTAAAAATTAGTTACTGAGAAATACTGTTAATAAATAACATTCAAGTACAAATGGGGAAAAAAAAAACAGTGGGAGTTTTCCTCATCCCTACACAGTTTTATTCTGACTTCCAATCTTTTAAGTACTGTTTTGAGTGTAATCACATTGAATTATGTATTAGATTCTAAGAAACAGCTTCTTTCAACTTTTAGCCCTCGAATAAATCTTGATAAAGACGAAGTGAAAACAGTGTTGGCATTTAGAGGACAAGAAAAAAAAGATTATAGTGCCGGTTAAATAAATTAGGGTTACACATATACTATAGAGAACGATATATCATCATTAATTATTAAGGAAACTACGTTAGAAGGAAACAGTGTATGTGGGGGGGGAGGGAGGGGCGGGATCCTTTGCATCGATTCCCGAATACTCCTGAATGGGTGGGTAAATTGTATCTGGAGAGATGTGAATTTGTTTGGTTTTATTTGTTTCTTCTTCTCCTCTTCTCTCCCCGTCCTCCTCCTTCTTTTGATTTTAATATCAATTTAGTATACAGGGCTGTAATTTAGATAGCGCAGTTTTGGAGAGTTCCTGCGACTTAACTGATGAGATGTCACACGGAATCTGGAGCCAAAAGTCTAGCTAGCTAGCCTCTCTCTGCAGACCTGAGACCCACAACACAACCACATCTGCCCCCTTGCGTTCGCTTTGGGGGTTGGTCTCTCTCAAAGAAGTTGGTCTGGATCAAAGGACATCGCGGGGTTGGAGTTGGAGCATGCGCAATCGCAGGAGCCTCGCCGGTTCCTTGAGTACGCTCATCTTTGCGCTTCGCATCAGCGACAATGTTCATGCAAATCACTTAACAGTACAAAGGCCGCGGTATTTATTGCCTACTACTCAGCTTGAGGTAACCATTTTGCCACACAGTGAATCTGTTTTTTTTTTTGTTTTGTTTTTTTTTTTTTTGAGTCTCTGGAGCAAATTGTATCTTGTGCTTTGTCAGCTTAACTCAGCTGAATTTGACGTTGTGGTACCCGAACAATTGGAATACCACGTTTGCCTGTGTGCATATGGAGAAAGATATATCACGTGTCGACACGGGGCTTAAAGGATCTTACAAGTGTCAACTAAAATAAAAGCTTTCCAATTAACTACAAAAAGACAAAAAAGCCTTGCTCAGGATTTACAGCATGGGTTTCTCTAACTGTTTTCCAAATATTTGGGGAAAGAATAAGACAAAGTACTTCTTTGCTTGTTTTCTTTCACAAGTTCTAAAACTCTCAATGTCTTCAAATAAAACCTCTATCCCATCTTCTCTCTTTCTCTCCTTCTCTCGCTTCCCTCTCCTCTCCTCTTCCACCCTCTTCTTCCCCTCCCCTCCCTTACTTCTATAATTTCAATTAGATATATGTGAGACATCCTATTCTGTCCTTAATGTCTCTTTATAGTTTTTACTTCTTTCTATGTCTGGACGTCAGTTATAGACAATGTGGTGTAAACCATCCGTTGAGTTTTAAATATCTATTAATTTTTCATTTCTAGAAGTGTTGGTGTTTTGTGGGGACAGAGTCCCAGGGAGCAGTTTCCAGGCTCTCAGCCTCATGTGGAAAGGTGCTGGCTCGGATAGTAGATGGCCGTCAGCTGTGACTAGTTGGCCATCATCTGTAACAAGTAAGCTATTAGCCACTAATATAATTGCCATGGCTACGCTAGGGGGTTGGTTGGTGGTGGGTTGGCAGAGAAGCAGACAGCGGATTGCAGCTAGCAATTGGGTTGGTTGGCAGAGAAGCGGATGGCAGGATGCGGATTGTGTGGCTTCTGCTTCCTGTGTCTTCAACCCAGCCGCCAGTGAGAATATAGTGGTATGACTCCCCTATCTATGGCTCCGTTGATTTTGCTTTTTAGCTCATCACATCCTGCATTCTTGTGTGGGGAGCAGGAGCTGAGTCACTGCATGACAGTTTTCCTACACATCTATTTATCCTTTACTCATGATTTTATGCCTTTTTGTATTTTAAAACATTTTAAGCAAACTTATTTTTATTTTTATTTTTTCTGTCTAACAATTTGTATATCGGAAGTCTTTTGAACCTGTATGTTGTTTTTGCTTGCTCTCCTTCTTGGTGCCTTATTTCTCTATGTGTTTATTGATTTTTTTATATTTTTTTTCTCTTTGAGTTCTCATTTTCATGTGAACTTTTATCTGTGGAAATTCCTTGAGCCTATGATAAGGTGGATTTCTTCATAGGGGGATTAACAATTGCTTCTGTTAGACACCTGTGGACATTATCAGTGCTGTATTAATTTAAATTATTGACTTGAAGTTGCTTCTGTTTGTGTGTGTTTCATAATACCAGTGGATGTGAATTCAGGATACAAACTTAAATGGAAGCCAGACTGTGGTTATGAATTTTCAGGAAAAATCCTTTTGCAATGTTCAAATTTCAAGATGGGCAATTTTCCTTTTTGAGTTCTATATTGGTGTCAGGATGTATTTCTAGTTCATTTTTAAACTGGAGTATAACACTTTAGGGTCCAGTTTTATTTAAATGGGGTTACCTAATATAATCGCTAACTTGAATGGGGTAAGGGCTTTGTCTCCCATCCCTGAAACCTTAAAAATTAATGCTTGAGATACGTTCGTTTATCGCTCCTTTCTATCGGTGGACGCCGCCAAGTAAGCGTCGTTCAAGTCTCTCTTCCGCGATCATTATGTTTAACTCAGAGTCTCCCAAAGAGCCTGAATATCATCAATGAACAGCTGCTGAAGCTCTTCATTGGAGGTTTCAGCTTTGAAACAACCGATGAGAGTCTGAGGAGCCATTTTGAGCAATGGGGAACTCAGACTGTGTAATGATGAGAAACCCAAACACCAAGCATTCCAGAGGCTTTGGGTTTGTCACCTACCCCAGTATGGAGGTGGGTGCAGCCATGCAGGCAAGGCCACACAAGGTGGATGAAGAGTTGTGGGACCAAAGAGGGCTGTCTCAGGAGAAGATTCTCAAACACCTGGTGCCCACTTAACTGTGAAAAAGATTTCTGTCTGTCGTATTAAAGAAAACACTGAAGAATGTCATCTAAGAGATGATTTTGAACAGTGTGGGGAAATTGAAGTGATTGAAATCATGACTGACCCAGGCAGTGGCAAGAAGAGAAGCCCTGCTTTTGTAACCTCTGACGACCATGATTCTGTAGACAAGACTGTCACTCAAAAATACCATCCTGTGAATGGCCACAACTGTGATGTAAGGAAAGCCCTATCTAAGTGAGAGATGGCTAGTGCTTCATCCAGTCAAAGAGGTCTAAGTGGTTCTGGAAACTTCAGTGGTGGTTGAGGAGGTGGTTTTGGTGGGAATGACAATGTTGGTCATGGAGGAAACTTCAGTGGTCAAGGTGGCTTTTGTGGCAGTCATGGTGGTGAGGATATTATGGTGGTAGTGGGCATGACTATAATGGATTTGGTAATAATGGAAGCAATTTTGGAGGTGGCGGTAGCTACGATTTTGGCAATTACAACAATCAATGTGTAAATTTTAGACCCATGAAAGGAGGAAACTTTGGAGGCAGAAGCTCTGGCCCCTATGGTGGTATAGGACAATACTTTGCCAAACACGAAACCAAGGTGGCTATGGCAGTTCCAGCAGCAGCAGTAGCTATGGCAGTGCCAGAAGGTATTAACTACTGCCAGGAAACAAAGCTTAGCGGGAGAAGAAAGCCAGAGAAGTGACAGGGAAGCTGCAGGCTACAACAGATTTGTGAACCCAGCCAAGCACAGTGGTGGCAGGGCCTAGTTGCTACAAAGAAGACATGTTTTAGACAATACTCGTGTGTATGGGCAAAAAATTCGAGGACTGTATTTGTGACTAATTGTATAACAGGTTATTTTATTTTCTGTTCTGTGGAAAGTGTAAAGCATTCCAACAAAGGGTTTAAATGTAGTTTTGTTTTTTGTTTTTGTTTTTGTTTGTTTGTTTGTTTTTGCACCCATGCTGTTGATTGCTAAATGTATTAGTCTGATCATCATGCTGAATAAATGTCTTTAAAAATATATAATAATGCTTGAAATCAACTGAGCTCAGCAGTGCCATTAGGGCAAAAAGCAAACCTCAGTGCTTTACTTACCTCTCCGAGTTCCTGCCAGTAATTTAATTTAGACCTAAGTTGTACTTACTTTTTTTTTTTTGTGGCAATATTTGCATGCATTTAAGATAATTAAAATATTTTTGCTCAGCAGTTTTAGTTGTTTTCAGCAATAGGATCAGTTCAAGTACTTAGTTCATCAGGTTACCAGTAATGGAAATAAAATTGCTTTAAATTTGCTTTTTCTCCTGCATTCATTACAATTATCTCAAGCCTTTACTCCATTTTATTCTATTTTTCCCCTTGCTATTTCTGATGTTACAACTTATTTGTTCAATCCACAACTATGGCTCAGTTCTCAGATTGTTTTCTTATCTCTGACATTTCCTTTTAACCTTTTAATTCTAATTATCATGGTTCTTAGAGTTTCTTTTGGGGGGTTACTTGTTACTATGTCACTGCATAGCATAAAATACTTATGTGGACTCTGCCTCTGTAGTTTGAGTTATGCTTACTTGCAGACTTTTGAATATTATGGACCATAAATTCTCTACCTTTCTTTCTTGTTTCCTTCCTTCTATTCTTTCCCGTTTTTCCTTTTTCGCTCTACTATAGTTTCATAATTGCCATGTGATTAATTTTTTACCTTGATCACATTTATCGTCAGGTATTACTGCCCAGCTCAAAACAGTATTGATTCACTTCCCATCTTATCTGTAATCAAACATATGAGCAAACAGGGATAACTGGGGTGGAGGCTGAGCATGCTGAAATGGCAGAAGTGAAGCACAGCTGTGGAGGTGTGCTACACCTCCTGGCGAGCCAGCATCCGAGTGAGTTCTTTTCTGAGGTTCGATCATGAGGGGATTCTTGGATTGGCTGTCACTCCAACATTGCACAATTCCATTAAAGATATTAAGCCTATAGGCTTCTTATCTCTTCTGAAGTTAGGGTTGTATTACAGTGGGTCTCTCCGTCGTTTTTCTCAGGGCTACCTACTTAAGTCCTCAGTCCACATATTTCCAAGTTAGATGATGTAAGTGAGAATTTTCAGGATACTCTAGACTCTGCTTTCTCAATAATTCTTCTGGAAGGTGAAGACAAGTTTGAATGTGTAAAACAGTATAATAGTATTTTCTGTGTCTTGCTTTGACCCCATTTCTTTATGGCATCAGTTTGTGACCCTTTATTTGTTTTGTTGCTTCTGGTAAGGTATACCCTCCCCCCTCACCTTTTGTAATTATTTATTTGATCATTGACTTAGTCATTGGAGAATTTTGCTTCATTCCACTGTCCTTAGCTAAGTAAAAGTTACTTTACAAATACCATCCTGCAATAAAAATTATTCCTTTTATGAGTAATTTCATTTTAACTAATTAGGTTTCAATAATATATATCTTTGAAAGATAATGTGCCTATAACAGGAGTAGTTATTCTGTGTAAATTATCGCTACCCATAGAAAACACAAGTAGGAATGAAATACAAGATAATTATTTTTGTTGGAGGGGCTATAATTCTGGGTGCCAGACTTACGTGATAGACTAATAGCAGAGGACCTAGTCTATAGAAGCAGTGAGCAGGTCCTTGTTGTCTAAAAGAAAGACCTAGATGTAGCAGAGGAATAAAGTATTACCAAAAATAAATTCGACTACTTTTTCACTAATAACCAGCCTGCACTCATTTTTATTTTTAATAAATAAGCAACAAATATCTTCCTTATGTCCAGAAAATCTTTCAATGTTGACTTTAATGTAAACTAACATGCACTCTTTATTCATAATCAACTGCTACTACAAAGCCTGAGGTTTTGCACTGCTATTTGCTGCCCTCTGCAGGCAAACTTAAAACTCACAGGTGATGTTAGAATTCTGGAAAAAATACCCTATATTCTACCAAAATGTAACAGAAACCTAAGCTAGAGAGGAATTGGGGGGGGAGGGGAGTTGTGGAGTTCTCACACTCTAGGTCGGTTGCAAGAGCCCTGTAGGAAGAACTCTATGGTTATAATAGAGCTCTATGGGTGTAACAGCTTTTCCCCTTCACTTCCTCTCCCCCAGTAAAAGTGGCTTTCTTTTTCTCCTTGGCCCTTCTTCATGCACATGGCTCACTATGTCTGCACATACCAGATTGCAATCCTTTCTTTTTCTAGAAAAAAATATTTTTGGTGACAGACTACCTAGTGAACTTTTGTTTATGGTCAACAGTTCCAATATAGATGTAAGTGAACTTGAAACAAAAATGCTCCAAGTATTTCTGTCTCGTACATGCCATGTGACTGTGAACTATTACTTGTTAGATGGCGGAGAAATGGAGACCTATTGTGAGGAGCTTAGCGTTAAAAGGGAAAAAGAACTAGGCTTGAGGTATTAAGTTATATGTTGGTTTGATTTTGATTCTTAAATAACAGTGTAGTTGAATATGTGGGTCAATATGTGAAATATTACTTGATACTTTTTTTCCCCTGCATTTTTTTATTAGTTGACCTTCCTTCGTGTAAGGAAATTTCTCTGGACTAAATGCTAAGTATTGGCTTTCAAGTTCATAAACCTTGATGCAAGTATAACCTAGAACAAATTTTAAAAGATATTTGCCTCATTCAGGCCCTACAGTGATTAAATTGCATAGTATGTGGGTGGATAATAGAAAACCTAGAATGTACTGAGAGAACTCTGAAAGTGAAGAATTTCTCAGTCTACTTTCCTTCTGGGACCCTAATCTAAGTGTTTCCATAGAACTTTCTATTCCAGAAGAGTGCAGTAGCAATCTCTTAAATATAGTTGCATAGGATATGGGGGTGGAAATGGTATGATGCAGGCCCAGTGATCATCCTGCAGCCTGTGGTGACATGGGAGTTCTCCCCAAAGATCTCAAATAGGATGGAGAATTAGTGGGAGGGAGGGACATAGGGATGGAGGGAGGGAGAGCAAGAGCACGAGAGAGAGAGAGAGAGACAGACAGACAGACAGACAGACAGACAGAACAAACACCAGCTGCCCTGCAGTGGCCCTTAGAAATGCAAGAAGACACTACATCAGATCACATCTTGATGTTGATGTGAGCCATATCCAATGAGTTACAGTTCAAAGATTACAACACAGCTTTGAGATAAATCAAGCAAGACAAGTAGATGTACTTTCTCAAACCTGGGAAGAAACAGTGAGGGCAGATTCTGAAGTTGAATAAAATGTGAAATAACTCAGAAATCCCTAGAGCAATAGAGTTTATTGGAAATAATTAAGCTTAATCCTTCAAACAGAATAGGGTCTTAAGACAGATTTCATCCAGATAGAAGAAAAACAAAGTGACATTTTTCCCACCAGCATCTATGATTGGAAAAAAACAACAAACAATGGAAGTTTTAAAAGAAGTGTTTGAAGAAAGCTCACTAATGTGAGGACTTGACATTTGTCCATTCCTTACTAGCATCTTACTCTCTGTGCATGCTAGGTGTTTAGAATTTCTCCTTTTCGGTTGTTCCTCTAGCTCCTCTTTTAGTTTTTCCAACTATAAAGCAGCAGGACAGATACCATATTGGTTTTATCATTTCTCTCCAGTACCTACTATGGCTTCTGGCTTATGGTACATGCTCAATAAATATGCATTAAAATGAAATAATTAAAAGAAAAAACTAGACGACTAAAGCTCAGATGAGAAACCTGCCTTTTGTGAGAAATGCAGAACTATGGCAAGATATTACTTTTACCTTTTCCTTCTCATTAATGCACTGTGAATAACTATTGTGGATATACTTAACTTGGCATGTGGCATTTACTAGGACCCAATTTGAAAATTATAAGATACCCACCATTTGTCAACACAAAGGACTGGCAGATGTAATCCTTGTCTTAGAATTGTATTTTAAATGTTAACAATTCACTCTTCTCTTTTGGATGTCCTTCTCATCCTCTATCTCTCTAGCCTGCATCACTAGGAGTGGGAAAGGGGCTAGAGAGGCATTCATTAAATAAAACATAAGAGGACAAGTTCCAAATTAACTTAAGGTAATAGCTTAGTATTTCAAACAAACATTGTTGTTTGCTGCCCCTTGCTGGTAAGATAATAAAAGTGCTAAGTCACATTTTGAAAGGTAGTTCTTGGCACCGAAATCCTATTTTACAGGAAATAGCTCCTTTATCACAAGTGGTATATAAATTACACAAGTGAATTGTCTCAAATACTAAACACCATATGGGAAGAGTCGCTTAATTGAAGGTAGTTGTTTTCTGGCCTTCAGTTTGGATACTTGTAGAGAAAAGTTAAGTAGGAAAAATCATAAAACAAACCCCATATATGAAAGGTGCTCTCTCTTACTTGAAAACCTGAAAGTTATCATTGGCAACAAATATTGTCAGTTGATTTCCTTGAAGTGACAAACTTCTTTCATTCATTTCTTTTGAGAAAATATCTGCCAAATGCCCATATCTGAATAACCATTATTTGCCTTGCAGTCATTCTCTCAAGTAAAAATTACATTCCATGAAAAGCAGCAGCTAATTCAGGTCGCAGCTGAAACTAGAGCCCAAGTGCTTTTCTCAAGATAACCATCATAATACTTCATAATTCAGCAAAAGTGCTTTATGACACTCTCCATGTCATCACACAGAGCACTAGAAAGGAGCAGGCCTGAACTGCTGGGAAAATGCTTTAGCAGGTGCTTTAGAATAAACCACAGAATTCCGAGGACTTCCGGAGCTGTGGGGGTTGGGCCCCTGAAGGCAGAGCCAGCTGTTGGGCTGTGGTCTCCGTTAATGGTTAATGAGCCCAGGGATTCCAGTTATTAGAATAATGTTCTTCTACCTCCAGTGCCAGGTTGGCTGGCTGTGGAGGACTTTAATTTGGGCATGAAATGGCCAAGCCTTTACCAAGGAGGTGATCCAGAACCATAGGTTAACAACCTAATGTGTGGGTTCCACTGTTACAGTTTCAGTAAACAGCCTAAGTCCTGGGACTGGTTTAAAATAAGTAGCCCAAGGCAGAGAACAGAAAGGACCTAATTCTCGATAAACATGTAGACAAAATGATGGATAAGCAAATAATGTTGAGAATCTAGTCTAACAGGGAAGGCAAAGTTGAAAATGGAAAGTGAACAATGAAGTCACAAGTCGGTATAGGGGAGAACAGACAGAAGGAGGAAACAATTGAAGAATCAATGTGTGTAAAAACTGAAGAAATAGAAGCCTCCAAAAGCACAAGAGTTCTGGCAGTCCCTTCTGTGTGGCACCTGGTATGTGACAGGGGACTTAAAAGCAGCTCCCTAAAGGAATTGTGCAGGGCCACTGGGGACATCTAGGTGGGAAACAAACTATCTGAAGCCAAAAGGAAATAGGATCAGAAAAAGAGTGTCATGTAGGGACTCTAGTCCTGCTCCCCACACAGGAACGCAGGATGTGGTTAGGCCAAAATGGAACACCAATGGAGCCATAGATAGGGGAGTCATACCATTATATTCTTGCTGGCACCTGGGTTGGAGACACAGGAAGCAGGAGCCACACAATCTGCAATCTGCCCTCTGCTTCTCTACCAACCAACCAACCACCAGAGTAGCCATGGCAGTTATGTCAGTGGTTAATGGCTAACTGGTTACAGCTGATGGCCAACTAGTCATAGCTGATGGCCATCTACTACCCTTGACAGCACCTTTCCATGTGAGGCCGAGAACTTGGAAACTGCTCTCTGGGACTCTGACCCACAAAGAGTCCCCAGGAAAGGAGCTGTCAGACGGTAATTCCAATGAAAGGCTTGGCAAATCCTGTATTGTTTCCCATAGGCATAGTGTCCTGCCCCGCTCAAGGAAAAGAGCTGCCTCTCGCTCCTCTTCCCTTTACAGTAAGCTGCAGGGAAGAATAGTGCTGTCTCTTCTCACTCATTTTCAGCCAGTGCCCTCAACCTTCACTTCCACCCTCCACTCCCAACTAAAACATCCTATAGACTTAGTTATTTTAATCCTCACTTTGCTATTTCATTTCCATCACGCCTCTTCTCAAAAGTCTCCTGCTAAGAGAGAACTTCCTGATCCCTCTAAAAAAGCAGTGCTCATTATGACACTATCATTTTCCCTGTTGTTATCCTCTTTTTACTTTTATTATAGATAATTTCAGCTATAGGAAAGGAGACAGAACATCTCCAGCAATTACCAAACTCATGGACAAAGTTGTCTTATCTAGATCTACACACATTTTCCCCTCCCATACTATTTCGAAGTCTTTCCCTGACATCGTAGCTTTTCATCCATAAATATTTCATATGTATCTCTTTATAAGGACTCTTTTTAAGCAATCACACTATAATGATCACAACTGGAAAACAATATAATAGTTCTTGGTATATAAGTACAATTCATCCATAAAAAAATGAGCAAATCCTACTATTTGGAGCAACATGGATGGACCTTGAAGGCATTATGCTAAGTGAAATAAGTCAGATAGAGAAAGACAAGTACTATATGATCTAGAATGTAAAAAACAAAAAAAAGAGAGACCAAACTTGTGGTTACCAGAGGCAAGAGTTGAAGTGAGGGCGAATTGGTACAAACTTGCAGTCATAAAGTAAATTGGTACTAGGGATGTAATGTACAACATGATGACTATAGCTAGCACTGCTGCATGATATATCGCAGAATTATTAAAGGAGCAGATCCTAAGAGTTCTCATCTCAAGGAGAATTTTTTTCTTTTTTTAAGTGTATCTATTTGAGAAGATGCATGTCAGCTGACCCTACTGTACTAATGTTTTTACAATACAGATGCTCCTCAACTTAAGATGGGGTTATATCCCAATAAACCCATCCTAAATTGAAAATATCATAATTTGAAAATGCATTTATTACACCTACTGAACATCATAGCTTAACCTAGCCTACCTTAAATGTGTGCAGACAACTTACTTTAGCCTACAGTTGGGCAGAATTTTTTGCTGCTGCCACCCAGCATTACAAGAGAGTGTCATACCACATATCACTAGCCCAGGAAAAGATCAAAATTCAAAATTTGAATTTTGGTTTCTATTGAATGTGTATAGCTTTCACACCATCATAAAGTTGGAAAATTGTAAATCAAATGACTATAAGTCAGGGAATTCTGTATATGTTAATTAAACTATCATGCTATATGCCTTGAACTTATGTAGTGATGTGTGTCAATCTTTTCCCAATAAAAAAATGGAAAAGAAAAGGTAATAATTCTTTAATATGGCAAATATCCACTCAGTGTTCAAATTACCAATTTACTCATGAAAGTCATTTTCTTCCAAGTTTGAATCAGTATTTAAATAATATGTTGGTTGATAAGTTTCTCAATTCTCTTTTAATCTGTAAGTTCCCTCTCTCTTCCCCCCTCTTTTTCCTTCCTTCGATCTCTTTTTTGAAAAAAACTTGATCATTTGTCCTGTAGAGTTTCCCACAGTCTAGATTTTGCTGAGTTTCATTGCTACTTTCTGCTTGTCTTCAAAGGGACTTCCTGTGAAGTGGTAATTGGATCGTAAGAGGTTTTCTTGGTGAAACTTCTTCATAAAGTGTGTAGTGTTCTTCCAACACAAAGTATATTTTCTGCTTTTGTGATGTAGGCAGATATTGTTGGATATTGCCTATATCCATTAATGTATTTGGAGTTGCAAAATGATAAATTCCAATTTTAGTGTTTCATCTTACTTCACTAAGTGGAGTACTTCTACAAAGAGAAATATCCTTCATCAATTTTTTGGTTACCCAGAACTTTGGTTACCCAAAATTCACATAGGAAAGGCAGGATAAATGTTTAATTTGTTCCCCTTTTCCAAATTAAGTTTCAAAATAATGAGTTGACTACCATCCTGCCACAGGTACCAGTTAATGTTGTTATTTATCTTAGTTGGCTTTTGGTGAGTCAAACTCAATAGTTTAAAATAATAAAGTACTTCTAACTGAGGAGATCCAAGATGGTGGAGTAGAGAAACACTGTCTGCTCCCTTCCATGAACATATTAAAATTACAACTAAATTACAGAACAATCAACCTGGAGAACCATCTTAAGTCTGCCTGAACAGAAGTTTTATAACTAAAGATATAAAGAAGAAGCTACGTCAAGACTCGTAGGTGAGATGGTGATGCAAAATGAGCTGGCCTCAAACCCCGATGGGGCAGTTGAGAACCAGAAGGGATATCTCAGCCATGGAAGTTCCCCCCTGAGGAATTAGAGAGCCCAGTCCCACACCAGCCTCCCCAGCCCAGAGTATTGGTGCCAGGAAGAGAAGTCCCCACAACATCTGTCTGTGAAAAATAGTGGGGATTCTGACCATCCAGGTGGGACAGAAGGCTGCAGGAAAACCAGGTGTCCTGTAAAGGGCCTGCACACAGACTCTGTAATTCTCAGGCACTTCCCTTGGACTCTGGTGGAGGGACAGTAATTTGGGGTGGTGGACGTTGGAGCAAGGGCTAGAGGACAGTTACCATTTTCTCCGTATGTGGTCTCTCTCCCATGCAGCCAGAAGGCAGGTACCACCTTTCCAGTGTTGAGCCCACTCCCCACAGGCCAAATCGGCATCGATTGGCCTGGTGAGCCCTGCTGTTTCACCCTGCTGACTCCCTGAAACACCACCCCATACAATTCACCTAACACCAGAAGCACTTTCTCAGAGCAGCCAGCTCTACCTGCATTGCACTCTTTCTTGAAAAACTATTGGAGTCTGCAGAACCCATGTGGGCAGCAGCTGACATCGGGGAATGAACCTTAAAGGAGTTGGCAGGTGGCAGTGGGTCTTGGGGCTTTTTGCAGAGCTACCCCAGTACCGGTACTGGGGGCAGACATCTCAGTTCTCAGTGTGGCCTCTCCCACGTGACTCTAGGTATAGCACAAGCAGCAAACAATGGCAGATCACTTTGCAGCTCCCAGCAGGTAGTCCCTGGCCAGTCACAGGCAGTGGGTGACCTGGGCCTTCACTGGAGCCCCTCGCAAGATGGCCGAGAACCAACATACTTGGAGGTTGGCTTCAGATCACAGCAGAGTACCACGCAATTAGCCTCACAAGGTAGTCTCAACAGGCACTAAAATCCCACTCAGTGTGGTAAGCCCCTGGCACATCAGCCCATAAGCTGTCGCTGTGGCAAAACCCCACAACCAATCAGCCTGAGGGTCAGTCCCACTCACTGATGTGCCAATAGTAATTAAGATTCAACTATAATAGGAGGGCACACACAACCCACACAAGGGACTCTCCTGGAGCTCCTAGAGTACCTGGAGCACCTGGACAGGTGACCAGGGAGGCTGTTCCAGGTCCCAACCTACTACAAAAGGCCACACAGCCAAGACTGGGAGACATAGCAGATCTACCTAATACATAGAAACAAACAGAGAGTCGGCTAAATGAGGAAACAAAGAAATATGTCCCAAATGATAGCAAGCATGAAAAAGGACATAGAAACCATTAAAAAAGTCAGAAATGAAGAATACAATAACTGAAATGAAGAATTCACTAGACAAAATCACCAGCAGACTAGATAAAGCAGAGGATTGAATCAGTGATTTGAAAGACAAGATAGCAGAAAGCACCCAATTAGAACAGCAAAGAGAAAAAGAAATCCAAAAAAATGAAGATAGACCTCTGGGAAAACATCAAATGTAACAACATTCACGTCAGAGGGGTATCAGAAGGAGAAGAGAGAAAGCAAGGGATTGGGAACCTATTTGAAGAAATAATGACTAAAAACTTTCCTAACCTGGTGAAGGAAATAGACATACAAATCCAGGAAACACAGAGTGCCCCCAAAAGACCCACACCAAGACATTTTGTAATTAAAATGGCAAAAGTTAAAGACAAAAAGAGAGTCTTAAGAGCAGCAAGAGAAAGGCAACTAGTTATTTATAAGGGAGCTCCCACAATATTGTCAGCTGAGTTATCAACAGAAACTTTGCAAACCTGAAGGGATCAGCAAGAAAAATTCAATGTGATGAAAAACAAGGAGCTACAACTAAGATTACTCTACCCAGCAAGTCTATCATTTAGAATAGAAGGATAGATAAAGAGCTTCCCAGACAAGAAAAAGCTAAAGGAGTTCATCAGCACCAAAACAGTATTACAAGTAGTGTTAGAGGGACTTCTTTGTGATGGAAAAAAGAAAAATATCAAAATTATGAATAATAAAATGGCAATAGCTACATATCTATCAACAATTATTTTCAACATAAATGGATTAAATGCTCCACTCAAAAGGATAGCAGGGTTGCAAAAATGAGAAAGCACAACCGAATAAGAGAGCAAGCAAATGCCTGTAAGTTTTCTTGAGGACTAGACTCAGAATTGGCATGCTGTCTTTTCTGCTGCATTCTGTTGGTCAAGGCAAGTTACAGGGCCAGTCCAGATTCAAAGGATAAGGAAAAATACTCTACTTCTTGGTGGAAGAAGATACAGTCACATTGTAAGGGGCAGAGATACAGGCAGGAAATAATTGAAGATGTTGTTGCAATCGGTCCAACTTAGGATCATTATTAACTCATGGGTTTAATCATATTTGATGTAGCTTAGTCAATTGCAGTTATCCTTACTGATATTCAAATTGTCCATATTAGAATAGTGGGAGCCAATATTTCCTTAGAATCCCCTGCCACATCCTCTAAATCTGGAAACTACATATTCCAGAATTGCATTTCCTACGTGGTTTTGGGTCAGAGTTTGTCAATGACAGGAACCGGTGCAAAACTGGAAAGTCGAAAGTAGAATCAGAAAGCCATTATTCTCTGGAGTTTGCTGTGACCAGATTGAATGATTTCACAGACCTGATTGACAGCTTCTCAAACTCTTCTAGAATCCTTGCCTTTCAAAGCACTTTAATCTTCAGACTGGATACATTAGTGATCCCCTGGCTTTTTACCAGTCATTCAAATTCTTACTATAAACCAGTTTATTTCAATAATCATTGTTGTGGCTTTTCTGTTTGAATCTACACTGATAAAGAGTTTCTTCAAGTGGGTTCCTGAGTTCTTTTGATACAACATTGTGCAACTTTGATAACTCATTTTCTGGTGTAAGAAGATATTCTGAGGGTATTTTGTACTATTACTGCCCAAGATCTGGAATCAGTCATTGCTTTAGGAACCTCCTGTTTTATTTTTTTAAGTCACTTGAAATAGTTCCTCTCTGTCTGAGTATCTGATTTATTAATAATAGTTCCTATCACTGTCTGACAGTAGATCATGTATTTATTTTCTTGTTGTATATCTCCTCCATTAGAATATAAGTCCAGTGAGAGTAATTACTATATTCCTAGTACATTTTCAGCTACTAAAAAAAAAAAAATATTCTTATCAAGTGATTTTTCACAATTTCTATTTAATTACTAATAGCTTGGACCTCTTTAATGCCAAATTAACTCCTCCACCAGAAATATTCTTACTTTTTTATAAAACGTATCCCACAGATTTTTAGTATCTTTTTTTAAGGCTATATGCAATGAAAACAATGTTAACAAAGTAACAATTCCTATGTAAAGTGACAGTTGCTAGTTTGTTCATTTTTGGTTTTGTTTTTTATGTTTTTTTCTTTTTTTTTTTTGTTTTTTGTCTTTATTTACTGAAATAAAATTCTACATTTACAACTTCAAAAAAAGAGTGCTGTGATGTGCCAGGCCTTTTTCTTCCCCTGACAAGCTTTGAAATACATATAGTAAGTTGTACTACACTGGGGCAAAAGTTAAGTGTAGCTTTCAGCAAAAAATTTGCTGTAGTGTATCTGTTATGTGACAACTAGTAGCTTTGTGGTTTCTGTGGACACAAAAAAAATAAATAGTGAACTCAGAAAAGTATCACCACAGTAGTCTATTTTATATGAGTGTACTGGTGCCAAACATTTGATGCTAACCACAGAGTGAAAAAGTCAGTATGCAGATTAATGCATGGTAAAAATACAGACACACCACTACAAACCACATGTTTTTCATAAAATGTCTCCAATTTTCTTATTGGCAGGCTGAGTACCTGTAATTAGAGAAAGGCTTCATACTAAAGAAATATAATCTTTCTACTATAAACTTCAGTAATTTGAATTGATTGAGATACAGGTATCACTATAACATTTTGGTGTTTTAACAAATCCAAATTACCACAGCTAAACTGAAAGCATACACAGAGAAGTCCTTTATTAAAGTTTTACTAAATCAGTATGTTTATACAAACAAATATGATTGATATGGGATTTATAAGAAGTGTACCAAAATATACCAGGTTTTGAAAAACAATTATTATCTTTATATTTTAAAGATGCATTCTTAAGTATTTTTTATGAACTTGCTTGTATTATCTATAAAGGTATTCTGAATTACTGGTGTGTGAATTCTTCAGTTTTAGTGTTTTATAAGGTAGCAACACACTGAAGATGGAAAGTGTTAACTCTAAATGAGTCAGAAACCACTCACAGATTTCCTAAAGCCAAAAAAAATAAACAGGCACCATCTAATCAGTACTGCCAAACCAATATCCAAGTTGTCATCTACTGTGGTGAAATGAGTCTGTTTGGTATACTATGATCAGGTTAAAGAGATAATGGTATTTGTATATAAAGAATATTTGTATTCTTTATCTATACTGTAAATACAAAATATGTCATGTTCAAGCCAGAGATGGCTATAATAAAAATAATCTATTGATTTATGATAAAAATGATTCTGTCATTTTATGACATTTATGATTCTATCATAAATGATATTTATGATTCTGTTTTTGATAGCCCTAAATTAATTTCACTACCAGCCTTGATGAGGCAAGAAATAGGAAAAAGAGAGCATGCTGGGTAACAGTAGTACAATACCCAGGGCAGCATATGGAAAATGATCAGATTGCAAGACTTCTGAGCTCGGCTTTCTACTTCAATAAATAACACACACAAACACTCATTTTTTTCCCGTTGGTCTGGGTCATCCCGAAAGCAGACACCATGATGGAGTTAGAAATGTAAGAGAGAGCGGAGGTAACACCTGGGCAAGGTAAAGAGCAGAGAGAACCAAAGTAGGCAGAGAAAGTCTACAGTCCACAATGCAAATCTGACACCTGTGAAAGTGAAAGGAGAAGGATGAAAGATTGGGGAGCGAGAGCCTCAGACTTTGGTATAGCTCTGAGCAAGTCTCAGGCAGCTCAATGGGGGCACTGGTGCAAAGATTGCTCACAGAGGAGTTTCGCAATGAGAGTAAATTGCCATGCTGTAGTACCCATGCTATGCTCTCCAGGGAGCTGCTTGGAGAGAGCATGGCCTTGATTTGAACTCTGGGGCAGATCCTGAAGGCAGTGCGTTTGGAGGCTGTCAGTCAGCTCACTGGAGTCCTCGTGACCGCTTCTCTCTTGAGGGAAGATCTACCCAGCATACCTTCATGGCTGCCACATTTCCTGTTCAAATTATAGTGATTCATAAAGCTCTTCAGTGATAGAGTAGATTGTTTTTAAGTGGCAAATATAGTATATGCTGTGGACTATTTGATCTTTCAGTTATTGTGAAAATAAGATGTGTACAAGGAAAAAATACTCTAAAAGGTTTCAGAGAGCTGTTACCAAGACATCTATGACGGAACAAAAATTAAAATGACATCAGGCTTCTCAACAGCATCGGCAGAAGCAAAGAGACAAGAGAGTACTCATTTGAAAGTACTAAAGGAACTGTGAATTGTGATGATTTAAATGTGAGAGTTAGATGAAGATGTTCTCAAGCATACAAGGCCGTAGCAGTTTTATCGTTATCGAAAACACTTTTGAAAGAAGAATTCCAGAAAGAAGAGAAATGAACAATTAATAACTTTTACCATTGTTTATATAATCATTACCTTCCAAAAAGAGAGAAAGAAAACAAAAACAATAAAAAGGGGGGGAGAGGAAAAAGTATATTAATAAGTTTCCTGAGATAAACTAATTATTATGTCAACATGGTTAGAGGGTGTTAGACTGGTGGGAGTTGAGGAAGGCTAAGATATTGCTCTTCTATAAAGAGAACACATCAACATTATTTTAGGCTGGATTTTCCAGAATCAGACCCTCAGCCAAGGATTTGAGTACAAATATTTTATATCGTTGGTGATGCTAGAAACACGATTAGGGAAATGCAGAAGAGAAAAGGGAAGGGAAGAAAGCCAATACAGGATATGTTAAGGAGTAGGTTATCATTTGAGCAATGGTATTAAGTCCCACGGGGACCCTCTGAGACATAGAACATGCTTCACATTTGTCCCATTCAAGGAGCAAAAAAGCTGGGGTGTTTACCCTGCCACTGTTACTCCCATGGTTAAGGATTTTTCTCAAGGGCATTAGCTCCCTGGAGATTCCAGTCTGCCCCACATATGGCCAAGCACCCTCCCGAGACCCGAGAAACTCTCTGGCTAAGAGCCACAGTGCCTGGAGTAAGAAGCTATTGGCATGTATGGGAAACATAATTGCATAAGGGATGTGGCTTGGGTACCAACAGCAAATGCTGTAGTCCACACCTTGCACCGCACACATCTACTTTAAATTCCCTACATTAAATTCCCCATTTAGTCACTATTCTTCAATTTATTGACCAGTCACAATTTTAAATAAGATGAAATAAAATTTAAATAAAATAAAACAGAGTGAAATACTAACAATGGGAACCTAATGGGACAAACTGCAACCTCTGCTGCAGTTGCTCCCCATGGTGTGGTTGTTTTTCATCATCTTGTCTCCTTAGCAGCCATTTTATATTCCACTCATCCCTTCCTAGCATTGTTGCTAGTCTAGGTTGCTTCACTTTAATGAAACTCAGACCCTCAACCCTGAGGGGTCTGATCCCCTTTTTACTGTTCTCTAACCAATCCATATTTTATTCAATTGCCTTTTCACTGTTATCATTAGAAACAGAAGTACTGAGATGAACCCAGTGAATCCCCTAAGTTCCAAACATATTTCTCCTTGCCCCCATTATGTAGTAGTTACTCTATCTCCTCTTGGAAATAAGTCAATAATACCATCCGGTATAGTACTCTTTCTTTGCCTGCTGGTCTATTGTTCCGAGAAATTAAAAACGACCAGGTGTCAGCCACAGCTTTATATTTAGTACAACCTTACTGGTCCCCTAGAGTCTAGCATAACTTCAGTTTTGCATGTAAAAGTATAAACATCCATAGTGGTTTATTGTTGAGTGATGATAAGAGCCACTCCTACTTCTATCCTTTGATTCCTGGACCCATATGCTCTGGCTGTCACAGTCATAGCACAAATAATGACCATTGGCTCAAAGCATGTATCACATCCTGAAGGACAGCCACCTGGTGCCACAGAGTGTCATCCACAAACTGAAACCTCAGCTTGTACCTTTAAAGAGGCCATATTAACATTCCATCAGAGAGGCAGATTCAGGTAATGTGGTGTACAGTAGGACCAGTGGTCCCTGGTCATCTGCATATTGTCATGCCTCCTTTGTTGTAAAGGAGTCCAATGCAAACAACTTGCACACAGTTGTTGATTGATCTCCTTGAGTGACAGTACCATTTCAGGGCTTAGCCTCAGTCTCTGCTCCTGGCAGATCTGATATTTAACAGCAGAAGTAGTTGGATTAGCTTCGGTAGGAGGAAGTTATGCTATAGAGCCCATATCCAACCTCCATCGGCACTGCCGTGACTACTTTTTGTGGGCATATTAATATTATGAGCACTGATAGGACCAAGGACAGAAGCGAGCTAACCTCTTGGGATGAGTCATTCTGTACACTTGGTTGTTCAGTTCCTTCTCTTCATTTGATGTTCATTCCCAGATCCATCCACATGTCTCTTCTTCAGTCTTCCTTGATTCTGTTCTTTCAACTTTTTTCGTTCTAGGCTCCTGACCCACCAGCCAAGCCACGGAGCATTTCTCAAGATCTTACGGAAAATCTTTCAGACTATTTCTACCCACACAAAGTGGGGTGACCTAATGCGCTGCTTGAAGCTCTGCCCTCAGAGAGAATTTTCCTTCATTATTGCTTTTCAGGGTCACATCTGAGGAGGTCCAGCATGTAGCAGTAAGGCATTTTTAGCTCACTTCAACATTTTGAACCAACTCATCTGTAGAACCAGGCATAAAAGAATGCCTTTCAGAAATCCCATGTGTTTGTGGATTTGAAATAGCATTCTATTAAATGACCTTCAGTAAAACAGAAAAAAAAAAAAAATGAGGGGAACTTCTGAAGTACTCAGAATTAAAAGACAATGTACTATATATCAAGTCTAAGGAACATCACTAAATCAATGTTTAATGGAAGCATTATTGTTTTGAATGCATTTATTAGAAATCTAGAACAAATTAAAAACAAATGAACTGGGAGTTCAGGCCAAGAAGGTATAAAAGGGACAACAGAATACAGCTGATGGAAAAAAAAGAAAAAAAGAAGAAGGAAACAATGAAGATAGACAGGCAGAGTCAATAAAATAGAGAATGACAAAAAAAATTAAAGCAAGAAAAAAAGATCAATAAAACCAAGAGCTGGTTCTTTGGAAAGACAAATAAGACAGACAAATAAATACGCGTATAACATATGACTCAGAAACCACAGTCCTGGTAATATGCCCAAGAGACAATTTTGCACAGGTCCATGTGGAACAGACACAAGATAGTTTATCTCAGCACTATTTGTGAAAGTGGGCATTTGAAGGCACCTAAGTTGTCCATCACTGAGATAATGGATAGATAAAAATGTGATGACGCATATTATACAGCATGCTTAGGAAGTAGTCAGAAATAATGAACTAGATGTAAACAAAGCTAATGGATAGATCTTGAAAACATGCTAAGTAAGAAAAAAATGCATAGTGCAATATCATTTGTGTAAATTAAAAACACAAATACAAAAGGAACACATTTTTTTTTTTGAGATACCAAATTTTTCTAGGAAATAAAACATATTAGTGTATACCCTGTGGGGAAGGGAGCAGATAATGCATGAATTGAATAGGATCTGAATAGGAAATATAATAAAATTAAATAAGACAAAAATCAAACAAGAGTAGGGCTGTGCTAATGATAAGTGTACCATAAACCAAAAACATTAGTATGGAATAATCTCACATATAATAAAACACACTTAGAAATTCCATTGGAATAATCTGTTATTGACTAAACTATTTTCACCTTAGTTAAAAATAATTGTATGTTACCATTAACTACTAATTGTATGACGTGGAAATTGAATTTTATATAATGTAGAGATCACATTCTTTCACAGAGCCAAGTAAATAGACACGTCTAAACATTTTTGAGATTTGATTTCTGATTCAGGTTTCCCTTGGGCTTTATTATGCTTTTTCTGTGAGTAAACTTTGGTATAATATTTCTAGCCCCTGAGGAATTCAAATATTGATCTAACTTAAAACTCTATATGATATAAAAATATCCTAAAAATAATGAATGACGTTATCTGATCCTAGTTTTAGAGCTACAATTCTAATGTTCCAATTCTTTTTTTATGCCTTACAACATTTTAATGATTTTTAAAGTTAATATACAGTTTTAGGTCAGTTCTAAATATTAATTGAGTTATATTGTAAGGTATACACTACATTTAGAGTCTACATTTTATAACTATAAATATCTTTAACAGATATTCTTTTTTCTCTGTTTTGTACCCTTTCAGAACATAATAACCAAATTCATTTATTTTCTCTTGTTTTGAATACTGATGATAGCTTTGTCCTAAGCCAAATACAGTTTTGTACAAAAACAGACATATTTAAGTTTGGTGATCAATGTTGGAGTGGAGATAGAATAAAATTTTTCTTTAGGCAAAAATAATTGTCCCAAACTAATCTTGGCTGCAGGATTACAGGGTATTAAGGCTGGAAGAGGCCTCAAGATAGTTCAGGAAAACCATTTGCTGAAAGAATCACTTGTGTTAAAAATAACATTTATATAACTTAGTATATTGAAAATACAGCTGGTACTCAATTAATGCTTTTGAATGCATGAAGTGCCAACGTGCCTTATCACAACATATCATTTCCTTTTAAATACCCTTCATTGAAGTCGATCTGAAGAAGTAACAGGAAGGTTCAGGAGGCAGGACCTGGAAGATGGTGATGACAGGGCTGAGTGAAGTTGTGTCTGCATTTTTTAGTAATGCTCACGTTGCCTACAATAGGCTTTTGGCCTATTAGGTATCAGGAGGTGTTATGTGTCCTGGAGAGCACAGACTAGCTGACGAGCTGTTGTGGGTCAGATGTAAATATACATATGTAGGCATTCAGGTTAGTAGGTAGGCTACTGAGAATTTCTTCCTGTTAGTTTCACTTTCAATATCACCGTGTAATGGTGAGGTTTGGTAATATGTGCTGCAGTACTGGCATCAACTGTTCCAAGTTACCTTCCTTTAAATCTGTTTAATAAAAAACAGCATCTTATACCAAGCCTTTTACAAAATGCCATTCAGAGACTCGTGCTAATTCTGCATATTTAATTCACTTGGGTTTTGGTTGCCCAGATTTTATTTTAACAATATTTTTCTGGGTCTCAACTTCTCCTCTGACTGTGATTTGGAGAATATGATTTGTCTCCTACTTCCCTTGGTACTTACAGAGAATTTCTACTACTGTGTTTCACATGAATCACTTGTGTATTTTAACAACTTCCCTGGATTTTGTGCTCTGTTCTTTTAGCTGCCAAGATGTGTGAATTAGCCCTTTTAGTTCCTCAGGTGTCAGCTATATGGTTTTATGTAGCTGGTTTAGTTTCCAAATTCCTCCTTGATTTTTAAGCTCCTCGAGGCCAGAAGCTGCAACTTAGTCATCTTTGTATCTCTAGTATGTAGATCAGAGCCTGAAATATAGAAAGTATTCAGTAAGTTTTGAAGTGAACAGAAAAAGAAGCAATTCAAGACTTGAATCTGGGAGAAGTTTATTCTCATCATCGAATTCATTCCATGATATGTCATATTTTATGCCTAAGTTATTTGATGGGAATATATATATCTCCAAACTTACAACAAAGTGGGAATTGCTATCTTCATTTCATTTTGAAACAAACTGTAAATCTTATGCTGAAAGAGTTTGAGTAACTTGCCTGAAGTGAAACAATTTTAGGGTAAGTAGTCAAAAACTCTCTTTCAAAAAGTTTCAGCTCTTCTGTTTAAATCTAGCTGATAGATATGGAATGTCTCCCAATCCCAACATCATGTCAACCATGGAAGGCAGGAATATTTTGGAGGAAATTGCCTGGTCAGAACAAGAACTTGCTGGATCTTACCCAGTGGAGCTTGGATTACCATTCAACATACCTAAAGGAATTCTGGCCCTCTGATTGGCATGCAGCCACCCCAAAATAGAAAGCAGTAAAAAGGAGTGTAGAAGTAATGTAGTTCTCTCTAGATGTAACATTCAAGAAGTCATCGAAAAGATCCAAGTCTCATTTCATAAACTCTCTTCTCATTATACCACAAACCAAAGAAAACGTCAGGGAAAACTGACATACTTCTTAGAATATTTTAACATATCGATTTAGTTACCTACTACTGCATAACACATCACCACAAGATGTAGCAGAGTCAAACAATTTCACTGTATCTCACAATTTTGTGGGTAAGGAGGTGAGCAGGTCTCAGACAAGGGATTGATTGAGATCATCATTGTATAAACTGGTGGATGGGATGATCTGGAAGGTTCAAGACCTTTCATCCACATGATTGGTACATTGCTAGGAAAGTCCAGAAGGCTGAGTTCAGCTAGAATTGTTGACCAGAGCACCAGCTTGTAAATTTTCTAGCATGACAGGTGCAAGATGGTCACATTTCTTACATGACAACCGAAGGCTCCCAGAAAGAGTCTTTCAAGAAACAGGAAGTAGATGCTGCAGTATTTTTAAGGTCTGGTCCTGGAAACTGGCTCAGTGTTGTTTCCGCCATAATTTGTTGGTCAAAGCAGACATAGAGCCCACTATGATTTAAGGTAAGGGGACATATTTTCAGAGACTTTGCTCTTCCAAAAGCAGGTTGAGTGTGTTGCTATTACCATATCTCAGGGTGCACAGAATTTTTTTCAGTATCATTAAACAAAAGAATGTAAAGCCACAAAGCATTTTGAGGACCAAATAGACCGAACCTGACATTTCACAGAAGTGAAAACGGAGGTTCAGTTCTCATGCAAATAATTTATAGGTCAGCCAGAACAAATATCCAGGGTTCATTGATCCTCCTCATTTGTACTGATGGCACAGGTATTTTGTGTTAGTATTTTTTCAAAAGGAATTTTATTAGGAAACTAAAAAGGAGAAGCAATTTGAAAAGATGCCAAATTAATCAAATTCAGAATACCAAACCATAGAAACTATTGCATTTCCTGAAGGCAGGGTTTATTTATTTATTTTAACCTTAACCAAAATATTGATCTTCAGTTAGTAAGTGTCTTATGGCTCAGTCTAAATGGTATTTTTCTTCTCTCTCTCTCTCTCTCTCTCTCTCTCTCCTTAATTTCCTTTCCTCAGCCCCATCTCTTTCCCCTTCTTCACAGGTGTCTTTCCAGCCCTTTGTTTTTCCTCTTGTTAGTCTCTTAAATTCTTCCTGTCTCCAAAATAGTTCTGGTCACTTTAGCTTAATGGGACCGATGGCTCTTAATTGTTTATATGATAATTTCTTGTACAAAACAATGCATTTTTTCCTTCCATAGAAATGTGCTAATGTTAGTACTGTATCTATCTTAGATATCTAGAAAGAAAACCTGTAAAAGGCAAATCAAGTTCAGATTCCATCTTGACCTACTGGCCAATATAGTTTTCCTGAACTTCTTCAGACTTCTTGCCTGGTATTGAGGATATAGGTGATAAGTAGCACTTAGGTAAAGTTACAATGCCAAAGTTTGTGATTAATGCATTTATTCATTTAAGTGTTTTTATAAATAGCTAAAAGAAATTCAGTCCCTGTAAGAAATCCTTGTCCAAGAAAACTATACATTTCATTCAGTCCAAGTGACAACCAACCCTCTCAAATCTCATAGCAAATTGAAAATTTTTATACGTAGTACTTTTCCTGTAGCTTATTCTCCTCACTGAGGAAATAACACCAACTTTATGTGATCACTATCAATAAACTCGAGTTGTAATACTGAAAGTATAGTGAAAAGTCTTTAAATACATCAACAAACGCATTACTCCACTTGCCAAGGCTGTTATGCACCATACACAGTGTGTGGTCGTAGCAGTTGGGTAGAGGAAAGATGCAAAAAAGTTCTCAGTGACTCCTGACACCTCAGAGGCATACAATGAAACAATTGACCCCTTCTACACAGATCCTAAAACTTTTAATTCTAAATTAATATGACCAATACACCTTGGGTACCTCTCATACTCATAAAGTAGCACATCCATGACAAGAGGTCTTTGTAATGGATTTGATAGGCTCCCATTTCCCACTGGTTACCTGTTGGCTCCAGGGAATTGAATTCCCTCACATTTGCAGGTTAGAAAGCATGAAGATGAATATACAAGAAAATAAAATGAGATTCTATTACCCAGAGATAAATGTAAACACCTAAGGATCGATTTTTGTAATTTATTTTTAAATTTAATATAAAAACATAATGTGAAAATTTTTTTCATGTCTAAATTCTCACCTACAGCATCTTTTTCTAACAGCTGTGTAGACTTCTACCCCATGGCTGGTTCATAAAAATGGACTAATTATTGACCATTTAAATTAATTCCAATTCTTTGCTAGTGAAACAATGCTGTCATCAATATCCATTGCATACATTTATTACTATTTCTTTATAACAGAATCAAAGAAGTGGAATCTCTGGGCCAAAAGGTTTGCACATTTTAAGGACTTTACTGCATATTATCAAATTATATCCAGAGTCTACCAATTTTTATTCTCTTAGCATTGTATGAGATATCCATTTTTCCATACACTGACTAACACTAAAAAATAATAGTTATTTGTGTTACTCAAAAATGAGTTATCTCACTGATATTTCACTTTTCATTTATTTGATTAGAGTGAAGTTATACCATACTGGCATTTTTTTTTTCTCTAAAAATTGCCCCCATTAGAGCTTCCTGAAAATAGGAACCCAGTCTTGTATCCCTCAGGTCAACTGTAAAAAATGTCTCTCACAACAACCAGACCAGAGTTTATACCCAATAATATTTGTGGAATAAATGAAGGTGACATCAGAAAAAATTAGACCAGAAACTTAATAGATAGTGAGCATGGGTCACCTATGATTAGGAAGTGGTTACACGCACATACACACAGAAATAAACAATAGAACAGTTTACTCAGAAATAATATTAAGAAGAAATTAATTCTCTCATAAGTATAATACAGGAACTTCCTTTGAGACTGATTGGTACAAGATCAGTCTAAAGCAGTGAAAATACTTAACTTTGGATTTTTTTCATATAGATTTACCACTTTATGAATATACCCTCACAACTTGAAGTAGGAGCTTCCAAACCCTTTCTAAGCCTAAATATGGACCTACTGCAACGAACAGATGAGATTCATTTATAATTAGAGCTTTGCCTATTAAATTCATCTCTATAACCTTTAAAAAAAGTGTATTATCTTAAGTACTATGATAAATTCTGTCGTTTACCCAAATGTTGATAAAAGAAAAAACCTAGTCATCATACATAATATACTAAAAACCTTAGTTAGATCAAGGAATATAATTCAATCCAGTAGAATACAAGGCATAAGTGTGTGGAATGAGTGGGTGTGTATCTTTGTGTGTGTCTCGCCATACTACCACCCGTCTGAAGGAAAGAAAAAGTTAAATGGTCTAAAGACCTGCTAGAGAAAAATCTTTCTTGATGACAAGACAGTATTAATATTTGCTGTTACCTGTGTCAGAAAAAAATTCAACTCCCCCACCCCGCCCCACTCTGGAAGTTCCTTTTGTTTTGTCATTCTTCCTTTTCATTAGAGTATAAGGTTCAACAAGCAGAGAGGGAAGAGAATGAAAGATTGCATGAAAAAGGTTAACAGTTATCTTCTACTCACATGCCATTGGCCAGAACTCCATCACCTGGAAAAGGAGGCTGGGAAATACATTCTAGCTATGTGCAGCTTTGGTGAGCAGCTAGCTGTGTCCTATCTGTGTAGCTTTACATGGTGCCTTCAGGTATTTTGCTCTGCCCAAGTCTCAATAACGCTATTATTTATGTAGTAATTTTACATTCACTTGCTTTGTATACGTCAAAAGATTTATTTAAAAAGAAAACTATCAAAACTATAATTGGAAAACCAAAGTGATATATCAATGAATAGAAGTTAACTAGAAAAATAAGTGTACTGAAAATAAAACAATGTTATAAATTCTAAGGCCATATCAGTGCCTACAGAAACTTCTGAGTATGACTCTTTGTTGAAAAGAGAGATTAGCAAGAGATCGAAAGAAGCACAGTGTATTATATATTTTATCAATATCTAAAAAGTAATCTTTTCCATTTTATAATTGTTAATTCTATTCTTGATTCTAATATTATCAAAATTGTTTTGGTTTTCTTAGCATTTGATTAACATATCATTTTCAAATTTTTCATGCAATTTTATTATATTCGTAAGTATTTTCCATCACGGAGTTATTTTTTTAATCCAATATTCTTTTAATAAAAGACTTTTACATATGATAATGCCAGAGATATTTGAACTTATTCCTGCCATCTCATATTATACCTTTTGCTCTACTTTCTTCTTTCATTCCTTTCTTGATTAGTTTGATTGATTGAATTTCTTTTTCTAAATTTCTTTTTCATTAATGTGATTGGAAGTTATAGTTCTTGTTCTTCTTTCCTTTATATACAAATTTATATTTTTAGTAATCCCTATAGCTAATTATAGAAACATCTGAAAAATGTTAATTTTAGCAATACCTAGAGCAAACCTTAACACCGTTTCAGGTTTTATTTACTTTGGATTTTGCCCTGTCACTTCATTGCAGTCTCTAAATCTTTTTTTTTTTTTTTAATTTATTGGGGTGACAATTGTTAGTGAAATTACATAGATTTCAGGTGTACAATTCTGTATTACATCATCTATAAATCCCACAGTGTGTTCACCACCCAGAATCAGTTCTCCTTCCATCACCATATATTTGATCCCCCTTATCTAAATCTTATTATCAGGAATTTTATGACCATATTTTTTCTCTGTGTTTAAGCATTATGCATCAACAGTATTAAGACTTAACTGTATATTTGTGTGCTGTTCTTTCCTATATACCACATCTTCTGTTTTCTTGCACTCATTTGAAATTTCTCTGTTTATGTATTCTCATGTAATTATTTCAGAGAGGTTCTGTGGGTGATACATTTTTCAGCCTATGCAGGTCACAATATTTATTGCTTTTTAATCTCACATTTAAATTCTAGTTTGGACAAATATATACTTGCATTTTCAAACTAATTCATACTGAACGTTTGGAGGGTGTCTTTGTAGTGTTTTCCAGCACCATCAAGCATTTCTCCAATTCTCGGTGGACACTGATTGGTTGTCTCATAAACTCAATTTTGACAATATCTACCCGGAAATAGCATTAAATCCCACCAGTTAAGGGCTCAGTCCCACAAGATTGACTCCACATCAGACTTCTATCACAAGTACAGGTTGTCACTTGTGCTTCGGCCAAACTAGCTATAAATTAGAGGTCCCAAACCCCCTTCTCAGTTCTGTTAATTTGCTAGAGTGTCTCGCAGAACTCGGAGAAACATTTACTTATGTTTTACCACTTTTTTATAAAGGATAGGCATGAATAGCCAGATGAAGAGGTACATAGGTGAGGTCTGGAAGGACCCCCAGGGCTGGTGTGTCTGTCACCATGGAACTGGTGTAAGTCAGCCTCCTGGCATGTGAATGCATTCATCAACCTGGATGCTGATCATGTCTCCTTGGTGAAGAGTTTTATAGAGCTGAGTCTGTGGCACCCTTCTTCCACTTCCCAGAGGTTGGTCGGTGGGTCTGAAAGTTTCTATCTTCTAAATACTTGGTCTTTCTGGTGACCAACCCCATCATCAGGCTATTTAATGCCCCACCCTAAGTCACCTCATCAGTAGATGTGTTCTTGGTAAGAATAACCAAAGACACTCCCATTACTTAGGAAATTATAAGGGTTTTAGGAGCTCTGTGCTATGAACCAGGGATAAAGACCAAATATATTACTTATTACACAGTATTAATCTATTGACTTCTGATACCCTTCTAGAACTAAAGTAGTTCCTGGAAGCATTTCTGACTGGGATACAATGCTAGACATTGTCATGGACATGATATCCCCTGGAGTTTGCAACGCATCGATTCCTATATGAATAGTATTTTTTTACTTTTGGCAAGCTTTTAGCAATTATTCTGAGTCCTAAGAGTTCTGAAATTTCCCAAATAATTGTCTATGGCAAATAGTTTTTGGCTTAATATTTGGAGCTGTTGAGTTTAAACAAATAGACCAACAGGTATTTCTGCGGCGAAATGGGTTTATTTGGGAAGAACAAAGTGTTGAGATTTGGTCCTTGTGGTCTAATGGCGAACTATGTGCACAAGTTCCTCTTTTATAGGGAGAAGAAGTTGGGAGAGCTGTTATAAACAAAAGTTGTTCCTGGGGGGCGCTGGGATCTACAGAGGGCGTGAGTGCTCCCCCTTCTGGCCTTCCAGTTTCATTTTACATGAGGTTTTTGTTTTTAAATTTTGTGGAGCTCTCTTGTAAATCACAACATTTGTGGTTTTAGACATTATAGAAAAGTTTCTTCAGTTATATATTTGATTATTTGCCCCCTTTACTTTCTCTTTGGCTGTATTCCTGGAGTTTTTATTTGATAGACACCATACATGCTGAATTACTCCTTTATGTTTTTTAACTTTCCTTACAGTACTATCTCTGTGCCTTTTGCTCTACAACTGTGGAGAGTTCTGTAGCTTTACCTTCCAAATCAATCATTTGTTATTGATTAACCATTTATTAAATTGTATTATTTTTAATTTGTAAGACATATGTTTTCCTCTGATGGCAAACTTCTTGTTGCATCCTGTTCTTGTTTTGTGGATAGTATTCTTTTATATGACATCCAATCTGAAGGTAGTTAATTAATGTTTCAAATGTTTTCTTTTGGTTCCTTGGGTCATCTGATTGGTCATCTTGGTCAATCTTGTTAGTCCCTTTGGTTTTGTCAAACATCTGGTAAACTTTTTGACTGATGCACTAAGTTGATAAGTTAATGGTATTATGGATTGAATTGTGTCCTCCACAAAGGCATGTTGAAGTCTTAACCCCAGTACCCGTGAATACGACTTTATTTGGAAATAGGGTCTTTGTAGATGTAATTAAGTTAAGATGAGGTCATCAGGATATGCCCTAATCCAATATGACTGGTGTCCATATAGTAGATATAAACACACAAATGTATTCATCGCAAAATAAAGAGGATATGCTCATGACAATTACAATCCTCATTTCTATAATTGGTCATGTGGTCATAGCTGGTATTTGTAACTATCTTCTTTCACAACCAACTCTGTACTCTTTGTCTTCAGCAAGCTCCTCAAATGGCTGTGGTTTTTCACTTGGTGGGGTGACCAAAAACCTTATTCCTGAAGGGTCTGGGCCATTAGTAGTACTGCCTGTATTATGTTATTGTAGCTTTCCATTGGTCTTAATTACGGGACATGGTAATACTAAGTGACACCCTTAAGGATCTCTGTATTCCACACATACTCTTATTTACCTCCACTGCGGAGTAGCAGTTCAATTTCCCCTTGGCAGTCAGGATTACTCACCCCAGCCAGCACAGAAACTCCTTTCTTTGCCTGTCGATTCAGAGACGTGAGGAGCCCAAAGTAGTTGGGTGGCAGTCTTAACTTCCAGTTCAATTGAAAATCATGGTTGTGTCTCATGCTGGGAGCAGCCCTCCCTTAGGAACAAAGCCCTCCCTCTAGGTCAACAGAACATAAAGTTCTGGGAACAAGATGCACAGATTTTGCTAGTGGGTCACTAGGAATAATAGTGAGTGGTACCATCACTGAGTATGGGAGAAAGAGTACCATATATTGGATGCTCATTCAGAGTGTAGGCAGCCTCCTGGAGAACCAAGCCCCAGCTCTGTAAGGGTAAGCCGCCTAGCTAGCCATTTACCCCGATGTTTACTCAGCCAACATCTCCTGTTCTTCATATTCACTTTGAGCTTGCCATTTTTCTGGATCTGCTATGTATTCAGAAGTGGTTTTCCTCAGGATGTGGGTTTTTTTCAAAGCATCTGGGCCTTGGTTTTTCTCTCTCACTTCTTAATCAATCTAATGCAATCTACTTTCCATAGTCTGTGCAATTAATTGTCCCATGCAATCAATCTTTCCATCACCCAGATGTTCCTCGAGATGTCTTATCGATTTATGGACCCCTTTATTTTATAATGCCACTATGAATTTCTTCTCAAATTTTAAGAATTTGAGGCATAAAGGGAAGCTAATACATGAGGTTGGCCTGTCGTATCTATCCACTCTCTGGCTTTGATGTTCAAATGTAACATATTGAGACCAGAAGCAAAGGACTTCCGATTAAAAATGGTGAATTAACATGTTTTTATCTCCTTTCTCTCGTAAAACTTTACTAAAATAAAAATACATGACTTAAACACATGTTTGTGTGTGTGTGTGTGTGTGTGTGTGTGTGTGTAAAACCCAAGGACAAATGAAATGGAAAATGACATAATGTATGAGAAAGTTTCTCATATGTGTGAGAAATTTTCTCAACTTTCAAAAGATATCGTTGGGTGGTAATAAGTGACTGACTGGAGTGGAGGAAATAAGGAGTGAGTCAATCCACCCTGCAGAACCCCTCAGGGGCTCAGCACTCACAGGCAGCAGGGAGGCTCCCAGCGAGCCCGACTTCCCTAGACCACACAAGTAGATAACCGTTTCCTCACTCGCATATCCACACCACTCACCAACCAAGGGACAAGAAGGTTATTCTCTGGATAATTTGAACCAGAGAAGCTCCAGATTCAGGAAAACCAGTTGAGTAGAGGATTATAATGAAACAAGAGGCTAACAACATGGGATTAAAATAATTATTACATTTTTGAACCGTAAGCTTTTGTATTAGTTTCATCACACGGCTGTAACAAAGTACCAGAAGCCATAAACTCATGGCTTACGCAATACAAATGTGTTGTCTCAGTTCTGTAGGCTGAAAGTCCAAGGTCATGGTTTAGGCCGGATTGACTCCTTCTGAGGACCGTGAGGAGAATCTTTCACATCTCGTAGTCTCTGGCGGTTTGCTAGCATCGTTGACATTCCTTGGCTTCTGCTGCCTCACCTCAGTCTCTGCCTTTGTCTTCATGGCATTCTCCGTGTGTGTGTATCCAAATTTCCCCTTTTCACAAAGAGCCAGTCATATTGGATAAGGGGCCCATCCTATTCCAGTATGGCTTTACCTTAATTAGTTACATCTGCAAATGACTCTATTTCCAAATAAGGTCACATTCTGAGTTACTGGGATTAGGACTGCACTATATGAATGAATGGCGGGGGGAGGAGGTGGGGAGAGACGCAATTCAACTCATCAGAGCTCCCGTATTCACCCTGTTCTCGGAATTCCAGTAATTGGGCATGTTATAAACATCCTTGTCACCCCTCTCACTGTGAGTTGGAAGAAACTGAAAGCACTTAGATAAAAGATTTTCAAAAACTGACATTTGGAGTTCTTCAAAGATTGTGTTTTGCTTCTGATTATGCTACCTCTTGCCAAGTCCCACCCCTGCACACAGGATTCCAATCAACAATTTAGTTCTGAAATATGAAAGAGCATCCAAGAATCACCAATAACTTAAATAATGTTCCCAATAGGGAAGAGACAGACTGAAATAAGCAGTCAGATGCAGAGGGGCCTAAAGGCAACAGAGACAATGCCAAGCACAAGAAAGCTTTTAAAAAATTACAATTAATAGTCACAGAGAGATAAAAGAAAACACTGCAATCATAAACCTAAAATGGGATGCTATGAAAAAGAAATGTTCGGAAGATAAGGAAGAGGTCTTAAAAGTAAGATAGAACAAATGGAGGAGAGTATACTGTCAAAGAAATAATATAAATATAATACAAAATAATATATATTCCATTTATTTGCCGGGAGACTTTCCTTCCCAGCCCTTTTTCTTTTTGCTCCACTCTGAATCTGTGTTCCTCCAGGTCCAATACGGGGGTCATCCAGGATGTCTCCTTGCTTTGCTGCTTTTCTGGCAGTATATATGTATATTATAAATATAATCTAAAAATAATATAAAAACGACCACATAAATTAAGGAACAAGATTGAGAAAAGCTCTAGATTTCCTAATACAACACTAGACATTGAAAGACAAGGAAGCAATGCCTTAATTTTTTCAAAGAAAATTATTTTCAACCTTTTTAGCCAAAGTTTCAATTAATTGTGAAGGAATGATGAAGTTATTTTAGTCAAGCAAGATATTAAGAAATAAACCTTCCATGTATTTTTTTTCTTAGGAACCTTTTGGAGGATGTTCTTAAGCCAAACAACGGATTAAGCAAAGTACAGGTTGTGGAATACAGGAAAGGAAGGATCTAGCCAGAAAAGCAGCAAAGCAAAGAGACATCCCAGGATGACCACTATTTTGGACCTAGAGAAAAACAGGTTCAGATTTGAGTAGGATGAAAGAGCACTGAGAACAAAAGTCTCTGGGAAAGTAAATGATATGGATAGTTTGACATATTTAAGTGTTTGAAAGATATCTGCCATATATAGGTATGTAGGTATTTGCCATATCTCTTGTTACACTTATAAAAAAGAGAAAACAAGCTAATGAAACTTGGTAAAATGATAAAGGATAAAACTTTAATTAAAATAAAAAAAATACGAGGAGATAATCACAGTACAATATTTGGTTCAATGGTGAAAACATCATTTACATGGCCATACAAATGGAAACATTTTCTATTGATTTTAACTACATAAAAATCCTATGGTGAGAAAAAGTATCAGATGGCTAGTGGAAAACAACAGTATCTTTATTTTTAAGCATAATATATTAAATTGATAAGTCAAAATTTTAGTATAAGCATATCATTCAAATATGAAAGTACAAGGAGAAACAGATAAAGGGTTTAAAGTAAGGTGATGGGGGGAGCTGAAGAATAGGGAAGAGTGAGAGGGTGAAGCAGGGATTACCAATTATAAATCATTTAGCATTGTCTGATCTTTAAAATTATGTGCATGTATTATTTTGACAAAAATAAATTTAAAAAGCATATAAAATGATACCCAAATATGCTAAATATAATTTGAAAACATAGCTGTAGATGTTCTTTCTTTCCTAAATGTAGTCTATTGATTAATATTCCACACAGAGTTAAGACAACAATTAAGTCAATCAGATGTTTACAGTATTGGCGTCATTGTCGATACTGGTTAACAAAAATCAATGTGACAGACACAATAAAAGACAGTTTAGTGAGTTTAAGGTTAATTGCAGTTTATTGAGGTGGAAGAGAATTTTATTGTAAAACCTATTTCTATAGAAATGTAGAATCTGGAGTCATGTGCATGTATAATTTGGTGAAGATACTAGATACAGCTTTCTGGCAGTATTCGCAGTTTGAATTACAAAAACCTGCACCATTTTATGGATATACCTAAAAATGTGTATTAATGACTACAATGGATTCTAGACATGAACTTGCTACTTAAAACTCTTCTGATCTCTCAGTAAGTTGATAATATTTTGTGTTAGCCAAAAGTGCAGCATTATAATCTAGAAAGAGGAAAGCTGAAGAATTGTTCAGGGAGAAAGAAGGAAATCAGACAGGAAAGAAAGCTTAAGAACATATGGCCATTAGTATGGAAAAAGATTGCACCTTGGTTGTTCTGTGTTACTACTATACTGAGTAGTAAAGGCATTATTGTTGTGTCAGTATGTAAGGAGATGCTAGGCCATCCCCCAGGAGAAGGAGTGTTCAAAAGATGGTAAGTTCCAAAACAGCAACTTTCATGGGAATAGTTAGATAACAAATAATTACCAGATATGGAGTTCCAATCCTGATCTAAGGCTGGTTTTCTGAGCTAAGAAATTAAGGTGTTATAAGTTATAAAGAACTACCTAATATCTTGACATTCGTTTTATTCCCATTAACCGACAGATTTTGAAACATTTTGAAATGTTTGTGGTGTTTCAAAATGTTTCAAACAAACATTTTGAAACAAACCAGGTTTTACGGTAGCAGTGATTAAACTTGTGCTTTTTATAGGCATTATTGAAGTACGGTGGAGTAATGTGAAGAACTAGAAAGTTTAGGCAGTTTACAGAAGAAAAGTAAAGGGATAGTCAAGTCATAGCTTTGAAATTGACTCCCCGTTACATATTTAGTAATGACTAACTTGGGAAAAAGAGATAAGAACTTTGTAAATGTGCAACTAAATTTTATGAAAGTAAATGTTAAAGAATTAAGATGTTTTTAAATATTTGTTCAGCAATTAACACTATTTAATATTCTCATTAACAAGGTAGATGAATTATGATATTGCTATTCTTTACAGTTTGGATATAATTGTGTAGTTTTCAGTAAAAGTCTACTTCATATTTATGTGTGTGACAAAGATAACGTGTTTGTTATAAATAAGTCAATATACAGGGGTACAATGAAGGAAAAGACGAATATTCTCCCCTGCCCCAATGTCACTACTTGCCTGTAATCTTAACATATGGTGTGTGTCGATTAACTCATATAAACATAGTGCATTATGTAGCAGGTTTTTTTCCTCAAAAGTGAGAAAATACAGTAATTCTTAAAAACTTATCAATATCGTAGACATCTCTTCTGATCTGTATTATCAGTTCACTCGATAGTTCCATATATGGATGTGGACCATTCCCCTATAGTATTTGTTTACTATTATGGTATTAAAATGAACTTCCTTTTACATATATCTTCACATATTCGCTCTTTTGATCTGTAGACTATATTAATAAAAGTGGAATTTGCTAGATTAAAAATAATGCATCAAATTACTACTACTATTGAATAGGTACTACATGAGCATAGTAAGAAAAAAATCAGAGGAAAAACGGTATATAAAAACGTTTCCCATTACACAACTTCCTTTCATGCTTAAAGTTTGGCGAGTCTATCATTTAATATATATAGCAGCCCAGGAGTTTGGTTTATGATAACCATTACTGTGTGATTAGGTACACTAGTGACTATTTTGATAGCCACTACTCAATGAAGCTCTTCATTTACCATGAGCATTGAATTAAAATGTGTGGCAGGTTCTTATTTTACAGGAATTTAAATTGATCAATCCTGTTACTTAAAAGATTTTAATCTGGAAATTATTTTGTGAATTACAGACTACCAGATTTTCAAAGGATATGCAGACCATTTAATCTGCAAATTTTCAATTTTTATTGCTGTTCTTGTACACAGTAATACTTCCAGTATCAAGATGAAACCAGTGTTAACTATTTGGCTGGTAACTAGTTTCATGAGGAATGCTTAAGGAGTTGCTTAGAAAAAGCAATGTGCACCGTCCCCCCGCCATATTATGACATCTATGCATTTTTTTTTTTTTTTTGCCTCCAGCGGCAAATAACAACACCGCAAATCTCAAACCCAGTAAAACTTGAGATGCAAATTAGGCCCATCTTTGATAATTGGTATTTCTAAAAGTAAAAAATCAAAATGTTTCTAATTAAAAGCACTGATAAAGCTTAAACATTACAAACATTACCTATGTAATTTTGGGGGGAAGGGGTTATCTGTAGCTAGCATGTCAATCTGACATGACAGAATACTTGCTTTTATATTGGGAATAAGGACCAATAATCCCAGATATAACTAGTAGACAAATAAAACTCAGTTAGTAAAATTCTGTTGATCTTCTGGAATTATGAAATGTTATTTACTCACAAAACAAAATGTGCTTTCAAAACTTCTGAAACAAATGTTTTGAAATTTATTTCTAAAAGTCAGAGACACAATTTTAAAAGCAAGACATTTATACTAAGAATACATGCGTGGGCAAAAAAAAAAAAGCATGGGAATACAAAAATGAACATAGTAAAATTTTAATGAATACACTCTTCTGGATACAAGTGGAATACCACTAGGTAAGAACTGCATTCACCTCAGAAGGCTATGATAGTATGGATTGAGATAAACCAAGGTTTAGGATAGCCACCTCACTATTCACATTTTGATCGGTGTTTTAGACTAAGATTTTCAGTAAAATCAAGGAACAAATCTCCTATTTAATGAAGGTGATCTGTACTCATTTAAAGGCAGTTGGGGCAAGTCAAACCACAGAGAGCCCTTACAAAGACTAAGCACCAAATGATGAATTGTTTGTGGCTTTTGTTTTGGGTCACCTTAAATTTTATTTTGTTTAAATGTATTTTCCATTAACATTCATATACAAATTCAGGCAAGTTTTTAACATGGAATTTTCTGCTTAGAGATCTTGCCAACTGTTACTTACAATAATTTTTAAGCAATGACTACTTCATAACACTCCCAAACTTAATACTACTTAATTGGTTACAATTCTAAGATGCAGAACTTTTAAAGTTTTATGGTCCCTGAAAATTCAGGAGGGACAAATGCATTAACTGGAAGTAGCATTTGTTTGAAAAAGACTTACTCAAAGATGATAATGAATAAAATTTTTTAGGCTCTCATACACAATCTTTCTAAATTTTCACCCTGTAATGATTATAATGCCCTTCAGGCTTGCTATATGCCCCATAGAATCAAAAGAAACTAACGAGAAATTTAACATTTCAACAAGCTAGGAACTATTTACTGTAAGCATATAGTGAAATTCTGGAAAACATACTACCATACTTTGAAAAAACACTATTAACAGGGAAGGATTGTTGAAGAAGGCAGTTTATAAATGAAACATTACAAATCTTGTTTATGCATACAACTTATAAAATAGAAAAAAATGGTATTTCCCAATAGTATAGCATCACACTAACACTATATAGTTAAGATTGAAAGCTTTGTACACACGTCCACTACACCTCAACAGCAGTATATGCCTCTCAGACATTTCTCATTTGTTATCTAACATATGCCAACTAGTTTCACAGATTTGTACGGTTGAGCAGTCTAAAACAATTATTCTGCTTTATCTATTTAACTATGAGACAAAGTTAACCAGTTTCAGGGAACGAAAAGTTTTATAATCAGTAAAGAAACATTAAACCTCCACAACAGGATGGAAAACGCTTCTAAGGACATGATATAATCCTAACAGGAGGATGGATTATGCCCCTAGATATAGTGTATGTAGGAATAGTTAGGAGCCTGGAGAAATACATTTACATGGGACCTAAATAATCATTAAATCAGTAGACTACTAGAAACGCAAATGTGAATTATTGGTGTTTTTCCAGTGGAACATTATCCATTTTACTGCTTTTCACTACTCAAAGCTGTTCTGCCACTACATGTTTGCTGTCAGGTGCAAAATATCCAAACAACAGGGAGCGGTCTGAATCACAAGGAATTTTGAAAAATTAGAATGGTTGTGTTATCTAACCTTATTTTTGCATTCCGAAAACAGTGTTATAAGACTCACTTATTTTCCCAGCTTCTTAGACCTTCTACATAGATAACTGAAATTAAACATGGTTGCCTGTAAATCCTTTAGAGGAAGGAAAAGCAACGTACATTTTGGTTGTTTTGCTGCTGGTCTCCTCATGTGCTTCAATGAGAACACTACTCTAGGCATTTATTGTGCTACTTAACATAACTGAACATGAGAAAAACTGGTAGTTCAAATTTTGACAACTGATTTTTTTTTTGGGGGGGGGAAGTGAGGGGAGGGGTCACAGGCTTATTTTAAAACACAAACAAAATATGCACATAAAATCTAAAATCAGATGGGCACTTTGACAATCTGAACTAGGAGCATAAGTCCGTAAAAGAAACAGACATGGAAAGCTGTTTCTGAAAAATATAAAATCTAACCTTGTTCATATTCACTTTGGCTTTTTTTTTTTAATGAAGATTTGTTGTAAAATGACCTCAAAGATAACTCCTGCTGTCACATAGGGCATCATTTGTCAGTACTTTGTAATATAAATATATTTTATAAGTATTTTAACTTGAATATTTTCAAAGAATTTGAGATTTATTTTTTTAAAGCTCTACTCCAAGTTTTCAGCTGTTTAGTTTTTAAAAAATATAACTTGGGTCTCCAACAAGAGAACATAACTGGTTTAAGCTACTTTGGTAAGCTTAAAGGATAGTGAGGTTCAGATAGAGATCATTTCCTGAACATTGTTGACCCCTAACAGAAGTGATTATTTCCTCATCCAAACAGTTATGCAGGATACTGCCAGATCTCTACTACAAAAATCTTGCCAGTATTTTTTAGACAATTGTTTACCATCCATTTAAAAACCTTGTACCACCAGAGGCAAAGCACATAAAAGTGAAAGTAAACTTGTTTCTAGTCTATTCTAAATAAACTCATAAAATCATATGGAAAATTAATGTATAGAAAGTAATTTCCTTACTATCTATCGGCCAAAAATTACTTATATTCTGTAAAAACAGAAAACTCAATAATAAAATGTCTACCTGTTTAAATTAAAATGCCAATCCTGAAGTCTTTTAACATTAAGACCTTAAGAAACAACAACAAAAAAGCCCAACAACTTACAAATTCAAGATGATGCTTGAAATGAAAGCTATGGTTCAAAAATCTGTGTTTATAGTAAGAGACTAAAATCATGTCACTGCAAAATTCCCTTCGGCTTTTGGCACTGACATTAGAAGAGATTTTAGTCTTTTGGTCACTGGAAGCTGCTACTAAATACAACAATAAGCCTTTAAAAAGGAGAAAAAAGACAGTGAGGAACTGAAGGATAGTTAAGGTAACTACATCATATACAAGTAAAGCAGTTTGAAATAAACACAGTCACTTTCTGCTAGAGATCTGAAGATACAAGAACAGTTTCTCACAATCCCTTCCTTTTTGAAGAGAATCCTCTAATCAGAAATAATTTCTTTAAGTTACTGTGAGTGGTATTGCCTGGCAGCAGCTTCAATTTCCTAGGCTAGTCTTCAATCCAAGTAATTAAGTAATCTCACAAGGAATAATCATACATGGCAATAGGGAAAAAAAGCAGGGCAGTTCTTCCATGCACAAACATTTCAGGAGAAAAACCATCAATTTTAAAGATAACCATCAGATTTTAGGTATCCTAGCACACTATAAACCCTAAGGTTTGCTTTACACCATTGGTGACTAAAATTAACAGTAAGTTTTACATTTTTTTTGCCTGCAACTATATACACATTGCAAAACTATTCTGTATCACATGATTTTAAATGAAATAAATATAAAAATGAACCACACAATCAACACATAACTTTAATACTCCACATTATTATCTTGATCACAATGGTAGTAACCTCCTTGTCAACAATCTTGTGAGTTGAGGAGTTGATTCTCATTCTCATATCCATCAGGCAGATATGCTCTCCTCAGCTGGTCTGACTTAGGTATGGAGCCTCCATTTTTCACATGGCGAGACAGGAAAGCACGGACTGCTGGGTGATCAGCCTTCTCAAGTGGGATGTTGGCTTCCAGGCACATTTTCACAAAGTCCTGGATAACACTGACTTTCTCTGTTTGCGCAGTACTGTTGCACTGAAGGGATGCAGTTAGGGGCCTCTGCTTCTTTCTCACATTCTGCTCTTCGAATTCTGCCTTCCTCTTGGTATGAGTCTTTGACTTGAGATGGTCACTAATGGCAGACTTGCGAACGTGATTCAGAACCACATTGCAGGAAGTGCAGAAGAGTTTTCCTCCATCTTCATGTAGCTCACCTCCAAACTCAGTGACTCGATCCAGGGGAGTCACATACAAAGCAGTCTTAGATCGGTTTCGAGCAGGTGGTGCTGTCACTACAAATCTTTCCATTCTGACTTTGAATAAGGTTCTTTCAAGACAAGGGAAACAAAGGTAAGTGTAGTAACAACAGTTCATTAGGGAAGCAATTAACAATAAAAGGAAAGTATAAACACTTTTAAGATTAACAATTACCGAAAACTTAATTCAAATTAATATACCATGTGTCCATTAAGTCTTAACTTACCTGAAGTAGGTAAGGGAAGGCACAACCAGAGCAAGTTACTAGTAACAATTAGGTCCATTCCTTGATTTTGATGAAATTCAAATAAAACTATGAAAAAAGAATTGTAACTATCTCAGATGTCACTATCTCAGATGTCACTATCTTTTAGGACAACCTAATCACAGGTCAATATTTAGGGTACTGATTATATTAATTTCATCCAATTTAGATGTGTATTTAAATTTAAAAGAACTTCTTTTCCTTCACAGCTCTGGGGCAACTGCTTTTAGGAACACAATTGTAGGGAATTGTAAACAAAGTTTGTTCAAACAGGTGGGTAACTACACTGGCATAATGCTATATGAAGATTAATATAAGTTCCAAAATTGCTGAGAAAAAAAGAAAAGGTAAAAACTAAGATAGACCAAATGCAATTAATATCAATGACTTTAAATGTTAAAACCAATATAGAGTTCAAAGTAAGTCACTTTTTAATGCATATTTACCTCTACTAGGTTTTCCAAAAGGTGATGATAAAAATATGCAAAGTGCTTTTTCTGACACTTTTTTCCTTTATTCCATTAAAGACTAATACTTACATTTGTTAAATAGTTATTTCACACATTAACTAGTAAGTCAGAACTAAGAACTTATTAACATAGTGCCTAGTATGATAGATGCTCAATCACAATCTGATGATGGAATAAGTAAATGATTATCTTTTCTATTTTTCCAAATATTTAACTTAGAATCTGCTTAATAATTCTAATTTTATCCTAGTAACAAACTTTTAGGACCATTGACAAAATCATGATGTTATTGGCACTGAGAACTTGAGATACTGAACAAATGTTGCTTATGGTGACCATTTGTTCCCTGGGGCCATGTATTTGGGCTAAGCTCTTACATTAACCTAGATATAAGAAATTAAAATTAATTTGATGGAATTCAAGATAGAATTCTGTTTTATATAAATATGTTAGAGACAAATTCCTAAGTGTGCTCTGAAGAACTACACTTTATAGGTGTAATCAGAAACAATGGCGTTAATCCATACTAGAGAATTCATAGCTGGGTAACATGAATCTCTCTCAGAAAACTACAAATTGCCAATGTGTTAAGACATCTATGGACAAACTCAGAGAACTTAGTATTTCACAGAAATTCTGTAAAGTATTATAACGTTTAGGTTTTAATAGGTTTAATTCTATTTTCTCCCCATTTAAAATCTGTTTAATGCATGGCTGTCATGTGCCAAATATCGTGTTTGGCTATTGGTTTTCAATGGCAGATAAGACAGATATGATTTCTGCTCAATAAGGAGCGACTTACCACTACACGCTTGCACTTTAATGACCTGTATTTTATACTCCTATAGCAAATCAGTCCCAATTATGATAAGTGGCTCTGAACTACTTATGGAAAACACATATTTGTGCCCAGTAATGCCTAAATCTTTCTATGTCAAAAGACTTCTGTCTTTAAATATATGGATTTCAAACTTAAAAAAAACCAAAAACGTTCGTTAGTCTCTGAAGCATAAAAAAATGCTCAATCACTTGTACTAATGCGAAAGGTCTATACATTCCAGTATCTTGTAACTTTAAAAAGTCTGTTTGTGTTACTCCAGAGGCAAATATTCACCCAGTAGAGGATGCTCGAGTTTACAGAACCGAAGAACAAAAGTGTTTTCGATAGAAGGTAAAGATATTTTAAACGCGGAAGTTAAAAAGTGAAGAGCAGGAACTAGTCCACAAAGTAGCAGCAAATCACTTACTAGATCAAAATAAAAGTCATCAGAAGTTTTCAAGTTTAAATGTTTACCCGATTAGTTTCCAGTTCTTTTCGTCTTGATACTTAACAGCAAAGGGTTCCCAGCGCAAAACCTGAGACGCATGAAATCCTGGCACTTTCCGTTTGTTCAAATCGGAGACGCTTTCAAATCAGTTTTTCAACAAGTGGTGGTGGGGAAATAGTTTCTGGGCTTGCACCCTGGTTTCCCTGCGGTGCCGGGAAGTCATGCCTTTACTGTAACACACGAAAAACAAACGGAAAGAAAACATGGGGGACGAGGAGGGAAAGAACGGCGGACGAAGAGATGAACGAGAACGTCAAGAGCCAACATGCAGGTGTCTTGACGACCGCTTCCTTTGGGAAACTGCGGACCACACACCCGACACCAACGTCTCCCCCGACACCCTCCGTCCAGCCCCCGCTCGGAAGTCCGCCCGCTCTGCACCACCTCGCGCGCCCCAGGCCCGGGAATCGGGGCGGGGGGAGGGCAAGGCGGGGCGCCGGACGTCCTCGCAGTCCGGACCCCGTCCTCCCGCGCCGACACCCGCACGTCGGCGCCCCACCGCCCGGCCCCGCCAGCTGGGCAGGGCCGAGTCCCCGCTGCCGGCAGTGGGCCCGGCAACTCGACAGCCGACTTGGCGGCAGTCTCAGGGGAGGAGGCAGCAGGCGCCTGACGAAGGCGGCCGCTGTCAGGCTTCCCGTCTCCTCCCTCTTCCTCCCGCCGACAACGGCGCCCCGGCTCCGCCCCCGGCTCCCGCTTCGGGACGGAAGGCCCCGGGCCCAAAGCCCGCACCAACGGCCGGGCCCACCCTCGGCCTCCCTAGTTTCTCGGTACCGTAGGATCCTGGCCGCCGCTAGGGTAAGTGGACGAGACCCGGCCGGAAAGGAAAGGAGGAGAAAGAAAAGGAGGACCAAGGGGGTGAGGAAGGAGGAGGACCCGTCGCCGCCGCCGCCGCCGCCGTCGCAGCCGTAGCCCGGTCGAGCCCCGCGGCGGCCGCCGTGTCCCCCGCCGCGCCCCGTCCTCCTGCGCCGCCTATGGCAAAACTCGTAGGCGGACCCCAGCAACCGCCCAGCAGAATTAACCAATGGACAGCGGGTCTATCAAACAGACGGCTCAGGTAGCCAATAGTAGTGAAAATGCGGGTATGTGCATGATTGGCGGCTAGATTTATCCAATAAAAATTGGGGGCGTGGGTGGGCGGAGCCGGAAGTAGAGCCAGACGAGAGGCCCCTGTCGGCCTGGTGGGGGGGTAAGGGGGAGGGAACTAGAGGAGGAGGAGGTTAGCCGAGGCAGCTACAGCGGCGGCGGCGCAGGGGCTGGTACGCGCTGGGCGGTGAGAGCCTCATGGCGGAGGAAGAGAGCGACCAAGAGGCCGAACGCCTCGGAGAAGAGCTCGTGGCCATTGTGGAGTCCCCGCCAGGCCCTGCGGGGTTTAGAGTTGCGGGCGACGGCCAAGGCGGCACTGGCGGCAGCAGCTGCAGTGGCGGCGTCGTCGGGATCAGCAGTAGGGATTACTGCCGACGCTTCTGTCAGGTGAGGCGCCCGTCGGCCGCTCGGACTTGTCACCCGGGTTCTGGGCCTTCCTGCGTGCCCTGGCCTTCTCGTCCTCGAATCAGGGCCGTGTCCGGTGTTTGCCCCACCGGCGCGACAAGGAGAGTGAGGGTGAAGCTCCCCCTCCACCTATCCAGCCGGGGGTGGGGGGCGGGGAGCGGGCCGGGGAGGACCCGCGGGTTTAGCGCTGCCGAGAAAGTGAGAGTTGGTCGGAGGTGGCGGCGCTGGAAAGGAGGGTCAGCGGGCTGGGAAGCTCTGCGGTCCCGACGTGCCTCCTCTTCCCTAAACAAACCCTTGTGCCGGAGGGTCCCGCCTTCTCGCGTTTCGTACCCCGTGCCTTCTCACCTCGTTCGGAATCCCGGGCGGCGTTTCCTGCCGTCTCCTTTGGCCCGCCCCCCGCCCCCCGTGTTCTCCCCTCGTCGGAGACGGCGGGGAGCACGCCACCTCTCGCCGGCTCCCTCTCCTGTCATCGCCACCCCTCCCCCTCTGCCGGGGTCTCCTGTCATCCCCTCCGACTCCCGCTGGGCCAACTCTGTGGGTTTAGGCGCCGACCCACGACGATTTCGTTACTTTTTTGGAAGGTGGGGGTTGACACCGTGTGATTGTCATCTTTTTTTTTTTTTTTTCTTTCCTCAGCCCCTTCCCCCGACACACGCACTCTTTTCTAATTTACTGCTAATAGAGAACATAATTTCCCTTCAACTACTGCTCCAGTTACATCACCACCCCCCTCATTCTTTAAAGTACAATGTATTTATTTAGCCTGTAAGGTAGTGTCCGAGCAAAGTGACACTAAAGTTATTTACTGGGTCGACACTGCCGCTACCATTTGATGTAGTTTAAAATGTTTGATGGTAATCAAATATTGTAGCACCAAAGCACCTCATGTCGGGGTAAACGTGTAGTCTTCAGCACATCTACACCTATTTATAGTTTAAGCATTTTGTTCTCATTCGCAGTAGTCTTGTTTTGCAAGCCGTTTTGGGAAAAAGGTTTTAGTCCTTTGTCACCCCGTTCCTTTTTGTTTGTTTGTTTTTTACCTTGGATGTATAGAGTTCATGTTATGGTTCCCTCACTTCCTAGTTGTGTTACCTTGGACGGGTTACTTAAACCTCACTGCGCTTTGGTTTCTTTTTCTGTCAAATAGGGATAGTGATTAAATGAGTGAATACGTAAAGGGTTTGGATCCTTTGCGTATTAATTCAAGTTAGCTATTAATTTCATCCTGGTAACAAGTAGGAACTACAAAAGAAGTGGGCATCATATTTGTTGAAATTTGATTTTATGTGTTTCCAAGCATTGAAAGAAAAAGGATGGAGTTGATATGTTCAGGTAAGTTTTTAATACTTTAAATTGTCTTTTGATTTTGATTCCTCCCCCTCCCCCTGGATAAGTTGGCTTGAAAGTGGAAATTGTCTTCGTAAAGGGTGTGAGGATGTTGTCATTTTTCTTTGGCATTGGTGTCTGTTTAGTGACTTTCTTGAAAATGTATTCTTGCTGATTTTTTTGGTATGGCATTCACTGGGTTTAGAGGTTCAGTGTCTTTTACAATACTTGTCTGCTGTATGTTTTACATCTAGAAACCAAGTTATCTGTAAACTTTGTATCTGTAGGAATTTTAAACATTTCAACATATTCACAAAGTATTTTTTTCTGTTTGCTTTTGATATCATTAATGAGAAACTTGGTTTTACCTTTAGCTTTAATTTACTTGATCAGATAATCCTTAATTGATGCAGAATTTGAAATTTTATTTGAGGGCCAGAACATTTTGGAGAACTTTAACTACTCTTACTCTATTTTTGAAATAAGCTTTAGGAACAAGTGAATAAGTTTAGCCTGTGAATTGAACAGTGACAGTGAATTAGTTTAAGAACAAATGAAATTGACTTAAAAAAAACTCCACTACCTCCCAAATATACAAGGAAGTAAAACTAAACAGGAAGAACTTAACGAATTTTTATTTTACATTGCTAAATTATGAGTTAAGTTATACTGACATACTTTCATGTTACCAATTTTTACCTGAAACCTCTTTACATATAATACTCTGGATTAGAAGTAGATCTGTTCTTAGGGCTCCTGTCCTGGTTCCACCCTGCAGGTGAGCTTTCTGAAGTCCTCTTTTGTATTAAAACTTTAATAAAAGATTTGTATTAAGTTGAATTTTATCCATTGATTAATAAAATTCTAGTAGTATAGTAGTTCTGTTTTATTAGTGAGTAAGGGAAGAGTGGATTAATAATCTAATTCCTAAAGATTTTTTTTTAACATTTAATTTCCTAATATTTACTAAGGGGAATGTTAAGTAACTTGTATTCATTAGTAAATGACTTAAGTAATCCATGAAATAGATAACATTCACTTGGGTGGGTGACAGTTAACTAAATATATGACTTATACTCACAGCTTTGTGGCACTGAAAAGGCTCCAATTTATCTTCTATCTTTTAGAGAGAAGTATGAATAAAAATGTCTTGGCAGTTAGTTGTGTGGCTGAAGGGAGAGGAAAGAACACTTCTTTTTGAGAGAGGTTCTTACAACTTTTACCACAAGGAAAAGTAAAACAGAAGACAACAGATAATATAAATGATAAGTCATTTATGCACTCAGTGCATTTGATGATGTACTTCTCTATTTGAGAAACAATACCAGTAATTATAAAATCTCAAACTAAGGGAATAGTCCCTGAGGCTTCAGCTGATTTTGTGATGATGTATTTGGAAGACTGAAAGTGTTGATTTCCATATAGTTACATGGTATAATTTTAGAGAAACTGCCCCTTTCACATTCTCCCTTGGTTTTTGTTAGTAGACTCTCAACAAATGCTTAAGTAGAATTGGCTCTTAATTGATATTTAATTTACTTTGAGGATAAAAGGAAGGGTACATTAACTTTTATTGAGGGCCTGCTAACTTTTTAAGGCCTTCAGATAGGTCGTGTTATGCAGGTTGCACAGTTGAAATTGAGCCCTGAACAAGTTATTTTGTCTTAAATTCTGTTAGGTGGATAAACTGGGTTTTGAACCTAGCCTTCAGTTTCTACTGACAGGCAGATTGAAATTACAAATGAATTCTCAAATAACTATAAAGTGAATTGTTTTTGGCAAGTTATGCAAAAGGGAAAAAAATTACTGGAAGTATTCAGGGAATCATGGATGAAAAAATTTAAAAGTACTCTTTCATTATGCCACAGTATAAAAATTTTTTTCCAGAAACAGTCTGATAATTATTATTTATCTTACTTGTTAGGTGCGTTGAACATTTCCCTAATTCCTGAAAGTTGTAATAATTCAACTTATTTTGTTGCTAGATAATGTTGAAATGTTTTGATCATAAATTGATTGTAAGCTAAGCAAGTTAAGGTACTTTCTTTTTAGTTCAGTGCCAGAATGAATACAGTGAAAAGTATTTCTGGCAACACTTTGATATGTTGATTAAAATAGACTTTAAAATTGTTTCTTACTGCAATGGGGTTAATAATCATCTCATGAGGATGTGATGAGTATAAAATGAGAGAATGAATGTGAAGTGCTCAGTACTATACCTGATAGCACCTAGATAGATTTAAATAAATAGACATTCTAATAGCCCACATGTGAAATCCTCTGAAGGTTTAAGAGGGACATTAGAGATAATCTAATCTGTAAATCACTTATAGTTTGTATCCCACAATAAACTGTAGAGAAAATTTAGAAATGTTGTAATTCTAAAATTCTGTCATTTAACTGGAAGCGCCAAACATTCCTTATAAAGCACTAAATGGTTTGCAAAAACAATTACATTTTCTCAGAGATTTTGTTTCCAGCAGGGGACATTTGGCAATGTCTGGATATGTTTTTGGTTGCCCTAATTGGGGCTGGGGGATGCTACTGGCATCTAGTGGGTAAGAGGCCAGGGATGCTGTTGAACATCCTATAATGTGCAGGTCAAACTCAACATAAAAGAATTATCTGATCCAAAATACTGATAGTGCCAAAGTTGAGAAACCCTGCTCTAAGCTTACATTGGAATTCTTAGTGGATACTTTGTATCTGTTATGCTGATATATGTGGCAAAAAAAAAGTATTTAATGATCCCCAAATAAATTCAAACAACTACTGTGTACCAGGCACTTTAATGGCTGCCTAAGAGAAATCTAACAGAAAAAAGGGTTTGCCTCACCATTTTATAACATACATGCTAATGTCTTTTAACTTAGAGAAATTAAAGTTTAATTGTTTTAGAAAAATACGATCCTGATCACTTAGTCTTGGTATAGAATTTACATAATATTTATAGTTCTTTGAGCAGTTTCTTAGAGTATAATAAAACATTTTAACCATTATTGCTATTAATCGGAATTATTTTAAAATTTACTTTTGCTTTTTATAAATGTTTTATGCATACTTAGTTTTAAAAAATTATGTGAGTCTTACGTATCAGGAATTGCATTTTGCAATAGCAACCTGAGTTAAACAGCTTAAACAATAGCATACGTTTATTACCTATGTGAAAAGATAGTGTAGGGATCTTATGGTGACTTTGTCGTCATTGCACTGTCATTTGCTCTTTCTTTCTTACCAATCAACCTTGTCTACTTATCTCGTTTGCCTCATGTTCCAACATAGTTGCTGGAGTTCCAGCCATCACATCTGAGTTCCATGTAGCAGATCAGATTATTTCTGGGGTAAGCCCAAACATCCTGCACTAGATCTTAATAAGTACCACTGTCAACTTGTTAGCTATCCCCAGGTGAACAGAATATTAGGATTTTTATTTTATTTTTTTGTATTTTTTTCCCCCTGGAAAAAAATGTCCATGATTCTGTTAGAAGGAAGAAAACAAGAATGGATATTGCAGGAGCAATCAGTCCCCCCCCCAAAAAAAAGCTTATAATAAAAAATCAATTCTTACTCTGTGCCTTTTCTTCCCTGCATATTCCCTAGAGGCAATCACTTGCAACTCTTTTATCTCCTATGGTATTTATCTTTATGGTTATAAATATTTTTTTCTAGTTGTAGATAGTATCAGTTAGCCTAGTTGACAGAGTAGGTGGAGACTACCTTACCATCTTACTGTTCAGTATGTACACTTTGATTTTACCCTGTGTTCTCTATATCCCCTTTCCTTCTCTCCTGCCCCTTCTTTCCCTGCCCCATTATGGTTCACCCTCTCCAAAGAATTAGGAGTTTCCGTTGACCTAATAGGGAAAGGGATCAGAGAGAAATGTTCATCTGACTTTTCTGGTTTTGACTTTACTTTCACCTCCACTTTTAGAGATCTGTGGTGTTTCAGATTCCTGAGATTTTTTTGTGGGTTCTTCAGCACAAATCAGCTTTTTTTTGAACTCCCTCCTTCTTTCCCATATGATAGCTACCCAAATGTTGTCATCTCTCCTTTTTCATTGTTTTCCTCTTTTTGGGTTTATGTCTTTTAAAACAAATATATTTTTACTGTTATTGTGGAATTTTTGAGTGAGAGCAGAAGTAAATGTGTGTTCAATCTACCACATTTAACTAGAAGTTTCAAATTCGTTTTTTAGCTCAATAAAGAACAGTACATCTCAGAGACGATGAAAAGTATTGAAACTAATTCAGTGATTTACTTACTTTTGAAAAAGAGTACCCTACTTCCTGATCTACTCTAGTGAATATTCAGACCTAGAAATAATTTCATCACAAGTTTACTATGTGTTACTTTTAGCAAAATTGTTTTTATTACCAAATTGTAAATTAAAATTTTAGTTTTTTTAAAAACTGTTTTCAAAATTTGACATAGTGGGTTTAATTCCAGTGTTTATAAAAGGTGAATTCCATGGAAAGACATTAACTTATTTATTATAACAAGAAAAAATAAAACAAAATGTACCCCAGATCTTGGTGGCTGTATTTGGGGATCTAAATGCTTTTGTTGTTCAATGCTTTTTTAGGTTGACTTTCAGAACCAAATTGTACTGATTGTTCATAATGATATTATTTATAATAGGAAATCATTGAAAGTAACCTAATGACAAAAGTTAAGGGAGTTGTTATGTATAATGGAATATACTATGTTCTCCTCTTAACAATGTTTTAAAAAAAAATTCATATGGGAAATCGTTCATGGTGTAATAACTACTGAAAAGACACAGGAGACACGTAATTTCACTTTTGTAAATAAAAAAGACTGAAAAAAAATATACCAAACTGTTAAAAGTTGATAACTTCTTAGTGATATATTTATAGCTGAAATTTATTTTCTATACTTACTTATTTTTTGTATTTTCTTGATTAAACCTACTGCCTTTATAATCAGAGAAAACATAAAGTACAATAAAAAAGTACAATTTACTTTTTTCTGTCCCTCATGGATTGCTTATTTTCTGTGAATAAATGCAAGATTATTTTGAATATGATGAAATTTTAACTACTTTGTTTCTCAGAAATATGTGAAAAGGTGTTTGGTTGTGTGTACTTATGAGGGTTATTTTAGGTTAACCAATGAGGTTCTAAACTTAAGTAACTTCTTTATGCACACAATCTTGCATTAGATACATGTCCATTATTGCTTCTGAATTACCACCCCATCACATTGGCTGGGGGAAAAAATCTAACTCAATTTTCATTTTGTAGAGAAAACGGTAGGGGAAAATATATTTAAATTAAGTTCACTGCTTTTAAGTTCTTTAATGATACTGTCATTTTGCAATTCCGCCAAACAGAAGTAAGGTACCAGTTGTACTGTTACTCCTGGCACTAAATCTTTTTGATTTTTCTGCCAAAATATGCTAAACTTTACCTTAGCAATTACAAACAAAAGCAAAACAGAGCACTTTAGGTTAAATTTAAGAAAGCTTTGAAAAGTATATGTCTGGTGAGGTATTTGAAAAAATAAATCAATAAAATATGGTCAATTGATATGCCATTTTAAAGGTATATTAATATGTAATGGTAAGGATATTAGGCCACTTAAAATCTAAGGTAATTTATTTAACTAAATATTCTAATTATGTTGTAAATCAGTTACAGTAGTATCTACTCTAAATTAGAGAGTATTTTTAAGTTTTATAATTTCTGGTAATACAAGATAACCTTCAGCTTTCATATAATACATATCACATCGATTCCTTGGCTCCCTTTTTCTCTGACAGGTTAGTTCATCGTTTCAGCAGTACTCTATTCAGTATGGATCTGCTCTCTAAGATGAGACCCAATCAGTATCACCTGGTTAGAACCATGGTGGGACCTTGGTAGCAAACTAAATATGAGAGGAGGTCAATGTATAACGTGTTACATAAGATCCTAAAATCCAGTACATTGACACTCTGTAGCAAACACTCAATACTCAACTCTCCAGAGCAGCAGTGAATATGAAAATAGCTGAAAGACTATCTAAGCAGTAGAAAAATGAGTTGTTGATGTTAGGTTTGAGGCTTGGGCATACAGTTGTAAGCAAAGAGGCACTGGCCCTGTTTTTGTGTTACAACTTTGATAAGTTCTATAAAGAAAAGGTGTACAATATAATAGTCCCCCCTCATCCGCGGGGGATACATTCCAAGACCCCCAGTGGATCCCTGAAACTGTGGAGGGTACCAAGCCCTATATATACCATATTCTGCCATGTATAATGTGCACTTTTTTGCCCAAATTTGTGAGGGAAAAATAATGATGCGCATTATATATGGGTAGTATTAATTCTATATCTATATAAATGTTTTTAATTCTTTTATTTCTGCTTATGAGTTAGAAGTGTAACTCTAGAAATCTATAACGATATCCATATGTAAATAATATCCTGGAAAACGATAATGGGTTTTCTTGAACTTATGACGAACTTGCAACAACGAAGAGTTCCTGGCCTTCTGTGATGCGTAAATATAAATTATCACTGGTACATAAAATTTCTTGTACCTTTTATCTGTTCTTGTGTTTCGTAATTGTTACATAAAATTTCTTGTACCATAATATGTTAAAAAGTAAATGCTAAAATTCCTTTGTAATACAAAAAACAAGTACCTGAATGTAAGCAAATAAAATTTTGGATTAAAAAATTATAACAAAAGATTTTTTCCCCTGAAATTTGGGCCAGAAACATGGGTGTGCATTATACCTGGGAGCACATTATACATGGCAAAATATGGTACTGTGTTTTTTTCTGTATATAAATACCTACAGTAAAGTTTAATTTATAAGTTAGGGATAGTAAGAGATTAACAACAATACCTAATAATGAAATAAAACAGTTATAACAATATTTTGTAATAAAAGTTATGTGCTCTCTCAAAATATTCTTAGTGTACTGTACTCACACTTCTTATGATGCTGTGAGATGATTCAGTGCCTATGGGATGAGATGAAGAGAGGTGAATACACTGGACAAATGGATGATGCACATCCTAGGCAGGAAGGTGCGGGACTGTGCACGATTTCATCACGCTATTCAGAATGGCATGCAACTTAAAACTTATGAATAGTTTATTCTGGAATTTTCCATCTGATAGTTTCAGACCACAGTTAACTGTGGGTAAACTGAAACCGCAGAAAGTGAAACCCTGGATGAGGGGGGGATTACTGTACGATAAAATGGGGGCTAATAAGAGGCTTGCCTATTTTTGGATTCTTGCGCAAGTTGAGCTATGCTAAGATTCTTTGGTTTAGTTTGAACATGTTGCATTTAAGGTGACATTCCTCATCCGAGGCGAGATCTTAAAGATAGCCGGATTTACAGAATCCAGAGCTCAGAAGGGAGGTCTGGTCATCGAAATTATATGGATGGTATTTGAAGTCACGTGTATGAATGAGCTCATATAGACAATGGTGGGAAAAGAAGCAGCTTCGGGAATTCCACTGGGTTAAATGATTGTAGGAAGTGTTGAATCTTCAAATGAAGTCTGAGAAGGATTAGTTAAAGAGGTTGGAGAAAACCAAGGATCTGTGGTGTCACAGAATACATGGGAAGAGAGTGTTTCAGAATGGAGTAAATGGTAACTGGCGTCACAAGCAAAGCCATTGAAACGGAACCATTGAATTACATGGAGGTTTTTGGTGACTGTAAGCAGAACTGTTTTGATGTTGTGATGGGAGCAGGAGTCATACTGGAGTAGTTTGAGGAGTGGGAAACAAAGAAATAGAGACAGTAAGTATGTATATGTAACTTATAAAGGAGAAGGGAAGATTTGGGTGGGAGCTGGAGAGTTTGTGGATTGAAGGTAAGGAATTGAAAAAAAAATTGGTGAGAATTTGGCATGTTTAAAATCTAATGAGACTGATTCGTTTGAAAGGAAGAGGTAAATCTACAAAAGAAAGAAGAGATAATATATAAAATGAAATTCCAAATGGGAAAGAAAGGATAAGATTCAAAGTACAAATGGAGACGTTACTTTATAAAGGAGCTTTGGTGTAGGAGGAAAGTTTATCTGTTGAATACCTGGGGCTGGTGAATGGAAGTCTAAAATAGTAGCTTCGTAGAGAGGTAGATTGAATTGGACCTACAGAACCATATGAGTGCTGACTATACATATAGAATGAACACTAGTCTGTACTTTTGTTCAGCAGAGTTTAATCTATGTAGAAGAAGGCATGGAGAACATGATTAGCTATGGTCATTCAGTGTTGAGCAATATACTATAATTGCCTAGTTAATTAACTTTGAGAAAAAAGGGGACAGGCTCATTTTCTGGCTCCAATCGTGGTAAAACAGTACAGTATAGAGAAGTAAAAGGAGAAATGAGAAGGAAGGCAAGTGGTTTTATCAGTAGATGTTAATAGATGGGTACACACCATTGCTCTGTGTACTGTGAAAATATATGTGTATATATATAATGCCCCAATAAATCATGTGCATACTTTATTAATATATGTTTCTATAACTGGAGTTTACTAAAATTAACCAGTATCTGTTTTGGTTACCCCAAAGTTGAACTGTTTTGAATACTCACTAATCACTGTTGCCAATGATTCAGTATGTGTGTGTTATTTTTTATATCTGGAAGATTTGTTTATTTTATTGGAATGTTCTATAGATGTGTACAACTCATATTTTGAGTGTTTTCCATGTATCAGATACTGTGATATGTCCTTTACCTGTTTTATCTCATCTAATCCACTACCCTACAGGATATGTGCCATTGTTCTCAATTTACAGTTCAGGAAACTAAGATGAGAGAGATTAAATGGCTTGACTGAGTAAACAAAGCTAATATGTGATAGTCGGATTGGAATCTGGCCAGTCTGACTGTCAAGAACCCATGTACTTAGCTATTCCAGTATATAATACACATTATATTGTATTTAGGAGTATACATTTGGTATCTATTATAGCATCTGTGTCCATCTGTTCAATATATACAATAGCATACTAAAGCAGTTATTGACTGAGTAGAAGTGATTTAAAAAGACTCAAGGCAGAACAAATTAAAGATGTTCATGAATGTAAACGAGAGAGAGAAAAATGAAACCTAAGCTCTCATAAGTTCCTTATAAGAAGTAACTCAATCCTTTGAGTGGGATATACTTCTCTCAGAAGCAGTGGCTCACTATAGTAGTTATTATTAAAATGCAAGAGTTATGATGATTATAAACCAGTAGAAGTTATTTTATGTTATCTTGTGTTGCAGAAGTGTATGGAATATGTTTTAGATGGTTATCTTAAATGATTAAATTTTAAACTTTCAATCTCTGTATAGTATTTAGATTTAACCTTGAATATCTGGAAATCTTAATAATCCAGAGTACAGTGGGTATGCATTTAGGCTTTATTATCTGTCCTTTTACCATGCTTTGAAAACACTTGCCAATAATCTCTCAGTTTATAGAACTCCTTAGTAAAGTCTAAAATTTATATTCCATGCTCATGAGGGTGTTGAAATGGATGTCTCATTTTGGGCTGGTGGGAGTAAATATCACAGCTTTTCTGAACTGTGATTCTTTAAAATATATTAGTAATGTTAAAAAATAATTTGTACCTTTTGACTTAGTAATTTTTTATAGCATTAATTTCTGATGAAATATAAATTTGGACATAAAGCTATTTGTCATAGCATTGATCATATTTAATAGAAGGAATTAATGGAAAATGGAAAAGAAACCAGAACATCTAAAATGGTTTAGAACTTCTCAACCCTCATAAACTAAAATATTATTCAGCCTTAAAAATGCTATTTTCAATGACTGTATATAATGATGAAGGAAAATATAATATAAAAAAAATGAGATGGAAAAATTTGTTTGTAACAGGATGACACAATTTGAATGTAGGCTGGTCCATTCCCACTGCACTCACGTGCATTTTAGAGGAGCAAAGTGCGGGAAAGAATGAGCTTTATAGAATGAGAACTTCACTAGGAACAGGATTTCTTGGTGATAATCCTTAGGAGCCATTCTATACTTCTTGAAGTCTGTGAACTCTGAAATTACGTGTATTTGCAAAAAGTTATATTTGCGTCCTTGGTGAGCAGGTCTAAGGTTTCTGTTTTCTATCAGATTCTCTTAAGAATCTCAAAATTTGCTAAGCAAACACAACCCAACAACAATCCAAATACACCAAAAGATTATGGGTCTTTGCTGTAAGTCATTGTGACACAAGCAGCACTGCCTGTTTTTGCAAATAAAACTTTATTGGCATATGCCTACTCATTTTTATATATTCTGTGGCTACTTTCACGGTATAACAGCAATGTTGAATAGTTAGGATGGAGAAAGTATGGCCCATAAGCTGCTTTAAGAAAAACTGTGTCAGATTCTAGATTTTCGTTTATTCCTTACAACTCTGTGAAATAGGTACTGTTTTTATCTTCATTTTATGAATGATGCGTCTGAGACTCAGGTTAAACAGCTAAGACCAAGTGATACAGCTAGAAACGGGAAATATACCAAGATGTTAATAGTAATGGTTATATGTGGGCAGTACAATGATGGATTTTTTTCATGTATTATTCAAATCTGCTGTGGAGAGTGTACATATGAATCAAGAGGGGAGAGAGTTGTAAAAAAAAAATAGGTAGAACTGAGTTGTGAGAATCTTAAAACTCACTCATGCTTTCTTATTATTTTGATTTCCTACTGTGTTATCCTGTGTTTATAAACTGAGAGTGGATATACAATTTTTGCTTCCCTTATTGGCACTTAACTCTTATTATACAGCCTCGTAACTCTTGACTTTATGAAAAAAAATTTAGTTATACTTTCTTAAAAACTTTCTATGTTAACTGAAGCTATCTTATCTTTTAACTCCTGAGATTCTTTGTCCTCTCTTTTTTATTTTGAAGTTAACTTGAACAGCTAAGTGCTCATAACTTAATAGGTGCTTATAAAATGCTGCATGTGTCTTATTGATAGTATTAATATGCAATTTATTTTTTCTTAGTATCAATCAAGTGAATTATCCTTGATTATTTTAGGTATAGATCTGGACAAAGTATAATAAAAGTGTTGTTGAAGGTATTCCCAAAAGAAAAAAATTGTCTGTGTACTGTGTGAAAAGTTTCGTTCCAGTGATTATAGTTGATATAAGAGGCAAACGTCACAACCCCTGCCCTCATGGAGCTGAATCCTCTATTAGGGAGAAAACGCATATCTGACTACTGTTTTTACTGTTACAACCTTGATCCAAACCACAGTCATCTTTCCCCTGGATTATTTTATTTCCCTGCTTTCAGTTTTTCTGTTTATTCTCTACACAGGAAAAGCGATGCTTTTAAAGACAAGAGTGAAATCATTTCTAAACCATCCATGCTTTCTATCTCAGAGTCAAAGCCGAAATCTTTAAAATGGACTGCAGGACTTCATGATGTGGCCCCTGTCTAGCTCTTTGACTGGTTTCCTATTACGCTTTGCCTCTATTACTTACCTTCAATTATGCTAGCATTTTTGCCCCTCCAACTTGAATAAGTGCTCCTGCCTCTTGGCTTTTGCACTTGGCTATTGTTTTGTCTGCCAGAAACACTTTTCATTTGGATATCTGTGTGGTTTGCTTTACGACCTTCCCTGCTCAAGTATCCTTTTGTAATGAGATGGAGGCCTTCTCTGAACACTCCAGAGAAAGTATAAAGTAGTGCTTCACCTCTAGCGTTCCCTTTTCCCCTTGCCTGTGTTATATTGTTCTTAAAGTACTTAACACCATCCAGTATATATTTGTATGGATTTTTCTTCAACTAAAACAAAGCATCAGGGTACTTGGTACATAGTAAGCACTCAATAAGGTGTGAATAAATGAATGAGTATAAATAAACCCTAAAACAGGGTTAGTGATTAGTGCCACATAAACAATATATATTTAAATTTTTTTCTTCAATTACAGTTGACATTCAATATTTTATATTAGTTTTAGGTGTCCAGCATAGTGGTTAGACTTTTATATAATAAAACAATGTATAGTAAGTCCTCTGAAAGTTCACTTTGAGAGAACTTCTAATAGACATCATATACAGTACTCCTAACAGAGATAGATAATTTGGGAAAGTTTTAGTGGATGAGATAACTTTTGAATTGAGTCTTAAAGAATTGTAAGTATTAAAATGGAGGCATGAAAAAGAAAGTGGTATGAGTAAGAGGAGAGGAGATAATTTGTGAAAAGGTAGATGTTATGGTGTATTTATGAATGGAGGTAGTTAATTGTCTAGAGTTGTGGTTCTTAAAAGTGTGATTTCACAGACCAGCAATAGGAGCATCACTGAGCACCATTAGTAATGTAAATTCTCGGCTCCATACCAGACCTGCAGAATCTGAAACTTGAGCTGGAGCCCAGCAATTTGTGTTCTTCATAAGCCTTCCAGATAATTCTGATGCATACTAAAGGTAGAGAACCACTGGATTAGAACATATATTCAGAAAATTATTTGTGGGTACTAAGATTAGAAAAACTAATTGGTCCAGCTCTTGGCTTTAGGAGTTTGAATTTTGTAGGAAGATATGTAGGTTTAAGGGCAAAGCAGGGTCATCATTAATCTTAAAATATTGTTTTAAGATAGACTAAAGGAGGTAAAGAATGAAAGCCTAGATAAAAAGGGAAATGATTGGAGTATTTCAGAAAACAGGTAATTGAGGGCCTGGCTGGGTAGTGGCAATGAAAATGAAGACAGGGAAACAGTTTCAAGAAATATGGAAATGAAGTATTTAGCATCTGGTTGAATGTGGAGACAAGGCACAAATAATTTTATGAAATTGCATTGGGTTTCTAGTGTAAATGACTGGGACTGTGGTTGTGATATAAACAGTAAATGGTAGAAGGAACAATTAAGGGGTCTAAATGAACAATAGAGTTTTGACTTGGGTTTGAAAAATTAGTGCATTTTAAATAAAACAAAGAACATAGATAGTTAATTGTTAATCATTAGCCACAATGGACATTTCTATTAATCTTGAGGATACTCATCCCCCATTTAAGAATAATGCATTTTCAGGTAACTGATGATAAAGCTTATGGAACATAACTCAAAATTTATCTTTTTGTCAATACTTAGAATGTAAGGCTTTTTAATAGAGGCTGCTTCTTTATTTGAGAGTTATTTACATATGATAGTTTACAAGTTTAAAATTTCCTTTTAGGTTTTAATTTAGGGACGGGATCAAATATCCATAAAAATAATAATGTATCAAATTTGGTAAAACGAATTATCTCCCATTGTCAAGTTTACAAAGAGAAATTAAAGTCTAGAGTCCAAAGAGGTTCACCAAACCCTCCTTTCCCAGAATATTGCTTAGTCAGAGGCAATGGATCTCTCATATGTCTCTATGGTTAGAGCTGGGGATTTTCCAGGAGCTGTAACTTGGGTTGTTTTCCTCTGATCGGGAGTGGCTTCTCATGTACTTCTACAGGATTATTGTTTAACCCCCAATCTCTTGTGTCTTACTTTCTTAGGAATCCAGAAGTCAGTAGGGTAAGCATTTATTACTCTACCCAGCCCAGTGTCCATTAAATTTAGAAACACTAGTAATTCCTTGAACTTAGTACAGCTGGCTCACATTACTGTCTTTTAATGTTTTTTTAAAGATTTTAATTAAAAAATATAGCTAACATACAATAATATATATTAATGTCAGGTGTGCAACATAGTGATTCAACATTTATATACCTAAAGAAGTGATTACCATGATAAGCCCGGGAACCATCTGACACTGTATATACTATCACAGTGTTATTGACTATATTCCATATGCTGTACATTATATCTGCATGACTTGTTTTATACTGGGAAATTTGGGCCTCGTATTCCTCTTCACTTTTTTCCTTTTTAAAATTTTCAGTTCCAGTTGACATTCAGTATTATTTTATATTAATTAAAGGTGTACAGCATAGTGGTTAGACATTTGTATAATTTAAGAAGTGATCCTCCTGATTAGTCTAGTACATACCCAGCACTATACGTAGTTATTACCATATTATCGACTATATTCCCTTTGCTTTACTTTACATCCCCATGACTATTTTGTAACTCCCAATTTGTACTTTTTTTATTAGTTTCAGATATACAAAGCAATGTAATCATTAGACATTTAAACCCCTCATAAAGTGGTAACCCACCCCCCCAAGCTACTACCCCTCAGACATTGTAGATAGTTGTTACAATACCATCGACTATCTTCCCCTTGCTGTACTCCACATCCCGTGACTATATATACACCTATATATTTAGTTACACTTGACATTCAATATTATTCTACTTCAGCTCTTCAGCTGTATAGCTCATTGGTCAGGCATCTACACAGTCTATGATGAGATCCCCCTGATGAGTCCAGTGCCCATCTGGCACCTTACATGATCTTTACAACATTGTTGATTATATTCCCCATACTGTATTAACTATCAATTTATATTTCTTAATGCCTTCACCTTTTTCACCCTGACTCCAACCCCATTCCCATCTATCACCCTGAAAGGGGACTGAGTGTGCACAAAAGTTGGGTGGGGCCAGATCTCAAATTGCCAGGGTGGGGCGACCTAACAGTGGAGATTCAGAAATGGCGGCAACCTGTGTTCACACTCTGGGAAGGGGGAGGGCTGAACAAAGAAACAATGGCCTCCGCCAGCTCCCCCGTCCAGGAGACTCTGCTCCAGCCCCCGTTCCAACCCAGGCAACTCAATTCCCCACCATTTGTCCCTCTGCCTTTCCAGCTGCTGCCCCAGTGCGGGAGCTCAGAGCCAGTGATTCCACTGGTGGGTAAGTCCACGCACGGTCCCTTTCAGAGGAGCGCCTGTGAGTGCAGCTGCACTGCCTCACTTGTCACTGTCTTCGCTGGTTTTCACAACCAAAAAGTATGGGGACTTCTCTCCCTGGCACTGGAACCCTGGGCTGGGGTGGGGCTGGTATCTCTCGCTGCTTTAGGGGTTAGGGGGACCCCCACAGAAATAGGTGTTCTGATCTTTAATGGTCACACGTGGGTGTGGGACCAGCCCGTTCTGTGACTCTGACCTTCCTTCCAGTCTGGAGGTGGCTTCTGCACATCCTTAGTTGAAAGGCTTCAGTTCAGCTTGACTTTAGGCAATTCTCAATAATGGTTGTTTTGTAGTTTAGTTGTCATTTTGATGTGGTTGTGAGAGAAGGTAGACACAGCATTTACCTACTGCACAGTCTTGGTTTTCTTGACTCACATTAATTTTTGCCAGTGGGAGTTAGTGATATCAGAGGGAAGACGGTGCACAGAAAACAGGTTACTAAATCAGTTTTGGTTTCAACCTCACCAGGGTGCCAGTCAGTTGTGCCAGCTGTTAAAGGTTATAACTTATACTTAAAGTTTTACTGGGAAAATTCAAGCTGTTAATTGTGCCACTGTATGTTTACCATACTCTTTGTGGGGTGGGAGCACTTCACCCAAACATACCTACTTCCTAAAAGTTTTATCTGAATTTCTGTCTTGTAGAGTTAAAACATTTCTATGGCTGTCAGCCTTTGGCACCAAGTCTTACTTGATGTTTCCTCCTTTATGTTTCCTTCATATTAAAAGGTTTTAATGTCCATTTCTTCTGTGTTGTCCTGGTACTTGTGTGCTGCAGTACGTGTGGATTTCATTTAGTGGCCCAGCTTCTGTACTGCATCTTGTAAAGAGTGTATCACTCGTAGTGTATAAACGCTCAGACATAATCTCCTCAGCCTCAGCGTTCTGCCCTTGCCTTTGGGTTTCTCTGTCCCCAACCTTGTGCTGGGACATTTTTAGTCCTGCGCTATCGTGGCTTTTGCCACTATCCCTGAAAGTTTTGGATCTGTTGAGTTAAAATCATAAAAGCACTCCTGTAGTGCCCCATATTTGTATTATTCAGATAATAACTATCAACAAGTACCTGAAATAAAAAGCTGCATTTAATATTTGTGACGTCTGCTCAAATAGGAGCCCAGTGAGGACAATATCTTTTCTGCCATTTGCTCTTCTAGACTTTTATTTAAACTTTTTTTTTCTTTTTTTTTTTTACTGCTCTAGGCCTTGCATAATTTCTTCTACTTCATTGGCTGTGTAAACATTCTTTTTTTCTCATATTCCTTTCAGCAACGGTAAGATATGCCATTTCAGGTAAACATAGCTAGTTTTTGTTTTTGTTTACATTTTAGCCCATTCTTAAGTTGGCCCTTCCTGTCTTCCTTTTCTTTTCTCTTTGCTTTTGGGTCCAGGTTTTAATATTATTTTGTTATCTCTTATGATCTTACGTAATATCAGAGATGAAAATCAAGGAATTCTTAATTTATCAGAAAACATTCATTATCAAATAGATCTTACCTACTCTCATCTCACTGACTTAAGAAAATCTTACCAGCTCAACATCAAACCTAAGACTGATCTATTTTGTTTTTTTCCGTGTTGTTTTTCCTTATTCACTTCCAGAGACCTAACTGAGTTCCTGGGGCACTTTCCTTTGTGACACCTGCTGTATTATACATTACTCTCTATAATAACTACAGACGGTTCCTGACTTAACAGTGGTTCCACTTAAGATGTTTCGACATTACAACAGTGTAAAAGCATCGTGCATTCTGTAGAAACCATACTTCAAACTTTGATCTTTTCCTGGGCTAGTGATGTGCAGTAAGATACTCTCTTGTGATGCTGGGCAGTGGCACATAGCCACACCTTCCAGTCAGCCATGTGATCACAAGGGTGAATAACTGAGTCTACAGTGTATCGTGTTGCCAGTGCTTTTTGGATAGTGTGTTTTTGCATCCCATCATGTCTGCAAAATGCCCATCTATATGCCCGTGTGCTTTCAGTTGTATGTTACGGATGAGTACCCACACAACCATTCTGTTTTTCACTTTCAATGCAGTATTCAATAAATTACATGAAATATTCAATACGTTATTATAAAACAGGCTTTGTGTTAGGTGATTTTGCACACTGCGGGTTAAATTCTGAGCACATTTAAGGTAGTCTCGTAGTAAGCTGTATGTTTGGTAGGTTAGGTGTATTGGATGAATTTTCGACTTACAGTTATTTTCAACTTAACGATAGGTTTATCTGGACATAACTCCATCGTAAGTCAAAGAGCATCTGTAGTAATTTGAAGTGCACCTAAAATGCTTTAGTAATTTGAAATGCACCTGAAATTCTTCAGATATTTTAAGTAATCTCCCAGGTTTTTTTTTTTACCTTTCAAATCTGTACAGGCTTTATGTTAGCTTCTTTGGCAGTCTCAGTTATGATTTTTTTACTTGCTCTTATTTATTTTCTATTTGTTTAAAAGAGCATCTTGCCATAGTTGGATTTCTAGTCTGGTTCACTCTGAGATTCCCATCCTACAGTTACCTTCTTATCCCTCTGTTAGGTACCTTTGGAAATAGTCATCCTTCCTTTCTTATGAATAACAATTAAAATACTTCCCCCACTTCCATTTTTAAGAACACGTAGTTCTAGTATATATTTTTCTTTTTTCACCTCTGCCTAGTTTCTAAAAGTGAACTTATTCTTAAGGAAGTCCCTCTCCTATCTTAATCAACATGACCTCCTTTTATTTTTTTTTAACTCTCTCCCACTGCTGTTTTAATTGTAAGTGTATCACCTTTTTAAAACAAATTTAGTTCTTCTTGAGAATGAGCAAACCTGGTACCCAAAGTTAGTGTTTGAGGCATAGGCCTTTTAAATTTACCTTTTGGTCTTTGGGTTTGTAATCGTTTCACTTCTACTTCAGCCTAAGAAACTGATTTATGCCCTCTTTTAATAAGGAACTTGACCCTTCTTTATCTGTTCACGTGATAAAAATCCATTGGCTGTCTTTGTTGAACAGATAAAATCTTGACATCTACAGCTTTGATTACATGTATAATATAGAGGGTGCCAAAAAAATGTACACATTTTAAGAAAGGAAAAAGCTATTAAAATTGTAATACTCAATATATACCAATAACAAAAGATGAATACAAGTCACATTTGACTTCTGCAATTACAAGAGGTGTTCAAAGTGGTTACCATCAGAGTAATTTTAATAGTTTTTTCCTTTCTTAAAATGCGTATACATTTTTTTGGCTCCCTCTGTATACTCATATACTTCTCAATCTCAGAAACTCACTTGAGAACCTATTATGACAGTGACTCCAGAAGTGGTTGGACAAGTTACGTGAATCTAAGAGCTGCTCTTTGAGAACAAAATTAAGAGAGCGAAAGGGACAGAATTAGGTCAACTGATCTAGGATTAATACTAATTAATGGTGTAAAGGCCAGACATTCACACACAAGTGTTATAAAATCCAAATGGAACTTAACCAACTTTTCAGTTTAATTTTCTGGCTTGTAGGCTTTCTTGAGAAGGACATTTATTCAACTTAGATTTCCTTATGCATATATTTTGGGGTTCCCTGGTCTGTGTGTCAATTTTAATGTTTATGAGGGAAGCATTTAATGTCTTACTGTCTCTAATGAGTTTGGAATCAAATGAAAAATTGACAGGGATCAGAATTTATTTGAAGCCTTTGAAAATGAGCCTCCTTGCTTACCTTCTTTGGACCAACTTTAGAGGAAAGTGGAGTCGTTCTGCAGATACTCAGGCAGCCACGTGAAGGACCCTGGCCTGCCTCACACCATATGGACGCAGGAAACTCAAGGAGTGGAGAGCCTTCTGGGAATGATACTGTAATGGATATCCCTGCTGTGGTCGGCAGCTCCGACTAGATAATCTTGAAGACTCCTTTTAATAGTATGATTACATGAAATATTAAGATGTAGAGGTCCTTACTCTGTTTTTCGTTTTGTAAAAGGTTTAGTCTTATCACATTCACAGAACCTATTAAAAACTTTAATGTTACAGAAATATGAAGTAAAGGAGTAGTGAGCCGAAAATACAATATGCTTTATTGAGCCCCCAAAAGAAGTGGGTTTTAGGTTGCTTGCTACTAAAGACTGTGCCCTTTGCAGATTCCAAATAACTTTAACTTATTAGAATCTACTTCTAAAGCATTTTGGTGTTTTTTTTTCTTTTTTAATATGACTTTAATTTTAGATTTTCTTTACATGAATATCATGATAGAAAATGTCAAATGACAAGTGACTCTTCTCTTTTTGAACAGCTTTTCTTTATGAGCTTGATTTTCAGTGTGAAACAAAAACAAACAAAAAAAAGAATCCTCAGGTATCTGTTCAGGCATGAAGCATTTTATTTATATTGCTGTGTCTAGGATATGCTCCATTTGTCAATGAGTATTGGACTAAATAGTTGAAGCTCAGCAGTAGCTTTTGCATAGATTTTATGCAAGCCTGTCTGCTTGCCAAAAGTGAGTAAAACTTGTAATTAATCACACTTGGATACAAATAACTAAGCAGTTCAGACTGATGCAATGAAATAGTCACCAAAGGAAGCTTAACCTTACCATTTTCTTCAAGTGTACTAGTAGTAGTAGTTCTTGTTTGTTATGTGCTAGGAATTACCCTAGATTTTAATATATATCTTACTTAATTCTTCAATAACTCTGTGATTAAAGTGATATTAAATTCATTTCATACGAAACTTAGACTGAGAAGTATAATAACTCTGCTAGTGTCACACAGCTAGTAAATGGCAAAGCCAGGTCTGTTTAATTCCAAAACCTATACTCTTTCCACAGTGTTGCCAACCTATCTGCCTTATTTTTCCATCTGATTCTTAAAAAATATCCATAGGCAAGTGTAAATCTTGATGTGTAGTCAGGTAACAAAGTAGGGAAAGTAAATGTAGAATTGTACTTATAGAATAGCATCCAGAACATAAATGAGAACCTTGAAATTTGAGGGAAAATGTTGGAGCAAAATAGTTTTGTTTTTAAACTTCAAAAAAATTGAGCTAATTTTATACTTATAGAAAACAGCACAGTTATCAACAGGAAAATAATATTGGTGTAATATTCACCAAATTATAGACCTTATTAAAAATTTACTCGTTTTTCCACTAATGCTTTTTCTGTTCCAGGATGTTCTTTCTGATTTCACTTGTATTTAGCTATTTCTGCTTAGTCTCTTCCAGTCTGTAATAATTCTTCAGTTTTTCCTTGTCTTTCATGACCTTGATACATTTGAAGAGTACTGAGGAATTTTCTTGTAGAATATCCCTCAGTTTTGTTTTGTCTAATGATTTCTCATGTTTGGAATGAGTTTATGCATTATGCCATTGTGTCTTTCTTGGTGTATTAACAGATTTATGATAATATACCTTGATGGATTGGTTAAGTTTGTGTCTGGAGTTTCTCTACTCTAAAGCTGCTATCTCTTTGTAGTTGATAAATGTCTTGCGGGGAGATACTGTGATACTGCAAATCCTGCTAATATTACCGCTGACTCATGGATCTTGTCTACAACATTCATTACTGGGTATTTACCTAACGGTGATTCTCTATTTCTTTTTTTCGTCTGTGTTTATTGGGCTTCTACTGTAAGGAAGTGCTATTTAATCTCTAAGCTTTATGTATTTATTAGATTTATTTGTATCTGTATGGACTCATGGATATTTAACTGGTTCCATGGATGAAATTGTTCATTTATTTTGTTGCTCAAATTGTTCCAGCTTTAGCCGCTAGGAGCACTTTCAGATTGACTGCTGTGTTCTTATAGCTCATCATTTTTCAAACACTTCATTACTTTCTGATACCACAAAATGTTCCAATCTCATCTTGTATTTTTCCCGCTCCAGCCTGCTGGCGGAGGGTTTTAGCCCAATTTCCTTGTACTTGAGGAGCCCAAGTTTCTTTTTTGGGAGAATAGTGTTTGGAAACCAAGATTTGGGTCCTAAGTGTACATATTGCTACTGGACTGTCATTGCTCCTAGGTCTTCTCAGTGGACAGAACTAGGAAACACACACACACACTCACACACACACACACACGCACACACACGTTTTATATGTAGAGAGAGAGTAGCTACAGTATAAATGAATAATAATCATACTGAAGGGGGTGGGGAAAAGACTTAACAATGTTTATTACAATGTTTATTTTAGGCATTTAGAAAATTAGCAAATTTATTCAATGTATAGATTGTATTAATCTTTGTTCAACAGGTGTATTGTAGTCATTTTTTGAATCTCAATGGAAGATAATAGTAATGTGTCCTCTGGTTTGTTTGATCAGATTTAGAAAAGTGGATGGATTCACTGTAAACAAATGATGAAATTAACATTAGCGAACAGCTTGACTGACCCCTTGTGAAGTCAGTGAGGTGTTTAAAATATTGCCAGTTGATGACAATAGGAGAATTGAAGGAGGAAAATCACAGGGATGTGAATGGCCAACTAATAGAAATATAGTCATGCTTGATACTCTGTTAATGATCTATCTGTTATTACCTGGATTTAGAAATTAAGAGGATTGTTTGTTCAGTGTCAAACTTGTATTTGGTAGTCTTCATTGTTATTTTAGGAAAAAAAGGAGAGCTCAGTTAAGAAAAGATAACTATATTTTAGTTGATCACTTTATATGCTCTTTTTTGGGTTCTTAAATTGCTACATTTGTATTATTTTTATACATTTGTGTATTAGTCAGCTCCATTTGCCATAACAAAATACCACAGATTTGGTGGCTTGAACAACAGAAATTTGTTTTCTCACAGTTTGAGATTCAGGGTGCCAGCATGTTAGGATTCTAGTGAAGACTCTCTTCCTTGCTTGCAGCCAGCCTCCTTCTCTTGGGCTCTTTCCTCAGTGCATGCATGTGGGGGGAGAGAGAGAGAGAGAGAGGATCTCATCCTCTACTTAGGCCACCGATCCTATCTGATTAGGACCCCCTCCCATGACATCTTTTAATTTAATTACCTCCTAAAGCCCTATCTCCAAATACAGTCACAGGGGGTTTAAGACTAACACACGAATTTTAGGGGGACACATTTCAGTCCATAGTAATTTGGATGATGTATTTTAACATTCCTAAATAGTGAATGTAATTTTAACCTAATAGGTTTATATTAAATCTGTGTTTTGACAGTTTTGACAGAAAGAATCTGTGTTCATGCTCACAATAATTTGCCTTGGCAAATTAAGACAGACTGTATAGTATAGCTATATCTCTTTTAGAGCAGGGTATATACTCTTGTAAATGAATGCTGAGATAGTGCTGTAGGATTATTGGAATATTCCAACATCTTCCTTTGGCAATAGCTCTGCCCTTCTCTTCAGCTCACCTTATGTGATGGCATGGTTTTGGCCTTGGCTATAAATTATTTCAGCAGTATTGATATAGTTTCTACAATTTATAGTAAATTGCATTGAAGTAATGTTTGTTATGCCCTTCAAAATGGAAAAAAAAAAGTTTCTACCAATCCCTGATGGACTGCTGATGTTGATCTCTGTTTCTTAGTTCATTTTCTTGGAGAATTTAGAACTGTAGTAATAATTGATTTTAAAGGTCCATGTAAATACTGTTCCTTTCTTTGCAGCAAGTTCAGCATTATTCTGACCATTATGTTAAGACCTTTACTTATTAGCATACAAAATAAAAATAAAAGTGGAAGGTATGTTGCTTGCTGGCCTGGTGGAGCACATTCAGATTGTGATGTCTAGCCTCCAGCTCTCATTAGCTGAGGGTTTATAATAGCACTTACAGCACAGGAGAAAAACTCACTGTAAAAGGGCAATGTACATATTTTAAGGAATATTTAAAAGAAATAATGTTATAGTAAATGTTATAGTGTATGTTACATATAGTGTTAACAAGAGTACGTTAACATATAGTGTTATGTTAATGTTACAGTGAATTAGCAGTGTCTGGCATTAAACCATGTAAGAAGTTATGTAAATTTCAGCCAATTTTGTTTGTGTCCCTTCAAGGGTATTGTGGCAAACATATTGTAGGTGTTGCCCACAAGGACTTTTATTGCGTTAGGTTTGGGCTCAGCTAGATCAGGCAGGGTATTAGTAGCTGAATGTTGGTGAGTGAGGGAAGCTACAATGAGAATAGAAGCTGAAAAAGTAGAAAGCTTCTCGCTAAGGATAAACCCAGCCTATAAATAGGAAGTGAGTAAGGTTGTAAGTAGATACAGATTAGGGCGAACTACCATGTTTCCCCGAAAATAAGACCAAGGCGGACAATCAGCTCTAATGAGTCTTTTGGAGCAAAAATTAATATAAGACCCAGTATTATATTATTATATTTTATTTTATTATTTTATTTTATATTAAAGACCCGGTCTTATAGTAAAATAAGACCAGGTCTTATATTCATTTTTGCTCCAAAAGACGCATTAGAGCTGATTGTCTGGCTAGGTCTTATTTTCGAGGAAACACGGTATTTGGGACTGAAGACAGGAAAAATGTGAGACTGTTAGGTGACTATTTCTTATGTGGTACCAAAATGGTGTTGTGGTGGCCAAAAAGAGGCAGTAAATTAACCTAGTGAAACACTTTAGTGAAGAGAAAGTTTAAAACCAGGGAACCACTGTTTATATACCATTCTTTTTTGTCCCGTGGTGATTTAGAAAAGTCTATCCTACTTGGGGTTATCATAGTTAGTAGTAGTTTTTACTTTATATTTAGTAAAAGCTACAAGATCTGGAAGGGATACATACAAGTACACAGAGATAATACTCTTTAGCTTTCTTTTTCATCCACATGTGGTCCTAGAAATATTGGAGACATGTGCCAGCTATCTGGTATTGCAATTTAGAATTGTCACAGAATCGTGAAGGGTATGACAGTTTATCTAAGCCTGCGACAATTTCATGGATGCTGGCAGAAGACATGAATCTCCTGGGTGAGACATAAAGGACTCGATTACTCGTGGCACAGCAAGCAGTGTGAGCTACGTGTTCATGAGGGTTCCCCTTGCCCCTTAAGTCTCACAAAGGTGTTGGGAATGGCTCAGGTGGATCCTGCTCTCAAAGTAGGTTTTCATCACAGCTGAGGGACCCCAAGCTTTTATAATTGGTCTGCAAGCATATCAGCCTGACCTTAGATCCAGAGAGAGACGACTCCAAAATTATACTGGACAGCAAAGAGGCTTACTGGTCTACAGGAAGACATCATCTCTATTTTTCAAGACTGTTTCCTATAAATACATTTGAAAGATAAAGGCAGACAAAGCCTCTTTTTGAAAAACTATAGAAATATAATACAATAGACCCATGGAAAATTGTCTCCCAACAGGAAGTGATTCATGTGAAAAGTCCTTGAGCACCGCGTGTTCTTGGCTTTTTTACTCTGCTCTAGTTTTCCCAGCTTTTAAATCGGCATTGGAAATCATTTTCTGTAAAGGGGCAGATATTAAATATTTTAGGCTTTGTGAGCCATCGGTGTTCTATCATTACTATTCAACTTGATTGTTACAGCAAGAAAGCAGCCATAGGTAATATGTAAATGGATGAACCTGGATGTGTTCTAATAAAACTTTATGGACATTGAAATTTGAATTTCATATGGTTTTCGCATCACAAGATATTTTTTTCAGCCATTTGAAAATATAACATCCGTTTTTCACTCATGGGTTGTACAAAAACGGGGCAGACCAAATTTTGATTGCAGGCCATAGTTTGCCAACCCATTTTATATGATGAATTTTTAAAATATAATACATTCTTTTAATGTAGCTGTCTTGCATATGAGAGCACAATTTTATAGATATACACTTATAGATATATAATATAAATCAATATTTTATAGAATTGATAGTTCTAAAATGTTTTCTCATAAATTATCCCAATTTAACTTCAGAGTAAATGTGCAAGATAAGCTTTAGTATCTCTACATTTTATGGTGAGGAAACTAATGCATAGAGAAGTAAGATGGCCTACCCAATTCATAAAACTAGTTAAGTGACAGAGCCAAGACTGATTATATTCTAGACTCTTCTCCATAATATGGTACAGTTTAAATTGTCATAATCATCATCATGCCACTATATCTTTAATACTCATTTGTTGCCAGAATGCTTCGAGTTCAGTCTTATAATGATAAAATGCACACTCATTTCTAATTTTCTTTATCCTTATATTCTGCTGTCTAGTAGCTATTTTAATATTTGATAATTGGTATTTTGACAAAAGCTAAATATAGGAGTTGAAGAGTATGTGTTACAAAGTTTGGTAAAGATTTGGCAGCTGAACAGTACAGTCATTCATATGTTTGTTTTCCACATTTTCAAAGATAATAGTTAATTTTTTTTCAGATGCACAGCATGAAAATGAACAATAAGAACTCCCCTCCAAATCATTTGTGTTCATGCTTAACTAATACAGAGATGCCAAAAAATGTGTACACATTTTAAGAAAGGAAAACTGTATTAAAATTGTAATACTCAATATATACCAGTAACAAAAGATTAATACAAGTCACATTTGACTTCTGTAGTTACAAGAGGTGCTCAAAGTGGTTACTTTGAGCACCATCAGCATCCATACACTTCTGATTATGGCGAAATATTGCTTGAGCAACGTTGACCAAAGTGTCCACTTGTATACATTATTTTGGCACCCCTGGTATTTTAATTACTTAGTAAGTTTTATCCAAAGTATTAAACTTGAGAAATTTTCTCTAATTACTTTTTGGATTGCTTCCCTGTCAGGTGGTTGAAGATTATGCTGGAAGATGGCAGGTCCCTTTGCCACAGCTTCAAGTTCTTCAGACTGCACTTTGCTGTTTTACATCAGCCAGTGCATCATTCCCAGATGAATGTGAGCACGTACAATATGTTTTGAGTAGCCTTGCTTTGTAAGTACTCTTTACTTCTTATAAACTATTATTTTTCTTGACGTATTTGAAAATTGGTTTCTCATTGTTTTTGTTGCGGAAGGCACCTTTCCTAAAGTCTTCTCTCAGAAAGAAATTCCCATTTCATTTAAGTATCTAGTTAATCCCAATTTTACTTTTAGTTTTAGAGTTAAATGGAATTGTTATATAGATTATTATGGTCACTACAAGCACTTTTCCTTTTGAATTCCCCAGGTTGTCTTGGTAAGCTGTGATAGTCCCAGAATACAACAATTTAGGCCATCATAGTTAGCAGAAGGATCTTAAATTAGCTTGGTTTTTAAAAATATTTGTAGAGGACTTCAAGTTAAAGATCACAAATTGAGTACTTGTGTTTATTCTTTTTTACCCTCTGAAAATTATAGTAAAGAAGTAAAAGAGAAATACAGTGAAAAGGAAATAGAGAAAAGTCATCAGTGAATGAAAGATTTCAGCAATTTTCAGAGGGACAGAAAGCAGACAGATGAGTGGTCTTTTAAACATGGCAGAGCAAGTCACCACATTTATTTTTTTGTGCCTCAAATTGCACTCACATCACAATAGTGGGTTGTGAAATCATTTATCAACCTTACAAAATAAAATAGAAAATGTCTCATAAGATAAGTATTATTTTGTGAAACTTGTTGTTTTTCATATTTATCTTTATGTACAGTCATGTGCTACATAATGATATTTTGGTCAATGACAGACCACATGCATGTGGTAGTCACATGAGATTATAATGCAGCTGAAAAGTTCCTATTGCCTAGTTATGTAGCTGTCATAACATCTTAGTACAAAGATTGCAAAAACCGACAAGGCTCTGGTTGAGATGGCAAACAACTGTAACCCAGGTGTGGATGAGAATGACATCAGGAGCTCCTAGGTGGTTCCTGAGGAACTGACGAGTGAGGAATTGTTAGAACCAGAGCAGGAATGTATAGCTGAAGAAGAGTCAAGAGAAAAGGAAACTGCAGAAGAAAAAGAAACCCCCCCAAGAAAATTCACAGTGAAGGGATTAGCAGAAGCTTTTGCAGACCTCATCAAGCTCCTTAAAAAATTTGAAAACATGGACTCCAACACCATAAGGTTTTCATTAATAGAGAGGAATGTTCATGGTGCCTTATCTGCTTACAAGCAAATCCATAAGGCAAAAATAAATAAATCAAACAAATCACCATGGACATATTTCTGTAAAGAGTGAGACCTCCTGAAGACGAGACTCAAGCAGGTCCTCCTGGAGATAGTCCCGATGGCATTGTTATCACAGGAGATGACAGGTCCATGTACATGATTGCCCGGAAGCCCATCCAGTGGGACAAGATGTGGAGGTAGGGACAGTGATGTTGATGGTGTGACCCTGTTCAAGCCTAGGCTAACGTATGTGTTGTGTCTTAATTTTTAGCAAAAACATATAAATGGTTTTAAAAAATAAAGATTTAAAAATATTAAAAAGCTTATAGAATAACGATATGAAGAAAAAATAGATTTGTACAACTGCACTGTGTGTGTGTGTGTTTTATACTAAGTGTTATTACAAAAGAGTTAAAATGTTAAAAAATTAAAAGGTTTATATAGTAAAGTAAAAAAGTTGCAGTAAGCTAAGGTTAATTTATTATTAAAGTAAGAAAATTATTTTTTAAATAAATTTAGTGTAGCCTATGTGTACAGTGTTTATAAAATCTACAGCAGTGTGCTGCAATGTCCTAGGCCTTCACATTCATTCACCTCTCACTCACTGACTCACCCAGAACAGCTTGCAGTCCTGCAAGCTCCTTTCATTGTAAGTGCCCTACCTACCCTACCTAAAGTGTACCTACCATTGTTTAAAATCTTTTTTACTGTACCTTTTCTATTTTTAGATATACTTAACTACTTAAATACTTACCATTGCGTTATAGCTGCCTACAATATTCAGTACAGTAACATGCTGTACAGGTTTGTAGCCTAGGAGCAATAGGTTATACCATGCAGCCTAGGTGTGTAGTGGGCTGTGCCATCTAGGTTTCTATAAGTACAGTCTGAGATGTTCACACAATGTCAAAAATCGCCTATCAATGCCTTTCTTAGAACATATTCCCATTGTTAAGCAACTCATGACTTATTTGTAAAACATTTTTTAAAACTGGGTGGCAATTAAAATTATCCTCTTCCTTATAAGATAGGAAGACAAACTGTCCTTTCCCCTCCTCCCAGAATTCTAGAGTGGTGTAGAATTTGCCCATAGAAGGTGTGAAATAGAGAGTAGGGAATGAGATACTTTGGGAGGATGTAGATAAAGGAGTTAATTGCAGTTTTTCCATTCAGGCCAATCACCTGGCCTTAGGGCCAAGGGTGGGGTGCTGAAACAGTATTGCTATTTTTTTTAATTTTTTTTTTTTACATTCTGGCAATTAAGGATTCCTCTTCAAGACAGCCAAGAAAAACTCATCAGTCACTAAACTCTAGACATGTTCCCAATTCATTTGCTTATGGCCTTATTCTTAAATGTTAATTGGTACTCAGGAATCATGAGACACATGACGAATGCCTTCAACATGAAAAGAATACAGTAAAAACAAATAAAAATTCTGGAAGAAGTAGTATTAATATTGAAAATGAAAAAATTAAAAGAGAAATATAAAATCTATAATTAGTATTTTCAAAGAGAGTTAAGATATGTATAACATTAAAACATCAACATATCATGCTGAATGAAAGGAATAATGAGATACCAAAAATGAGCTTGTGGAAATTAAGAAAATATGATGGTTAAAATTTAAATTTCTGTAGGAAGTTTGGAAAGTAAAGTTGAAGAATTAATAGGGACTGTAAATCAACACCAAAGAGAAGGAACGTGTCAGAAAAAAGAAAAAAATGACGTGATAGCTCCGTATATGAGATTTGTTATTTAACTAGTTGGAGTTCCAGAAAAGAACTTAGAGAAAATACATTGGAGGAAATTTTCAAAGACAATTTAAAAGGGTTTCCCAGAACTGAAATTCATGAACTTCCAGGATGAAAGAGACAAATAAATGCTCAGCACAATGAATATGAAAGCTGCTCGGCTAAATACATCATTTTGCCATTTCAAAATATCAAAAATGAAAAACATTTAAACATCTTCTAGAGAGGAAAAACTAGGTCACCTGTAAAGGAACAAACATCAGATTGATACCCATCTTCATACAACTAACAGTGGGTGGTAGAGTATAATTAATCAGTCTCTAAAGATTTGAGGGAAAATTACTTTCAGTATAGAATTTTATACTCCTTCTAAGTGTCAGTGGACTGTGAGAGTAGAAAGAACATTTCCAGGCATTTAAGGACCTAGAAGATTGACTTGTCCACATTGTTTTTCTTGGGAAGTTATTAGAAAGTGAGGGTGTAATATAAAAAGAATAATGTAAATGATGTTTATTAACTTTAAACTTTTAGATGAAGTACAAAAATAATTATAGAACAGAGGGAAGTTATTAATCTTTCAATATAAGGGTATTTAATAGAAGTTGAGTTGAAAGTGAATGACAAGGGCACTAATATCCTTCACTTCATTTTTATTTTAGAAATTGGAATATCAGTAGTCCATGAAACCATAAATAAAGGTATAAGTAATGTTACAAAGATAAATAATAGAGGAAATAATAAAAGTAATGATTAACTATTGGAAAGGTGGAATTGTTTGTGTGAGGAGTTAAATTCTATTCTCCCATAGCATTAATAGGGACTGTGAGAGATAATCAAGAGATAATATTTAAAATTGGAAGTCAAGAGATAATATTTAAAATTGGTAAATCAAGAAATACTAATGGTTTATTATCAACACCTATTAAAAATATTGAAAGTTGTTAATTCTAGGGCATTGGACTAATGGGAGAAGGTTGAAGCCTTTCTTTATAATCAGTGGTTTTAAATCTTGAAGATATGTTAATTTCATATGTTTGAACTATATTTTTTGTTTTATATATATAAATTTAAAATAGTATATGTACGTTGTGCTTCTTTAAAAGTTTATTTGCATATATTTAAAATTGTAGGAGGGAACTCTGTGAGGTGATGGATATTTTAACCGTCTTGATTGTGGTGATTATTTCACCATCTATATGTATAGCAAAACATCAACTTGTATATCTTAAATATATACAATTTCTGTTGGTCAGTTATACCCCATTAAAGCTGAAAAAATATTGTAGGAGGGAAGGAGAGTTTAGAATATAACATGACTTAGATTTGTAAGAGTGAGGCAGTTAAAAAAAACACTATATTAATTTTATATTTAGTTTTATCACACCTAAATAAATATGGGAAATGTATTAGGGCTTTTTTGTTATAATTGACAAAAATCTTACCCAAGTTAGTTTAAGCAAAAACGTGGGGTGAAGGTAGGAATTTATTAGATGGCTAACCCATGAAAAAGCAAGAACTAAATTAACTAGTTTTGGGATTTTCGGAATCAGAGAATAAAATGTCATCTAGAACTGTTCTTTCCTTTCCATCCTCTTCTGGCTTCTTTCTCTCAGGGCTGCAGAAAATTCTGGGATTAAGCTTATTTTATTAACCGAGGGAGGAGAGACCCCCTCCTCCCACCTCTAATACCCAAAATATTTGGGGGACTCAGGCTCCGCAGAGGTTATGTGCTCACTGTTAGGATTAATCCCTGTGTTGAGGAGAGTGTGATAAAATGTTTGTCTCAGTCTGATGACAAGCCTACCCCGTGGCTAGGGGAAATACTGCATTGGCAGCCCTGTGGGAACCATAGAAATGTTGGCGGGATAAGCAGTTCTCTCAAGAAGTGAGTGAGGTAGTGTGAAAAGAGCTGGCCAGGTAGACAGACATAATAGATGTCCACTACAGACATTTTTTTATATGTTATTTTGAAAACTGCAAAAGTGGTTTCAGTTATTTTCTGACTTAATACAAATATGTTATTTGTAAGCAAGAAGTATTATTCTTATTTCAATGTCTATGTTGATTTCTTTACTCTTCTATATCACCTTTGTTAACTTTAGCGTTGTATAATGTGAAAATGCTTTGAAGTCTTACAAAAGTACTTTTTAAAAAAATTAAATCATTTGTTGATTTCTGTTTCATTGCTAGCTTTTTCACCACTGCTCATGAAAAGAATAATGTATTAAGCAGAAGCAAATCTAATCTTGCATGGACAGTGCTAGGGAAAAGAAAGTAAATTATCTTAGTGGTTTGTCAAATAATAATGTTTCTTACAAAAAAAGTTTCTGCATTATTTGAATTTATTTTAACAGAAAATTGTATTTTTAATACCAACAGAAAAATGGGAAATAGCAACATGGTGGTACTATTAAAAGACTGGTAAATCTTTAATTCTATTTTATTTAAATAAATATATAAGCCAGTAAATTCTTCTAACAGTTATTCCATAATTATTCGTTCATTCATTCAATCTCTGTGCTTGGTTCTAGGGATAACATAGAATATAAGATAGTCAAGTACTTGTTCTCAACGACTTTTACAGAGCTAAAGTATATTAAAAAGGTCACATTATTATGTAATGTAATCATGAAAGAATTACAGGGTACAATGAGCAGTATAACAAGGGACTTGACTTGGTCCGGGAAGTCAGGGAAAATTTGCTGACTGAGCTAACCCTTGAGCTGAGCTCTAAAGGAATGATAGCAATAAATTAGAAAAAGGAGCAGAAGAACCTCTCAGGGATGGCAAACAGAATGTTCAAGGTGCCTGGACAAGATGTCAGGATGTTAATGGATTCCATTATAATTCATATCTATTTGTAGAATTCTTGTTTATGACATATTATCATGTGTTTTAATTTTTTAATCACTTGACATACTAAAAATTTATAGGCCAGCTAAAGGATTAACTTAACTAATATCTAAAATATTCTGTATATCAGTATATATATATATATTATATATATATAATATATCTTATATGTTAAACATATAAGTTACTATATTCTCTGGGATTATTGTCTGGTCCATATGTCCACCTTCATAAGAGCTCATACCCATGTCCACTTGCGTAAATGCTTATACCCACCTTGTAAATGATACATGTGTGAAGATCTGCCTTGTATGTAACGGAGACTAAAAACTACAGTTTTGTGAAGGTGTTCTTCAGAGGGAAGGAAAGTAGATTCTGTTTTTATTTATAATTGAGTGTTTTTTAAATTTTATGGAAATGAATAGTGATATAGAGATTTGTCTTAAATCAATTAATTATAATTTTACCTGGGATGACTCTCCCTGTAAACGGTATTTTCTAAAGAAATGAAGATTTTGCTATCTGTGTATGTTTGTATTTGCACTAAAAACAACCTCGAATTAATTTTCTTTTATAAATAAGAAAACAGGCCTGAGAAGTTAGGGAACTTGTGAAAATCTGAGTTAAGTTCTGAATTTTTTCCTAGTATTTTCTTGTTTTAGATTGGTTAAATAATGATTCCTGAGTTTTATAGGTAGAACAAAATCGAACACCTTGAAACTAATTTAACCTTTAAGGCAAAGAACATACACTTTACCAGTTTTACATAAAGTAAAAGTAAACTTTAATGCTACCTTCCCAGCCTCCTTTTGCCCAATGGAAAGTAAATGTTCATAGATTTCAGCATTCCAGGCAGGCTTCAGTGATGGATAGTAATAAACTAATTCAGTAAAGTTGCAGGATACAAAATCAAACTATAAAAATGTGTTGTGCTTCTATATGCTAATAATGCACTGCCAGAAAGAGAAATTAAGAAAACAATTCTATTCACAATTTCATCAAAAAGTGTAAAATACCTAGATATAAATTTCACCAAGGAGGTGAAACACCTATATGCTGAAAACTATAAGGCGTTGGTAGAAGAAATTAAAGAGAAAAATAAATGGAAAGATAATCCATGTCCATAAATTTGAAGAATATTGTGAATGTCCATAATACCCAGAGCAAACTACAGATACAGTGCAATCTCTATCAAAAATCCAATGGCATTTTTCACAGAATTAGAACACACAATTCCTAAAATTTATATAGAACCACAAAAGAACCAAGGCAATACTGAGAAAGAAGACCAAAGTTGGAGGCATCACTCTTCCTGATTTCAAACTATATTACAAAACTAACCAGAACAGTATAGTATTGGAATAAAAGTAGACACATAGATCAACAGAACAGAATAGAGTCCAGAAATAAATCTACGCATATGTGACCAATTTATTTACAACACAGGAACAAAGAATGTTCAGTGTGAAATGGACAGTCTCCTCAATAAATGGTGTTGGTAAGACAGCCACACTTAAAAGCTGAACCACTATTATACTAGATACAAGAATCAATTCAAAATGGAATAAAGACTTGAGCAAAAGACCTGAAACCATAAAACTCCTAGAAGAAAACTTAGTAAGCTCGGCATTGGTCTTGGGGGTGACTTTTTTTTTTCATTTGACAACAAAAGCAAAACAAAACTAAAAATAAACAAGTTGGACTACATCAAACTAAAAAGCTTCTTCACAGCAAAGGAAACCATCGGTCAAAATCGAAAACAAATCAAAACCACAATGAGATAACTATGTTGCCCTGAAAATAAGACCTAGCCAGACAGTAATCCCTAATGCATCTTTTGGAGCAAAAATTAAGATCTGGCCTCATTTTAATATAAAATAATACCTGGTCTAATAATATAATTAATATAATAATATAATAAATATAATTAATATGTATAATAAATATAATATAATATATATACTGGGTCTTATATTAATTTTTGCTCCTAAAGACAAATGTGCATTAGAGCTTATTATCCGGCTAGGTCTTACTTTTGGGGAAACACGCTATCACCTCATACCTATTAAAATGGCTTTTATAAAAAAGATAACAAATAACAAGTGTTGGCAATGACGGGGAGAAAAGGGAACCCTATTCATTGTTGGTAGGTGTGCAAATTGGTGCAGCCACTATGGAAAAAAGAATGCAGGTTCCTCAAACAATTAAAAATAGAGCTGCCTTACGATCCAGCAATTGTACTCCTGAGTATGTATCTGAAGGAAATGGAAACACTAACTTGAAAAGGTGTCTGTACCTCTGTGTTCACTGCAACATTTTTCATAGTAGCCAAGGCCTTGGAAGCAACCTACCTGTCCATCAATAGAGGAATGGATAATGGATAAAGAAAATGGGATACATCCATATATATGTAATGGAATATTATCTTTCATAAAAATGAAGAAAATTGCTATTTGTGACAACATGGATGGACCTTGAAGGTATTGTGCTAACTGAAATAAGTCAGACTGAAAGACAACATTTGATCTCATATGTTGAATCTAAAAACAAAACTCAGATTCAGAGAACAGGTTGATGGATTCCATAGGTGGGAGTTGTTAGGTGGGCCAAATGGGTGAAGTGAAGGTGGTCAAAAGGTACAAACTTCCAATTATAAAATAAACAGGTCTTTGGGATGTAATGTACAGCAGTGACTATAGTTAACACTGTGTTGTATATATGAAAGTTGTTAGAAGAGTAGATCTTGAAAATTCTGATCACAAGAAAAAGTTGTGACTTGAGATTGATCGATGTTAACTGGACGTGTAGCAATCATTTTGCAATACATGAGGTTGGACAATTAAGTTTGCAAACTCATCCTAGAAAAAGTGCTACATACCTCATTGCTGAATATCACTACGGTCACTTTCTAAGTACTCCCCTTGGAGAGCTATGCACTGACGCCAGCACCTAGTCCACCCTTCAAAGCAATTTTGGAACTTTTTCTGGAATGGCCATCAGAGCTGTATTACCCTTGATGTCCTGAATGTCATCAAAATGTCTTCCTTTCAGTACTTCCTTTATCTTCAGGTAAAGAAAGAAGTCATTGGGGGTCAGATCAGGTGAGTAGGGAGGGTGTTCCAATACAGTTATTTGTTTATTGGCGAAAAACTCCCTCACAGACAGTATGCCTTGTGAGCTGGTGATGCAAGAGCCATGAATTGTTGGGGAAAAGTTCAGGTCATCTAACTTTTTCATGCAGCCTTTTCAGCACTTCCAAATAGTAAACTTAGTTAACTGTTTGTCCAGTTGATACAAATTCGTAATGAATAATCTCTTTGATATCAAAAAAAGGTTAGCAACATCATTGTAACAAATTCACAAACTTAACTGTCAGGACTCATATGCAAATATCAAATCATTTTGTTGTACACCTGAATCTAAAATAGTGTTACATGTCAATTACAGCTCAGTAGGAAAAAAAATCCTGCAGGATCAAGGCACCAAGACAAACTTATATGTTTCTAAATATTTAATAAAAATAAATATGTGACTCATGTTGGCTATAGCCTGGTTATAGTTTTCTTGAGCCATGATATTCTGAAAAAGTTTTGCATTGCAATTTTGGAAGTGAGGACAAAAAATAATTTCCTGTTCGTCTTGTAGGAAATGATCATCAATAAATTTATTTTTTGTTTTCCATTTTTTTGATTAAGATATATGAGTTATTTAAATCAAAATCTAGTTAGGGAAATGTAAGTCATGCTGGATAACTCAGTAGAGGGAATTTAATTCACAGAACCTCTTTCAAAGTGGTTAGAAGATCTGAGAGAATAGACAAAGAGAGGATGGTGAATCCAGTCTTAGTTTAGCACTCTAGTAAGGTTCTGTTAGCCCTAGAAACGGAAGGACAAGGGAAGGAGGAGGTATTGGTAAAGCCCAGAGCCTGGAGATGGTTGATGAGAGGAAGAAGCACTGACATATTAGAAGGGATATAATTACTGCTGCAGAGGACCCCAAAACCACAGATTCAGGAAACTCAGAGAACAACACGCAGGATAATTTGAAACACACACACACAGACACACACACACACACACACACACACACACACACACCTAGATCACCTAGGTGCATAACATTCAAAGTCTGAAAATCACTGAGCAAATCTTGAAGTAAAAAGACACGACCTATTTTAGAAGACTGAAGATAAATACAGCAAGACATCTCAGGTACTATGCAAGCCAGAACACAGTGACGTGACCTCTTTAAAGTGCTAAAATCTTTTAATTCTCAATTTGAGAAGGAGAAATAAGCATGTTTTCAGGGAAACAAAAACAGAAAGAATTCATTCCCAGAAGACCTGAACTACAAAAAAGTACCAGAAATATGATGCCAGATAGAAAATCTACCCAAAGAAATGGACAAAACTGGAAATGGTAAAACTTGAAAATACATATGAAATGCAATTTTTCTTTGTTTTAATCACTGTGAAACATAACTATCTAAAGCAGGGGTTGGGAAACAATTTTTTAAAGGGCCAGATACTTTTCTACTTGCAGACCACAGTGTCTGCTGTAACTACTCAACTCTGCTCTTGTAGCACCAAAGCAGCCATAGACAAAACATAAATGAATGTGTGTTGCTGTTTCCAATAAAACTTTTACAAAACTGGCCACCATCCTCTGGGTCATATTTTCTACTGAGTTCCAAAACTAAAGCAAAATTTGAAGTGAATTGATACTGGTTTATAGCATATTTTAAATTAAAGTGAATAACAAAAGTAGCACCTAAAGCAGCATAATATTTGAAGGTAGGCTGGTACTTAATTAAAGATATGTAGTCAACCCTAGGGTAATCACTAAAACCATAGAATACAGAGGTGTATACATGAAACCAAAGTAGAGAGAAAATGGAATCAAAATTACTCAGTCCAAAAAAGGTGGAAGAAGAGGTCAAATAGAACTATGAACAGACAGAACAAATAGAAAATAACTGTTAGGGTAGTAGGTTTTAATCCAAGCATATAAAAAATTACTCTTAAATGGTCTAAACCAATTTAAAAAGACAGAAATTAGTTGGATAGAAAAGCAACATTCAACTAACAGATATGTATCCATACCGTATGTCCTTTTAAAAATAAACATACATACTTTACTCTTTTTTCATTTAATATTGTATCGTGGAGATCACTCCATAGTGATATAGAAATAGTTCAAATTCCTTTTCACAACCCATGGTAGTCTGTTTCATGGATATACCATAGTTTATTTAGTATGTCTTCTAATGATACATGTTAGGATTGTTTCCATTCTTTTCTAATTACAGGTAGTTGCTATTAGTAATATCCTTTTGCATACATCTTGTATTTTTCCAGTAGATATTTGGGGTAGGTTCCTAGCATCTGTGTCAAAGGATGATTAGATACAGATTTTGCTAAGCAGTCCCTAAGATCCCTCTATACAGCTTGTACCGTTTTGCATTTTCACCCACAAAAGAGGCTGTTTACCTTCAACCTCACTGAGTTTTGTGTCGTCAGCTTTGTTGCTCTAATAGAAATGGCAGCACAATGTAGTTTTAATTTGTATTTTTCTTACTGTGAGTGAAGTTGAACATCTTTTTGCATAACGTTAAAGAACGTTTGGTATTTCATTTTACATAAGCTATATGTAAATATGTATACCTCAAGCCTATTTTCTGTAAGTTGGACTTTTGCTTTTCAGTTTTCATAAGCTCTTTATGTATCAAGGATATTTTAACCCCTTCCCATGATGTAAGTTGCAAATATATAGTTTTTCATTTTTCTTTTGATTTGCTTATGGTATTTATATTTTTAGACATTTTTAAATGTAATTAATTTTATCAGTGTTCCTCTATTGCTTCTGAATTTTGAATCATAAAGAGCTCTCTATAACCAAGTTATATGGGACTTTATTTCTGATATTTGAATTGTTTAATTTTTTTATGTTTAAGTTTTTTTATTTATTTTGAATATTTTCTTATGTTTGGAAGTTGGAGTGAATCAATTTTGTCTTTTAATATTTGACTATCCAATATGAAGAAATCTTTTTTTCACTACTGATTTGAGATGCTGCTTATGTCATATACTCACTTTTCACATGCAGTTCATTTATTTTTGGCTTTTCTGTAAGATTTTATTAGGCTATGTCTCTGTGTGCCAATACCATGCATAGAGATTCAATTATAGAGGCTTTGACAATGTCTTAGCCTTGGCTACTTCTTTTCATTACTCTTGCTGTTTCATGGTTTTCTTAGATATTCAACTTTGTAATCAACTTGTGTATTTCCAGAAAAACTTGAAGGCGCTTTTATTTCATGTAAATTTATAAAATTAGTTAAGGAGAATTTACTGCTTAACTTCCTGAAGTATGTACTTTATATTCTCTACCTTCTTCCAGTCTAAGGACACTGGAACACTAATATTGAAACTTCTCTTTCTAACTTAAATGCTGTTGATGTCATGTATGTATTTTTGCTATATACTTTTTAAAGCCTATGAGAGATTATTATTTTTGCTTCAGTCTGTCAAATTTTATAGCCTATATATTTTTGTGTCTTAAACGCTTCTTGCTAATTTAATTTCCTATTTCTTTGTAAACAGTCTATATATTTTTCTCTGGTTGTTTTATATATTGCTCTTTGTATTTGGTATTTTGTAGTTTTACTATGGTTAGCTAGGTGTAGATTTATTTTTGTTAATCCTTAGGGATTTCCTGGGTCTGAGGATTGGTATCTTTCATTAGTTTTGAAATTCTTGCCCAGCTTTTGTCTTTGCCTCATTCATTGTCTTTTTTTTCTTTGTAGAAGTACAATTAGACTTATTAGACTTGTACATTCTATTCCCCTTGTCTCTAACTCTTCCTTGTGTTTTCCATTTCTTTGTTTTACTATATTATGCTCTATATTGGTAAGTGAGATTCTTGTATTTCAGCGTGGGAATTTACTTATATGCTACAGAGACCCAAAAGAGAATAGTGATTCTGATTATAATTACTGAAAAATCTCCTTTTGTGTTTCTGTGTATTTTAAGAAAGTCTGGTACCTTTTCACCATTTGTAATATATGGGAAAATATGGTCTGACTTCCAAGCACCCCAATGACAGAATATAGTTTGTTTCATAAATAGGGACTCTAGTGGTACTCTGGTTATTTAAACTTACATAACTAATAGGAATGTATTGATTGATGAAAGTCAAATAAGAATGATTATATTTGGTATAATTTTTTTTTTAATTCAGAAAGCATACCATCTATACTGTAGTTGTCCCATTACAAATAATTTGTTTTTATATAAATCATTTTGTGTAGGTAATTCTATTTTGAATAATTTAGGTAAATGAACTGTACATAACCTATAAACCTATAATTTGGACTGGATTAATTGTAATTTGGCTAATGTATAGACTATTGCATATTAAACATTAAATATGTATTATACAAACATCTTAAACATATTCAACATTAAAACTGATATAAACATACAATAATACATTTTTGGAAAGAAACCTTTTGATAAATGTAGTCAGATATCTTAAAAATCTTCATAATTTGAAGAAAAAAATCATGTCTTATATTTCAACAAAATTGACACATATACAGCTGAGAAGATCCTGTGTTTCCTTTTATATTTTGAAGGAAACTTGGATGGCAATGTTGAAAAAAATAAAATATTAGTACCATATTAGGAAACACCTGTAGCACTACCAGCGCTTGTTCTCAGTGCTTTACAAGACATAGCTACTATTATTGTTTCTGTTTTATAAATAAAGAAACCGAGGCAAGTGACTTGCCCAGGGTGACATATCAAGTGATTGGTGGAGTTGAGAGTCAAACCCAGTGTGGGTCTAGACCAGGGGTGTCAACACTGCGGCCCACGGGCCAACTGTGGTCCACAATCCATTGTTAACTGGCCTGTAGCAAATTACAAAAATGTATTTAGTTTACATAAATAAACCAGGTGAGACAACACGTACTTCACCTTGAGTGAGTGGCCTGGCTGTTTGTGTATTTTACCTCATATGGCCCTTGGTAAAAAACGTTGAAAAAAGTTTGGACACCCTGGTCTAGACAATGGATGAGCAAAAGGGCCAGATATTTTAAGCTTAGCCCATAAGATCCCTGTTGTCACCACTCAATTCTGTCGTTGTAGTGGGAAAGCAGCCAGTCAATATGTAAATAGATGGGTGTAGTGTGTTCCAATAATACCTTATTTATTGAGAATGATATTTGAATTTCATGTAAGTTTTACTTGTCATGAAATATTATTCTCCTGATTTGTTTTTTAACATTTTAAATATGGCTAACTCTTTTTACCTCTTGCATTATACAGAAACAGGTCTTCTTGGACCTGTTGCAGTACACACAATTACTGCACACAATTACCTGTGTGCAGTAATTGACCAGCCAGCTCTAGACTGCTATGTATAGTTCTGGTCTTACTTTGTTGTATTTTGGACTCATTTACCCTACACCTTGTAGAGTTTTCTTCCATGAGGGCTAGACAACTTGATTTCTAAACATTTAATTGATCCTTTACACTACTAGTCAATAGGAAATACAACAGGTATGAATCATGAAGTTTCTTCGTCTACATATAATCTAGCTTTATTTTCCCATTGTGATTTCACTACTGCATGAATTCTTATTGACTTAACTGAATCTTACCCTAGGGTAGAGCTAGCTAGACCAGGTTGTTTTGTCTTTTTTTACTCTTCACTTATTGTGCATATGTTTTTTTCTCATTTTAATATCATTACTATAGAGTTGGGCCTTGTTATTAAGGTAGCTGATTGTGGGGCATACACAGATCTCTCCTTTGGAAAAAATGTTGGCTCCCCTTTCATATTTACATGAAGCAGACATATAATTTATGTATTTGTTTGATTCTCTACAAGATCATGTTAGTCTGAATACTCATCTCTAAATTAACTGCCATAGCACATTTTATTTCTACTAATAACCTTCATATCTCTCCCTTTTTCAATACAATTAATTGCCTACTAGTCAATGCCATCTACTCAACATTATGATGAAATCCCACTCCTTTCTACTTACTGCAAAGTTAATGCCCCCATGTTTCAACATGATGTATGCAAAGTTCAGTACTATGATAGTACAGAAGAATCAGCCATTTATTTGTCTGGAATGAAGGAAGGAAATTTTAGGTGTAGTTCCTACGTGAAATTGTATAAATAGGTCTTGAAGAAGCAACAGATCCAATGATCTGAAGAGTGTAGGCGTTTTAGGGACTGAGAAATTTGCTGTGATTGGAGTGCATGGAATTGCTGGTAAAGGATATGTATGTAAGAGCAGTTTGGGATCAGACATAAAGGTTCTTATATAATGATGAGGAAATTGAATTTCCTATTTTAGATCAGTGGTCACAAATACGTAAATAGGATAGGAAGGAAATACAAGTAATGAGTAAGTCGAGGCACTATGTTGGAGAAAAAAGAGAGGTGGGTAGAGTCCGGCAAACTGGAAAGGAGGTTCATGCCCTGTAGCTGCTCAGCTTATCTGCCATGGAGATGCAAGCCCTGTTATAGGGGTTCCTGTTTCTCAAGAGCTCAGAGAAATCTAGATTTAATCTGAAGCATCATAGATTTTAAATACTCACAACTGACTAAAATATTTTAACATAATATTCAAGCAAAACAAGTATGTCAACTGAAGGTCTTTGCTTTAGGTGGTGCAATCCACACAGCTTTGTAAAATCTGAAAGTGATCAGATCATTCTGTGTTTTAGGAAGATAACAATGGCAGATGTGTGGAATAGCAAGATTGGAAATAGGAAGGGCCTGTTAGAAGTTTAAAGATAAAATAGATGTGAATTAATGCTTCGTTAATAGGGATGGAGGAGATTACAGAGGTACATTCATGGGGCTTTTTTCATACTTACTGAAAGTAAAGTAGTTAATTGCAAAAGGGTTAATGACCAATAATTCTTTTCATCCCTGACCCCTAGTTTCCATATCCCCTGTGTAGAAGCAACTGCTTTTACCAGTTTGTTGCGTGTCCCTCTAGATGGTCTGACGATATGCATTGGTGTATATGTCTGCTCTACTCCCTCCCTTCCTTTACACAAATGATAATATAATGGATACATTTCTGCATTTTTTGCTTAGCAATATATCTTGGATTTTTTCCCTGCATTCATATAGATGTAAGTATGTTCTCACTAATATTTTTATTAATATTTGCATTATATTACATTGTATGGGTGTATTGTAATTTATTTACCCAGTCCCCTGGGGTAGACATTTAGTTCTTTTGCCACTATAAACCATCTGTGGATACATATCCTTATATGTACATCTTCGGGTTTATGTTTGTATATTTGGAGGATTAAATCCCTATAAGTAGAATTGCTAAATCAAATGGTATATATATAAATTTTAAATTTTGATGACTATTAACGTGTTGCCTGTAAAAAAGATAACACCATTTATTATCCCTCCAACAAGATACCAGATCCTATTTCTCCACATTAGAGAGCCATCACAGAATACATCAACATTTTCATTTTTAAAAATATAGAGAAATGGTATTTCTTCATAAATTTTCATTTATTTAATTATGAGTAAAGTAGAGCATCTTTTCATATTTGAAAACAAAACTTACTTGCATATCTTTTCTGTGAAGTAGTCTTCTCCCAGTTTTCTACTGGGTTGTTGACTTTTTAAGAAATTGTATAAGCTTTTTAATTAAGAAAATCAGCCAAGATTCTTTCTCAGGGTATCATTTTGCTTTTGACCGCTTTCATAGTTTTTGGTCTCTTGACATTTAAAATTTTTAAGTAATAAAATTTATAAAAATATCAGTTTATGGAGCATGGTTACTATGTTATACTTAGAAGGGTCTTTGTAATTATTGTGTAATACTTAGGTCTTTTATATACATTTCAAAACAATATAATCTCAATTACTGTTTACATTAAAAAATCTTGTAATCCTTATTAGTGATTAATTTTGATCAAGGGCAAAAAGTGTTTATAAAAACTACAACTTTAGGTTTTCCTAGTTTAGTTATCTTCTACGTAATTAAAATTTAAAGATTTTGAGTGATTTTTCATTTGTGCTTCTTTAGGATTGCTAAATAATATATAATTTTATAATTTTCCATGTTTATGATTAGAAAATAAGTCATATTTCTTCCTGTATAAACTCATGAATTATTAACGGTACATAAAATATTTGGTAATATTATTTTCTAAATTTATTTAAAAATGAGGAATCACAGAATTTGGGCCTTTTGACATCAGTGGAATAATCAAGGTATGCCTAGATTTTGAGGATTCATGTGTCATTAATTAGATTCATAAATGGTGATCCTACTATTAGGTTGGTGCAAAACTAATTGCGGTTTAAAAGGTTAAAAACAATTGCAAAAGCCACAATTATTTTTCCACCAACCTAATACAATTGTTGATGGAGTTTCATGGTAACTCTCTAATTTACATTTTTGTGTCAATTTATCCATCCCTTATATCCCTCTGAAAAATACTAGATTTTTAATTTTCTCTGTGGCCCATTGTACTAGGAGTATGTGCCAATTTTAGGTCATCCTCACATGGGTAGCTACATTTTTACCACCCAGTATACTGTTGCATTTTTTTTTTTTGAAGTGAACTCTAGTAGGCATGAGTAATGTAATTGTTCTAGAACTCTGCAGTTCTAGAACTCTTTGTATTTTCCTTGAAGACACTTCTGTTATAATTTTACTGAAAATATAACATGTATCCTAAATGATCAGTATGTTTCAAAACCAACTGTTTTAAAACTGACAGTTTTAAAAGATATCTGATATTACATTGCTATTAACTTTTGGGACTCTTAAATTGGGGCAAAAAATCAAAGAAGCAATGAAAGTTATCATTCACTTATTTTTTAGGAGTTTCTTTGAGTTGCTGCTGTTCTTTGGAAGAGATGAATTTTCTGAAGAGCCCTTAAAGGATATTCTTGGATCATTCCAGGTAAAACAATTTACTGCTTCACATTTTGTCTGCATTTAAAACAGGCCTTTATTCATCTCTGAAAATGGTATATTGGTTATTTGTTGCTTATAAGTTTTTATATTTACTAAGATGGCAATGCTTAAGGATCCTATTATACTAGTGGAAAGATAAAATTTCTTAAAATGAACTTTTAACTGTATTTCTAAGCAGTTCCAGTTCCACATTTGGTATCCCAGAGCCTCCTGCCACATCCCTGTAGATTTCAAAGCACATCTTGGACATATACGCACTTTTTTTTTGCTACAGGCATTGGTTTCAAAGCCCCATGTAGAGCTCAGCCCTAGTGAAAAAGGACTCTTCTTACCTAGACTAGAATTAGGCTCTCAGTCCCATGCCACTTGTTCCCTTGACTGTACCCTGATTTTTTCATCTGTTTTCTCAACAGCCTTCCCAAGACAGGAGGCAGATTTTTTTTTCTTCGCATTCTATATGAGAAAAGAGAGTAGAAAAGATCCAAGACCTCTCCTCTAAATGGCAAGAACATTTGATCTTTTTACCACCGTGTTTCCCCTAAAATACGACCTAGCCAGATAATCAGCTCTAATGCATCTTTTGGAGCAAAAATTAATATAAGACTCGGTCTTATTTTCAGGGAAATATGGTATAAGACCTGGTCTTATTTTCAGGGAAACACGGTAGTACCGTGGCTCACTAATGAGTCTTGGCATGATCTCATCAGCACTTCTCTGGGGTGTAAGAAAGGAAGATGTGCTTTGAACTCCGCCTAGGGGTAAAGTGTTTAGACAACATCTCTTACATTTACTCCTATGGTGTTAAAAAGGCTGATGGTCAACCAGGATTGCCGTCCACCTTGGGGAAGAGATCGGCAGAGTAACAAAAGTAATGCAGTGCTTTCTTTCACCTAGAATTTTTATTTCTTATTATTGAAAGCAAGCTTTTAGACTGAATAGAATTTTATGATCGATCACTCTGGTGCATACACAAAATAGGAAAACTATAAGCAAACGTAACTGGCTAAGGTTTATCTAAAACTTCTTCACATTCAGAATCTGACTCTAGAATTGCTTTTCCACTCTGTCATTAGTGTCTGTTTTTCTATACCATTTTGTCTTCAGTGACATCAGAAGTGGTAGTGAGGTAGCATTTCCTAAAATAATCACTAAAAGAACTAAAAGTCTTTGTTACTTAACTTGGCTTTTTAAAGCTTAAGCTGGTCTTTTGGTTCTGTTTAGCCAACTTTTGACTCCTGCTTCAGGGGTGTTATTAAATTAGATTAATTGCCCTACACTCATTTCACACTATCTGGTTCCCAAGAGTTAAAAAATGTTCTGCTAGTCTCAGATTTTATTCTTAGTCACCAATATATCCTTTTGCAAGTTTTCGTGCTCTCTCTTTGAATGTCCATGCAAGCAGAATAACAACTACATCATGACCATTAGCAGGCTGACGTGGATTCTGAGATATCACTGGATACACAACATATTCTGATTTCAGAGTTGTACAGATATGAAAAAAATGCATGTTAGAGTCAGTGAGAGTAGGTACATTATCTTGAACATTTTACTTTACCCATTCTTACATTCAGCAAAAGAGGTAAAAATACCTGTTCTCGACGTAAAGTTTTAATTAGGGACTATCTTCAAGTGCTTAAAACTTATTCATTTTCCATTCAATTTTTCCTTTGACACTTGTGTTCTTGGTAATCCACTTTTGAACTTTCACTCAGCAAATATTTATCGAGTCTCCACTGTGTGCTAGGTACTAAGCTCTGGAATAGGCAGTAGTAAAGCAAAAGCAAAACCCGTGGTGTTGTGGAGTTTATTAATAATTCTAGTGTATAAAACAAAGACAGTAAACCAAACTTTTGTAAATTAAGGATATTTTAGAAAGTGACAGGTGACTTCGAGAAAAAGAAAGCAGGCCAGAGAAATAGGAGTGTTGGCATAATGGCATCGGGGGGTTTTCCGTTTTAAGTGGGTGGTCAGAGGATGCCTCATGGAGACCTCGGCTAAGCACTGACAGTGGGAACCGTGGAAGTGTCTGTAGAGTAGATGAGAGAATCTGTTGTTTTAAGTATGCAAAATAACATTGTGAAGGGATATATCCTTTTTTTTTTCTTCCTTCTGAGCAGGGTTTCCATTCAGTTATCAAAATAATTATTTCCTTAAATGAGAGTTCGTGGTTTTTGTACCCTTTTCTATCTCCTGTTCAAATTCTTCAGCTCACCTCCTGTCCTCTTTGTTGTGTTTTTTAAAAATTTACCTGCCATTTCTGTTGCTGTGCCTTCTTCCTGCTCTGAACTTTCTTGAGCCTCAACTCCTGCCTCCTAGGAGAGATTTCACCTTTTGTTCCCACTTTAGCTTGACCAGAGCATCGTCCTGCATTTTCTGAACTGAGCTGTCGCTGCTGGTGCTTCCCAGGTCTATGCCCTTAGAGGCCTGGGAAGGACCAACGTGTAGTCCATGTACATCCCCCTCAGACTTTGCATTTATTAAGTTTTGTGAATTCTCCAGACTTTGACTGACCTTTGGTAATACACAGCAATCGCAATCGCAATTGCAATGTCACCTTTTGAAATTTTAAAAATTTTATACTAGTAATGCAAAAATTTTCCCCAACTGGTTCCTTTCTGTCCACCTTTCATACAGATTCATACCAGTTTAAGATCGTGCTCTTTGTCCTCTACCATATACCTGGGGATCTTGATTCCCAGTAGTTCTGGGGTGGGGCCCGAGAGTCTCCATGTCTAACAAGCTCCAAGGTGATGCCTGTGGCGCTGTCCTCTGACCACACTGAGTCAGCAATGGACTCACACTCTTTACTGGATTTCAGTTAATTATTCCTTCTGTGCCCACCTCCACCGCCACTCTAATACTCCAAACATGAGTATCCCAGCTTTGCCACTCATTCTGTCATCTTGGAAATGTCTGTGTCAGTTTCTTCATTTGTAAAATGGGGACGGTATTGTACTTATTACGTAGGGTCATCAGCTTGGCACCATTCTTAGCGAAATGATCTGGCTTAAGGCGGGTCTTATAGCCTGTCTGATGAAGCATGTGGGCTCTGAAGTCATACTACCTGGACTTCTGGTTTCACTGTAAGAGTGAAACCCAACCCTTAATCACGTTGATTCTGTTCTTCCATGAATTTCTGATCTGGCAACCAACAGCGGATTAGCTCCAGGAAAAACCAAATCAATGAAGGAAATGATCTCTAAAAATTAATTTTCAATTCATAGTTATGTGCAGCCATATCTTGTTATCATTTTCAGTTTTCAGGATAAAGGAAAGTTTCTACAAATGCAGGACTCATGTAGAACAAACAGGATTCCCACAAAGGAAAAAAATATAATCAGGCTGGCAATGAACTCCTTTTCAACATAACAAATGCCAGAACAAATAGATAATGACTAGTGAATTTTTCAAGAGAAAAAAGTATTGTTTAATAATAATTTTTAGCTGCCAAGCCCTATAGTTTATGAGAAGGCAACAGAAATAAATAGTCCAAAGATTTGGAAAATAAACCAACTACATGTGGGCATACTTCATTTGTCAGGAAAACAAAGAAAGAAGTATACCAGCTGATTTAGAAATTACCAAAACAAAGAATTTACAAATAGAGTTGTTGCAGAATAAAAAAAAATAGGACTAACCTGAGGAAACAAGTTAAAATTAATAGGTTATTTTTAATATGGCTATTATGAAAATTCCATCAATGTCAGAAATGATTCTGGAAAAAGGAATTGCCCCAAGTTTTAAATCAAAGTACACATAAGAATCTAGAACTAAAATCTCAGATTATGGTACTGATTGGATGGGGTAAGGAAGATAGAAGAGAATCAAGTATATTTTTGGCCATCTAAGCTGAAGTAACCACACAGCACAGGCCATTCACTACGTGGGCTGTGATTGGTTATAGGGGAAAAGAATGATATAGAAAGAAAGTTCCATTCTAAACACAGAGCATTAAATTTATTTGGAACAGCTAAGTACTAATGCCCAGTGATAGTTAGATCCATGGGTCAATATTTCTACCTTCTTAGTTTTTTTTTTTTGTGTGTGTGTGTGTGTGTGTTTGTGTTTACCAAGAACATGTATTACTTTTATAAATCAAGAGAAAAATAGATGTTATAAAGGATTATTTTTTTTTAATTTAGAAAAATGAAAGAGACCTTGGAGTAGTCTGCAAAGTGCCAACCAGTAACCTAGAAGCCTTATTGCTAGAGCTCTGCAAATGTTTTAATGAGCCTGTCCTCCCGTCAGAGAAAACTGTCCCCATCCCTAGTGGTCAATGTGTAAGTCACAGAGATCTTTTCTGTTCAGACCAGAAGTAGGCCTTAGTTAAACTCGCTTTCCTGGGACTCCCCCTCATTTTTTAACCTGCTTGCCCTCCTTTGTGTGAGTGGGGGAAGGAGGTGTGAGATGGTAGGGGACGTAACCTCCCAGGGACGAGGAGGCCCAAGGCTAGTTTAGTGCAGTAGCATCATGAGAGAGGAGCATCAAATAATCAAAAATAGAAGAACCAGCCGCAAGAGAGGAGGCCAGATAAGTTGTTGTGCCCACCCTGCCTCGCTGGGTAAGTGCTTATCTCCCTTCACAAGTAGAGTTGTGTGTTCATGGGCATCATAAACCAGCACACCTCACAGGTTGTATTATTTTTAGCTAATACGAAGAAATTTAGAACTATTGACTTTTCACTAAAACCTTCGGGACCATGTTCCCTCCCTAGACTTCTTGGAATAAGTTGCCCAAAGACTTAATTTGGCAAAGTCCTAATCCTGGTATTCAAAACCACCTTTGTAGTCATAGTTTACAGGCTTTTAAAGAATATAACCCTATCAGCTCAATAGCATGTATTTTGTGAGTAGCAGTTTTAAAATTGTGTTCCCGTATTTTCTGCTCTAATAGAAGTTCTTTCTTGTCTCTGCCCAGCACCATTTTGACTGCATATAACTTTTCTCACTTAAATTTTCCCTCTGTTACCACAAAACACTAATCCCTCTAAATTCTTTCTGTGATTTGATAGTCTCTCCAGCTACGCTGTCAGGTCTGGTGGCCAGAGACTGACTTTCATCCCTGTGTCTCCTACACTTAGTCTTTGTCCCTTAGTACGATGTATTTGCCAACACAAAGGAAGGATAAATAACTTCACAGACATTTCTATCTGATGTCTACTATTTCTTTATTTAAAAAAAAAATCTTTTTAGAAAACTCTAAAGCACAACCCCTGAGGCATATTGTCTGAACCTGCTTACCTCGTGGTCCATTGGTTACCACTGTGTACAGTGAGATGGGGAGAGATCAGTGAACGTATTTATGAGGTGAAACATCAAATATCTACTTGTAGATTCTACTTTGACAGTATACAGAAAAAAGAGAAATTGAAGTATGCTTAATTGTATGAAAAGTATGACGGAAAATATTTCACTATTTTTGAAAGAAACATACTTGACAAGTGTGCCCCACATTTAGCACTGGGAGTGAAAAGGAGTGATGTTAAAATTAAAGTTTCAGATTCTGAAATCCTTTTGTAAAGACTGTATTCCTTAGAAAACTCTTGTGTTGAAATGGGTAAAGTTTTGGTATTTTTCCACTGGCATTTATCATTTTGAAATTGTTACTCCTGACTAATAATTCTTGTATATCATGATCTCAGAAATATCTCTCTACATTTTTAAAAATAATTTGTTTGATAAGGAAACACCTTACTTCAATTCAACTGTTGAGGGTCTGTAATCACTTTGAAGAGATAGGACAGCCAGAGTTGTTTCAAGCTTAAAATATATAATAAAAAAACTTGAGACATTTAAGCTCTAGGGACCAAAGAACAATCCTCCAAAAGATAGGCCTGTCAGCATCAGTAAGTTTCAGGAAAGGTCACTATACTCTGTCATATGGAACAAGTCATCTGAAAGAGGGTACTAAGCACTGTGCATTAATACTTACACCACATAGCCGACCATAAACAAAGATCTTGTATTCTAAGCATTTTGCAATCTTTGTTGTCAGGAGCAGGCATGTAGGTCGGACAATTAAGTTCGTGAGCTTTCACCATGTAAGTGTATGGTGGAAAGTTTGCAAATTTAATTGTCCGATTATTGTGCTTTCAAAATAAATGATAGGATTAACACTTTGAAACCAGCTCTGAAAACACCGGGATCAATGAGGAATTCATTATTCACTGAAAGCTGATTCTGTAGTGTCCTAATACATAACTGGAAGTATCTGCATGTTAGTGCTTGAAGTTGTTTATATTTGCCCAGATAAAATATTAGATCATAGAAAATTTAGCTGTAAAGTACTGTAGATGGCATTAGTCCAATTTAACTTTTTAAGAAATGATGAAACCTAGAACCAGCGAGATTCATTCATTCATCCATTCAACAATATTAGAGATTAAGTATCTTCCTAATTTGTAGCAGAGCTAATACTGTGACCTGTTCTCTTGACTGACACCAGTGCTTTTTCTGCTGAATCAGATTTTATATTTATTTCTTTGTGTGGGAATCTGCTCTGATAAATCTCGCATACTCCTTAATTCTGCTTCAGGGTCTTACATTTAGAACTGTAACAATAGCACTTCTCTATTGGCGATATTATTTCATTACTTATTTAAAACTGTTAATGGAGGGATGTGCTTTCATTAGCATGGCAACCATCAATTAATTTTGAAATTTGATTATGCTCTCCGTTGGTGGTTTTACTGTATTTTTGATTGTCGTACCCTTCATTTAAAACTCTGATTGTTAATTTACATAACATTTACATTTATTACTTAACTTTTTAAAATGTATACAAAATGTAATTATGGGAACCAATTACTAAATTTACTTAATTTAAATATTCACTTTTTCAAAAGTCCCAAAAGCAGTTATCTTAAATAGTTCACTAAGTACATGATTCTAGTTATTTTAAAAAATCAAATGTGTAATTTACAGGTATCCATGCATTTTGCATTTTCATAATTTCTTTTTTTTTTTTACCCTGGGGACCAGATGAGAAGTTGCTCTTTTTTTTTTTTTTTTTAATTTTATGGGGGAAAGGGAACAGGAATTTATTGGGGAACAGTGTGTACTTCCAGGACTTTTTTTTTTCCCCCTAAGTCAAATTGTTGTCCTTTCAATCTTACTTGTGGAGGGCGCAGCTCAGCTCCAGGTCCAGTTGCCATTGCTAGTTGCAGGGGGCACAGCCCACCATCCCTTGCGGGAGACGAACCAACAACCTTGTGGTTGAGAGGATGCGCTTCAACCAACTGAGCCATCCAGGAGCTCAGCGGCAGCTCACCTCAAGGTGCCATGTTCAATCTTAGTTGCAGGGGGCACTGCTCACCATCCCTTGTGGGACTCGAGGAATCCAACTGGCAACCTTGTGGTTGAGAGCCCACTGGCCCATGTGGGAATCGAACCGGCAGCCTTCAGAGTTAGGAGCATGGAGGAGCTCCATCCAACCGCCTGAGCCACTGGGCCGGCCCCAGTTTTATAATTTTGAGACTAGAAGTCACTTTAGTAATTGTTTAATCCAACAATCCCTTATTTTACATACCAGAAAGTTAAGCTTCAGTAGAATTGAGGTTTCTAGAAGCAGTACAGGGGCCTAGGTCTTACTCTCAACCCAGCATTCTTACTAGTATTCCCTAATCTATTATATGAAATGATGTAATAACTAACTGTGTTTACAGTAGTGTATACGTCAAAAGAATAGTTTTAAAGAAATGTTTTTTACTTATACTGTCTTAAATGCTTCTTGGTCTTAACATTTTAAAACCTTTTTAAAGACTGCCTTACTGGGGAGAGGGAGGAAGGAGAAACTTTAATGTGGTTATTTGAGTTGACAGCATATGAAGGCCTAGACTAGAGTGTAAACTCTTCGAAGTGGCAAGGAAGTAGATCAGAAGATATTAAAGAAAACTGACATGATATTAGGATCAACCGAAAGAGATGAGTTTAATATTTGATTCCAAACACAAATACAAAAACTAGTAATACCTAAAACCAGGAGTTTCTAGACTTCTGATGTCATACCCATCCAGGTTTTTTAAAAAAAGTTTGAGCACATATCCCCAGTATATATGTATTTGTTATTTATGTACATGTACTAATACCATATACATTACAAAATATAAAAATACATTTAAAAGAGATAAATAAAAATAATGTTTTAACAGTGTAAAAACTTTAATGACATTAATGTGATTGAATATGCTTTATTTTTGAAAACTTTTAACACTTGATCATATAATAATTCAAAGTCTTAATTTCAAGTTCAGTACTTTGATACTTGGTTTTAATACCTGTCATAGGTGGAAAAGATACCTTTGGTAGATTCGCATGATAAAACTTTTGTTTCTAATTTATGATTCTCAGTTGTAAATGCCCTTGACCAAATATACAAAGTTTTGTTGAAATTTGAGTTCCAAATTTCCAGCGTTCCGGAAGCTAATCAGTGTTTCTTGAATACTAACCATTTTTAACAAATGAATTGAAAACTCATTAAAATGCTCCAGTTGAAAGATTTTTTTATGAGAAAATTCTAATTTAAGCTTTTTAATGATATAGATAGGAGCATTATAGGGGGCATTGATTTTTGGCAACAACAATCATGTAATGATGCAAACACTTCCAAACATTCATTTTAAATGATTTTCTTCATAAGAATTTTCTTTTGAAAAGCAGTAACTTTTTCATTGTTATACTGTCCTCTTTATATGGACAAACTCAGCATGTTTATTTTTCGAAAACATCAGGTAAATACTCCATAGGAACTTAATCACAGAAAAAAATTGCAAATTTTTGATAATTGTCTTTTTTCTAAAAGAAAACTGCATAATATATTTAAATTTTACAACTTTCTGATGTGCTTTGCCATAATGAATGAAAATGTAATAATGAAAGATACTGATCACTCTCATCTCTTTTCAAAGTATTGTAAATATTTTATAGGCTCTGTTTTTATAAAATTAACCACATTGAAGACCTTTTATATTTCTGCTTTGATTTGCTACAATAGCTTGCTTATGAATGAATAAGACTTGTATTCTATAATTTTCTTCTGAAATTTACATTTCATTAAAAGTAAGACATATTGCATTGTGCTTTTACTTACACATAGTTCCATAGAACCCTATTTTGATGAAAAGAAGCACTTATTATTGAGAATGTATCTTTAGTGTACCTTTCCTTTCTTGACTTTGAAGAATCTTTAAACTACCTAGGAAGTAAGATGTTAACACTAAATCACGCAAGGTCTTTCTGTTATATGAGAAACACCAGAAGAGTGAACTGGTAGAGATTTTCAGTACTGCAGGAGAAAGAATGAAGTTTATTATGGATCAAGGTAGCTAGCGGAGGCTTCTCAGGGAAAAGTGGGCCTGTGGAAAAATAGTTATGAAAGGGTTTAGATAGGTTTACAGAAAGGTTTAGATAGGTTTATAGGAAGTTGTAGGACAGGGGTGTCCAAACTTTTTTCAATGTTTTTCACAAAGGGCCATATTCGGTAAAATACACAAACAGCCGGGCCACTCACTTGAGATGAAGTATGTATTGCCTCACCTGATTTATTTAAGTAAACTAAATATACTTTTGGAATTTGCTGCGGGGCAATATAAAATGGATTGCAGTTTGGACACATCTGTTGTAGGAGAAAGAGCATGATGTGAGAAAAAACATAGGCAAGAAGTACAAGGTGAGTTTGAGAAATAAGGAAGAGACCAGATTGGAGAAAAGACTTCCTGAAGTGTAACAGATGAATGAATGAGTAGGTAGGTAAGTACAGAGGTCCTTATATATGAAATTGGAGCATTGAGACTTTCATCCTGTGATAAGTTGTCAAAGCATTCAGATTATGTAGAACAGTCAGAACACTGATCTGCAGTTTCATAGACATGTTCTAGTGGCCAGATAGAGTTTGGCAAAGTGGCATCGAGTTCATGGAAGAAAAATCTTCTAGAACGAAACATTAAGCCCATGCCACATGGATTCTAAAAGAGTGAGGGAAGGAGTAGTGTTTTCTCTACCTCTGGCAGCGACACAGGGTTGAATAGAAGTTTCTGAGGGAATTATTTTTAGCGCAGTGCAGTTGGTATCAGTAACAGCAGACAACTTAATAAAGGATTAGGTTTATATACAGGTCAAAATCTTTAATTAAGTAAACCTATAAAATACAATATGTATATACTCTAGAAAAGATAAGTTGTTTATTCTGCAGTGATTTCAGTGCTTCCTTTTTCACTTTGGAGGCTTTTTGATTGAATATCATCATCCAAAAAAACCATCTATTTAAGTAAGTAGGAAAAGATACTTACAAACTTGTTTTCTTTGGTCCTGTGTCTTTTTAAATAGGCGAAAATTAAATGTTTATTTCAAATGTATTTCCTATCCAGAGCTATTTCTCATAGAAGTAGTCTCCAAAATGTGATGTACTTGACTTAAGAAGCACACACACAAAAAACAAAACTCATATATATATATATATATATATATATATATATATATATATATATTTTTTTTTTTTTTTAGAAAGATTAACTAAAACTAATTTACTAATTTTTAATGGAAGGATTTATGGTAATACAAGTATATAATTCATAGTATAAACATTTATGAAAGTACACACTAATTGTAGAAGGAGCAATCAATCAATAAGTGTGTCAAAATTGACTGTGGCATAGGGGTTATTAGATTTACAGATCATCAGTGCTTTCCCCTAGAAATTTTGATTCAGTAGGTTTGAACTGGGGCCTGGAAATCTGTTAACAAGACCTCCAAGTCTTTCTTAGTTTCAGCCAAGTTTAGGAAATTATCAATAGACCCGTTTCACCATGTCTTAACTTAGGCCTAAGTCCAGTTCTAAGCCCCGCAAGTGCTAATGGCTGCATGAATGATTGGTGTCTCACTTACTCTAAAAGACAGTTAGGAAGATGGGTTGTCCAAGGGCCCAGCAGCAGAGCTAAAGCTCCCCAGGTGATTCAGGGGCAAGCATCCAGCTCACTTGATTTCTTGTGCTTTGATTGGATCGAAAGCCAGCTTGAATTTTAGGGGCACCAAGATGTGTGTGTCTAGTGTAATTTAGGAGTTTGTTTACCTTGAGGTTTTAAATTGATGATTGTTTTTAACCATGAATCTGTTGCCACAGATAATTACTATGTTCCATGTATTTAAAAAAGCATAGCTGATCAATAACTTTATATCTTATTTTTATGAATGCTATATAACATGCTGACACATGGAAATGTAGAAATTAATTTTATACTGAGACAATTGGGTGCCCTAAAATAAAATATTTATTCAAAATTTTAAAAAATACTAGAAGAAATAATAGCTAGCATTTATTAAGTGCTTACTACGTGCCAGGCACTGTATGAAGCACTTTTCAATACTCTATATTATTTAATCCTTACAACAATCCTATGAAGGTGGTGTTTTTAGTATCCTTTTTGCAGAGGAGTTACTGAACGAGCACAGAGAGGTTAAGTAACTTGCCCATTGTTTATAGGGTTTTTGTTTGCTTGCCTGCTCTTTTTAATTTGGGAATGTCCTAAATGACTTCCAGAAGATATTTTCATGTTTTGACTTAATGATCCTTTGACTTCTTTGACTGAATGATGGTCATGAAATTTGATTTCTTCTACTGCCTCCTCGTATAAAACAAAGAAAACCTCTTGTATATTTTAACACGGAATGAGAAGTGACATGTAGATGTCATTTTGGAACGTTCAAATGAAAGAACATAACAATTTAATAAAAGGAAAGTGTTTATTGTTACTTTGAGTATATAGCTTGGTGATTTATCTGATAAGTAAAATTTGTAAATATACATATATTGTTTTATCCTGAAGCTTTGCTTTAAAACTGTTACTAAGTTTTCAACATCAGGGATTTTTTTTTTTTGAGCACAGCAAGAAATTCTGGCAAGTATTTGTGTTTTAATTGATGTGCAATTTATTCAAATTTTTATTTAACATTGCCAATTTTAATATCTAGTTTTTTCTGAAGGCTTTTAAATTCAAATTATGCATTAAAAATAAATATTCATACTTTCACTAGGCCTTCAGTTAATTTTTTTAAATTACCAAATTAAATACCCTGAAACATTTTAAAACACGATACTAAATAAAGTATACGACAAGTTAAAAAAGCATAATCAAATAATTAAATCTTGTAAATCTAAATATAATAAATCAATTTACAAATTTAGTAAACTAAGTTCTCCTTAATATTAAATATTGTTTACAAACTACACTGCTGTCACATAATTCATTACAATCACAAGTCTAATATAAAATTCTCTAAAAACATTTCAAACATATTTTTTTTAAAAATCCCAGAAAATGCATAGACAAATTATCAGTTAATGCCCAACTTATCAATACATTTTTACCTTAAACCTAATGCCAAGTCTTCATGTTATAGGTTGGATTCATTCCTTCAGCCTGTTTTTCCTTTATCCCAAGACTCCAAATCTACTCGTACAATAAAATGGAATAGAATTTCCATCTTGCAACCTTCTACCACAACTAAGATTATATATACATTTGGGATCAGGGCAGGCCACCTACATCTGTCTACCTGCCAACCAGTCTACATGGGACCCCTGTACCCCTTCTTATTGTCAGGCTCTTGCCTGCCGTTAACAGAAACTTTATGATCCCTCATGTAAATTTAACTGAACATTTAAGTTTTATATTTTTGCAATCTGATTCTTTTCCTAGAAATGACATCCCTTAAGTTTTTCCTTTAGGTTTTTGCAACCTGGTTCTTTTCCTGGAAATAATGCATCCCTTAAAGTTTTCCCTTAGGTTACACTTCATCCCTGTTACAATGGGATTTCCTAAGACCAATTATGTACAAACTGTGTAACCTTTGGCATTAAAGTCTATTTGTGTACTAATGGGGTTTGGACACCCTACTTAGGCTACTTAGCAACCCTTTCTCTTTTATAATTGAATAGCCTCACTGGCCATCAGTCATTTTATTGACAATGATGATCAAGTTTAGTTTTTAACCCCTTTAAATTCACAAAGCCAAAATGATTTTTCTCTCCTAGGAATGCCAGAATCACCTCCGCAGATATGGAAATGTGAATCTGGAACTGGTGACTCGAATCATTAGAGATGGTGGCCCATGGGAAGATCCAGTGTTGCAAGCTGTTCTTAAAGCCCAGCCAGCATCTCAGGAGATAGGTACTTCAGGAAACTCAAAATCCAAACCAACATTTGTGAGAAGTGAACACAATTTCATTTTCTAACTAGAGCAGTAATAGTGATTCTTCTTTATTTTATAATACTGAATAAGAGTTACGTATTGTCACATGAAGTATGTTTAATTTGTTGTGCTAAACTGCCCTAAGAGTGATTTTTGACACCAGATTAGGTACATTTATTTCTAGTAATTTCCCATTCTAATGTGATTCAGTGTGTTAACACCTTTACTGTCCAGATGTTACTTACCTACAGAAAATTCATTTGTTTTCATCATTTCAGTTTGTATTTTTTAAATCTATTTAAGTAGGAATAGCTTTATAAAACAAAACAAAACACCCTGCGTAAGCATGTGGGATCTCCCTTATACAGGAATCTCGTTCAATTTTTGTTACCACTACTGTTTATCCTACACCCAGCCCAGTGCCTGGTACAGAGTAGGTGCTCAATATAATTTGTTGATTAAATGAATGACCACTTGATGACTGCATAAGTGAATGAGTGACAAATTGAATAAGTTTCAATTCCAAATACTCCAGAGCAGTATTTCCCAAACTTCATCCATTAATAGAACTTAAATTTTCTCTCACTCCCTTACCACCTGCATACTTCTTTGACATCACCTCTTCTGAACCCTAAATCCAGTGGTTCCTGTGGGCCAAAATTTTCTTGTGAAGCAGGAGACTCTGTCAACTGCTTCTAGTTAATTCTTTAAAAAAATATTTGCCATATTACTCCTGAGTCACAAAACATTGTGGATCACCAAAACTTAGAATGTAAGCTCAGACATAGTGAATAAACACAAAACTGTGGAAAACATTTGAAAGGATGGAGAGAGCCTATGGAATGCAATATAAGATGGCCAAAGGGAAAAGACAAGAATTCCCAGTTCTGGAACCATTCAGGCCTTGGTCTGGTGAGGAATACACTTCACAACACAGGTTGTGCTGAGCAGGTTAGGATTTTTCCACTTGTTCCAGGTTAAGGGGCAGCGGTGGATTGCGAGTAGAGTTGAGTGGAGAAGGGGCTGAAGTTCTTGGGCTTACGAGCAAGCTGACCTCAAGATGCAAGTGTGGAGGACTGCAAGAGGGAAGTGAGAGAAGATGAAGAGATGGGGCCAGGAGAAGTAGTGCAGAGCGGTGGGATGAGACTGGCGGTAGGCACAGATTAGGAGGAAAGGGCTAAGGTTTATGTGACAGTGGTGGGGGTATATACCCAAGGGATACAGAGGAGAGATGTGAGAGTCTGGGGAAGGATAAAAAAGCTGAAGAGGGAGGCATTTAGAACTGAGATGGAAGAGTTGGAAAGCCGAGTAAAAGTATGAAGAGTCAAATATAAGGAAGGCAAGGGTGACAGACTGAAGGAAATATGAGGAGACTGGGGACTGAGGCCAGAGGGAACAGGAGCTAGACAAAGGCAGAGCTTCAGGAGAGAAAATGGGAGAAGAAAGGTTGGGCTTTTAAAGGGGAGCTTTTAGGCTTCTCTGAGTAGGAACTAGAACAAACCTGTTGTGGGCTGGTGTGAGGGCTGATGGCCTCAATACATGTATATATAGTCCTTCATACAGTCCTTTCCTACTTACACTAACATACCTCACTCTGGGAAAAGCTGCTCTAGAGCCCTCTTCACACTGGTGACTCTCCTGTAGTCGGTGATCATTAGGTAAAGACTAGTCTGAAGTTTATCTTTGCACGAACGGTACAAATCAGTGTCTGCTTATCACAGATTGTAAACAGAATTGCAAGGCAAATGTTGAAGCCCAAATAAAACCTCACTCATAGCATTTTAGAAGCTAATGATTAAACATATGTAACTAATTAAAATACATTTGGTTTGAAATCATGAAATATGGGTTCCAATTCCTGCTCTGTCACTTAATTTTTGTCCTTGGGCAAGTCATTTGACCTCTCTGAGCCTCAGTTTTATAATCTGTAAAACAAATACTGTGATACCTGTAATAAGATTGTTGTTAGGCTTCAATAAACGTATGTAGATAAAGATGTTTGTATATTTTTAAATTGTGTAAAAGCAAGTATTTATTAGTTATTATCCTTAGCAATACAGGAGCATAGATTAATAAGCAGCCCTAGTTGGCACTACTTTTGGCTTAATCTTTTGTCGAAAAGTAATGAAATATATTTCTCTTACAGTTTAACTTTTTCATTAATTCAGATTATATTTCTATAATTAATCTGAATTAATGTGGTTGAATTAATGTAGTTTTAAAGACAAATTAGGATTCTGCCTTTTAACCTTTACAATAATGAAAATATTGGGCAGTAAGAAGATGAAGTACATAATCTTAGACTAGAAAGAAATTCTGACCCCATGCTATTTGAAACGTATTTTAACATACTAGTGAAATGAAAAAATAATTTCATGTTTGTTTTTTAATTTTTTTACTTTTTAGACTGAGAAGAAATTGACAGTATTCTTTTGGTGTCGCTCTTAATTCCATTTTCCAGTCATGTAACTGTGTGTTCTTTTCACAACTAAACTCAGACTAAGAAAATGCTGTTTAATTAAATAACTAGTTAATCACTTAGGTACCGCACGTTAGAGATAAAGTTTCAAACAACAGAGTTTGAGAGAATCTTTTCTTGAGAGTAATAAGAGTCTGTTTTCTTTTTTAATATAGTGAACAAATACTTAAGTTCTGAAAATCCACTATTCTTTGAACTACGTGCCAGATACCTAATTGCTTGTGAACGCATACCTGAAGCAATGGCTCTTATTAAATCTTGTATAAGTCACCCAGAAATCAGTAAAGACTTATACTTCCATCAAGCACTCTTCACATGTCTATTTATGTCACCTGTAGAAGATCAGCTACTCCGGGAGGTATTGTTTAAGATTTTTGTTTTGTTTGCCTATCATCATTTTAATCTTACAAAAAAAGAGAGAGAGAGAAAAGCCCATTCTTGTTAAATTCCTTTTGCAGTAATAGCAAAGGTTTTAGGATTACATTATCTAGGTGTGTTCTCTTTGGCACCATTCTTTAAGCTCATGTTGAATTAGACAGAATCTGCTATTAAATGATGAAATTAACAAAACATTCATTAATAAGCATTTATGTTGAGTTTCTGGTGTGTCAAAAACTGAGAAGCATTATGATTTTGCCTTTTAAATAAAATACTAAGAACTTAAATGTTCATGTTTGTTATTTTGTTTTTTCAAGATGAAAGAATTAATCTTTTCCTAATACTATAGACACTACCTACCTACAAGTTACGAATTTTAATGAGATTAAAGTAGTCATTGTAAACTGTAGGTGCTATATAGTAAACCTACCATATGAAACCATGAGAATTGTTCTGTAGAAGTCATCATCTTTGTAGAAGAAAACTAGAAATTGTTTTTTTCTGAATGTGTAAACATTTATTGCAACTAGCTTTTTAGATATTTTTAATGATATGAACTAACTTTTCTTTTCCTCTTATAGCATTTATTGAAAACTGATTGTAGGAGTGGAATTGATATCATCTGTAACACTGAAAAAGAAGGCAAGACTATGTTAGCCTTACAACTCTGTGAATCTTTTCTTATTCCACAGCTCCAGAATGGGGATATGTACTGTATCTGGTAAGTGTTCCTAATATAGAAATTGAAATGGTAATATGAGGAACAGAAGGAAGACTGGTTAGCAGAGTTTGGACTTTTATATTTTTTTAAAAAGTTATGGGAAAATGTTAAACAAGAAACAGTAATAGTCTGTAAGATTTAAAGATTAAAAAAAAAAAAAAAAAGATCATATGCCAGTACTAGATAGTGTAAATGTTTAAGGTATGTGTCATAATGAAACAATTATATTTTCAATTAAATTTGGAGTGTAAAAAAGACACTCCAATTTAGAGCAGTTTTAGGTCTACAGTAAAATTAAGAGGAAAGTACAGACATTTCCCACGTACCCCACTTTTTCAAATATCGGTATCAGAATGGTACATTATTTTTATCAAGGATGAACCTACACTGACACATCATAATCACCTCAAGTCCAGTTTACCTCAGGGTTCACTTCTGGTGTTACAGATTCTATGGGTTTGGCCAATTATATGATGACATGTATCCGTCATTTTAATATCATAGAGTATTTTCACTGCCCTAAACATCCTCCATGCTCTGCCTACACATCTCTTTCCCCAGCCCCCCACCTCTGGAAAGCACTGATCTTTTTTGTGTCTCTAGAGTTTTGCCTTTTCCAGAATATCATGTGTAGCCTTTTCAGAATGGCTTCTTTCACTTAGTAATACACATTTAAGGTTCTTCCATGTCTTTTCATAGCTTGATAGCTCATTTCTTTTTAGTGCTAGTTAATATTCTATTGTCTGGATGTACTACAGTTTATATATCCATTCACCTACTGAAGGACCTGTTGGTTTTTTCTAAGGTTTGACAATTATGAATAAAAGTGCTGTAAACATCTGAGTGCAGGTTTTTGTGTGAACATGTTTTCACCTCCTTTGGGTAAATACCAAGGAGCACAACTGCTGAATGTATGGTAAGAGTGTGCTTCGTTTTGTAAGAAACTGCAAAACTGTCTTCCAAAGTGGATGTTCTCTTTCTTATTCCCACCAGCAATGAGTGAGCGTTCTTGTTGCTTATCATCACCAGCATTTGGTGTTGTCAGAGTTCGGCCATGCTAAATAGGTGTATAGTGGTATCTCATTGCATTTCCCTGATGACATGTGATGTTGAACAACTTTCATATGCTTATTTGCTCTCTGTATATCTTCTTTTATGAAGTGTCTGTTGGCCCATTTTTTTATTAGTTGCATGTGTACAAAACACTGTAATACTTAGACATTTATCATTTATACCCCTCACAAAGTAATAAGCGCCCTCCCCCCATTCTATTACCCCTCTGCCGTTTTTTAAAATCCACTTGCTTGTTTTCTTACTGAGTTTAGAGTTTTTTGTCTATTGTGGGGAACAGTCCTTTATCAGATGGGTCTTTTATAAATATTTTCTCCCAGTCTGTGGCTTGTCTTTTAATTCTCTTGATACTGTCTGTTACAGAGCAGAGGTTTTTAATTTTAATGAAGTCCAGCATATGAGTTATTTCTTTCATGGATCTTGTCTTTGGTGTTACGCCTAAAAAGGCGTCACCATAATCAAGGTCATTTAGGTATTCTCTTATGTTATCTTTTAGGAATTTTATAATGGTGCATTTTATGTTTAGGGCTATGATCCATTTTGAGTTAATTGTGAAAGGTATTAGGTGTGCATCTAGATTTTGTTTTTTTCATGTGGATGTCCATTATTTCCAGCACCATTTGTGGAAGAGACTACCTTTGCTCCATTGTATTGCCTTTGCTCCTTTGTCAAAGATCAGTTGACTATTTATGTGGGCCTATTTCTGGGATCTCTGTTCTGTTCCATTGATCTACTTGTATGTGTCTGTTCTTTAACCAATATAACAGTGTCTTCATTATTTTAGCTTTCTAGTAAGCCTTGAGGTTGGGTAGCACCAGTCCTCCAACTGTGTTCTTCAACATTGTATTGGCTATTATGAGCCTTTTGCCTCTCCATATAAACTTTAGAATCAGTTTGTCAATGTCTATAAAATGACCTGCTGGGATTTTGATTGGGATTGCACTAAATCTGTAGATCAGGTTGGGAAAAATATCTTCCTATCTATGAACACGGAAAATCTCTCCATTTCATTCTTTGATTTAATTCACCAAAGTTTTGTATTAGGTTGGTGTAAAAGTAATTGAGGTTTTTGCAGTTGTTTTTAATCTTTTAAACTGCAGTTATTTTGTACCAACCTAATAGTTTTCCTCATGTAAATCTTGTACATATTGTGTTAGATTTATACCTAAGTATTTCATTTTTGAGGTGCTAATGTAAAGGTATTGTGTGAATATTTGTGTTTTTAAACATTTTAACAATTACTTAAGAGCTATTAGGTGAAACCACGAATAATTATAAAAGATTCTAGTAAATTCTGCCTCCCCTCCAGTACACATACACACACACACCCACCACCACCACCACCACCACCACCACCACTACTACCATCACCACCACTTTGACATGTCATTAATTCTTAAGGGAAAACTAGGTTTCATTTATCAAACATAATAATCTGAAATGATGTGGCCTATAAACATTTTTTAATCAATGCTTTTGAATTTTAAATTCTTAATTATTTAAAACAATAGTTTGAATAGTTAAAACATAGTTGAAACTCATTTAATATTCTTGTTTTATAGATTAAAATCTTCAGACTAAGAGAATCAAATAATTAGTAGCAGAGCTCAGTCTAGAAACTAGTGGACTTACCTTCTAGGAGAGTATACTTTTACTTCGATTACATACATTTTATTCAAAAGTTTACCCTGTCAATTGGAATTTCAAATAGAGGAAGGGATCAGGAGGCAGTGACAAGACATACACTTAAGTATTACCATTTATTGATATGTCGTTATTCCCAAACAGAATACAGTCATGACTGTTATAGTAGATCTTTTCCTATGGGGATAGGAATGTTATTTGCCCTTGGCTGTATTAAACTGTTTATACAGGATATCTTGAGTGTTTTATTTTAATGTAGTCTTAAGTAAACCAGAATCAAGTATAAACAGCAAGAAGCAGGAAAACGTATTTTCTTCTTTTCTTTGCTAACCAATTTCTACACTTTAGGGAGGGACCTTAAAAATAGAACAGTGCCTATCTTTCCTGCTCCTGACCAAGTCACCCTCTAAGAATAGAAGCGGGGTGTGCGACTCCCAGCTGCCTAACTGGAAAGGAATCTTGAGCCTGCTCCTCTGTCCTTCCGAGTAGGCTGAGTTCTGATTGTCTGCCTTCTTATGCCTATTTCTTCTACCTCTCATCTATGTTTCTAAATATTGGGATACTTTTTCTTGCTTCTAAAAATTGGTTTTTATTGTAACTTGAAAAGCAGGATTCTTTCCAGCTACAAGGTCTGTGAACCACCTTACTCTTTATCCCCCCTCTTTTAGGACAGTCTAGTCTTGCTCTATCTCAAGCCTATTGAGTAAGCTACTGACCCCATTTCTCTCACCATCACTAAATAAATAATAATAAATAATACAGTAATAGCAGCTGCTAATAGTTGCTATGTGCCTCCTATAGTCTGCTTTCTATGTGCATTATCTCATTTATTCCAACAATTTTATAGGGTAGATAATACTATGCCCAAGCCATTCAATAGTAAATCATAAAGCCAGGATTCAAACCCAGGCAGCCTGACTTACAGCCTCTACTATTAAACATTACTTACTATAAAAGGGTCAAGTATGAAAATAAATCTATGTTGTAAGGCTAGCTGTAGACCCTGTTATAGCTTGTTCTCTGAAACTCGATAACTTGATGATTTTTATTAGGTACTTAGCTATCTGGGAAATGTGTTTGTATACCAAGTTGGTGCTGTTTCCTGAAGGACCTTTTGTTTGAAAACATAAGCTTCATTAAACATTCCCTTAGGTCTTCACAAAGAAGACTATCAGTGGTTTTTAGGGTGTTTAGTTTTTTTTCTTTTTTTTCCCCCTTCAAGACCCAGTATACAAGTAAAATCTGAGATTCTTTTTGTAAATTCAATTAAAATGGAACTTCATAACCCTATCCTGAGATTTCTGCTTTCCTTGCTAGAAAGCTAAAATCCATACTGGTAGCCCTCTCCTGGCAAATCTATTAAGAAATTAGTATTACATTTTGTTTGCCAAGTTTCCTCCTGAATTAACAGAGACAAAGGGAAGTAAGATTTTTCTCTTCAGAAAAGAGAAAAAAAAATATTGTACCTTAAGAATGTCTCTCTAAGGTGTCTCAATTTTTTGGAATAAGTTGGAGAATAAATATATTCATTTCTTGTATGTTAAACATTCATTTATGTAATATTGAATATTTTTCCATAATTTCCAGCTTACTGTTTTTGTCTTTAAATTAGTTGCAGATATGCCACATCTCTTTAAACACCATTGATCTGTTTGCCTTTTTCCATCCATTGGAAAAATGAATAGAAATGCCTTTTTCCATTCCTGTGTTTATAATACACCCCTTACTAAGAATGTCCACCATCAACTTTTACTTCATTCCATGTCTACGTTTCCTTTTAATATACTTCCTCAAGAGGCTTCCTCTAAATGCTTTTAGCATTTAAGAATACATTTTTTTTCAGATTACTAACTAACAAATATTTATTGAATAAATCCCATTGCTTGGTACAATTAAGATTATAAAGACAAGGAAAGAATACAGGAAACTTGTTTTTTTATTAAACATCAGTATATACCACACATTTTACTTATTTTCACTTAGCTCTCTTAATTCTTTTTGTATATAGGAAAACTGTGGATAAAAGATACAAGTCACACAGCTACTAACAAAATGAGGTTGCAATTTATGCTAGTCAGCTTGCACGTCACAGCATCCTGTGTCTCACTAGTTGAGGAAAAATGTAGTATAGGCGTACCTCAGAGATATTGCAGGTCCGGTTCTAGCCACCACAATAAAGAGAGCATCGCAGTACAGGAAGTCATAATCTTTTTACCAGTGGAGGGTCTTGCCTTCAATTTGTAAAAAAATTGCAACATCTATGAGTTGCAGCAGTGAAGCGCAATAAAACGAGAGATGCCTGTATTTATTGAAAGGATACTAGGGTATGACATGAGCCACAAAAAGAATAGGGATACACTTGGTTCTTAAAAGAGAATTGCTATCTGGGACAATGAGATTGCTAGGACTTTTAAAAAAATTTGTCTCTCTTTTGTGCCAGTTGGTTCCAATCTCTCCCATTGTAGACAGAAGGAATGCCAACAGTCCCAGACTTCATAGTTTAGAGTTGAGAACATTCTAGGGACTCTGACTGGGGTCCGTTTCCTATTCCTAAATTAATATCTTAAGGAGGGTCACATAGGAGACATGGCCACTGGGGTTCCATCCAATCTTGTGTATTAGGGCTATTGCCAGAAAAGGGTACCTCACTGTGAACTGGGCAGAGCCATTGTATAATGTCCTATTGACATTTAGGTCTCTCTTATTCTCAGTCTCATGTTTTTGCCACTACTTCCACTTCACAATGTGTCATTGAAGAGATGTATAATGTATTAATAGTTGGGGAAATAGGACCTATAAAATAAAGCAAGGAAGTATATGAAAGGCATGAAATCAAAAGAGGGATAAGATCTGTTCTGAAGTAGCTGTCACTGTAGTTGGGGTATTCATGAAGAAGAGGCACTTGATACGGACTTTGAAAAAGATAAGCTCACCTTAGAAATAAAGAAATACTTTCCAAATACAGTACTCAGCATAAATGAAAGTGAGGATAAATGAAGCAAATTAACTGATAGTTAGGAGACTAACCTAGAATAGTGTCCAGGATTCAAATCCTGACGCTTCTGACTCCAAAACCTATGTTTCGGTTGCTGTTGCCACTATGCCACATACTGAATAAGCACTAAATGAAATGATCTGGAAGGCTGGAAACATTGGGTTTCTTTCTTTTTTTTTTTTTTTTGTATTTTTAAAAAAGATTTTTGTTAAAATATAGCTAACATACAATATTATATTCATTTTAGGTGTATATCATAGTTATTCAACAGTACCCACCTGGCACTATACGTAGTTATTGACACATGACTGATTATATTCCCTATGCTAAAGAAGTGATCGCCATGATAAGTCTAGCAGCCATCTCACACTGTACCATGCTATCAATATTATTGATTTTTTTCCCGCCTTTTAAAATTTTTCAATTAGTTGACAGTATTATTTTATATTAGTTTCAAGTGTATAGCATAGTGGTTAGACATTTGTATAATTTAGGAAGTGATGCCCCTGACTAGTACCACCTGGCACTATACATAGATATTACCATATTATTGATTATATCCCCTATACTTTAGATTCCCATGACTATTTTGTAACTACTAACCTTCACCTTTTTCACCCTGCCCCCAATGCCTTTCCCATCTATCACCCCAATAGATGTAGTACCCATCTGACACCATACATAGTTATAATCTTATTGACTATATTTTTTATGCTATACCCTACATCCCATGACTACTGCATAACAACCAATTTATACTTCTTAATTCCTTCCCCTTTTCACTCACTCCAACCCTCATTACATCTGGCAACCATCAAAATGTTCTCTGTATCTATGAGTTTGTTTGTGTTTCATTTATTTTGTTCTTTAGATTCCACTTATAAATGAAATCATATGACATTTGTCTTTTGCTGTCTGACTTATTACACTCTGCACAGTACTCTCTAGGTCCATCCATGTTGTTGCAGATGGCAAGATTTCCTTCCCTTTTATGGCTAATACTCCATTATATATATATATATATATAATATATATATTATATATAATATATATTATATATATATTATATATATAATATATATATTATATATAATATATATATTATATATATATATTATATATATTTTATATATATATATTATATATATTATATATATATATAATATATATATATATATATATATACATATATATATATGCCACCTCTTTTTTTATCCATTCGTCCATTCAGGGACACACACCCAAGTTGCCTTCATATCTTAGCTTATGTAAATAATGCTGCAATGAACATGTGGATGAGCATGTGCCCTTGAAGTAACATTTTGGGTTTGTTCGGTTAAATCGCTAGATTACTAGGTCCTTCTTTGTCTCGTTATAGTCTTTGTTTTAAAGTCTGTTTTGTCTGGTATACGTATTGCTACCTTTTTGTTTGTTTTCATTTTCATGAGATATCTTTCTCCATCCCTTTCAGTCTGTGTGTGTCTTTCGATCTGAAGTGAGTCTCTTGTAGGCAGCATATGTAAGGGTCTTGTTTTCTTATTCATTCAGTTCCCCTACGTTTTGATTGGAGCATTTAATCCATTTACATTGAAAGTAATTGTTGATAGGTATGTAGTTATTGCCCTTTTATCATTCATATACATACATATATACATACATACATACGTATATATATATATGTTTGTTTTTTTTTTCCATCTTAAAGAAGTCCTTCTAAGATTCCTTGTAATTCTGGTTTGGTGTTGATGAACTCCTTTAGCTTTTTCTTGTCTGGGAAGCTCTTTATCTGCCATTACATTCTAAATGATAGGTTTGCTGGGTAGAGTAATCTTGGTCGTAGATCCTTGCTTTGCATCAGTTTGAATATTTCCTGCCAATCCCTTCTTGCCTGCAGAGTTGCTGTTGAGAAATGAGCCGACAGTCTTATGGGGGCTCCCTTGTTGGTAACTAACTGCTTTTCTCTTGCTGCTTTTAAGATTTTTTTGTCTTTAACCTTTGGCATTTTACTTATGATATGCCTTGGTGTGGACCTCTTTGGGTTCATCTTGTTTGGGACTCTGTGCTTCCTGGCCTTATATATCTATTTTCTTCACCAGGTTAGGCAAGTTTTCTGTCATTATTTCTTCAAACAGGTTTTCAATTCCTTGCTCTGTCGCTTCTCCTACTGGCACCCCTATAATGCGAATGTTGGTACGTTTGATGTTGGCCCAGAAGCCCCTTAAACTCTCAGTTTTTTTGGATTCTTTTTTCTTTTTGCTGTTCTGATTGGGTGTTTTCTGCTACCTTGTCTTCTACATTGCTGCTTTGATCCTCTGCTTCATTTAATCTGTTGATTCCCTGTATTCTTCATTTCCCTTATTGTATCCTTTATTTCTGACTCGTTGTTTTTTATGTTTTCTATCTCCATTTTTACATTTCCTATCTCTTTAAGTTTTCCCTGAGGTCATTGAACATCCTTATAAACAGTATTTGGAACTCTGCGTGTAGTAGATTGCTTGTCGCCACTTTAATTCTTTTTCTGGAGCTTTGTTCTGTTTTTATTTGGGACCCATTTCTTTGTCTCCCCATTTTGGCTGTCTCTTCATGTTGCTTCTGTGCATTAGAAGCAAGTTAGGTCTGCTATTTCTCCCAATCTTAGTAGAGTGGCTTTATGTAGTAGATGTGCTGTGGCTCAGTGGCACAGTCTTCCTGATTACCAGAGCTATGCACTTCGTGTGTCCCTTGTGTGGGTGATGTGTGCCCTCCTCTTGTAGTTGAGCCTTGGTTGCTATTTGTATGTCAGTGAGAGGTATTGGCCCTCGGGCTCACTGGTTGTTGAGGACTGCCTCTGACTACAGTGGAGGAATTGTGGTGTAGGGGTTGACTCTACAGAGCAGAATCTGCCTCAGCAGTGTTCTGGTGCTTGCCCAATCAGCCCCTTGGGTGTGTCGTTCTTGGAGGTGGCTGGGTGATGCTCCAACTCATTTCAAAGCAGGCTGCTTGGGGGCGCCAGCCCATCAGGGATCCTTGGAAGGGATCCACAGCAGGTTAAGTTCAGCCACAGCCTGTGCCCCACCCAGGGCCACCTGGCAGGAACTACAAAGAAATCCACAGATAGCTGCCATCCGTGCTGTGCTTGGAAGTACCTTGAAAGGCCAAGTTGTGAACCAAGTCTGCCTGCTGCTAGTGCTGGGCTTAGGGCTGCTCAGCCAGGGGTATGGTACATGCTCATGCCAGATGCTGCTTGTTTGGGTTCCGCGAACCTTTGAGAGACCCTAGGAAAGTCTGCAGCATGAGCTAAGGCAGGCAGTTTGTACGAAAAAGCCACTGGAAGCAGCTTTGGTGTACCCGAAAGTTGGGCATGATGGGGCCTTGCATCACCAGGTGTGGCCAACACACGGCTGAGACTCAGATATGGCAGCTGCCTACATCTGCACACTGGGAAGAGGGAGGACTCAACAAAGAAACAGTGGCCTCAGCCAGCTCCTCTGTCCAGAACAAAGCTGCCCGCTAGCCCCCGTCCCAAACCAGATACTCAGTTCCCCACCATATGGCTCTGCTGCCTTTCCAGCCGCTGCCCCAGCACTGGAGCTCAGAGTAAGTCCTTGTATGGTCCCTTTAAGAGAAGCGGCAGCCCCCCTCCGTCTCACTCAGTCACAATTTCCGCTGCTTTTCACAGCCAGCAATTATGGGGACTTCTCTCCCTGGCATTGGAACCCTGGGCTGGGGTCGGGGAGGGGTCCTCCACAGCCGAGATACATCTCCCAGTTTTTAATGATCACACGTGGGTGTAGGACCAGCCTGTTCCGCGTCTCTGCCCCTCATATCAGTCTCGAAGTGGCCTCTCTGTATGTTCTTAGTTGTAGGGCTTCAGGTCAGCAGGATTTTAGGTGATTCTCAATGACGGTTGTTTTTGTAGTTTAGTTGTAATTTTGATGTGGCCCTGAGAGGAGGTAAACATAGTGTATACCTACTGTGCCATCTTGACCGGAACTTGGAAGCATCAGTTGATGTTACTGTAGAAGTACATATGTAAAATTAAAGGGGACTAAGGTGGTTAGCATTGAGAAAGAATGGTATGGCTATGGGGAAAAATCTAATTGAAATGTAAAGCTTGTGGAAAATAATCAGGTTAGAATCAAACAGGTTAGAGGAAAGTTTAGTATCATTGACTAATTTAGGAAAAGATAATTTTACAGCAATATCATTTGTTCTAAGATGGTTAGGTGATGGTTAAGAAGATGGTTAAGAAAGCAATCTAAATTGAAATATACCCAGACATGGAAATTGGTAAAGAAGTCAGAGGTAGAGATTTGGAAAGCAAGTTGTGAAATCCAGTGAGCTTTCTACGGGAGTGTATGTTTAAAAAAAAAAGTGGGCGGTAGACTAACACTTATGACACCACACAGCTAGTATGAAATGGACGGGAGTGTATGTTTAAAAAAAAAAGTGGGCGGTAGACTAACACTTATGACACCACACAGCTAGTATGAAATGGAGGTGGAACTTTGGTTTTACTTCCCATTATTTTGTTTTCTGTATTGTCTAAGTAGACTGGGAACCTTCGTGGTAGTCAAGCTGCCCTTAGATTTAATAGTTGTATGTGCTGGGCTCAGGGTACATTACTCAGTGTATCACTTTTTTTTTAAACATTTTTCATCAATTATTTTAATATTTTTTAGATTATGATATTGTATATAATTTTAATGACACATTTAAAGAATTCTAATTTGTTAAAATGTGATATCCAAATACATCAGTTGTATCTTACGAGTTTCTTTGCCTCAATACCCACTGCTCCTACCCTGTTCATCTAATAACCTTGGCCATATTTTAGAAAAGAATCTACCTGTGAAACAGTTTAAGTGGTCCATAGCTTGTCTATTTCAAAGTACTGCATTTTAATGGAAAAGCAGATAATCTAAAACGTTTCAGAATTAGTACTATAATATACTTACACCTTTAATCTGTAGTCTTCGCTATCTTAATACATTGAAAATAAAAATATGAACCATTTCTTTTTTGCAGGAAGTGCATTAATTTCTAAATTTGCAAGTAGGATATTAATGGCCAAAGTTTATTTTTTTAAATAATATCATTAACATTAGTACATTGGGATTAGAATTTGTTTTGATCAAGTACTAGGGATGTCTTAGATTTGTCAGCATATGATTGGAAGTCATCCCTTACCACTACAAAATTGCAATTTCTGACCTTTTCCCACAGCTTCTATTAGTCCCATATAGGTAGCAGAAGTAGCTTGGGATTTAACATAAAATCCATTTATGCCCAGTTTGTACACATTTCAGTCAGGGCACTATAGAATCAGCGAAAGATAGGTAATGTCTGTATTTGAATAAACTGTATTTTTGATATTTCTCTTTTCTTCTCATTTACAGGGAGTTGATTTTCATATGGAGTAAACTTCAGCTTAAGTCTAATCCTTCAAAACAAGTTTTTGTAGATCAATGCTACCAGCTTTTAAGAACAGCAACTAATGTGAGAGTCATATTTCCTTTCATGAAAATCATTAAAGATGAGGTAAATAGGATATATTTACCCCTTCATTTAAAATGAAAATTAAATGACAGTTCACTGAAACTTGAATCTCTTACGATAATCTCTTACGATATTTATTTGATTATAAAATTGAAGAGAAGGAGGAATTTAAGGCCACATTCTCCATATGTCACACCCTCCCTTGCCCTCCACCTCAAACTCCCAACATGGTACAAGGATATACGTAAATAAAAATAACTAAAAAAAGGCAGAGAGAAAAAGCGAATTTAGTGTTACTTAAAATTTAATATGGTAACAGTTTCTTCCAAGAAGCTATTTTCTCTTTTCATATAATTAAATAAGTTTGCCACTTTTAACGCTATCCTAAGTCCTGTTTGTAGAGTCATACCTGATTTGCAGATGAACTTTATTTATTTATAGGCAATACCCTTTCACTGTTACAGAGAAATACAGTTCATAGTTTTAAGTCTGGTCTTCAGGTGAAAAGGAACCATGAATACTGAGGCATTTTTGAAACTTAAGGATAAATTCTAAAGTGTTTATTTGAAGTAATACAAACCCATTACCTGTTTTTAAAAATAGTTCTAAAGCAAATTTTTCATGGGCCACTTACAAGTGCGTATAATTCTACGTATGACTCTTACATAGACATGAAAATGGATCTGCAGATCCTTTAACTTTCCCCGCCCTCAAGTATTAACAGAAGTTTGAATACAAAGATAGAAAAGATGAAGCTACCCTATATTTTTCCTGAATTTTTATGTGGGTTACTTTTAAGTATATAAGGAGGCATCCTTCAAGTAATATATTTTAATTTTTCTTATATATTTATGCATTTACCACATTCATTATCACATCATTCATTAGATGTATGACCATTTAGTGATCATATTCCCATGATACAATGTTGGCAGCATTGTATCAGGCTTTGGTTTTTTTGAGTTTGTTTTATTTCCTATTTTGCTAACTGCATTAATAGCTTCATTATTAAATAGTGAAATGTCATTCAAATGCATTGTCAAAGTTAATCTCTCTCCACACCAAAAAAGGGGAGAAAACCAAGCAGACGATGCTGTAGAACACTTTTCAACATTTGAAGTGTATCAGAATCTCCTGTAAAACTTTTTAAAAAATAAAGATGTATCTATATTTTTTACATATGAGTATGATTCTCATTTGCACCAAATTATTGAGACTTTGTTATAGAAAGTCTACAATATAGGTGAAGATCAGCCAATTATCAAAAAGCTTTCTTGTTTTCACAAGTCTGATTAACCTAAGAAAACATTCCAGGAAGAAAAATTCAAAGATGAAATAAATATTAAAAATATGCTTAATTGTTTATTCTCTACTAAAACATTTTTATCTGATGGAATAGATCATTTATATGCCTTGGTGCTATGAAAAGAGGCACAGACAATGCAGTATGAGTTCAGAAGAAGACAGCAGAGGTGGCATATCTGAAAAAGCTTTACAGGGGAAGATGCTTACAGCTGAGTTTTGAATGACAGAAGAGGATAATACTAACATTTGTAGAGGATTTTGTATTTTACAGAGCACTTTTGCCTCGTTTTAATATTTGTTTCTCACAACTGTCCAGTGGCTTTAATAGGGTAGCAGAGAAACCTAGCCAGAGTGTGTAAGAGATCAAACTAATAGGAGGGACTACAGGAGGTGGGTGGGTGCTGGAGATTCTAAGGGACTTGAATGACACACTAAAAATTGGAATTTCAGTCCATAAATATACTGGAATCGTTAAAGGATTGCATGTAAGGAAGTATCATGTTGCCTTTTGTCCTTTGTGGTGATCCTGAAATTTTTAAATTTGGGCAACTGGATACATTATAACTTTATGATTCAAGAGAGAATGCAGACAGAACATAAGAGAAAGAGAAAGAATTATTATGAAGCAGTGAATTTTGAATTTGTTTTATCTGGGAATATCTAATTGTAACAGACAATTAGAAATAGGAAATTTGAATTCAGAAAAGGATTCCAAGCTGAAAATGATAGCTTTACAGAAGAAAACTAAAATTGGTGGAATAGATCTGATCCCATTCATTCTGTAAACATTTGCTCAAAGGTCACTATATGCCAACTTCTGTGCTAACCATAGGAGTATACAATAAAATGAGATACTGTATTATTTAGGAACTCAAAGTGATTCCTAGGAATTTAAGAACTCAAAGTCAGAGGTATTATTTTACAACTACCTGATATAAAACAGATAGTTATAAAATGATATGTACATGCTTTTTAGAAATAAGCATAAGTTATTCTCAGTGGGAAAAATAGGGAATGATTAACGTTACCCCAGGGCAGGGGCCAGAATGAATGGTGAGAAAAACTTTCAGAGTAGAACCGATTCTCAAAGAATGAACAGAAGATGGGTAGGGATTTACCAGCTAGATAAAGTGAGAGTATGATGTGCAAAGTTCAGGTCTGTTTATGGAACTGACAGTACTTAAGCAGGGTTATAAGGGACTAAGAAGACATGAGGATGGTAAGGTAGCCTTCCTCTCTGTCATGTGTAAAACCCCATCGGCAGGCAGTATGATGTACACACACACACACACACACACACACAATTTTAAAGACATTTTACTTTTGTATCTTTAAATAAGCATTTAGATTATTCCAAATCACTAATGACATTGTTTATAACTTGAGTTAGTTATAACTCACATTTCCGAGTAAAAGCTGATGCAGTGATTTTTGAGTCATCAGAAAAAGTTTCAAAGCTTGAATAATTTTCAGGTAACTTCCAGTAGGTTCATTATTCTGATACCTTATTAAATTTGGAAAGATTGTAATTGCCCTCTTCATGTAGCCTACCCTTCTTCCCTTATTTGGTAAATATTATTACTTAAGTAAAAATAGGCAATACCATTTAATGCAGCTACATGAAAAAGTTTCCATAAGTCAGGCTTAAAAAAAAAAAAACAACTAGTTTTCTTAACATAAAAATTAATGTGTTTAAATACATAAAATTTAACCCTTCAACAAAATGTGAGGTTGGTACTTAAATAATAAACGGGTCTAGATTTGTAACAAACTTTAATCTTCATAAGTTTATGAAGCATTGTATACAATGGTTAGTAGAGCTTGACAAACTTGAAAATTAAATAAATTGGAAGCGAAAATGCTATTTTTCCAGATTTTTCTCAAGAAAGCTTTAATTATATATTTTAAAAAAGCGTTAAGGTTACCCATTGAGAAAAATTCCACATTTGAAATACTGTATTTAGCTTTCATTTCAGAGTTTTATTTTAAAAAGATAAACTAGATAATCTTTTTTCAAAAGGTGTTTAGTAGTAATATTTTTTCTTTTTATAGGTTGAAGAAGAAGGCCTACAAATTTGTGTTGAAATATGTGGTTGTGCTCTACAACTGGACCTTCATGATGATCCCCAAACTAAATGTCTGATTTATAAAACAATTGCACATTTTTTGCCAAATGATTTGGAAATCCTCAGGATTTGTGCACTCTCAATATTTTTTCTTGAGCGTTCCTTGGAAGCTTATCATATTGTTGAAGAGCTTTACAAACATCCAGATGAAGAGTATAATGAAGGCACCAGTAGTGTTCAAAATCGTGTTCGTTTTGAGTTACTTCCAATTTTGAAAAAGGGATTGTTTTTTGATCCTGAATTCTGGAACTTTGTAATGATAAAGAAAAACTGTGTAGCATTACTGAGTGATAAATCAGCGGTTAGATTTCTAAATGAAAGTACACTGGAAAATTCTACACGTAACCTGAAAAGGGCTGTAGAACAGCAGGGTTTAGATGAAGGGCTTGACTCTCTTACAGATCAGAGTACTGGAGAGCTTGATCCTGATGACATATCTGGAATGCAACCTAAAGGTCATAGTCATACAAAGAAAAACCTTACTGCTCCGAATGCTTCCAAAGTAGACCACAACGTCCCAAGGCATCGGTGTGTGTTATGTAACAAGGAATTCCTAGGTGGTCACATTGTAAGGCACGCTCAGGCTCATCAGAAAAAGGGCAGTTTTTCATGTGTAATATGTGGTAGGAAATTTAGAAACAGAGGACTTATGCAGAAGCATTTAAAGAATCACGTTAAGAAAATACAGAGACAGCAGATTGCTGCAGCTCAACAGGATGATCAGGAAATCCCAGCTTTGGAAGAAATAAATTATTCTGATTCTTTCATTTCATTTGAAAATGGGAATTCTGATAAGGATTTGGAAGTACAGGCTATTGATGTTTGCAGTGATGGAAACAAAGAAGTCATCCCCTCACATGTGGCTGAATTCACTGAAATTCCCGTAAGTGTATCGGGAGATGTTACTGAAAACGTTATTGAAAATGGCAGTCCTGATACTTCTTTAAATAATGTATTGGAGCCTTTACCTCTATGTGAGGATGACTATGAGGAGGAAGAAGATGAAGAAGGTGATTATGAAGAAGATGATTATGACCTGAATCAGGAAACATCAGTGCTTCATAAAATCAATGGAACTGTGTGCCATCCCAAAGATATATATGCTACAGATCAAGAAGGAAACTTTAAGTGCCCTGCTCTTGGCTGTGTCAGAATATTTAAAAGAATTGGATTTCTAAATAAACACGCAAGGACTGTACATCCAACTGACTTAAATGTGCGGCAGACAGTAATGAAGTGGAGCAAGGGAAAATGCAAATTCTGTCAGAGGCAGTTTGAAGATTCTCAGCATTTTATAGATCACCTTAATAGACACAGCTATCCAAATGTGTACTTTTGTTTGCATTTTAATTGCAATGAGTCATTTAAGCTGCCATTCCAGCTTGCTCAGCACACAAAAAGTCACAGGATATTTCAAGCTCAGTGTAGTTTTCCAGAATGCCATGAGCTTTTCGAAGATCTTCCTCTGCTATATGAACATGAAGCCCAGCACTATTTAAGTAAAACACCAGAATTATCTGCACAACCAAGTGAAGCAATTCTTTGGGATGTTCTTACAGACTCAAATCCTAATCATCAGGAAAAAGACTCATCAAGTAATGAGAAACAAGCTATTAGTCTGCCAGTTTCTACTAGCAAATCAAAAAAAGATTCTACAGAACCAAAGACGTGTATAGAAAGTATGGAAAAGAAAACAGACAGTTTAGTTCAGAATGGAAATGAACATTCTGATGACACTGTTTCTGATACAAGCTTGACAGACCAAAAGATGCCTGACACAGAGCCAAATTCTGAAAATAATTGTAGTATTAGTGATTTAGTCAATGGACATAGTGGAATAGAGCAGACACCTTTAGTTTCATCAGATCCTGCTTTGAAAATTGATACAAATAGAATCAGGACAGAAAACGGTTCCATTTTACCCAGTGTTGTATCACAAGAACACAGTACCTTGCCAGTATCTCAGGCACCTTCCAAACCAAATCCGACAAATGAACATACTTCATATGGCTTAATTTTATCAAAGCCATATGTCAGACCATTGCCTCCCAGTTACCTTGATGAACGGTACCTCAGTATGCCAAAACGCAGAAAATTTCTGACTGATAGAATAGATCCCTGTTCTGATCAAGATAATGTTTGTAAAAAATCAGTGAAAAGATTAAGATGTGGTAAATGCCTGACAACCTACTGTAATGCAGAAGCACTTGAGGCTCACCTTGCACAAAAGAAATGTCAGACACTCTTTGGATTTGATTCAGATGATGAAAGTAAGTCTTCTGTCTTCTCTGTAGGTATATCTGTAGAAAAAGAATAGGCCATAGGTCTTTGAGGTTAAAAAAAAAAATGACATTGGTGTAGCACAGAGAATAAGGCACTGCCCTATTTCTAATCCATATAACCGTTATGAGGTGATGGTATTATTCCTGTTTTATACAGCAAGCAACTGAAACTCACAGGTTAGGTAATTTGCACAGGCACAGGCCTATGAATTTGTGGAAGCCAGAACATGTACACAGGTTTTTCATACTCTTTGATTATACTACTCTTTCACTGTATTTGACGCTTTTCTTCCATTCTAAGTTTCATGCAATAAAGTTCTAGAAACAAAGTAATTATGATGGAAATTTTTCATCTGCATGCCAGAATATAAACGAAGTGAAGTTGAGCCTCTATTACATAAACAAGTAAAAGAGAATACAAGAATAACTGAAAAATAAAATTTGAACAAAAGAAGAACTTGCCTTTCTACTGATACTAGTGATTTTTGAATGAGTAAGGGTATAAATAAACAGGAATCTGACGTAGAATTCCAGATGAACATCTATAAAATTTGAATTAACAGATATGTTCTGTTTTACAGGTGCCTGATAAAAACGTTTCAGAAAGATCTGTCGATCAAGCAGTAGTGTGAAAAAACACTACAAGAAACGCATCTTCAGTTTGCTACGTCCCTGATGGCCTTAATTTTAGAGCGGTCTCGGATTACTAAAGATGAAGACAAAGCACATTGTCTAGAATGAACTCACAGAGGGCATGTGCTGGTTTAGATTCCAAGAGGGTTATTACAAATCTCCCAAAGTACCAGTTAGCCAGATAACCAGTTTTTAAAAAGTTCACGATGATTGATAGCAGCATGTTCAGTTTTGCTTATGTGAGAAACATGTTCAGGCAACTTAGAAAGAAACCAGCTATGGCCTTACAGAAAGGGAAGTTAATCCATTATTTAAAAAGGGGGAGGGAGTGGTGTATCAATAAACAAGTATTTTATGGGATTTGTTTTCTTGTCATGCATAATCAGATTATGTCCTCCCTTTTGGTCAAACATCGTTTAAGGAATAACTACTATTTGGTTTATTATAATTTAGAAACTGATACATGAAAATATAACTTGACTTATCACCAATATTATCCATAAAAGATTGTAACTTGTTTCCAGATAGACAGGTCAAAATTCAATGAATGGCATGCCAGCATTGAAAATTAAAAAACAAAACAAAACTGCTTAGATGGAACCTTCCACTTTCCATTTTTGTAATACTAATGAGTTATATTTAAAAGAGAGCAGTGTCAATTAAATAGAAAAAGTACCATCAGTAACTCTGGGAAGAGATGGGAGGAATCTAAGACCATTAAATGCTATCTAGTTGAAGGAAAACACTGAACTGCAAATTCCTCAATGTGAATAATGGTATAAGCACACTGGGATATTTCTATTTGTATATAGAGTAGTGTTAGGACATTGCTTGGTGATTCATAGTAAGGTCCTTTAGACATTAATGTGAGTTATCTAAGTATCGTCCTCTAAAAATAACTGGCTGTAAAAAATATGTAAGCTAAGAATCAGGTCAAGACTTCATTGGTTTTATTAAATTAGAGTTAATTATAAAAATAAGCCATACTTCTCATGCTTTCTTATTTATTAGTGATGAATTTGGTCTGAATAGTAATTCTTTTATATATGAAAGGAAATATTTACCAAAAATTTGCACAAGAACACAATAAGATATATTGATGCATTTATTTTCCTTGATGACCAGTAATTTTCCTAAGGAAGATTGTAACTTAATAAATTGTTAAAACAAAAAATGTTTTTTAAAATACCCTCTCAGATGTGTTCCACTTGTACATTCTTTAAAAGAGGAAGCTTAAAGACCTCCTTTTACCCAATAGCGTGTTAATCTATAGCAGGGAAAAAAAGGAACAAAAATGCAAAAGCAAATTCTTCAAAAACTGAGCTACTGATGTACCAATGTCAACCAAATATTCCAGTTATTCCAACTAACACATTTTTGTTCAAAGCAGATAATCTCATCAGGCACTACTATTATCAATTTTTGGATATTAAAGCTTCTCGAATGAAGTTACCAAGCAAGTGGGACATTTCTACTAGGGTAGCATCGAGACTTTATTAAATTAAGACTTCTAGGTCATGACAGATCAGACTTCTGAAAAAAATTTTCCCAGTCTTATGAGTTTATCATGGGCATTCACTACTATGCAATTGATAGTCATAAATCCATTCCAATCAAATTCAGTTTTGCTTTTTTTTTTTTTTTTTTTTAATGTAGCCTACATTAGGCTGTGGAATTTACATTTAAATAAAGAAACACAATTAGATTTTTCAATTCTTTGTCAGCTTAAAAATAAATGTTTCCATACTTCCTGATACTAAAAATATAATACTTGAGTTCTGTTTCAGTTCAGTCTAAAATACGGAATAAACAGTCTGTTTGGAAACTAGTTCACTTGGACAATGACTTTTTTTGAAATATAATTTCTGCTTTGTACATTTTCCAGACGTTTAAAATTACAACTTAACATTCTATCACATTTTTAACTTTATTTTTTGTAAGATATAACTATCAACATAAATTCATGTCTGCAAATTATTTTTATTCATTTTGCAGTTCATACCAAGATGTTTTAAACATACTCCACTTGTTATTTTTTTGTTTTTTAACTTGAGGTTTTAGTTCTACTTTTGTGTTGCTAAGAGGAAACTATCTCTGAAAGACTGAGATCAAATCAGTTTATACATAATAAGTCAAGGAATGTTTTATAAAATTCTATTTGACCACACTGTTCTAACCTATTTGTATACTTTTCAAATAATTGCTATTGAAAGAGTGTACATTTTATGTATGTTTTATAGAACATAAACTTACATCAGTTTGCTTTTAGAGGGTGCATAAACTTCCAACCGTTCTAATTTGGGATTAAGAGGAAAAGAAAGCTTTCTTATTCCTCAGATTCTTCTCTTTTTCTTTCTACTCCTATTTTGAGGTTGTGTCTATTTTACATGGACCAAGTTTCAATCCTTTGTTTTTAAATAATTTCCTTCAAAATAGTAAATATTAACTTTCTGCTGTTTCAGTAAGGTCAATAAAATAACAAATCTAAATTTTTGCTGCTCAGATATTATGGAGGAGGTAGAAAAGGAATCTCCGTGGACGAGGACACTGGTACTTTGGGCTTTAGCCATATTCTTTTTTCAAAACCATCAATTATATAATGAGTAGATAATTTATAACATTGAACTTGTGATTCTTCTCAAATCACTTGAAGGTTCGACCCTACTCCTTTCATGTTTGGTTTAAACAGTTGTATGGATGAAAAACCTAAAAGGGATGATAGTGTTTATTTTTTAATTTATTTGGTACTGTAAAACACCTTTTCAGAATGACTAAATGCTGCATATGCATTTTGGAATTGTTAATATGTGAAAGATTACAGATTCAGCAAGAAAGGAAATTTGTGCTTCCTTGTTGAACATTAAATTATTTTACTTTGCATTTTATAAGAGTACAAATTAAAACTGAGCCATTGAACTGCAATAAATCAACAATAGTGTCTCATTTCAAGAAATTTTTTGTACTGTACATAGATTTGTTCAATAAAATGTCCTTGTTGGTAACGAAGTGTTCAGTTTTATGTAGCACAATGCTTCAACGATGCTACTTTAGGCTTAAAGTATGTATTAAATAAGAAATTTCTATTATGTGTCATAAGAGAATGAGGTAGTTCAGTTAATATTACCACATTCAGATTGAGTGATTTTAGAAAACTATAATATAGAAAAAAATTTACATAAAATAGACCTTTTTTAGAAATTATTTTAACTAATGTCCATATGTAGGAATTGCACATTAATAGAATGGTGATTATTAGTCATTTCAGGTAAATGGTGCAGTGTGAGATAGTGCCTTCTGCAAACTTAGGTGGAAGACAAATGTGAGAACTCTCAAAAAGCCACACAGCGGATGGATTTATCTATGTTGGTAATTCTTCAAAGGGTGAGGAGGCTCTGGTAGAACTTAAAAAAGCACAAAGACTGTGAAGTCACTTGGAAATAAGATGTAAGTGATGATGAAAGTTACTACCTATATAAGCATTTCAGTGGGGAAATGTCTAAGCCAATTAATCTGTATCTAAAGGTGAGGTCGTAGACATAAGGGCTCTTACTTGTTTGGTTCACTAAACAAGGAAAACCCCCTACACTATTTGCTATAACTTGCAACTAGAAAAAAATGGGGCTGATGTAGAAAAAGAACCTCTTTGATGCGATAAGCTAGGACTACAAATGAAGGAGTAGATACTGTTACATACAGTGATTTGCTCGTATTAACAAATGTTACACTTTAAAAAACACTGAGAAAGTTACTGAAGCATTCTAGAGCTGAGATCTAGAATTCTTAGTCTAATTTATGGTCATATGATCTTAGACTATTACATAAATGTATTGAGGTATTTAGATAAAGTTATTGGGGTTATCTACACTTTCCATTTTTCTTTTCTGAAACCTGAGGAATTCTGGGATGCAATCAAATATTACTCAGTACACTTCCAAGATAAACAAATTAGGTTGCTTCTCATAGCGTAATTTAATGTAAGATCCATACTGATTTCAAGAATCCACTGATAACAGAAGTTTGGGCTATATATACAGATTTGAAATGGAGGCAATACAGCAGTACATGGAATAAAAACAAAGCGGGAGAGAGATTCATTCCTTGTTTATGGCTGCTGCACACTAGAGAAGAAATGGCTTCTTGTTTTACTAAATTACTGTGTACCAGCTACTTTATATGTGTAATCTGTAATTGTTAAACAATGGCAAGGTAAGAACACTGCTCTTCAGAAACCAAGGCTCCAAAAGGTTCAATAACCTGACTGAAGTCACACAGCTAATAAATAGATGGAACTGAAAAATCAGATGTGTTCTAAAACCATAATGCCACGAAGTTTTCCGCACAAATGTAGAACATGAATAGATTTCATGTTCTATTCTAAATTGAGAGAGCCAGACTTGCCTGATTTCAGAGACAAAAGATGAACTTGGCCACAGACATAGCTGACTGATGTTTCATTCTCTTCTACCAGCAGTGATTCTTAGAGTGGTCCCCAGAGCAGCAAAATTGGCATCACCTGAGAACTCATTAGAGATGCTAAATTTTGGTCAGGTGGAGGACCAGTCTGTCTCTTGCAAAGTCCTACAGTTGATTCTGATACACACTAACCTTTGAAAACCAAATCCAAAGCACCAAGGTTCTTAATATTTCCCTAGAAGGCAAACTATCCCCTTAAGTTCATAGAGCCTTCCTAGAAACTTGCCGTTTCCAGGAAATTTTAAAAAGTCCCTTATTAATAGGCTGCTTTTTGGTGAATGGATATTTTAATAATAAGATCTAATACCCTAAACCACTCTAATCTGGAAAAAATTTTTTCTCAAAAAGCATTCAGTAAGTGAAACTACCAGAACACGATTTAATGGAAACAGTTCAAAGAGGTGTGGGGATCAGTTGTATTCAAATTCCAGCATCTCAGTTTTATGCTTGTGGAGCCTTAAGCAATTCAGTGCATCCCACTTAACTCAGACTTCCACATCTGTTAATAAGGGAGAGCTGTTATTGCAAGAAGGTTATAAGAATTAAGTCTGTGAAGGGCCTGGTGCTGAGGTCTTACTGTGACAACTCTATTAAATTTCTCTTCACATCACAGCTCCTGTACTGTCTGGCTCCAGCCAAAAACAGCCATGCTGTTTTCCATGCATTTTTTCACTACTGCTCCCTTTACCTGTAATTCTTCACCCTTTTTCTGCCCCACACCTTATTTTTTGCTTAATCCTTCTTGGGCTTTCTCCATCACCACTTTCTCCAGAAGGCTGAATTTCTCTTGAAAATTCCTGGTTTCTTCATTGAAATCTACTTCTCCCTGTCTTCCTCCTCCCCGTAAATGGTAACTCCACTTGCGCAAACCAAAACCTTGTAGTCATTCCTCACTTGTTATCATGTCCTTCACTCTAACTCAATCCACTATCATCTCTCACCTGAATAATTGTAGTAGTCGCCTAATTAGGCTCCCTGACTCTACTCTTGCCCTCTTCCAGTCTGTTCTTCACACCAGCAGCCAAAAATGTTCCTGCTTGAAACAAGTCAGATCATGCCACTCAGTTTAAAATCCCCTTATTTAAAAAAATATTTATTACATACTGTGCCAGGATCTGTAATAGAAGATAAAAATAAAACATAAAAATCCCTGGCACACAGAACTCACATTACTGGAGGGCAACAAACTATAGTGTTAAGTGTTACAGAGAAAAAATTAAGTGGGTAGGGAAGGTGTAAGTATGGCAATGTTGGAGATCATTTTAAACAGCATGATGAAGTCCTCTTTGACAAGGTGATTATTGAGCATGGACCTGAATTAAAGGAAAGAGTCATTCAAGTATATGAGGGAAGACGGTGCCAGACAGAATAGCAAGAGCAAAGGCTCTGAGACAAGGACCTACATGGCAAGTTTAAGGAACAAACAGCACTGTGACTAGTCTGAAGTGACAGTGAAAAAAACAGGAAATGAAGATAGGTAAAAAGTCTATGAAGGCCTGCCAGGCTCTAGATCTACACTATCTAATGCTGTAGCCACGAGCCACATGTGGCTATTAAAACTTAAAATTCAAATAAAATTTAAAATTAAGTTCTTCAGTTGTACTAGCCATATTACAAGAGCTCAACAGCTTCATGTGGCTGGTGGTTACTGTACTGGACAGCACAGATACAGAACATTTTCATCATCTCAGAAAGCACTTTTGGACAGGTGGTTCTGCATCAGTAGTTCTCAACTGGGGTGATTTTGCTACCCAGGAAACATTTGGCAAATTGGAGATATTTTTGGTATCCACCACTGGGGAAAGGAGGTGCTACTGGCATCTAATGCTTAGAGGCCAGGGATGCTGTTAGGAATCCTACGATGGCCTAGGACAGCCCCACAGCAAAGAAGTATCCTGCCCAAAATGTCCGTCGTGCCACGGTTGAGAAACCCTGCTCTGGATCAATCCTGACCACAACTCTAACCTCACCGCTCATTGTCTCCTCCTTGCACAAGCTGCTCCAGCCTCCCCGCCTCCTAACTACGTGCCAGGCACTCTGTTCCTTCCTCATAACCTCTTCTGTCGCTTCTCCTAGACACTCGTCTGTGGTTCACGCTCCCATTTTCTTCAGGTCTTCCCTTCAGTGTCCCCTAGAGAAGCATTCCTTGACAGCCATATAATATAGCAACATCCTCTCCATCACCCTCTTTTTGATGTAGTTTTCTCCATAGGATGTCCTGACATAGTACATAGTTTATGTGCATTGTCTTTTTCCTCCCACTGGAATGCAAGCTCCAAAGGACTTGCATTTGTTCCCGGCATAAAGAACAGTGCCTGGCAAGTAGTTAGGTGCTCAATAAGTACATTATCTGAATGAATGAATGAATGAATGAATGAATGAATGAATGAATGAATCAGTCGGGCATGCCTTCCATGTGGTCCCACACCAGCATTATGAGCTTGTCATCTCTTTACTTGCCAAACTCCCAAAAATTCCTTAAAGAAAGGCCTGTGTCATTTCTCTGAATCTTCAATACCTAGTATGGCAGGCGCTCATTACTGTTTAATGAAAGATGAAGAACTGGTATCCGTTTAGTAAAAACACCCCCAACTAACATCCACTGGCAAATTACATTAACCATGCTTCTAATGCCTGTTTTAAAGACGATATTTACAGTATATTTTTATGACTGACATTTAGCTGTGATTTTTTTTAAATGATAGATTTGCTCACCAGATCTGCAGACGCGTGCAATTCAGCTACTAACTGGCAATACCCTAACTAAATGTTAACCAACGTAAAACACGCTTAAACACGGAAGGAGAGAGAGCCGAGTGTTTTAAGCACGATCCCTAATCCCGACTTGATCCCGCAAAGCATGACCGTTTCCCTCTCGTGAACGTGGGTCGCTGTCATATGACTAGTAATAAAAGGAGCTACTGTGGATTGAACTCGAACTCCGGGCCCCGTCCTTCGCCCTGCCCCCACCCTTCACCAGCAACCCCATGAGGTCGGTAGCTCCACCAGCTTCATTTCAGATAGAAACTGAGGGACAAAAGGGCTAACGAGCTTGCCCACGGTCACCGTTAGTAAATGGCGGAGCAAAACCCAGTCCCCAACCTTAAATTGCCACGCGACACCGCCCCGCGTCACACCAGCCCCGCCAGGACCAGAATGGAAGGAAGCGACGGCCGAGCCCAGGCCGGTTGAGCGTTAAGTCGGGCGAAGGCGGGCCGGCGTGGCATAGGATAGGTGACGTAAACATCTTTCCATAGTACAATGCTAAAACCAAAGTGTTTTAACAGTAATATGTATTGAAGACTATCAAACTGCAAGCGCACCCAACTCAGAAGTAGCCACAGAAAACGTTCAAGCGTTCCCGGGGACCGAGCGGCGGGCGTGGAAGTGACGCCTCCATTGGCCGGCCCCGCGGCATCATGGGAGCTCGACGTACCCTGGGGGCCGACGCCCGCTTTCCACGCACCTGCGCAGCTCTTGCACTTCGCACTTCGCAGGAACTCCTGAGGAGTTCGGGGTTTCGCTTTCCGCCACCAGCTCCCTAGTGGAAGGTCGGTGTTCCCGGTGTAAACGCGGTGCTTCCCTAAAGTGAGATCGGCGGGGACTCCACTCCGACCCGGCCAGCCCGGAACCACAAGTGGGAGCACCGCGTTTCCTGCTTGCCTCCTTGGCTACCACTTCCGCCCAGGGGTCTGGAATACCGAGACCCTGTAGTGGCGAAGAACAGGACAGGCACTTCCGGTGCCTGTTGCCAAGGCGCCGGCCCCGTGGGCCTAAAGGAGCGACATTATTGGCGTCGTCCTCTCCCCCCCTTCTTAGGGGTCGAGATGTCGGGGCTTAGCTACCCAGAGACAGAGGGCTGTCGTAACCTGCTTGGCCTACTGGACAACGACGAGATCATGGCCCTATGCGACACCATCACCAACCGCCTGGTGCAGCCTGACGACCGCAAAGGTAAGGACAGACCCTTCGCCCCCAGGGCGGCCGCCCCTCTCCAGGCCTCACCTGGCCCCCAAAGGCGGCAGCGGAGGCGGGGGGGAGGGTGAGGCCTCGCTGCAGCCGGTCCCGGGCCGCGCTGGGGCGGAGCCCTGCGGAATTTCGGCGGCCGCGACGCGACGCCCGGCGGCCCTGCGGCGCCACGTTCCCGGAGGAGGTGGTTGCCCTGCAAACGGCGCTGCTTCTAGGTTTTCTCCTTTGAAGGTTAGAGGCAAATGCTTGTCTCGAGGATTCAGAGTGCGTGGATCGTTATTTTTTTTAAATTTCCGGGAAACTAGGGTGTCTTCCACTTTGTTTTCACTCCGCTGAGGCGCGTCAGCTGCTGCGCGGGCATTTTTTCATCAAGCTTGGAGGAGGATCGCAAACACCTTGTCATCAGTCTCCTGGTAAAACAGCTGGTGTAATAAAAGCAGGCAGTTCGAACCTTTTTTTTTGGACCTAGAGTAGTTTTTTTACTGAGATGATAGTAATTTGTGTAATAGGAATACATTACTTGCAGAGCCAAATAAACATTTCGGTAGAACAGATTTCAAGTGCCAGTTAATATTCAGCCTGAATGTAACGAGTCCATATAAAAGTGTAATAAGTAGCTGAAACGTTTATTTCACTTTGTATATCACCTGGCTTGCTGAATTTTACTTTTAAATATGGAAATCCCAGCCCTCTGTATTCGTATGTGGACTTATCCACAAGATTCTGCGTTTTAAAACTTTCTCTAAGTCAAATATACATTGTTGCCATTTAAGAAAATCTCTCATTTGAAACTTCGACCCATGATCGTTAAAAGAAGAAATTCGTGAGCGTTTGGACTGAACATGGTTTTAGACTTAATGTAGTTCTTCAGCATTTGTTGACACGTATTTTACATGCTAATCACCTCTAAAGTCGAGGTGAATGGATTTAAAATTGTAATAGATCAAAATGATGGATCTAAAAGCAACTAAAAAGAAACTTGGTAGTACGAAAATGTCAAATGATGTGAAGATGTTTCTGAGAGAGGAAAACAAGTAACAAACATGAAAAGGTAACTTTAGAAAGCGGTGAAATGAAAACCGAAACATACCTGTCTCGTTCCTGTGTTGCCAGATTGGCAAAAAACTAAATGTGTAAACTTCAAGTGTTGGTGGTCAAGGGAAGCAACTTTTTGGCAACTTCTGGAGGAGCGTAACTTAGAACTTACAGTTTGGAGAACAAGTTTGACATTATCTCCTAAAGTGGAAAATTTGCTTTTACACACACATTCTATGCATGAGCTTCTCAATCTTGAATGTGCTTGTGAATCTCTCAGGATCTTGTTAAAATGCAGATTCTGATTCAGTAGGTTTGGGTTGGCCCAGAAATCGTACATTTTTAACAAGTTCCCAGGTGACGCTCACACTGCTTGACCCTCTGTGCACTGGGAGACATATATAAAAGTAATTGTGTTTTCAGTTGGACACACAATAGAAGTCTGTAAACAAGGATAGACATCTTGTGATATATAGATATATTATTAATGGTACAACAGTGGTACGGCAGTGGTACAACAGTGAAAACGAATTAACTAGAGCTATATATATTCACATAGGTTAATCTCAGAAACAGCATTAAGTGAAAAGCTGATTACAGACAGCTTTATATTATTGATGGGTTGAATTTATGTAGAATGTTCAAAAATACTAATCTATATTGTTTAGAGAAATATAGTTATGCTGTAAAACGATAAAGAAAAGCAAGGGAATGGCAAGCAAGCAACGTTTAGGATAATAGCTGCCTGTAAGGTGGGTGGGGAGAGGCAATAGTGTTAAGTAGGGAAGGGATAAAATGATGGTCTCAAAGATATTAGTAATTTACTGTGTCTATACTAATTACTAATGTGCTCAATGATATTAGTAATTTCCTGCGTGGTGTGTACATGGGAGTTCATTATATTGCTATGCTGTATACCTCACACGTTAAAAATGATTTTTGGCCTGTTGTTTAATGTAATTTTTTTTTTAATTAAAAATACACAAGTCTGGATTCTGCCACTTCTTAGAAGTGTGATTGTTGATACCTCATGTATCGTCAAGTTTTATTATCTGTAGAGTGAAGAGGTGAGGTCCTTGCGCATCTAAAATGTTGTAATTTTACCAGTTTTAGGGATTGTAATTGAATTTAGATCCATTGGCCTTATTAGAGGAAAGCAATTTTTTTCTCTGGCTCAGATGTTTTTCTTAAAACAAGCCATACTTTAAAAGAAAATGCTAAAATTTTACTTTAACTTATGAGAAGTGAAAGGAAGAGGGAATACTAGATAGAGAAGTTTGAAGCATAAACAATATTTTTTTAAAACCCCAAACCTGACAACCCACTTCCTGTTTTTTTAAAAATGATTACCAAATCATGCAAAAGCAATAATGCCATGACATGAGTTTATAAATACTATTTGATAGAGTTTCTGCTGACCCTAGACAAATTTACAAGTGACTCATGATTTTCTTAATCTTTACCATTTCCTTCTAGATGCCATTCATGCAATATTAGCATACAGTCAAAGTGTAGAAGAACTTCTGAGGCGTAAAAAAGTCCATCGAGATATCATATTTAAATACTTGGCATCACAGGGGGTTATTGTACCTCCAGCTACTGAAAAACACAGTCTTATTCAGCATGCAAAGGATTACTGGAAAAGGCAATTACAGCTGAAATTGAAGGAAACACCAGAGCCAGTTAAGACCTCTCAGGACATTAAGATCTTTCAACAGGTAAAATAGATTTTATAATTATGTCTTGAACCATAGTTCTGTCTCTGACTCTTTAGATAAAATCCTCGATTTGGAGTAACATGGTTAATTTTTTTTTTTAAATGATTTTAGCTTTACTTCATATGTTTTGCATCCTAAAGGAAGACCAGTAAAGCAAACTTTCAGTAAGAAACAGTGAGAAACCAGTAAGAAACAAAATTTCTGACCTTTAACAATGTATATGAAATATTCTGTTGATTTGTAAGGTGAAAAAAAGTTTTTATGCCCTTACCAAATGAAGGCTATTATATTTTTAAAGACAGTGGATAGACTGCAGGATCAATTTAATTTTAATTTAACCTCTAGTTCTCTGTAAATTTTTTCTACTTTAAAATAATGCTATTGTAAGCTCTTTCTTTGTCATTTTGAAAACTTCCTTTGGTATTAAATGACAAAAATTTTATGAAGGAAACTTAAATATTTTTTACATTTGATTTTTTCTTTTTTTTAATCTAGAAAAAATTCTGTTATAGTAATTTCCTCCAGCTGACGTTGGCTGTTCCTATTTCTTTATATCTCCACTGTACATTTTAGATATTGTGTGAATTTTTAAATATTGATTGAATGAGCCTCTAGGTCATTGACAGATTTTTAAGCTATGTACCACATACTTTGAATTAATGTGTTTTACAGTGAGAATTATTTGCCTTTACATTAGGAAAGGATGTTCTAAAGGCTTTCTTAATGTACTACCGAAAAGAAAGTTGATTTTGAAATCATACAGATGTGACTTCAAATTAGGGTCTGTCATATACTAGGTGAACTTGCTCAAATAACTTGACTTTCCTGAGCCCTGTTTTATTTCTCTATAAAATGGGCATGATGATAATATCTATATCATATGGCTTGTGAAGATAGAAGGAAATAGCACGTAAGTGCCAACCACAGTGCCCAGTATATTCAATATCAGGTGCTCAGTAAATATAAGATCGCATACCATGTAAATGAGACACGTATTATGCTCTGAAATAAATAGATGGATAAAAATCTAGCCTCTCAGGTATATTTTTGCAATAACATTTTCTTTGAAATAAAACAAATAATAGTGTAAAATTAATCCCAATCATAGGAAATAACTTATTTCAATCATACTAGAAGTATCTACTTAAACACAATGAAAACGATTATTATCAGCTTCTTGTGGTATGATTCATGTGCTGCAAAACGTATCCATTTAAAGCATGTAGTTTGAAGGTTTTACCATTTTTTTTCACACTTATGGAACCATTGCCACAATCAGGAGAAAATGCTTTACAAAAATCATTGTTAACTGTTTGTTCATATTGATATTTTAAAAGGCTTTGTTAAACCTTAATTTCTTAGCTGAATTTTTAGATATTTAAGCTAGGAAATTAAAAAATGATTTCCCCCCTTTTTGCAGAAAGAATTTACTAGGCATGATGAGTTCAGTGCGTTAACACATAGTTCATTTCCCTTCTGCTTATAAGCAGTACATAAAACTTAGCTCTGAAACTGGCTAGATAGAAAAATAGATATAAGAATTAACTTTGGTTTTTGTTTTGTATTTTTTATCTTAATCAGCAGGAGAAAGAAGATAAAAAAGCTGAGAAAGTTGATTTTCGTCAGTTAGGAGAAGAATTCTGTCACTGGTTCTTTGAACTTCTTAATTCTCAGAATCCTTTTCTGGGACCACCTCAAGATGAATGGGGGCCACAGCACTTCTGGCATGATGTCAAGCTCAGGTTTTATTACAACACGTCTGAACAAAAGGTGATAGACTATCATGGAGCAGAAATTGTGAGCCTTCGTCTGCTGTCACTAGTGAAAGAAGAGTATCTTTTTCTCAGTCCCAACCTAGATTCCCGTGGACTGAAATGTGCATCTTCTCCCCATGGTCTGGTTATGGTTGGTGTTGCTGGAACCGTCCACCGAGGGGACACTTGTTTGGGCATTTTTGAACAAATATTTGGACTCATCCGCTGCCCTTTTGTGGAAAATACTTGGAAAATCAAATTTATCAACTTGAGAATTATTGGAGAGGCTTCCCTTGCTCCTGGAACATTAATGAAACCAGCTATTACATTTGAACAAAGTGATCTGGAGGCCTTTTATAATATAATCGCTGTATGTGGTACCAAAAGTATGACGTAATGTAAGGCAGGCATTGGATAATAGATCTGGGACCAAGCTTTATGTAGTGGAAAGGAGGCATTGTTGAACAAGAGAACTGAGTTGAAGTAACCCTCTGAAGCGTTGAGCACTGTATGTGAGTCTATACAAAAACTTTCCCAAGTACTACATCAGTAATGTCTAAGTGATTTCAGATGCGAGGATTGATATATTTTAGTTGAAAGATCTTTTTTGACTACAGACCAACATATTACATGAATATATGCCTCTTTCTACTTGAGTTGTAGCAAATGTTCTGAAGGCTTAATGAAGTTCATCAAATAAATCTCACTTTAGATGTTATAAACAGTGTGCCTTAGAAACCAGGTAATATGTTCATTTTACTCTAAATATTCTGCTCATGTGTGTACTTTTCATATGGGGAAGGAGAAATAGTGTTCAAGGTGTCCCCTTATCAAGGTTCTCATTTACTTTCATCTAAATCTGGATAATTTTGCAAACGTATCTCATGACAGTATTGTTTTCAAAATGCATATTTTACAGATATTTAAACTCAAAATTCTTATTTTAGAAAACTTGGATGACATTCTTAATGCGAAAAGTGCAATAATGTAGCAGGTGGAGAAAAAATTACTTGGCCTTTTTAAAATTTGAGAACATTTTTCAGTTATCTGCTGTAGTCCAAGCTAAATATCATATAATCGGCAATATTTTCAGAACTATTTTGGGTGATGATAAGTGCTATTCTCAAAACAGACCTTATTCTCTAAGGCTTCAGCTAACAGTTTTATAGAGCATTTATTGTAATATATAATGAAACATGCTGTTGAAATGTTTTAAAAAGTTGTGCCCAGTTCCTAACTTTTTATTGAATTACTGTTTTTTCCCTCTTGCTTTATCTTGGAGGAGGTGACCAAAAAGGAAAAAGTAACAACACAAATTTATAATGTGAGCATACACATGTACATACATATGCGCATGCACTCCCACATCATAAATTAAAATTATTAAGATTTTTTTCACCTCTAATTTGTTTTACTAAATTTGAGTTACGAAGTTACCAGCTTAATCACATAGTTGCTTTAAAGTTTAAATTCCTTATCACCCAGCAGCTACTTGCTGATCCTGGATTTAGTTTGTAATTTTAATTTCCAAAAATGCCATTTGGAAGAAAATTCAGCTGGGAAATGTGATGATGTATTGTACACGTTAACTGTTTGCCTTTAACACTGCTCATGATCGATCGTCTAGGGTGACTGAAAATTTTGAAAATAGGAGGAAAAACTCTTCTTTTTTGTTTAATGCCATGCATCTTATGAGGAGTACAAATTGATATATCCAAAAATAAAAACTTAATAAAGGAGGGAAATCCCTTTTGTCTGCTTTAAGAATAGTGTATTGTTTAGATATAAAGTCACATTTTCTTAATTTGGAAGTATTATAACATGTAACCAATAAATATCCCAAGTAAAGGATAAATGAAAAACTTTCCAGTTGTTTTCTTTGTGCTGTTAATGTCAAGTACTGCAGAAATACTACTACAGATACTCAGGATGGGCAGAAATTGCCTTTAGTTTTTTTCAATATTGAATTTTTGAATTCATGTAATGTTCAAGTAAAACTGAAATCCATGCATGTTCTTTTTCTTTTAATCACCCTTAACAACTTGAAATCTTACAGGCTGTATTTTGGAGCTATGTTTTATTTCCTGTGAGTCTCCGCAGATGGGCACACCGTAAGTCCTGCTGTTTAACCAAATGGGTGAAAGAATGAGCAAAATAAGCTTACATTTTTATAAAAGACTCCTGTGTCTAGATTTTTGTCTTTGGTGCTTCTCATCAGTGTTGGGTTTTTTGTTTTGTTTTGTTTTGTTTTTATCGTCTGTTTTGAGTTTTATGTGTGGATACATGGAAACTTTTAGGCCCTATACTAACTCAGATTTGGGGAAATTTTTAACTTTTCCTTTAAAATTTACTGAATTTCAGAAGCCTGAGGACAGAGTGGCATATAGTAGGAGGGCCATAGGACTACCTAGCAACTGTTATAGGGTAAGTGTAGATTTCCCTATTTGGAGAAAGAAGACCTGGAGGAATTGAAATTTGTTCACGAAGCTTGAAGCTTGGTCAGGCCTCTGAGAAGGTCCAGAAGTATGGTGCAGATTGAACTCTGCTTTCACTACTAACCACTGCTCTGTTTATATTAGTGAGAGGCAGAGACCCCACCCCAGCCTTAGGTCTCTTGTTTCATTACATTCAGGTGGTATTTGGAAATTCCATGGAAGCAAGTGGTAAAGAATACAACATTCTACACACACAATTCATAGTAATTGGGTGGTCAAACCATGGGGCACCTTGGTTTTATTTACTGTAGGTTGATTTGCTGTAGCTTAATAACGGTATACAAAAATATTAATAGTTATATGGGGATGTTTTATTAGTATCTAGAATACCAAGAAACATTTTATGCGTCTTACTAACAATACCAAATAGAAAAAAGCCATCTCTATTATATCAACTTGCAAATGGCAAGTACAAGTCAGGAAAATGTTCCTCGGTTTTCAGAATGGGATCAATTTTATGCTGGTTACCTAGTCCTGGTAAATTGTGATAGCACCAGAAAAGGATTTAAAGAATAGTGGTTTAATTTTTTTAAAAGCTAATTAGATACATGGTGTTTTAACAAATGGCTTATGTCTAAGTAGATCATAAAAATGAATGAAAATCCTACCTTAACAGTTTTCTTAGTGTCTCTTTGCTCAAATTTAGATGCCCTTTTATTCACTGGTTCTTAATTTGAATTGTGTATGTGTGTGGTGGGGCAGGGGGGAAGGAAGTCATGGACCTTTTGAAAAATGAGAGTATGCCTGTGCCTTTTTCAGAGTCTCTAAGCTAGAGTGATAAACCTTATGAATGAATGATCACTAGAAAAATCTGTTTATGATAGTTGTTGACTTGTGAATTTTGTTTTTCCAAAAGATGTCAGATGTTAAGACAACCTACTGAAATACTGTCAAGTGAAACAAAAATTGATTTTATTTTGACAAGATAAATTTAATGACTAATGAACATGCTTGAGAGAAAGTGATAAAAATGTGAAAAGCAATCTTTTCAAAATTACATTCTCAAGACCTTTACAAAAACTATCCTAAGAAGATGTTTATTTAAAATGATTGGATATTGCTAATTCTATGAAGGATTTTAAAAATATGAATATTTCCTCTGAAGGGAATGTGATCTGCTTGTACACCACTTCCTCTCTCGTCTCCTCACCCCAACATTATTCATAACCTTTTTTATATAGCCAGTTGGAAAGCAGCACAGCCGCAGTGCTGGGAAATAAGACTTTTCTGGATCTTTGTTCTCTTTTGGCATATATTTATAGAGCATCTACAATTTGTAAGTCACTGAATCAAGTGCAAGATAAAAAAATCCATTAAAAGGTGATTGACCTAAATTTATGTTGAATTCAAATCTCGATTTCTGGATTTAGATAGCTTACGGTGATAACTTGGTAGACGGATTCAGTAATATTTTCTTATGTGGTTAGAACAATAAAAAACATTTAATTATAATTTTAAATAGTTACACAGTTCTAGCTAAGTCAGATTTTGTCAGTGCAGATGCAGTATTTTGATAGACCACTTTATTTAGAATTGGAAGGAAAATATTTCAGAATTGTCGCAGAGCGCACTAAATTTTTAGCTTCATTTTTTTCTAGTTTGAACCTTTCCAACAGTCTTTTAGTAAAACAATATTAAAATTGAATGTAATGTTTACTGTGAGTCATAATATACCTCAAAATATTAAATCAGAAACTCCAGAATTACTTGTTAGAATCATTGGCCTAGAATTTGGTGCCTCCTAATTTCTGTTCTCAGTACTGCCAAATTTAATTTCCCTTTTTAGTGGGTCGCTTAGTGTGAGGGTTCTTTGGTTAGCAGTTTTCATCTTCAGTTTTTAGACACCCTTAATCTCAAGTATGAAATTAGTCACATTTGAAATAGTGAACTTAAGGATTGAAGGAATCCCTTGCTGCCCGCTACCAAATTGTGTTAACTTGTTCGATCTGATGTTTTCTGAACAAAAAATTAATAACTACTCAGAAAACCTTTTTTTTGAAGCACTTAGTTGCTAAGTTTGCGTTACATAATCGTTTTCCTCTCATCTTTTACTATAATAATGGTTAGTATGAACACTTACTTGTTCTCAAATTGTTACATGTAAGTTACTTTTTCCTGTCTACATAGATGGTAAATTCCTAGAACTAGTTGATTCTTACTTATTTCACAATTTTTTCCGCTGTGCGTTGCACAGGATATATAATCGCTAAAATTTGGGTGCTTTCATATGCCAATTACTTTTCTGTGCATGTCATGTGCACTCAGTCCTGTGGGCAGCTGAATGAGGTAGATATCATTACCCTTCTTTTACCAGAAAACAGGATTGAGTAACTTCCCAGTTTTCAGAGCTAAAGGTAGAACCCGGATTTAAACCCAGGTATGAGGGCCTGAGAGCTCTGTGACTACTGTCTTATATTGCCTCTTATATGTAGTAGGTTTTTGATGAATCCTTTTTGACTAATTGTCTTCAATACGAAAGTCATCATTTGCTGGCACTTATTTCCAAAGCAAAGATGCCTTTACTCTGTATTGTTTATGTAAATATAGAGGGAGTATTAATGCATACTGTATCCTCTTGTAATTACACCTTTTAAGTTGCTCCTATAGTGATTTACAACCGCGTGGAAAAAAAAGATAAAGAATGTTCATGTTTGGCAATATTACTTAGGACAAATAAAAACGGTAATTGGGTAATATAAAAATATAAATAACAATTTATATTAAATTTCTTGAACTCACTGTCGCAGCACAATCTCTAGTCCCCTTCCTGTTAATGGCACCGTTGTGCTTTCAGCCTCAGAATGTCTGTTTCACACGTTCAATTTCTTGCCGCATCTGGATGTAGCATATCTATAGAGTATTGTTTTCTATGTCAGCTGCTGCTGTAATTAGACTCTCTTTACAGAAACCTACATTGTTAATATCATTAAGGGACTTTTCCTTGATTTTAGGTGCCTTGCTCAAGTGGCATGTCTACCACTCTCTCTATTGTCTTGAAGAGACATCCCTCCAGGTCCATAGTATGAATTGTAATGGCAAGGAAATAGATTATTTTAAGACTACATGACTCCTGTGCAAATGGCTCTGTTCTGCAGAGCTTCATTCCCCTGCCCCTTTTCCAATCTTATTTTCTTGGCTTACTGAAGAAACATGAAATGTTTGGGGACTTACTTAAAATCACGTCCAAAACTTAATATGAAAGAATATTTTCCTGAGCTAAATGCAAGACTGGTTGGAAATCATTTAACATCATCTGCAGGTAGAGTTTTCTTTTAATGATTCTAGATAAGATTATTGTAAAAGTATATGACTGTAAAAACAATATATGTGGATCGATAAGAAAAATGAGTTCTGTAAATCACATGCCTATTCTTAGAATATCAGAGCAATGACCAGCTTCCTCTGGTCATTACGTACTTAGTAATGTAGAACAGAATTGTGCTGGGAAAAACTGCTTATATATCATTCTTAGGTTCAACAAGTTGTACACTAAAAGCTAATGCTGCCAGGTCTTTTTTTTAAGCAGTAATCATCTTTTCACACAAACAATTTAACGGAAAACATCATCTGCATTTTCTTTTAGCAAGCATTCAATGCCCTTATTTTCTGTCCTTTCATAATCCTGCTATTTTTGGCAATTTGTCAGCGATCACTTCACTGTGTCCTTTTACTTTCCCAATTGAAATTTAGTTTGAAACATTTTCAGTACTGGAGTGAAAAAAATGTTTTTAAACTGTTTTGTTCGTATTCTATGAGTACCAATTACTAATGACATGCCACTTATCAATGGACAGTATTTTAGAAGTATGTAAAGCAAGGACATGTTTATGCACAGTATATTGGAGGAAGGAGAGAGTTTCATCAAATAGCTTTAATATTCTTTATTACTTCCTAGCCAAAATAATGCTTATTCATTAATGTAATTAGTAAGTGTATAAATATGTCATATTTCTATACCTATATTCAAATGACTTGCTATGATCTTCATTTCATAGGCTAGTCTTTGTAAGGCTGGTATTTTTGAGGCTTTCACTTGCACGTCACCACTTTGCATAGTAGTGAGTTTAACTTTTACCTCTCCTAAATGTAGCATGCCAGTAAGCAGGTTCTCAAGATGCACAAGTATAGTGAGCACTATAAATATACACCACTCTTTTTTTTTTTTTTAGGGGAACAGGACTTTATTGGGGAACAGTGTGTACTTCCAGGACTTGTTTCCAAGTCAAGTCGTCCTTTCAATCTTAGTTGTGGAGGGTGCTGTTCAGCTCCAAGTTGTTGTCCTTTCAGTCTTAGTTGTGGAGGGCGCAGCTCAGCTCCAGGTCCAGTTGCAGTTGTTAGTTGCAGGGGACACAGCCCATCATCCCTTGCGGGAGTCGAACAGCAACCTTGTGGTTGAGAGTCCCTGCTCCAACCAACAACTGAGCCAGAAGCTCAGAGGCAGCTCAGCTCCAGGTGCGGTGTTCAATTTTAGTTGCAGGGGCGGAGCCCACCATCCCTTGCAGGACTCCAGGAGTTGAACCGGCAACCTTGTGGTTGAGAGCCCACTGGCCCATGTGGGAATCCAACCGGCAGCCTTCAGGTTAGGAGCACAGAGCTCCAACCGCCTGAGTCACCAGGCCGGCCCCAATATACACCACTCTTAAATAACTAAGCAATAGCTGATTTTTTTCAAGACTAAGTGAACTTGAATTATAAAAGTTTTTAGGGGCTGCATAGAACTATGTAGATGAATAAAGAAGTACATTGCGTTTCTTAGAGTATGTTTGCTTTAATGGATAGGTTTATTTTTATCCACAAAGTGTTTTGATTTTTTGAGGATTATAATAAACTGTTTATGTTTACAAATTGTTCCATTTTAGGGTACCTATTTTATTAAATTTTAATTCTATTTAAACATGTTTAGTGGACTGAATTTTGCTAGAAAAAAATTTGTAAAGGCCCAAATAGCATGAGTTAATATTGCAGAACTACCTTGCCTTTTATATTTTTAATTTAAAAAAATTAAATTTATTGGGTTGACATTGGTTAATTAAATGATATAGGTTTTAAGTGTACAGTTCTACAAAACATCATCTGTATGTGGCATTGTGTGTACACCTCCCAGTCAGTCCTTCCATCACCGTACATTTGATCCCCTGTACCCTCTTCTACCATCACTCTCCCCCCTTACCCTCTGGTAACCACTAAACTGTTATCTGTGTATGAGTTTATCATGCTAAGTGAAATAAGTCAGACAGAAAAAGTCGAGAACCATATGATTTCACTCATATGTGGGATATAAAACTAAAAGCAACAAATGAACAAGACAAACAAGCAAAAACCCCAACTCATACCTTGCCTTTCTTCATCATCCTTTCTTACCCATCACATTTTTTCTTTTAAAATTAAAATCAAGAAGACTTTATCCTCTTGTTTAGGACCTCAATCCTGTTGCAGATTATTGAAGGAAAGAAGCTTGCATTTCCCTCTTCAAGTAGAATGTGGGATTTTAGTGACATCTGCTGGCCAAGACTTTTCTCAGCGTTCTATGTCTATCATAGAATTGGCTTTAGTAGGGGACTTCGAACTATAAAACCCTTAATTCTGAGGGTACCTGAAGACTTGCTGAAAATTTAAGCTTGGTATAAAGACTTTTTAGGCAATTTTCTTACATGCTCAGTCTCCTTCCGTTTCCCTAAACTACCTAAAGTATCCTGTGGTCTAGGCAATATATTTCTTTTTTCATCCTTCCTTTTGCAATTACCATTCGAAGACCTACTTCTCACCCTCCTGAGCCTCACTATCGTGCATTGCTCAGTGATAGCAAAACTTCTGGGTGCTAAACAGGATTTTGAATTACTGGTGGTGGTATAGTGAAACAAAATCACTACAATGATTGTTTAACAATAAAGTGTGTCAAGTAAGGTGGCTTCCTTTCAAATTATGTGGGCTCAACAATTACTTATTTGGTTTCAACAAAATTAAAGAAAAAAATTAAGTTTTCATCTGATAGATCACTCACTGAAAATAAATCTTGGCAATAAATCACTATCTGATTTTTTTTCCTTTTGATGTAAAATTTACGTACACCAAAATGTACAAATCTTAGGAATATGTTCAAAATATTAGGTGATAATTTCATTCCTCTCTACTTACTAATGTAAGCATTGTATCAAAAAGAAGAATAGAATTGATGACAAGCTCTGACTTATACAAACAATAAACCCATCTTATTAAATTATGGATTTCCAGTAAAATGTGTGAAATAGTTATGTTGTTTTGATCAATTATATAATACTAAAAATTATAATAACTCAGTCCAGAAAATAATTTTAGTACTTAAAACATTGTGGGGAAACTACAATGATATTTTTCTTGCATAGAAATGCACCATGATCAGTAAGTCTTTTGGGAGCAAAATATAACACACTGTGAGTATGTAATTCAGTGAGGTTTTTGGATGCATTTTAAAGACAATACTTTTATTTCAAAAATGGAAATTTCTCCTTTTCAATTATTTAATAATGTAATGAAGTATTTCAGCTGTCAATTCAAAATTTGTGAGGGGATGAAGTTTGCAAACATTATTTTACAGGATATGCAAGCAAACAAGTTGGAGAGCAGGACTTCATATTGTTTAAATTGGCCTTAGTTCATTGATTCAGATAGATAATGTCTGGGAGGAAAATCACTTCATTGATGCTTTAGACGTGGTAATATTTTCCAAAACTATTAAATTAGGACAAGATCTGAATAATCTGTAGAATATTTCATATCAAAAGCATATTCCTAGATCTAGGAAGCTGTGGTCATTATAGCATAGGCTGGAAATTAAAAGAAAAATTTCCAGGAGAAATTTTTTATTTTCTGATGACAAAGTGTCCTGTATTTGTCTGAATGTAAGATTCTACTGATGATTAGCTGCTCCATTGATTCAATGACTTTTTGGTGCTAAAACTTAGCATCACACTCAATGGATATAATGGAGTTAGAAAAAAAAATCCAATGCAGAAATGTTAAAATGGTGGGTGGTGAGGAAATCTCTTTAAAATTAAAGAAATGATCTATATATTTTGTGTGGCAAGGTTTAATGTGGTGTGACTAACATCCACATTATCTTTATCAAGAGCAAACAGCAAACACTAGTATTGGCATGAGGCTGTGCTGGGCACTGGGTTTACACAGCAGTCTAGAATATGGTAAATATTTTTACATAAACAGAAGAAAATTCATAGGGAGAGGACAGCACAGTTATACTACCAATCTGGAAGCATTTGCAGAGTAGACGGAACTATAAACAGAGCAGGACTTAGCCACGAGGAAGAGAAGTGGACAGACTAGGGCCCAAGAGTCAAAGCCTGCCCAGCACCTGTTTTTTGTGTAACACCTCAAGCTAAGGATGGTTTTAATATTTTTACATGGTTATAAACAAAATAATATTTGGTAACAGCTGAAAATTATGTGAAATTCAAATTTTACTGGAGCTCACCTACGCTCATGCATTGATTGTTGGGCTGTGTTTTGTTCCCCAGGGCAGAGTTGAGTCGTTGGGACTGAGACTTTCATGGCATGCAAAGCCTAAAATATGTGTTACTCCTTGATCTTTAACAGAAAAAGTTTGCCTGTGTGTGATGGAAAGAAGCAACTTTACAGGCAGAATCAGTGATGCCCATGAAGGCTCAGTGGTGAGAGTGCAGCGTGAGTCGGTAGAGTAGATGTGGGTTAGAGCCAGCGAGAGAGACTTCATGTTAATGGGCGTTGAGATGCCTCAGCAATTTTCTGAGCCGGGGTATGATATTCATAGTGCTCTTTACAAAGATTAATTTGGCAGGAGTGTGTAGAGTAGATTAGATAGAAACAGTAGTAGCAAGTGGGGTAGAGAAGCAAGTTAGCAGATTACAGCAATGTATAAATATGAGGAATGTGTATCGGGCTCAGTGGTGATTTGGGAATGAAAAGAACAGATACAAAACATTAATATTTATTAATAGTTAATACCAACATGACTTTAAAGATCTTTTAATCTGGATTTTATTCCGGGGTTAGTAAACATGATTTGATCAAAATCTGTTATACAGAACCTGGTACATAATAAGATGCTATTGCAAATGTGAAAAACAACCAATCACAAAACCCCCTCTTGAGGTATTGTTAACTTACTCATCTATTCAATCATTTATTCACTAAGAATTTATTCTGTGCTTGCTATGAATAAATTTATTCATTTATTCACTAAGAATGTATTCTGTGCTTGCAAGCACTATTCTTGGTGGTAAATGAAAGAGCAGTGAACGGAAGAGAAAAAAATTCCAGTCCTCATGGAGCTTACATCCTAGTAGGGCAAGAAAAGAAAGAAACAGACTAGATGGTGATACATGCTATTGGGGGGAAAAAGAGCAGGCAAGAGGGTTGTGAAGGAGAAGTTATTTTTATATAGAACAGTGAGGGAAAACTTCCCTGAGCAGGCAAAATTTAAGCAGGGTTGAAAGCGTTGTGGGAGTTCATCGTGGCTATCCAGGTAGAGGGAACAGCAAGTACAAAAGCCTTGAGTCAGAGCACGGTTAGCAGATTTGAGGAACATCAAGGGCACCGATGGCCAGAATGCATCAGTGAGTAGGAGGTAGAGGAGCAGAAAATTAGAAGTAGCAAGGTGCACAAAGCCTCAGCCTTACAGGTCATAAGAACTTTGGTTTATACCCTAAATACCAGGTGAAGCCATTGGTGCGTTTTGAACAGAGAAGTAGTGTGATCTGATTTTTGAAAAGTATCCTTGGGATGAGAATGAGTAAGGGCAACGGGTGCTTAGAAGCAGTAAGACCAGTTAGGAAGTTATTTGCAGTAAACCAGATGATAGATCATGGTTGTAGCTTAGATCAGGATGGTAGCAGTGGAGATTGTGAGAACTAGTGAGACTCTAGATATTGTTTGAAGGGGGAGCGGACAGAATTTCCTGATGCCAAGACAAAGAGAAGACTCCATGATGACTTCAGTTTCTGGCCTGAGCACCTAGAGGATGGATTTGCAATGAAGTAAGATGGAGGAAGCTGCAGGAGGAACAGAGTTGGGGTAAGAGTGATGTGGAGAAAGACCAGGAATATTTTTTTTAAATATGCTAGTTGGAGATATTTATTAGATATCTAAGTGGAAATATTGTTTGCAATTGGCGATGAACCGATACCTCTGGGTTTTCTTAAGTAGTGTCTGAAACTGTCAAGAAAGCCTAAAGCATGTGTTTGGAGAACACACTCCCATCAAAGGTATACATTTGTAAATCATTAGCACAACAGTGTTATTTAGTGCCAAGATGCTGGCTGAGGCCATCAAGGTGTAAACTTAAGTACTGAAGAAGTCTGAGACCGAGTTCTGGTCCAATGTTAAGAGGTCAGGGAAATGAAGAGTCAGTAAGGGAAATAGAGAAACAATGGCCAGTTAGATACAAAGAAAACCAAAGAAGGGTGGTGTCCTAGAAGCCCCTTGAGGAAAGTGTTTCAAGGAGGAAGGAGTGAGTAACTTAAATAAGTCTTTGGGTGGCCTTGACTAGGGCCACTTCAATGTAGTGACAGAGGGTAGAAGCTTAAATTGTATGAATTCAAGAGAGTATGCAAGTAATAGACACTCTTTACAAGAGTTGTGACCTAAAAGGGAGAAGAGAAATGAGGTCGTTTGCGAGAGAGGTCGTGCATGTGCCTGGAGACAGAAAGCAAGCTTTCTGGTACCTTCTTATGAGGGCACTCACTAATCCCATCATGGGGCTCCCCCCTCACGACCTCATCCAAACCTGATTACCTCCCAGATACCCCATCTCCAGATACCATCCTATTAGGGGCAGGGCTTCAGCATATGATATTTGGGGGCACACAATTCAGTCCACAGCAGATGGGGAGGGAGGGCGGGATCGGGATCACTGGAGCAGAGGAGGACAAGGAAAGGTGTAGTTATTGGTTATTGGAGTGATCATCTGTGAAATCACAGGAACAACGTTAGAGAAAGAAACAGTGAGCCAGGATTTAAAATCCTTAAAGAAGGGGAGTGACCCAGGATCTGTCGATGATTGCAATGAGGAGGGTGTAGTTTGGCATAGTCTGATGGCATGAGGTTCAGAACTGAGCATTTTCAGGAAGGAGTGAGGAAGAACGGTCACACTTGTACGGACTGATCAGAGGAGCTTGGGAGAGAAAATAGCTTCTACTGGAGGAGGCTGCAGAGAAAGCAAGTCCTCAAGTTAGACTGAACAAGAAGGTTAAGAGAGTACAATTCATAACAGAGGCCCAATGGGACATTTACAAAAATTGGCCTTGAGGGGCAAGTTCAACATTAACTCAGAAAGTCTTGGCCTTGTTTTCACAGTTATAGAAGAATTGCCTCATTGTCTGATTTCTCTCCTATCAATACGTAGTTCCCGGGAATTGTGTATAAGTAGAATTTTCATAAATAAAATAAGAAATTAAGAGCAGTAGGAGAGTGTATTATGTAAAGAAGCACAATGGTAAACCTTCCTGTGAAGTGCGTGTCTTCCTGAACCAGACTCCTCGTGGTCCCTTTTCACTGACAGGTCCACCACAAGGAGGAGTTAGGATGTGATGAGGTGAATCGGCTCTGCTTGTGCAGGGAGGGCTGGCTGTGCAAGGACGGGGGCAGGGCGGGGGGAGCGAGGTGGAGTAATGGGGCAGATGCTGTGCTGATGGCGACACCAAGGGGAATTTTGATCACCATTCGGGAGGAGGCACGGAACACCACTGGACCCAGACCGGGAGGAATACTGAATCAGCATTTCTGTGTTTTTTTGGCACACGTGGACCCCGTTATTGTCCACATCTTTTTGGTTTCACTTTTCCAAATGAATGTTTTCTGGGTTGACCTTACATTCCCTCTTCATTAATTTTATACTGATGATGGATGATGGCTATCTGCTGAAAGGACGTTCTGGAATGCCACTCTGTCTTATGCAAATCTGGGGGGAAAAAAAGTGATTTTTGTTCGTCATACTTAACCAGTACTTTCCTGGAAGAGGATGTATTCTGGAAGAATGGCTAACAATTTCACATGAATGAATATAAATTTTGTAGCTTGTCAAGATGGTGCAAGTGGGGGGGGGGCAAAGATTTGTAGAATGTAAAGGTTTAGTGGTCTGCAATAAGGTCAGCAGATACGTAATTCCAACCCCCTGCTCTCTCCTTCACCACCTAACCATAGCGGACACCAATCATCAATCTTCTCTTTTCCCACTGAGCTCAAAGGAGGTCGCACATTCTTGAGTATGTTGTTCTAGGCACCATTCCTAATCAATTGGCATTGGAAATAGGTAAAAATCCAACCATATCTCAGGTCTAGATGAAGACTGTACTTTATGGGAAATACAATCTCCTTGTTATATTCTTCAAAGGAAGCAATGCCCTTGAACCAGAAAGGCAGTATTTGCAAATATGGTCAATTATTCAATAATGTTTATTTTATATTCTGACTATGAAGTTTACTGTGTTCCAGGAATGTGGAATATATCCTTCAACAGTTTGTAATGTAGATGTATTTATGTAGTGCCTCTGATATTGGGAGATGATTGTTTGGCAGTAAATCCTCAGTGGTGAGTATTGTGATTATATGTAAGATTTGATTTAATAATTTGAAAACTATTTCTAATATAATTATATAAATAGGCTTCTTAGATAATGAAATGTCTAACATTTACATATGAATAGGTATTTATTTATTTTTTCTACTAGTGATTTCAGTGAGAAATTTATCTTGCTAATTTAAAAATCTCTAATTAAAATACCATTTAATATACATAATATATTTCATCATATTAATTATATGGCTTAGAGTTTGGAGAGATCTTAGAGATTATTTATTCCTCCCTAAAAAGTAATGCAGAAATTCCTTCAACAGCATTTCTTACAGATAATCACTCAAATTTCTTAGCGCATCTTCAATAAGATAGCTCATTTAACGTAGGGAGCAACTATAGTTGTTAAAAGTTCTTTCTTTTTTAAGGAAAATCCCAGACATGTTATTTTACCCTTAAATATGTCAAAAAAAATTATTAATGGAGGAGAGATTTTTCTAACAAAATTATATTCATGTTAAATCTAACCAAATTCAAAAAGGGAAAATAGATTTAATAATTATTGAAAAAAAATTATGGTTGTGAGCTGTAAATAGGGATCATTGTGCTTTCTAGTTTTCTGTTTGTTTGTAAATTTTCTTAATTTATTTTTAAAAAATATTACTAGAAGTAACTGAAAGAAAATGTATATATTTCATTAAAAAACAGTTTTATATTGAGTGGAAATCTTCCACTTTGTAACTTAAACCCATTTCATCCACTAGAGTAGTGGTCCTCTAATTTTAGTGTGCATTTAGATTATCTGGAGGGCATGGTGTAACACCTTCAGCCTCCCCAAAACTTGCATTTCTTAGTCCTCTGGTGATACTGAGGTCTAGGGGCCCATGACTTTTACCACACAAATGAGAATTTAAAAGAAGTTCCATACTTTTATTGTTATAGCAAAACTCAATTATTCTAGTTCCTGAATTTCACTGGGATGGATAAATAATTGTGGGATGGTAAAATCTTCCTGGGTTGACAAGGTTGCCACCTCTATCATCAGTAATCATTTCAGTGTCTGTTACATTTGCTACCCACTTTTACTCCTGGAAAGTCATTTACTCAGCCTGGAAGACGTAGTAAGTAGAAATATAATTCAGAAATGATACATGCATTTTTCACTTCTGTATTACTCAAAAGGTTGAAGGAAGTTTTCCCTCACAGTAGTCTCAGATCAGAAACCGAAGGAGCTGACTTTACTCATTACTGGCAAAGCATATAAAATACTGAGTTTAGACATCGTTCAGTATAAGACATTGTGAGGAGACTTTCATTCCCTTGTCAAATTCATACTGAGTATTGTCTGTGTATAAGGTACTCTGTTAGTCTATGGAGTATGAAAAGGCATGAATCTTGCTTCTATGGTATCAGTGAGTAAGCAAGATACAATATGTGTGTATAAATAACTTCAAATTATCTTTCATGATCAGAAAGCTCCACAAAAGATTCTGGTTACTGAACTGAAAAATGTACTCAACATCTGAAAATAAAGCTATCATTAGATATTCTCAATTCTACTTTCTTATTTCTTTCCTGTCACACCTAATAAACTTCTGTAAATTACTCTGCATTTGTTTCCTTTTCTTCCTTATCTCCCATTTACTTCTTAACCTACGGCAATTTGGCTTCTACTCAAACTATACCACTGAAAATTCCTCTCAACAAGGTCATCACTGATTATTTTAACTGTAAATTTCAAATGTGTTTAGAGATTTTTAAAATCTTACTAGATCTTTTGGCTGACTTGGCAAGTTTTCCTGAAACTTTTATTTCCTTGAAATCCATGATATCCTTCTGTGCTACCTTTCTTTCTTTCTTTTTTTCGTTTTACTCTAGGTAACTATAGCAACCTAATCTATTACATTTATTTTATTTTTGTATCACCCAACGCTTGACCCATCACAAGTTTGGTGTCCTCCAGATTTTAGGACAGCCAGCCTTGAGTCTTCAACAGCAAATATATTCTAGACATTCTCTTTATGCAAGTATTTTTAAAAGACACTATGGAGGAGAAAAATGAGGATATGTATATATTTTAAAGGAATTTACAATCTATAAGATACTATGTAATACTATGTATAAACTATAAGATATTAAATAACCACAATTAGGAAGTTTAAGGTACAAGCTATAAAAGAAGTAGCAAGTACAGTTTAGAGTTTTTTTTCTGGAAATATGGCCCCAAAAATTACAATCTATTAGGAGGAGGGTAGAGATTGACTAACTAGAATTTATGTAATTATGCATGTTACAATTTTAAGGGTGACCACTAAAATAAATTGAACTTACAATCTTTAGGAAGTAAATGAAGGGAAACATGTAGTTTACAGAAAATGAGGTTAAAGTTCATGAAGAAAGGACAATTAGAAAGCAGAAAATAAAACATTAGCAATAAGTGTAAATATATCAGTAGCTATGTAAATGTAAATGGATTAAATTGTCAGTTTGAAACAATAAGGATCAGACTTGATAATTTTTTTTTTTAGTACCACTGATGATCCACATGGAAACAAATTGCCACTCCAACTCATATAGGAATCACTTCCTATAGGACTAAATTTATGAACTAAATTCCGAATTTAGTTCATGGTTTAATGAACTAAATAAGAAAAGCAAAACTTTCCATCTCTTAGGGGAAAATAAAGAACACATATGACCATGAGATAAAGGAGTATTTTTTATACAAGACATAATAGTCCAAACAACAAGATGGGGAAGATGGTTAAATGGACTACATTTGCATGAAATTATTTAATTTGTGTGAAGCATAATGAGATAATATTAGCTATCATAGTATTATTTTAAAAATTCTGTGCATCCAGTGAAAATATAAAAAATCTACATAGGCCAAAGTTGATCAAGATATTTGAAAGTATAAGAGTGATAAAGGCTATACATCCAGAATTTTTAAAATATCTTAAAATATGTCTAAGAAAAGGCAATTCAATTGAAAAATTGGTAAAATAGATAAATAGGAATTTGTAGGAGAAGAAAAACAAGTGATTAATAAATTTCTTGAAGTTGTAATCTGGAGAGTACAAATTAAAACCACAATAAGAAACAATTTGTATCTCTCAATTTAGCAAAAATTAAAACCCCCTGAAAATACCAAGTTTGGGTGAGTATATGGAGCATAGGGAACAATGCTGGGAGTAAATATTGGAACAAATGTTACAACTCACTTATTTAACTTCTAGGAATATAAACTCAGAAAAACCTCTGGAATATAGGTACAACGAAGTGATTTTAGCAATATTGCTTGTAATACTAATAAAACAGTGGAAGCAATTTAAATGTCTATCAACACAGAGAATGGATGAAATTATTACATATTATGATGATGGAATACTTTGTATTAGTAAAAATAAATGAGGTTTACATGTATCAGCGAGACTAAATGTTGAACAAACACCCCTTCCCCATCGATCCGTAAGTTATAGGATAAGGTGTGTAGCATGACATCATTTCAATACATTTTGAAAAATGAAAAAATATATATTATTTACGATTACATCTATACATATAGAAAAATTATAAAGAATGTACATAAAAGAAAAAATATCAAAATTATGGTCATGGTTACCTCTGTGAGAGGGTGAGAAAAATTCCTTTGGGGAAGGGTACACTGAGATCCTCACTATGTTCTTAATTCTTTATTTATTAGTTATATCCCTGTCTATACCTTCTTATATATTTGAAGTATTATAAAATATGTGGGTTTTCTTGAAGGACTGTAAGAGTTAGGGGAGGGTGGGGAGATCAACTTTGACTGGAGGGAATCGGTAACAATGAAGTTTGCCAAAGAAGCCAAGGGAAGAGAGGCAGAGATGGAAACGAACAGGGCACTGCAGTGGGAGGAAACACGCGCTTCTGCCCAGAAACTGGGAGCAAATTCAGAACCGAGGATCACCCAGTTTCACCTGTACATGCAGAGAACAGGAGGAAGAGAACAGGAGGAAGTAAAATGTAGGATGCTTCAGGAAAAACTGTGACTATGAAGGTTTTCTGTTTTGTTTGTATACGACAGAAAGATATTTAGGGCTTATTAGCAGGGAATGACGTATAAGAGTGTGTGTGCTTTAGAAATACTCCAAAGGTACAGAATTAACCCAAACTTGGAGTATAAAAATGATCAATTTGATATGTGAAGATACTGCAGAAACTACTGCAATATTCCAGGCAAAACGTGATGGAGACTTACCTGTTGTTGGGAGGGTGACACTGGAAATGGGCGTGACATGTAATATTGAGATAAGAATGAAGAAATTTAGTCAGACAGAGCATAGGGTGTAGGGACAAGTAAAGTTTATAGATAACTCCAAGTGTTGGAGGCTAGATGGCAGCATAGTTATGGCATTAATAGAAAAAAGAAATATCAGGAGAGTGCACTGATTTTTTAAAAAGTTCAATTTTACACATATTGAATTTCATACATTCCTTATAGAGGTATTGAGAAGGCAGCTGAGAACCATGTATCTGCTCAACGGTGATGTCAGAAGACATGTACAGCCCTCCATATCCGTGAGTTCCACATCCACGGATTCAACCCACCACAGATTGGGGGAAAAAAGTTACATTGTTGCTGACATGTACTATGTACTTAGGCTGACATGTACTATGTATTTAGGCCTACGATGGTTACATCTATACTGAACATGTACAGATTTTTTTTCTTGTCATTTTTTCCTAAAAAATAAAATATAACAACTATGTACACTGTATTAGGTATTATAAGTAATCTAGAAATGGCTTAATGTAAATGGGAGGATGTTCATAGGTTATATGCAAATACTGTGCCACTTTATATAAAGGAATTAAGCATCTGCAGATTTTGGTATCTGCGGGGAGTTGGGGGTGGTCCTGGAAGCTATCCCCACTGGATACTGAAGGATGACTGTAGTTATGATTCCATCTAAAGGAAACAAAGAAAATATTAGTGGGAAAAGAATCTTCTAGAATGACTATTTTTAGGATGCTGGAAGAGAACCAGGAAGAGTTTCATAACCAGTGCTAAGAAAGGGACTACGTAGGTGGTCACAGTATCAGGCTCAAGTGAGGTGAGGGAACTTGGACTGAATTTAATAATTCATAGGTCATTGGTGCCTATCGAAAGAGTGGTTTGGAAAGAATGGTTAAAAATGTAATGCACTGTTTAAAAACTCTAATGAAGTTCTGATTATAACTTAGTTTTTAAATATAAAATTTCTCATGCTATTATATTTTAATTAATCGTGACATTTGGTTCTAATTCTCTGACTGATTGTTTCTTACTTCCCTTTCTATTTATCATTGTTCTGGGAACTTTCTCATCTTCAGGGCATTTACCAAACAATCATTTCCAGAAATAGTTGCAGGACAAATGAAGTGTAGTGAAACAGTCTAGCTTCATTTTATTCCATTGACAGGCATCTTATAAAGCCCTAAGGTTTTGTGTGGTTTTCTTTCTTTGCATTTTTCATGTGCTTTTAAAAAATGATTTTTATTAAAAATATAGGTAACATACAATATTATATGATTTCCAGCTGTACACCATAGTTATTCAATGTTTATGTACCTAAAGAAGTGATCACCATAAGTTCTGCAACCATCTGACACTGTACCACGCTATCACAATATTATTGACTATATTCCCCATGCTGTACATTACATCCCCATGACTTACTTGTTTATACCTGGAAATTTGACCCACTTATTGCCCTTCACCTTTCCCCTCCCTTTTTATTTTTTCAATTATATATGACATTCAGTAATATTTTATATTAATTTTAGGTTAGACATTTACATAATTTAAGCAGTGATTCCCCCTAACTAGTCTAGTACTCATTTGGCACTATACATAATTATTGCTATATTATTGACTATATTCCCTGTGCTTTACTTTACATCCCCATGATTATTTTGTAACTGCTTTGTACTTCCCAATCCCTTCACTTTTTCACTCTGCCTCCACATTTGGCCATTGTAGACAATGCTGTAATGAACATATGGATACACACATCCCCTCGAAGCAACATTTTGAAACCCCCCTTTTTTTGTTTTCAGATTATTACCCAGAAGTGGGATTACTGGGTTCTTCTTTGTGTCTTGTTATAGCCTTTGTTTTAACGTCAGTTTTGTCTGGTAAAAGTATGCCTACCCCAGCTTTTCTGTTTTATTTCCATTTTTATAAAATACCTTTTTTCATCTCTTTACTTTCCATCTGTGCATGTATCTTTTAATCTGAAGTGATTCTCTTGTAGACAGCATATATGTAAAGCTTTTATTTTCTTACCCATTCAGCTCTTCTATGTCTTTTGATTGGAGCATTTAATCCATTCACATTGAGAGTAATTGTTGATAGAGACGTAGCTATTGCCATTTTATTATTCATAATTTTGATTCCCCCCCCCCCCGCCATCTTAAAGAAGTCCCTCTAACATTCCTTGTTATACTGGTTTAGTAGTGAGAAACTCCTATTAGCTTTTTCTTGTCTGGGAAGCATTTTGTCAGTCTTTCAATTTTTAAATAATAGACTTTCTGGGTAGAGTGCCCTTGGTTGTAGGTCCTTGCTTTTCATCACATTGAATATTTTGTGCCAATTCCTTCTGGCCTGCAAAGTTTGGCTGAGAAATCAGCTGACAATTTTATGGGAGCTCCCTTGTAAGTTACTAGTTGCCTATCTCTTGCTGTTTTTAGGATTTTCTCTTTGTCTTTAACCTTTGCCATTCTAATTATAATGTGTCTTGCTGTGGGCTTGTTTGGGTTCATCTTGTTTAGGACTCTCTGTACTTCCTGGACTTGTATGTCTATTCCCTTCACCAGGTTAGGAAAGTTTTCAGTCATTGTTTCTTCAAATAGATCCTTACTTAACCCCTTGCTTTCTCTCTTCTCCTCTGGTACCCCTATGATGTGAATGTTGTTATGCTTAATGTTGTCCCAGAGGTCTCTTAAACTATCCTCATTTTTTTGGAATCTTTTTTTTCTTTTTGCTGTTCTGATTGGGTGTTTTCTACTATCTTGTCTTCAAAATTGCTGATTCAATCCTCTGCTTTATCTAGTCTGCTTGTGATTCCTTCTAGTGCATTCTTCATTTCAGTTACTGTATTCTTCACTTCTGACTGAATCTTTTTTATGGTTTCTATGTCCTTTTTATGCTTGCATTCTCTTTGTTGAAGTTTTTACTAAGTTCCCTGAGCATACTGATAACCACTGTCTTTTTGTGGGGTTTTTTTTTGGTCTTAATTTAAGTGTTTTTCCAGGACCCATCAGCTCCAAGTCAAGTAGTTGTTTCAATCTAGTTGTGGAGGGTGCAGCTCACAGTGGCCCATGTGGGGATCGAACCAGCAACCTTGTTAAGAGCACTGCACTCTAACCAACTGAATTAACCAGCCTCCCTTGATAACTGTTCTTTTGAAGTCTGTATCTGGTAAGTTGCTGCTTCCATTTTGTTTAGTGCTTTTTTATGGAGATGTCTCCTGTTCTTTTATTTAGGACATATTTCTTTTTTTCCTCATTTTGGCTGCCTCCCTGAATTTGTTTCTATGCATGAGGTGGATCTGCTATGTCTTCCAGTTTTGGTCGGGTGGCCTTATGTAGTAGTTGCCCTGTGTGGCTGTGGCACAATCTCCCTGGTCACCTGCTCCAGAGGCCTCAGTAGGTTCCCTTGAGTAGGTTGTGTGTCCCTTGAGTAGGTTGTGTGTGCCCTCCTGTTATAGTTGAGCCTTGATTGCTATTAGCATGTCAGTGATGGGATTGACCCTTAGGCTGACTGGCTGTGGGGTTTGGCCACATCCTCAGCTTATGGGCTGCTGTGTGGGTGTCTTACCCCACTGAATGGGATTCACCACAGTGGACTCTGGTGCCTCTTGAGACTTCCCTTTGTGTGTGCCACTTGTGGGACTAATTGGGTGGCGCTCTGCTGTGGTCTGATGCTGACCTCCAGCTATGTTGGTTTTGGGACCTCTAGGGAGGGTCTCCGGTGCAGGCCCATGTCACTCACTGCCTGTGACCAGTTTAGGACTACCTGGTAGGAGTTACAAAGTGATCTGTGGTTTTTTGCTGCCTGCGGTAAACCTGGAGGCACATAGAAGAGGCCACGCTGCGAACCAAGGACAGCTGCCACCAGTACCAGGCCTGGGGTAGCTCGGCAAAAAGCCAGGACACTCTGAATCCTGCTGCTACCTGCCAGCTCCCTTTAACTTCAGTCGCTGATAAAGGCTCATGTGGTATGCAAATTGGATGAGGCAGGGTCTCCGGGAGTCACTACAGTGGGAAGTTGCGGGGAGAGATCCAGGGGAACAGTTTCCAGGCTCTAGACCTCATGTGGAAAGGTGCTGGCTCAGCTAGTAGATGGCCATCAGCTGTGACTAGTTGGCCATCGGCTGTAACCAGTTATCCATTAGCCACTGATATAACTGCCGTGGCTACGCTAGCAAGGGCAGATTGCAGCTAGCAAGTGTTGGTGGGTTGGTTGACAAAGAAGTGGATGGCAGATTGCGCATCGCGTGGAGCCTGCTTCCTGAATCTCTAACCCAGCCACCAGCGAGACTATAGTGGTATGAACCCCCTATCCATGACTCTGTGGGTGTTCCTTTTTGGCCTCACCATGTCCTGCGTTCTTATGTGGGGAGCGGGAGCTGAGACCCCGCAGGACAGAAGTGTTATGGTCACCAGGTTAATTTAGACTCTGGTTTGGTGCCAGTGTTGAGCCTGGAGCCACTCAGCAAAAGTCTCAGAGCACACCCAGGCCAGTCATCACTCCCCTGGGGCCCATGGACTCAGATGGCCTTCCAAGAAAGAGTGCAATATGGGCAGCGTTCCATGCTCTCCCAGAAAGTGCCTCCAAGGCAGGGGGAGTTGGGTGGGGTAGAGTCCCAGTAAGTCATCAGGGTGGAGCCCTGGAGCTCACCAGGCCAATCAGATTCAGATTTGGCTGTAAGCACAGGGGGAGGGCTCAACACATTAAAGGTGGTGGCTGCCACCTGGTGGCTGGCTACACTGGAGGAGCCCTCCCAGGAAAAGTGGGACTGTTCTTCATTTCTGGCCTTGAAGCCACATACCTCGTTCTGCTCCCCGTATGCCTCTGACACTCCCGAGCCACCATCCCTCCACTGGAGCCCAAGGTGAGTGCCTGTGAGTCTATGCATGGGCCCTTTAAGAGGATGTCTGGATGTCTTGCAGTCTTCTGTCCCACCTGGATGGTTGGAATCCCCACTGTTTTTCACAGCCAGATGTTGGGGGGTTCCTCTTCCTGGCACCAGTACTCCAGACTGGGGACCCTGGAGTGGGGCTGGAGTCCTTCGCTCCTCCAGGGGGAAACTCTGGGGCCCAGGGATCCCTCCCAATTTTTACCCTCCACCTGGAGGTTTGGTACCAACCTGTTTTACATCTCCATCCCTCCTTCCAGTCTCGACGTGACTTATTCTTCATATCCTTAGTTATAAAACTTCTGTTCAGCTAGACTTCAGATGGTTCTCTAAGTTGACTGTTCTATAACTTAGTTGTAATTTTAATGTGTTCGTGGAAGGCACAGGCACAGTGTTTATCTACTCCGTCATTTTGGATCTCTCAATCTCAAAGCCCTCAGGTTTTAAAAATGATTTTGTTCCAGTGATTTTAGTGACAATGCCTGTTACGTTTACTTATTTTAGCTATATCCTTGGAATGGAATCCATTTATGTTTTTCTTTTTAACTACAATAATCAATCTGTTCAGCGTATGACATTCCTAGTCCCCCAGATATAACAATATAATTTTGGTATTCCATGTACTCAAGTTCTTTATTTAGAACATTTTTATGGTCTACTTTATGTCTTTACAGACACACAACTGCTGTCTCTTTAAAGTATTTTTCAAAAATAGAAAACCCTAGTAAATCCTAAATATTTGGCATTTGGTTCAAAAATTTATATATGTTTAATTATTATTTTCACATGAAGACTCATCATAGAGTTTCAAGTATGAAAGGGGCCTTAGAGAAAATTAACCTGTTTCATTTAACACGTGAGAAATGAAAATCCCAGAAAAATTATGGGGCTAGGTAAAAGTCACATGACATGTAACACATTATGCATGATTCAGTTATACTCTTACAAGGACCAACACATAATAAAGTAATTTTTAAAATGACTTGCCTATTTCAGTGATTCTGAATATTAGATTTCACACTGGACATCAAATTATGTTAGGAGCTAATAAGGAAACAAAAGGTGGTGATAACATTGTCCTGTCCTTCCTGGAGGTACAGACTTGGGGAAAATCTTTGCTGTGCCATCTACAGATTCTAACATAGAAAGTTGTCAGTGTCGGATAAAGGAAGAATGGATGAAAGATTTTAGCTAACAAAATGTCTGCTATTATATGATAAAATTACTAACAAACAAGCCAATGAAGGGAATTTATAGGGTAATATTTTTTAAACAAAGCAGTCAAACACATTATCACATGCCAGATGCCTTGAGAGTTCACTTCACCCAAAAACATTTTGCTGTCAAAAGGTGTGACCAAGGAGAATTGGAAAATTTAGATTTTTCTTCATTCGTCCTTTATTTAGGAAATCTCTTTACTCCTCCCTCAATACTAGAAAAAGAGGGTTGTGCACAAAAGCATTTTGAAGTGAGTATACCTGAAAACAGTAAATCTTATATATTTAATCTACTGGCACAAAGTTTTGGAAAAAATGTAGAATTTAAACTTGACTTAGGTTAGCATCTTAGGTTATTGTATATTAGCTAAATTTTGTGGGAAAGCGGTAATGATTAACAGGAACTTACTGATAAAATACAGGAAGAGAAATACAGTATAGTTTCCTCTTTATTTCCTTCTAAATAATGTATTTGAGGTTTACAAAAAGTATGTTGGATATGTGTAGGATGGAAGGGAGAAGAATGAACCATTAGAAAAGTAGCCACAGGAACTCATGCCCGCAGATGTGAAGCCACGATGATTCAAGGATACTAATAAAATACCGGACTAGGATTAATTTTCAAGAAACTGTTCAAATTACTTTCATTTAGTATTGAACAAGTGTTTGGATACATTATGCTTTCCTAAGACCTGAAATGCATGCTTTCCCCCAGAATAGTAAATGATTCTGGGTCTGGCCACAGTGTGGGGATGTTGCGACACAGGTTCACCTTGGCATGCCAGAGGAATGCTGAGTTCTCATATTGGAACATGGACTTCCACTGCCTGCGTGTTTCTTTTCATGTTATAACACCTTATCATAAACTAGTGCTTCCATTTTCTAGCATAAATTCATAAAGGTATGTGGGACACTTTTCTTTCTGGAGAAAACATTAGAATTTCTATGAATCTGGTACCCCTAAAAGTTCACATGTAATATGTTGCTTTTAACTGATTCTCCATACTGCAACTAGGAATCCATATAATGCTAACTGAACCAATTTCGATACCCAGTGTTCTTAAAAGACCCACGAGAGCCTATAAAGGAATAGCAAATACCACCACAGTTAGTGGGTTTCATTTAAGAAATTGTATTCATGGGAAACAGCATTCATGAATTCACGTGCAGATCTAGCTGTTCATTCATTCCACAACTACGCAGTGTCTACTTTTTGCTAGGCATACTTCCTGAATATGTGGCGAGAGACAAAACAAACTTGATACCTTCCTACTGGAATAGAGTGACATTAAAAAGGTGTACAAATACACAATCAGTATGTGAGATAAATGTAACGAAGGGAAAATAAAGAATGTAATGAAATGTTATAAGCTGATTCATATGGGAAGAAGGAGGGAAGTGACAAGTTACTCAGATGTACCATGTTCCCAGGCAGAGGGAACAGCATTTGTGGAAGTGCTCAATGGGGAAGGAGTTTGGCAAAGTCAACAAATTAAAACAATGTTGCTAGGTTAATAGGGCTTGGACCTGTTGAGGAGGGAGGGTGGCAGGAGATGGCCTGCCAAGACATTGGGGACCAGAACATTCAGGCGAATGACTGAAATGACAAGGATTGTAGATTTTATTCCAAGTTCTGTGGAAAGCCGTTGGAGGATTTGTAAGAAAGAGAACAAGAAGATTTGCTTTTTGCTTCCTGCTATACTTTTTTTTGTTTGTTCAGGTTTATAACTATGGATTTTCTCAGCTTTCTCTCTGAAAAATTCTTCATTTCACTTTTGTTTTTGAAAGATATTTACTCTGGATACAGAATTGTAGGTTGACTTTTTGTATTATTTTTGAATTTTAAAGATTTTGCTCCATTCTCTTATTTCTGACACTTAGAAGCCTGAAAGCATTGTTCCCCTCTCTGGCTGCTTTTAGCATTTTATCACTTGTTTCCGGCAATTTAATTATGATGTTCTCAGTGCAGTTTTATTTATTTATTTTTGTCATGCTGGGAATTTGTTAAGCTTGTTGAATCTGTGGGTTTATACTTTTTTATCAAACATGGAAAAATTTCTGCTGTCATTTCTTCAAATATGTATATACATATTTATTGTACCCTTCCTTCCCACCTTTTTTTTTCTGCGGAGACTGCAATAACACATAGATTAGAATTCTTGATATTATCCCATAGGACAGTGAGGCTCTGTTGTTGTTTTTTGTTTTTTCTTTTGTTTGTTTGTTTGTTTTTTCATTTTATTTTTTCTGTGCTTTATTTTGAACAGTTTCTATTTCTATGTCTTCTAGTTTACTTCTCCCCACCACCTCCTGAAGTATTTAATTTGCTGGCAACCACATTCAGTGAAATTTTCATGACAGATAATGTGTTTTTCATTTCTAGAAGTCTCATTTTGTTATTCTTTATATCTTCCAGTTCTTTGCTCATTATATTTTTTCTCTTTTAAAATTTGACGATATTTACAATATTTATTGTAACTGTTTTAAAGTCCTTGTCCACGAACTGCATTATCTCTGTCATTCCTTGGTCAGTTTATAGTGATTGATTTTTTTTCCAAGGTAAGGTTGATATTTTCCTGCTTCCTGGCACATTGAGTAATTTCTGATTGGGTGCTAACCATTGTAAATTTCTCATTGTTGCTTGAGTCTGGATTGTGTTGGATTCCTTTACAGGACTAGTTCATCCCCAGTATAAAGGGTCGTTTTTTTTCTGGGTAATTTACAGACTCCCAGTGTATTAATCTGCTTCAACTGCCATAACAGAGTCCCACAGACTGGGTGGCTTAAGCAACACATTTCTTTTGTCACAGTTCCAGAACCTGGAGGCCTAAGATCAAGGTGCTGGCAGAGTTGGTTTCTGGTGCGGTCTCTCCTCCTGGCTTGCAGGCGGGCACCTCACTGTGTTTTTACATGCTCTTTTCCCTGTGCGTGAGCTGTCTTTCTGTGCGCTATCTGGTATCTTTTCCTCTTGTATATGTAAAGACATCAGTCCTGTAAGATTAGGGTTCCCTTCTCATGACCTCATGTAATCTTAATTACTTCCTTGAAAGCAGTATCTCCACATACAGTCACACTGGGAATTAGGGCTTTCGACATGAATATTGGAACACACAATTCAGTCTGTAACACCCAGCATATTCAGTGAGGTTTCTCCACTCTGGCTGGTGGGAACTTGAATGAATGATATTCAGCCCTGTATGAGCTGTCAAAAATTCTTTGTCTTATGGTTACCCCATAATTGTTCTTTCCCTTAAGTTTTCGTTTGTTTGTTTGTTTGTTTGGCTTAGTTCTGTAGAGTTTTACCTTACATATGCTCATATGATTTTTTATTCAAAGACTTTAGGGAACCCCTATGTAGATTTCTGGAGCCCTTTTTCTGTTTCATCCTCTATCTCATAAATTCTAGTTTTCTTGGTATCCCTGAACACCATTCTATGTTTTCTCACGTCAGTTGGACTACCACACTCTACTTGTGATCTCTTCCCTGTGCTGTGCTTGGAAACTGCCTGGAGACAGAAAGCAAGTAGGACTCCAATTGGTTCCTCTCCTCTCAGGGTTCACATTCTTTTTCTGCCTATTGTCTAGTCTCTGAAAAGAATTGTGTCTCATATTTTTCCAGGTTTCTACTTGGTTTTGGCAGGGGGTAAATTCTCATACATTACAATTACTCTTTCATGGGCTGAAGCAGAAGTTCTTTTAATTTATATTTGTAAAATTGAAGATTTGAAACTATTTAATTTTTTCATAAATGGATAGTAATAGAACTTGCCTTTTAGACTTATCTGTTTATATTCTAGATAGATAGAAGGCGAGTCATGCATATCTAAAAGCAAGATATATCTATCTTGTCAATCTAAACACATGAGGTCATACTCTGGTTCCAATTGCAGCCCCCCAAACCTAAAAACTATATGCAATTAGAATCTGATATGAAATCCTTATCAAGTAAAATTCAACCTCACAATAGTAAAAATACTGTGAAAAAATTGTCCCCAATTGAGCACCACTGATATAATGTCTCCTTAGATTGACCAAACGTGAAAATAATGAAGCTATTTGTTAAATGATTGCGTTTCACCAATCTCATGAACATGTTATTGCAATGTCACTCAATGTTTTGTGCAAATGAGAGTGACACAGAGGCAAGTAGGGAGTGTATCAGAATTTAAAAAGTTGTGCAGGAGAAAATGATGCACATCAAATGTGAGAATTACTATTCTAGAGCTCAAACTTGAGTGTGCATCCAAATCAACTGGAGGCCTGTGAAAACAGATTGCCAAGGCTCACTCCCTGAGGCTTTGAATTAGGTCTGACAAGAACCTAAGATGGTGCATTTTTAACAACTTCCCAGGTGATGGAACCATACCTTGAAAAATCCCTGTTCTGTAGCATAGTTATTTGTGCATTTTAACTCTGGCAATAGTATTTTTCAACAAAAGATGTTATTAATAATTTGATCAACTAAGATGACCATGTAGTCAAAAGGAGTATGGAAACTGGGCTTAAACTGAATACGAAACACCTTGGTTCAGATGTTGCTCAGTCTTTAGTAGAAAGTCATTCTGTCCTGAATTTCAGATTCTTCATCTGTAGAAAGGGAATTATACTACATGATTAGCGACCTGGCATAAATAACACATTTAAGTTAATTAATATTAATAATAAACTACTTTTACTCCACCTCTTTCCTCATATAAACTTCACTAAAAATAAAATTATACTGTCAACAGTGTATAGACTCCTTTGAACAAAAATGCTCTAAACAATTCAGGAAAAAGTCACATGGAGGACCCTTTATCAGGGGATCTGGGGCATAACCATCATTTTTATCTTCTTGATCAATTCTGGAATAGTACCTAAGAAGCAGTTATCCCTGAGTTCGGGTGGATAAATTACATCATGGACCTTTTAACCCCTTCTTGGAATACACAAATTCTGAATTTACTTTAGAATAACCAGAATTTTGAGGTTCTACTAATTTGAGGCAGAATTATGAGTATATCCACCGCGATTATTTCAGACTGAACTAAAAACATTTCTGTCTCGTTATTGGACTTTCCAGTTTACGTTCGGTCATTTATAAGAGATGAACATGACTTCACTGGAGAGTTTGCTTGAGTGCTTTTGCCAGTAAGATGCAGCAGTCATTAGGAGGTTGCTTCTCAAGATAGACATGTTACCCAATGTTCTTTTCTACATTTTCCTGCTGGGAGAATGTGTAATGTATGTCACCACTTCTGTCATTAAGGGTAAGGATCTGGCTGAACATGACATTGTGTGGCATCCTAGTTGTGTGGTATATTTATAGGCATCTCGCTGGATGAATAACATCTGATGAGTTCAAAGCACACACATTAATGGGAGCAGGGGCATCTTTCTGAATAAACTATAAAAACAAATCCAAGTTCTGTGGTAATGTTTCCATCTGTCCTATGACATTCATTATTATAGAATATCGTACAGTGGTGGTGTCGCAAATGGTATGTCTCTGGAGCATCATGTAACCTTGGGAGCAGAAATTTCTGAAGAACCAAAGGAGAATAAAGGCTATAATTAAAAATAAGCCCCAAGAAATAGTTTCCATGTGGTTGCGAGAAGCCCTTGAGCACAGCTGGAAAATTTCAGGCTGAAATATGTTGGAACAATAGTTTACAGAGGAAAGTAGCTGGGTTTGTGGTTACACTTGGAAGTGAAATTTCCTTGCTTGGTTATAATAGCAAACTAGCTATAAAGTTTGGAAGAATATTCCCTAAAGAAGATTGTTACTCCCTGAATTACAAAGAGAAACATAATAGAAGATGATTCCTTAAATGAGAGTATGGGCTTATACTCACATTAAGAATAATTGATTATACAAATGAAAGTAAGTTTCAAGGTGTAAAGGAAAATACGGATTTGTTTAATAATAAAGTGTTGAAGAATCTAAATTCAGGAGAGGAGATTAGGATTTAGCATAAAGTTGTAAAACAAGGTTACGTGTTAAGTTTTGTGGTACAAATTTCTCCTTTCAGAATTTGAACAAACATCGCAATATATCTGAAATCAACTCATTATTTTTTCGCAGATTCACTTCTTCCGGATTTCCTTTTGTTGTTGTTATTACTGGCTTCATTTTCCTTCAAGTCATTTACTCTTGAAACTTTGGCGTTATTTTAAATTTCTCCCTCTACTCATTTTCCATTTTAAATCAATTGTTAATTTCTTTCAGTTCTACTGCTAATAGGTCATTCACATCCATATCTATTTATTAAATTGTTTTAAGATGTTGGGATTATTGAAAATAGTCTTAAAAGAAATGCCAGACAAGCCGAGAAGTACCGTGAAGTTGAAAAGCCTTCAGGTGTGCATAATCATTTGGAAATGGGGGGAGGGGGTGGCAGAGTGGTTAATTTGTGGTTGATGAAATTTTAAGAAATCAGTGCATTGAAAAGCTAGAGTGGAATCCAGGAGTAGGGATAGGAAAGCTAAAAACAGATGTGTGGCAGGCATATGTGGGTAATCATGAATAATATTTTGGATGATAGGAGTGAATTTTGGAACAAGAATGTATACTGCTGCTGACAAGCAGTATTATCAAACTATAAAAAACGATGCCAAATATGGGTCTATCTGGGGTGGAAACAGAATCTCCCTTTTAACAAAGTAGCTTCAATCAGTGTTTCTTCAACCTTCAGACATATAATTAGTAAATTGTTTAGTTGTGAGAATATCATGCTGGAAATTTTGTTCAAAGTTTTTCTTTCAAATAACGGTAAAAAAATGTTTATTGCTACCAAAGAGGAACTTAAAAGACCAATGCAATCTATAGTTGTATGAATGTGCATGCTGGCTTAGTGGTGTGGATATTAACAAAAGACCAATGTGAGTACTTGAGGTCTAAATCATAATGTAAGTTTAGTAAGTCACTAGATGGATGCTAGGATTGTTCCTTGTTGTATTAGTTTTCTATTGCTGTATAACAAGTGACCACAAACTTAGCAACTTAAAAAAAACCCAAACAACCCTTTTTTACTCACCGTTCTGTAAGTTAGAAGTCCAGGACGGAGTAACTAGGCTCTCTGCTCAGGCTCTCACAATGTTGAATGCAACATTTGGCTTTGTTTTCATTTGAAGCTTGATGTCTCCCCATAATTCCTGCTATTGGCAGAAATCAGTCCCTTGCAGTTGTAGTAAAGAGGAAATCACCATTTCCTTGCTTGCCATCAGTGGGCAGCTACTCTTATCTCCTGAAGGCCATGTTTTCTTGCATTCCTTCTTAACTGGCTCCTTCCATCCTCACAGCAGCAAGTCTCATGCTTCTGAAGCATTCTCATGCTTCAGATCGCTCTGACTTCCTCTTCCACCATCAGGTAAAGAAAGCCCTCTGCTTTTATGGGTTCATATGATCAGATCAGTCCCGCCTGGATAATCTCTCCATCTTAAAGTCAGATGTGCCACAAAGCATAATATAATGACAGAAATGATATCTCATCATATTTCTAGGCTCGGGGGTTAGGGGGAGACATTGTGTGTGTGTGGGAGGAGGTGCATTTTAGCAGTTTTGCCTGCACACCTGTGTAATGTCAGCAGTGGGGTAGAAAGGTTGTGGGTTGTAATGCAATTCTGTAGGAAACACAGACAGAATGAATGTCTTCTTCCTATTGGGTCTGTAGGTACATTCTTGTTTCACTTTAAGTTGATTTAAATAAAAAGCAAAACACAAATTGCAGCAGAGAAGCAAAACAAAAGATTCCCAAGACCAGAAGCCCGATTAAATGAGAGTCGATAATGCAGAATTAATAATTTTGAAAGAATTAAAGTAAAATTTGCTTAAGATGATATTTAACAAAATGAATACGGAAACATTTTTGGTAAATTTGAAGTCAATGAAATCACCAACATTTTATGCAACTATTCTCATAATGCCAATGAATTGTACACATGTTGGCCAAAGAACTGTAAGGAGATAAAATAATTTATCATTCTTAGATGTTTTCAAGGAGAAACATAAGAATGAAACCTTGGATTGACATGATTATCTATGATTTAAGGAAAAAACAGTGATTTAGAAATATTGCTTTCTTAAGAAAATATTTTCTAATAAAATTAGTGTGTCTTTTCTAAGATTTCCTTAGTAACAACCCTTGCCCCCTGACCACATTGTGTTCTTATGAATGCTACTAAAATAATTCTCATAGAAAGAATTTTTTTGCAAAAGAATTGGACAAACTATAGTTAATTATATAAATTAAACCATTATAATATAACAAAATTCCATATAAGGCACATTCAAATGCAAACATGATTAAATCCCATAAGTAAGTCGTTTAGTAATGTTAATGGATGTGTCATTTTGAGAGAAATTATGAAACTGAGTTACTAAAAAAAAAGATGAATAAATCAGTTTCTGGATTTAATCATAAATAGAAATCTATTTTTTTCTGCTTAGCAATGGTGAATAATTAATTTGAAATATTTTAAGATACTGAGGTGAAATTGAATTCGCATTTCTGTTTTCTCATAGGAAACTTGGTAGTAAGTGAAAAAGACAAGTTATTAAAAAGTTATGAAAGTTAGAAAATTATAGACTATTGGAAGCTCCTTATTATAAGGTGTATCAAACATGATTGTGATGTAAAACAAACTAATTTTAATGAGACTCAATTTACTATTCTTAAGGAATATTGTGTAAGCATTAGTTCTTTTTAGAATTTAATATTGTTATTATACTGGCCCCTACAAATCTAGTGTGATTATTATCCATAAATATTTTTTCTAGAATATTGAAGCCAAAGCCAAATTATATAATGAACTGGCAACATGTCATAGAGGAACAGAATCTTAATCCTTCCTTTCCCTTTCATTTTTAAAGAGATAACTTTTTGTTTTTTCACAGATCAATGTTTTTTTCTCATAGTGTATAATACCATGCATATATTTCAATTCATGAGAAATTTTATTGAATGATCTCATTTTAAAAATGCTTATGTGAATGAAATTTAATGATTTAGCTCCATATATAAATCACAAGTACAGAAAAACTCATTAATCAGAATGTCATTAATTCAAAATGTATAAACATTCAGCTTGGACTAATTGGGATTAACCTTTGTATGATCTGTTAAGAGTTAATTAATGCATTTTATTTTTATAAGGAGCAGGCATTGAAGTAAGGGAAATATTTAGCTTCATATAAAACAATAATTTTTTCTTAGTTCTTTCATATTCTACTATCTTATCTTTCAAAATATCTTTTAAAATATATAAAATATATATAAAATACAGAACATCACATAGAAATGTATTATCTTTCTCTAAAGCAATGCTTAACTTTTGTCATTCATTCATCCAATCTTTAAATACTTACTGAGAACCAACTGTGTTCCAAGCACTGTGCAGGAGACAATAATAATAATAGAAATACTGATGGAAAGTATTTATTGAGCAGCTGCTACATGCCAGACCATTTGCTAAGCCCTTCTCATGCATTACTTCATTAATTCTCTACCACAACCCTATTAGATCGGTACTATTATCATCCACATTTTTGTGATAAGGGGACTGAAGCATGAGAGATTAAATAACTTGACTACAAGCTAGTTCTAGATCCAGAATACACATCAGGTAATTGATTCCAGAGGGAAAAGCTATCACAATTATACTAAAAATAGTGAAAGAAAAAAATAGTGTACCTGCCCTTATCAAACTTACATCCTTCCTACAATAAATAAAACAAAGAAGCAAATATATAATTATAATTAGTAATACGTTGGGGGTGCCAAAAAATGTATACGCATGACTTATATTCATCTTTTGTTATTGATGTACATTGAGTATTACAATTTTAATACAGTTTCTTCCTTTCTTAAAATGTGTATACATTTTTTTGGCACTCTGTATTTTGTGAAGAAAAATAATAATTTTCTGTAAGAAAGAATTATGGGAAGACCTAATTTAGGTAGAGGGAGGTGAGTGAGGTTGTCTCTGAGGCCATGATATTTAAGTTGAGACTTTAGGCAGGCTGAGTAGGAGAGAGGGACAGATGGCATTTTCCATCAGGATAGATGAATATGGAGAAAGATGGAAAGAGACTGATAGGTTGAGGAACTGAACAGAAGTCAGCAAAGGGGAGAATGGCATAAAATGGGATAAGGCAGGACTTTGTAAAATTTTGTTTTAAGTCCATTGGAAATAATCCTAGGGTTTTCAATCTTTAAATCATTGCTCAGGTTGTAATTTGAAGAACAGATTAGAAGGGAAAAGAGGGCATGGGGGGGAAGACCAATTAGGATGTTTTAGCAGGAGCTCAGATACAAAAGAGTTTTGGTTTTGACTAGATTAGTAGCAGTAGAAAAAAAGAAAGATGAATGAATTTGATTACTATTCAAGATAACAATTGATGTGGTCTGTGTGGGAAATGTGGAGGTGATCAGGAAGAGGGACATGGGTGGAAAAAAAGGGAGCAAGTAAAGAAGACCCAAAAGAAACAACCAGATAGGCGGAAAGCCAGAGAGTATGTTGTCAAAAAGCCAAGGGGATAGAGAGTTTCAGGCAAGTGTTCAATTGTTTCAAAACCCCTTAGAAATCGAGGAAAATAATACTGTAATTTTTCCATTGTATTTCCTATCATGGAGATTATTAATGGCTTTTGAAAGAACAGTTTTAGTAGACTAAATCTTTTGCCAGATGAGAGCAGTTAAGCAGTGAGTGGACCCAGCTTGGCTAAATAATTATTTTGAGAATGCTCACGGTCAGGGGCAGTAGCTACAAAGGGAAATAAAGCCAGTGACTTATTCACTTAAGAGATATACATATTAAAGGGTACACATTATTTGCTACTTGTCCCATTTAGAAGTGGTTTCTAATTTTCCTCCCCTTGCTTCTGAGCTTGTTTTTGTGACTTACTGATAGAATGTGGCAAAAGTGATGTTCCAGGCTTCAGAGGAGAAGTCATTAAAGCCTTGCAGCTTCTAGCTAGGCTTCTTGAAATACTTGCTCTTGGAGCCATGAACTCGCATGTGAAAAGTCTGAGAACTGAGAAGGCCATGCCGTCAGGCAGCCCAAGCTAGCCACATGGAGAGGACACATAAAGAGACAGCTACCTGGACGGCCCCATCTCTTCCAGCCATCTCAGTGTGGGCCCCAGGCCTGGAGCAAAGACGCCCCCTTGAACATCTCAGCTTCTGCAGCTTCAGGACGTGCAATGAGAAGAATCCAGAAATGCAGCTGGCAGACAGAAAGGAGGCTTTAGAATTATGGCCTCTCTTGAGCTGTCTCAACCACTCAACGCAGCCGAGAACCCAGTTATTATGGAGAAGAGACAAACCATTACCACTGTGCTCTTCCTGAATTCCCGATCCACAATAGAGTGAGGAAAATAGTCATTGTTGTATGTCACTGAGTGTCGGGGAGGTTTTTTCCACAATAACAGATAACCGGAACAACCTTACACATAGTAGTTGTCTAATAAATATTCATTTAATTGAATATTACATTTCACAAAAATTTAATTTATTTAAAATGCTACAGAAGCACATGCTTAAAACTGGACACATAATTATATGCAAATTAAAAATTTCTTAGTATACTACATAATTCAGCATTTCAATCGTTTAATTGTTTTCCCTACTAGTCAGACGGAGTGAAAATTTTATGTTGATAAATTATTTACACATAAATTATTTAACCTTTGTATATATTTCAAGCAACTTTTTAATCCCCCACTTTTGAAAAACATTTTGCATTGACTCGATGCACACTTGCTACACACTTTGTCTCAGGAACTGTTTTAATGGCTTCATGTGTATCATGTCATTTAACCGAAGAACAACCATGTCAGGTAAGTATGATTTTTGTCTGCATTTATACAGAAGAGCAAACTGAAGCACAAAGTTCAGTCATATCATCAAGGTTAGATAGCCAATACCTGATCAAATAGGGATTTGAATCCAGGCAAGTCAAGAACTTGTGTTTTTAACTACTCAGCTCTATGACAAAGGCTGCCTGATTGCCTTAGTGCAGACAGTCCTGCCCACACTGCCCCAAACACACACACACACACACACACACGAACACACACGCACACACGCACACACGCACACACACGTTGTCTGAGTCCTTTCCTCTCCGCATCTGGTTGAGAAAGGTTATGTTGAAGTACTTGATTACCAAGATGGGAGGAAAGGGAGGAAAATTTTGGAACTGGGAGCACTTTGCCGATATGGTATACAAATGAAAGCCTAAGGGCAAGAGGTGGCTCCTCGAAGGGATGAACCAAGGAAGCTTCCCGTTCATCTCTCAGCCTAGATCTGCCCTTCACCTCCTCCTACACGTAAGGGATGGATGGGCCGAGCCTGAATCAGTTCTAGGATGGATTTAAGATTTCATATCTGCTTCCATGAATTATATGAGGTCTGAATATTGTCACACATTCACATAGAAATTAATTACTAAACTTTACAGTCTTCTATATCCGCAACTCAGTACTCACAACCACATTTATGAAAAAAAATACAACACCCCTCTCCAAAAGTAGGCATAGTCACTGGTGCTATGTTGTTCTTCAGGAAGGTCTTGGCAGCTTTTGAATATTCCTAGCAACAGTATCCCACTTTAACTTTCAAGGAAATGACACTGGCCTGCTACCAAAGCTTTGTTACGTGTTACCCAGAAATATGACTCTCAGTGGTGAATTCTTGTAACTGTCTCTAAAGGGATTATTCCCATCAGGAGAAGCATTATGTACTAGAGGTGACTACTGATTGAGCTGGCAGGAGATAATTCTTCAGCAGGAAAAGCAACATGACATTTTTTATGTGAGGTTGACCATATTCCATTGAAAGTGATAGTATATGAAATTAAAATGTCTTTTTCAAAATGAGATTATGTAGAATACAATGTCTAGTTGTAGCCGAGCCCCTTGTGATTTCAATTCCCCTAGTGTTGTTGGCAGCTAGAATTAAATAATTTAAACCTTAATTAGGCCTTTGTTCACATGTTAACCGTGCTTCTTGTTCAACTCCTTTTGTTCTCACAATGCAGTTGTAAGTTCAGGGTTTTAAGGAGAATTTGGGAGTTTGTTTGGCAGAAGGAAGGATGGCTCCAGGTGACTGTGACCAGCTGCTGGCACCCAGAAGTCTGATGTTCAAAAGAGTTACCTGACTAAAGAGACACAAAATTTTCTCTCAGTTTCTGGGAACTCTCCCTCCCCTTCCCCACCTTTAAAACTCTTTTCTTGCTGGGAACTTCGGAGATGGTCTTTGGACATTACTACACCATCTTCCCAGGCTGCCAGCTTCCTGAATAAAGCAACCTTTCCTCTCCATCCAACACTTGTCTCTCTCATGTAAATGATGTTGGATCTGCTGACAGTTTCTGGGTGTGGGCTGGGATCCTGTCTCCTGAAGCTGAAGAATGACACACGGACCAGGGAGAGGCAAAGAATTGTAAAGGAAGATAGTTTATTAGAGGCAGGAGAAGAGATTGCAGGTCCCGAGTGGGAGGGGGTACCCGAAACTGGGAAGCCCAGTGACTGAGGCAAAAGTTTTTACTTTTATACCTTCCCTTGCTTGCTTGGGGAAGGGGGCTGGAGGCTTCTAATGGAATTCATCTATCAGGTTTGTCCTGTTTGCCCATCCTGAAGGAATTAACGAACTAACCCATTCTTATCTATCAGATCTGTTCCTTTGTCAGGCCAGAAGGGATTTGAGGTAATTTATTAACTTTAAAGCGTTGTCTCATGTCCTTGTCCTGGAGTGAAGGAGATGTTCCAGAACCTGGAGTTTCAGGATATGGCTGCTTTTGGTTTATTCCACCAGGGACCCCCTGTCTACCTAGCTATACTAACTAACCTGTCTCATCTCGAGTATTACCTTTCGAGCAGTGAGCAGCTGAACTTGGTTTTTATTGTTGCTAACATGTTTTTCCATACATTTCTCAGATAAGAACACCGTTTACCAAATACTGTTTTCAATGAACGTTTCAGGTTAAGTGATATAATTTCTGGAATACCTTTTGTGAACAGCACCCTTGCCATTGTAGATGGAAAAGGGGGTTCTACGGAAAGTAACCTCACAGGGTGGTCTAATCATAAATTCTAACAGGGCTGGTCATGGTGGGTAGTCACATAACTTCTTTAGTAAAAGGCTTATTTTTGCCTTATGCGAGCCCTGTCTATTGTTTTCATGCATCTAGGTTAACACTCCTGTGAAATAACTCCCCTCTATAGGGCACATAATCTTGTTAACCACCTATAATCCAATCCCTGCCTTGCTTTCTCGCACCTTCATATAATCTTTGTTACGTTCCCTCTTTAATTTCAAATGTGTAAAAGAAAAGTGCAAAACTGTCATTCTGTGGAACATTTGAGATTGTGCTTCTTAGCAATTGTTGTCAGTTTGAGCTTGAATAAACTCTTACAAAAATTTTCTACAGGTTTGGATGTTCTTACGTCTACACCATCAATCACGCCTTTGCTGTAATTCCCTTTGAATGGAACAGAAAGTGTGGCTATAAGTGTATATGGTGGTTAACATAGTGTCAAAAAGGGAAAAATTTCCTCTACCCTTCAAAATTCTTCTGGCGGGTGTAATAATCAAAGAGACATAAGAGAGATTATCAGGGGAAAACAAATTAAAGTTTAATAACATGTATACCTCCTGTACACATGGAAGAGACCCAGGGAAACTGAGTACCTTGCCAAAATCGTGGAAGCCATCACCTTAAATACCACCTTCAGATGAAGATGAAAGTAGATGTTGGAGGTGGAGAGTCAGTTATGGGAGGTTACCAGGAAAAGCACAGTGAACAAGGCTAAGTTTATTCTGCAGATTTCAGTGTCTTCTCCTTTCATAGTGAAGACAGGCCTGGTATAGTGAGGGAAACACCCTTACAAATGGAGAGTACCCTGACAAGTATACTGTCCTTTACAAAGGGGAACTTCATTTGGTCTTCTCCTCTATTTGTGGTTTCTTAAAACGAACCAGCCTAAAATAATCAATGCTCCCAAAGAGGCGTATTTTGGGGTGATAAAAATTGAACTTCCCCTCAAAATGGAGGAGGAAGCAAGGTAATAAAGAGGAAGAGAAGAGCACCTAAGACAGGTGATGTGCAACAGAGGAGGGGAGATCAGCAAGTAATAAAAGGAAAAGCCAGATTCTATCAGAGTGCTGGGATGCTGGTGGTTAGGTAATGAAATAGTTTCTGGAGATGCTGGGAGTGAGGATTAGAGAAATTTTTATTGATGGGTACTTGAAGTTTTCTTCCATTGTCTTTTCATATCAAGTAGCAATTTAAAAATTTCCCTTATTGTAAGAAGCCTTTAGTTTCTAGGCAATGATAATTTTCACCTCATGAACACGTTAAATGCACTTGTGACTTACTCAGCTACTTAAAAATTATAAGATCTTGCTCTCTGGTATCATTAGCTTTCAGATGCTTTTGCTATGTTATTTTGCTTCAGAAACCATTTTCTTGTTTGTTTTATTTATTATTTATCTATCTATTTGGAGAAAAGGGCCTCTAAATTTCTGCCATTATTTTCTGACCGTGGGGTATCCCAAACCATTGAAACAGAACGCACGGGTAGCACACACTGTTGGTTGTCTGCCCATGTTCACTCTCAGGCTTCTTCCTGAGGGAAGAGCCCTGATTGGCCTTGTGGGCCATGTACTCTAGAGAGAGAGTTCCTTTCCAGCCCTAGAGGACTAAATTTTGATAACTCTAAGCCAAATATGGTGATTAGTTCCATCCAGTTATTGGTTTACGCGTGTGCATGTCACGTACTTCTGGCCAAGGAGACACGAGGGAAAGTCATCCCAGGCCCTGTCAGTTCTTTGCTTACTGCCTCTCAGCTCTGAATGCACACTGGGGTATATACTCTATGATAAATAAGGAATTCTTTTCACTATTTCTCCTTTATAGTGCGTAGATGTTAAGCTTTCTCAGTAGAGGGCGCTGGAGATACATTGCAGGAGGAAGAGGCTTCCTGCAATTTGCAACCTGAGCTGTGGAGGTGGGGACACCGGGTGGAAACTGCCTCCTAATTAGATCCAGGAGTTTCTGGGACACGGTGTCTTCACTCATAAAAAGCAATGAAAGAATTGACGCTGCATTTTCCTGCCTCTGAATATTAATACAGTTAACCGCTAGAACTTCAGCAGTTATTTTTGTCCAATGGGAAGAGACAAATGGAAAGAACCTGGATTTTTGATGACATAATCTTGCTATTGAGTTAACCAACTCTGGTACAGCCCTTTCTGCAGACTTATGTGAGGTGGGGTAAGAAATTCCCACATGTTTCAGCTACCTTTGCATGAAATTTTAATTACATGCAGCACAAAGCAGTACACAAAGATGTATAATGTTCCCTTGTTTTAAAGTCATTATTATTCTGAAGGTTTTTTTTTTTATAGGATCAGTTCCATTGTCTCTTGGCAATGACGTTGACTGTTAACCTTTTTGATTCAATAGGTTGTATTACCCGTCTTGCTTAACATAATTCAGTTATAACCCACAAGATCCTTAGTTTCCTTTCACTGCTACACATATTCAAGTCCCTCATATCATAAAATTGTATAGGCATTTTTTTTTCAATTTTAGTTTTCCTTTCTGATTACGTTGAATTTCTATCAGCTTTTATGGCAACAAAAGACATTGCCATGAAGTCTTTCTGTGTTATTTTTTGTTGAGGAGGCTAAAATACCTCGTGTCAGTTCTTCCTTAGAAACCTACAATGGTCTTTTTTCCTGGAAATTTGTAGACACTTCAGCAGATTTCCAGCTTTACTTGTGTGGTGCTGCTTATAATGCTTTGATGTAAACCTGTATTTAGAATTAATATACACATACCAGAAAAAAAGAAATACAGCACTCTATAGTCTATTGTCTCACACTGCCTGGGGCCTATAATAAGTACTTACACATTTCATCCTTGATTAAAAGGAAGTCTTTCCAGAGTGGGGTGGGCTACAGGGAAGAAATTGGCCACAGGTCTTTAGCAAGTGTGCTCTGCTTATCACCCTGTCCTTGCATGGCCACTTTGCTCTTTATTTTTAATGGGTAGTTGCTGGGGTTTCTTTTACTTACTGTGACTTTTCTGAAGCTGCCTCCAGAAATATGTCCAGGTATCTCTCTAGGTATCTGCAGCCCTGTCCAGTTGGAGCCAATGATTGTAATGCTTTCTGTGGAAGAGCAAAGATCTTAAAATAATTCACCCATCCCACCCCATCCAGGCCACCTCTTCAACCACCCTCCCCTGGGCAAGATAATGCACCTGATTATTGCTCTATTGCTTCTTAATGTCAAGATCTTGTCCATGAACTAAAAATGAGTCATTTTATTTTTCTTCCTCTTCTTCACAAAATGACTTACTTTGCATTCCTTTAAAGTGCTGCTTCTATTCTGGCATTTGGGAGACACAGCATCCCTGAATCGTTTCCCAGACAGAGCTGGTAGCCTGCATAAACAGACAAACTTCCAACTTGCACACATCTTCTAGTGAATAATGATGCACATGCTTTCTCATGAAGCTACTTAGGTAGTCTGGCTACTACTAAAGTCCATCACTGCCTTACTCATAAGAAAGGAAGGTTTACACTATTAATGTGGAAAATTAACTGTTTGGAATTTGCTTCCAAAGAAATAGGATTTAGGACTTAGAAGAAGTTTAAGGGGCAGGAAACGAAAAGGGGAAAAAAACCAAGTCTTCCTGTTATTGCCCACCTTCATTGCCCCTCCCCTGCAATGCTCAAGGACAACTGTTACTCTAAGAAAATGAAAGTAAGACCCTGGATATCTAGTGAGAGGAAGACACCTTTCAACATGGGGCTGTGACCCCAGAAACAGAACCTCTCAACAAGGTCCTCCCCTCCCCCGCATGAATAATATCTTCTACGTGTCCACTCTTAACTCTGAAGTGAAAAATTGTCATAACTGATTACTTTCTGATTAGATAATGTCTTGATATTTGACTTTTCAAAATCAGAAAAATAAATGTCAGTGAAGTCTTAGAAGCCTCCAAAGAGGAAACATGAAACTTAAGAGCAGAGTTTGAAAGGCTATTCATTTTACAATGGGGACAAGGAGCCCGAAAATTTAAAATCAAGAGTGTAGGTTTCTTTTTTGAATTGATTGAAAGGGCTATCTACATTCTTACCGAGTCCTTACTTCTGTTACCTTTGTTGCTTTCTTCTTTGGAAGGAAATAAAGAACTCCTCAAGAAACAATGAAGACTGGTCTCTGTGACCCTTTTCTGCTTCCACCCAGTAAGTGACCTGTCTCTCACCATTCATTTCTGGATGAAACTGCTTCACTTTAATCCAGAACTGAATGGTGGCAAATTAAATGAGGACAGCTGCTGTTGCCCTGTATCAGGACACTTCACAAGTGATCTTCTCACACCTCAGCATGGCAAATCCGGAAATGATCTGCATGAGAGACACCACTAATCTTAAATCCATTAAGGTCAAGAGAGGATAAGATGCTTCCTCGCTTCCCACTTCCTTTGTGGGAGGGACAAAAAAACTCTATCCTGATTGTGTCTCAGGTTCTTAATAAAGTGTTAATTAATGCTTGATTTATTAATTCTTGTCATGTCTTGAAATTTTACATGGCATTCCCGTGCTGATTTTTATTTTATTTTATTTTATTTTATTTTATTTTATTTTATTTTATTTTATTTTATTTTATTTGTTTCAAGTGTACAAATCAATGTAATAGACATTTATCATTTATATCCCTCAGAAAGTGATAACCCTGCTCCCCCAATCTACTACCCATCTGACATCACATACAGCCGTTACATTTCCACTGTCTCCATTCCTAATGCTGTGCTCCACTTCTTGTGGGAAAAAAAAAATGTATATGTATATTTTTATATACATATATACTTTATATATGTATTACATTTATAATATATATATTAAGCTTATAATATATATTATATTTATTTTATATATATATATATATATTACATTATAACATTATAGTTGACATTATTATTCAGCTTCAGCTTCAGGCATAGAGCGCACTGGTCAGGCATCTAGACCATCCATGAAGTGGTCTCCCTAATAAGACAAGTGTCCATTGGATATCCTACAAAATCTTTACAACATTATTGATTATATTCCCCAAACTGACGTTCATATCTTCGTGGTGATCTTGTGGTTACTGACTGTTTTCTAATCCCCTCACCTTCCCTCCTTATTTTATAGTCTTTGAAGCAATTGTAAATGGGACTTTCTTAATTTCTCCTTCTGGTATTTTATTATTGGTATATACAAATGCAACTGATTTCTGAATATTAATTTTGTATCCTGCTACTTTACTAAATTCATTTATCAGTGCTAATAGTTTTTTTTGGTGGAGTCTTTAGGGTTCTCTCTATATAGTATCATGTCATCTGCATATAATGACAATTTTACTTCTTTCTTACCAATTTGGATGCCTTTCACTCTTTTTGTTGTCTGATTGCTGTGGCTAGAACTTCCAGAACTATGTTGAATATACGGGAAGAAAGTGGGCAACTTTGCCTTGTTCCTGATCTTAAGGGGAATGGTTTTAGGTTTTCCCCATTGAGTATATTAGCTGTGGGCTAATCATATATGGCCTTTATTATGTTGAGATATGGTCCCTCTATTCCCACTTTCTTAAGAGTTTTTATCATAAATAGCTGCTGGATTTTGTCAAATGCTTTTTCTGCATCTATTGATACGATCATATGATTTTTGTTTTTCATTTTGTTAATGTGGTGTATCACATTAATTGATTTGTGGATGTTGAAACAACCTTGCATACCAGGAATGAATCCTACTGGATCATGATGTAGAATCTTTTTAATGTATTGCTGAGTTCTGTTCGCTAATATTTTGTTGAGGATTTTTGCATCTGTTTCATTAGGGATATCGGCCTGTAGTTTTCTTTTTTGGTAATGTCTTTGTCTGATTTTGGGATCAGGGTGATAATGGCCTCTTAAAAAGTGTTTGGGAGCCTTCCCTCCTTCTGAAATTTTGGAATAGTTTTAGGAGAATAAGTGACAATTATTTTTTTTGAACGTTTTATGAAATTCACGTGTAAAGCCATCTGGTCCAGGGCTTTTGTTTATTGGGAGCTTTTTGATCACTGATTCAATTTCTCTGGTAGTAATCAGTCTATTCAAGTTTTCCATTTCTTTTTGAGTTAGCCTTGGAAGGTTGTATGCTTCTAGAAAATTGTCCCTTTCTTCTAGATTATCTAATTTGTTGGCATATAGTTGCTCATAGTAATTATAATTTTTTGTATTTCTGTGGTGTCTCATGTCACTTCTCTTTCATTTCTGATTTTATTAATTTGAGTTCCTCTCTACCTTTTTTTGGATGAGTCTGGCTATCGATTTTGTTTATCTTCTCAAAAAACCAGATCTTGGATTCATTGATTTTTTTGGATTGTTTTTTGGGTCTCTATTTCATTTATTTATTTCCACTCTAATCTTTATTATCTCCTTCCTTGTACTTCCTTTGGGCTTATTTTGCTGTTCTTTTTCCAGATCCCTTAAGTGTAAGGATAAACTGTTGATTTGTGATTTTTCTTGTTTCTTTAGAAACAAGGCCTGCAGTGCTATGAACTTCCCTCTTAGGACTGCTTTCGCAGCATCCCATAGCTTTTGGGTTGTCGTGTTTTCATTTTCATTTGTCTTGAGATTCCTTTTGATTTCTTCCTTGACCTCATTGTCGACCCATTAATTATTTAGTAACATGTTATTCAGCCTCCATTTATTTGGGTGTCTTCCAGTTTTTTTTTTCCTGTAGTTGATTTCTAATTTCATAGCACTGTGGTCAAAGAAGACAATTGATATGATTTCAATTTTCTTAAATTTATCAAGACTTGTTTTGTGGCCTAACATATGGTCTATCTTGGAAAATGTTCCATGCGTGCTCGAGAAAAACGTGTATTCTGCAGCTGTGGGGTGAAATGCTCTGAAAATATCGATTAAATCCAACTGGTCCAATGTGTCATTTAAGATAGCTGTTTCCATATTTATTTTCTGTCTGGAAGACCTGTCCCTTGTTGTCAGAGGTGTGTTGAATTCCCCTACTATGATAGTGTTACTGTTGATCTCTGCTTTGATCTGTCAGTCAATATTTGTTTTATATATTTAGGTGCTCCTATGTTGGGTGCACAGATGTTTATTAGTATTATGTCCTCTTGTTGGATCGACCCCTATATTATTACGTAGTGCCCTTCTTTGTCTTATAATATAGTCTTCATTTTAAAGTCTATTTTGTCAGATATAAGTATTACTACTCCAGATTTTTTCTCATTTCCGTTTGCATGATATATCTTACTCCAACCCTTCACTTTCAGTCCTGTGTGTGTCTTTTGATCTGAGGTGAGTCTCTTGTATACAGCATATACAAGGGTCTTGCTTTCTTATCCACTCAGCCACCCTATGTCTTTTGATTGGAGCATTTAATCCATTTACATTTAAAGTGATTATTGGTAGGTACATAGTTATTGCCATTTTTTAAATTTGTAGTTAGATTGTTTTCATCTTTCTTCTGCTTACAGAGGCCTGTTTAATATTTCCTACAGTGCTGGCTTGGTGGTAATGAATTCCTTTAGCTTATTCTTTTCTAGGAAGCTCTTTATCTCTCCTTCAATTTTAAATGATAGCCTTGCTGGCTAAAGCAATCTAGGTTGTAGGCTTTTGTTTTTCATCACTTTGAATACCTCCTGCCATTCCCGTCTGGCCCGCAAAGTTTCTGTAGAAAAGTCATTTGATAGTCTTATAGGAGTTCCCTTGTATGTAACCTGCAAGTCTTTGTCTTGCTGCTTTTCGGATTCTCTCTTTGTCTTTAACCTTTGCCATCTTAACTATAATGTGTCTTGGTGTGGACCTGTTTGGGTTCATCCTGGTTGAAACTGTCTGCACTTCTTGGACTTGTATGTTGGTCTCCTTCACCAGATTAGGGAAGTTTTCAATCATTATTTCTTCAAAAGATCTCTTAAACCATTTTCATTGTTCTTTCTTTTTTTTTTTCTTTTTGTTGTTTCTCTTGGGTGATCTCTGCTAACTTGTTTTCTAAGTCACTGATTCTATCCTCCGCCTCACCTAACCTACTGTTAATTCCTTCAAGTGAGTTCTTTATTTCAGTTATTGTATTCTTTAGTTCTAACTGGTTGTTCATTATAATTTCTCTATTCTTTTTTAAGTCATCACTAAGTTCTTTAAACATCCTTATCATCAGTGTTCTGAACTCTGTCTCTGATAGGTTGGTTACCTCTATTTCATTTGCTTCCAATTCTGGAAGTTTCTTCTGTTCTTTTATTTGGGACATATTTCTTTGTTTCCTCATTCTGACTAACTCTCTGTGTTTGCTTCGATGTATTAGGTAGATACCCTAGGGTTCTTGGTTTTTGCTGGGTTATCTTATGTAGTATGTGTCCTTTATATTTGACTTGCACTACTTCATTCTTCTCCTTTGCCTGTGCTCCAAAGGTGACCGTTGTGTTGTGTATATTGTCCTGTGAAAGTTGAGCTTTAATTGATTTTGGCTTGTCAGCAGGTGGGACTGACTCCTAGGCTGACTAGTTTTGAGAGTTGTCTCTGCCCACAGTGAATGATGTGCTGCATGAGGGTTGAGTGCTCAAATGAGGCTTGGCCCCAATGGGCTCTTGTGCTTGTAGAGAATTCTCTCTGGGTGTGTCACTTGTAGATCAAATCTGGTAATATTCTGGTTTGGTCTGGAGTTGGCCTCTGGGTGTGTTGAATCTTGTGCCTCTTGGGCTGGGCCCTGGTGTAGGGCAATTTCAGAACAAAGCAAATCACCACCACCACCACCACCACCACCACCAACAACAACAACAAGAACAAAGGAAAAAACAAATATACTCACATGTAAAAACAACCGAGAACCTACACTCAACAGAGGCAAAAATATCAAAAATACAAAAAAAAAAAAAAAAAAAATACAGTTCCAGTCTTGGCTTAAGCCCACCAAGTATTCTCCAGGTTGTCCTCTGTCCTTTGCTGTACCAAAGAATTCTCTGTGTCTTGTGTAGGCAGAGCTGGCCACCTGGCCCCCAGAGTGACCCTGGCACTGCAGTTCTAGATGAGTGGGGCTAAGGGGTGTAGATGGTAATTTTTACTAAGTCAGGACAGTTTCTGCTCTCAGGTGCACGTATGCACACAGAGAGTAACATAGCCAGCTCGTGCCCAGGACTCCTGAGTCTTAGGGCACTTCTTCCATCAGGAGAGGGGTTGCTGTAGAAGGCCCAAGATTTCTGAGCTTCTGAAAGCTCAAAGTTCCCTCTGCCACCTACTACTGACCCCTGGGTGTCTCTGCAGTTGTAATTGCCCTGTTCTAGGTAGGCCAGAAAAGGTGGGGGCTGGGGATGGAGGAGTCTTGTGTCTTCCAGCCCAGCAGTGTCACACTCTTCCCAGCCTCTTCCCTGGGTCACAGCTGGAAACCAGGTCTTCCTAGATCCTGAGAGCTGCTGCTCCTCTGTAATCTGACACTACTCCTCAGTTCAGGGGCCAGCTTAAGTCTCTGGAAGGGTGGGAGTAGGATTGGGAGAGTGGGGGGAGGGGCCCAGGCATGGAGTTTATGTCCTTTGTCCTACCTAGGACCCAGCTGGAGGTCTCAGCTGACATTACTGCCTCAAATGCTGAATATGCTGCCCTCTTGGCAGGAGAAATCAGCTGTGGGACACAGGAAAAGAGCCCACTTCCTGGCTTTTGTGGTCTCTGTTCTGTGCTGGGACCCTCTATGTCTCTGTAGCTGCGGATGTGGACTGCGTTTTCACTCCGCTCCCTTCCCTCTTCTCCTGCTCGCCTGTTTTGCCCACCTTCAAGCAATCCTCATACGAGTCTCTTAGCTGTTCTGTGTGATGAGCAGAGAGTCCTTTGATGGGTTATAGATGTTTAATTTGTTGTGAGTTCCAGAGTAGAACTCAAGAAGACCACTTCGCTGCTGCCATTCCTATGACTGAGAAAGTATAACTTTTTTTTTAATGTCTAGGAATTTAACCTAAAAATTATGGATGTATATAAAAATTTAGCTATAGAAATTTTTAAATAAAATTACAAAAATTAATGTACATATATACATATATATTCATATGTTTATATGGAGTATATAAGGTCTGACAATTAAGTTTGCAAACTTGTTTTCAACAATGTTGCTAACCTTTTTGATATCAGAGGGATTATTCATTATGAATTTTTACCAGCTGGACAAAAGTTCACCAAATTTATTATTTGGAAGTGCTGTAAAGGCTGTGTGAAAAAGATGACCTGAACTTTTCCCCAACAATTCATGGCTCTTGCATCACGACAATTCACCAGCTCACATGGCACTGTCTGTGAGGGAGTTTTTAGCCAGTAAACAAATAACTGTACTGGAACACCCTCCCTACTCACCTGATATGGTACCCAATGACTTCTTTCTTTACCCAAAGATAAAGGAAATACTGAAAGGAAGACATTTTGATGACATTCAGAGCATCAAGGATAATATGACAACAGCTCTGATGTCCATTCCAGAAAAAGAGTTCTAAAATTGCTCTGAAGTGTGGACTAGGCTCTGGTGTCATTGTATAGCTTCCCAAGGGGAGCACTTCGAAGGTGATCATAGTGATATTCAGCAATGAGGTATCAGCACTTTTTCTGGGATGAGTTTGTGAACTTCATTGTATAGCATATATATGTATAGTAGTCCTTAATCATGTCGCTTCTGAAAAGATTTAATAACCTAAAAAAATGTTTATTTTTAAGTGTCGAATCAAGTTCAAAAAAGAATATTGTATGCTATATCTACATCGTCTTATGTCATTTGTGTCTACAAGTGTCATATCTATATTCACATCTATCCCAGCTTCATCATTTACTAGTTTTATCACCCTCACCACATTCTCTACTTCCCCCCGACTATTCTTTCACCTGCATCCCCTCATCTTTCCATTAAAATCTTAAGAATATTATGATCTTAGAGTTGATATTATCTCTGGTTTATATTGTCTTCTTTCTTCTTGCCTATATTTTGCAATTTTTCTATAATAACTGTATGTAATTTGGCTTGGTCCATGACTCCTATACAACTTCCTGTAATGACTCATGATTAGAACTTCAGAAGCGTCAGATATATTCTTAGCTATACAGATCATAATAAGAAAGGCCATTCTGCCTGAATTATTAGTGGTTTCATACAGTTTGACTAGTTGTCAGTTTACACACACTCTGAGAGCTGGAAAAACCTTCGAGGTTAACCAAGTCAGTCCCTCATCTTAAGGGGAGTAAACTGAAACCCAGAGAGGCTGACACTCAATCAAGGCAACATAAGAAGTCACGGAGTCGGTGGTGAATCCAAGATTCTCACTGTACGATGACTTTTTTGACCACAATATGAACTAGTTTGAAATTCCATTGTTTTACTTCAGTGGTTGTTGGAAAACATACATACCTAAAACATACATGCTTAATCATGACAACAGGGTTGCCATCTCTAAATCAGAATATTTAAAATGCAAGAAAAAAATCATCATTCCAATATGTGTGACAAATTTAGCTATGTTGTGCTTAAATAGCTTCAAATTGTGAGTTTAATGTTATTTCATTTTGAAAGGGGAACTCATCGAAACTGTCCATTATAAAAAGAGAATCTTCCTGAAGATGCTCTGCTAAAAATGCTCAAGCTCTGTTGCATGTTACATCAAAATGTATTGCAAAAATCAAATATGAGCTTAAAATAATTCTTATGCTTATTATAAGGGTGTGTGGGTGAAAATAATTGTTGCCATGGTTGAAATGCAGTAATAGCTTTGTCTTGCTTGAGCTACACTTTTTATCTTTGAAAAGAGAACCTCTGTGCATCCCACATACCTCTTTTCACCCCAAACACACAAATTGACAATACAGACTAGATTGTGTTTTGTAAAATTGCACTCAAGAAATTGCAAAGACCTCCATTTGAGCTCCTGGTGATCAGATTCCCCGTTATTTGATCTGGTTCAGTCTGGCCTGTTGTTTGTATTTATACAGTGTAATAAGACATCTGCTGCCCACCAAAACCATTGTGATCTGTGGCACTTCCTAGCCGACTGCCATCCTATTTATATTAAGTGAACGCAGTGTATTCAGCATACAGTGCTGATTACCCTCATTTATTTCAGTTCCTAAAGACCCGAGATTTCTCTATGTGCCCTTACAACATTATTCTACTCATTTGGCTCTAATTAGCTTCAACTAACGAAAATACATTACAGCAAACCTCTGGTTAGCCATTGCTGTTTCTAATGACATAATTTGTGAGTTTTTAGTCCTTGAAAGTAAAGACACTGGGAATTAAGTTATAGGATCTTCTGTGGGGCTGAGAAATATTAATTGCAGGCATCTGGATTCACTTCCTTAAAGAAGATTTGTGATTTCTAGATAACTAATAAATGGTGGCATAATTGAAGAGCTATAAGCTTCATATGTTGGACTTTCTGACGAATTTCTGATTACACCCTTGTTCACTTAAGTAAGAAAATGCTTTGGCATTGACACTGTATTGTGGTTTATTTGTACTTAATATTTTGTAATCATACTAAATGGAAAGAGTTTCTTTAGGAATTTATTAAAAGATACAAAGTTATCCCAAAACTATAAAAATATTATTAGTTTAGTGAACAGTTGCATATTTTTAACTTAAATTTTTCTTCTAATGAACTGATTTTTTTTTCCATTCTAGTGTTTTAGCTCTGAAATCTGGGATCAGAATCTAATATCTTATATTTTAAAGATAATAGTCTTTGAGATGGAATTTTTGAATAATGATGATTATATCAAAGGATCTTTTTAGATGTCATCTAGACATTTGAAACAAATTAAGTGTGGATCATAATAGATTCTATAACAAATTATGCTACCTTACTCCTTATTAATAAGAAGGTTATAACCAAGAAGTTCAGCAATTTTCCTATTTTATTTTAGTCTTGGTATTTGCATATTTCACAACTGTCCTTCATGGTATATAAAATGTAGATTTTGATCTGTTTTGAAATATAATCAATTACCATGTACTAATCTGAGGAACTTTTGTTGCTAAATTATAACCCCAAGCAAAAAGTCTTTCTACTTATCACTCCTTTGAAAGTTTTAGTTTTTAAATGGTGTTTTCATTGCATTTTATGTTTTTCTCTCTTCTATCCCAAACTTGAAAAGACAAGGCCAATCATAGTCAAATACTGTAAAAGCTGTGCTCCCATGGTTTTTATGTAAAGTTAATAAAATAAATAAAAGACAGCTGTGCATTTCAGGAAATCACTCCGTTGAGGAGTTCTGGGAATACTATAACCGCAAGTGTGAAGCTGAAGTCACCAGAAACCCTCCATGGAATTATAGCTCAATAAATCAACATTTGCTCCTTTCTACCTTTACAATATAACTCTGCATTCAATGTGGTGCCTATGCTTTGCGACAGTCTGACTGCTATCTTTTTAATGATCATGGCACTTCTTGCTTCCTCTTCCAGCAGATTGGGATTTTGGGGGGAAACTTTCACTGTGTACTTGATTACAGTGGGTCTCAAACATTTTGGGTCTAGGGACCTTGGCACGGTAATCAATCCCTCTCATTTGCCACCACCGAATAAGAAAGTCAGAGCCAATATGAAGAACTGTGAAGCATTTTGATATCATTTCATGGAGGTTTATATTAAATACATCCATACCAGATTGTAATATCACACATGGTAATAGGTCCAAGGACTGGCAAGTGGACCACCTAGAGATCCCTGCAGATTACTGAGTTTTGTCATTACTGATAGGCTGTGAGTTACTGTTTTTGACAATCACTGCAGTACAGTTGTCATTCTTCTCTAACTGATGTATTCCTTGGTGACAAACTTGGTGTATTATGTTTTCCCAGGAGTTCTTATTCTCATATGTCTTCCCTTCCCCCATTTTCTTTTAAAGTAATAACAACATCTTAGTTTGTTTAATGGAGAAAACACTATAGAGTTTCTTCTAGCTAAGCAGACTAACTGCTGAAACATATGTGTTAATCTAGAGCCTGGGTTCACATCCTTGTTTTTATTATTTGTTAACTCTATAACCATGGGCAAGTGACTTAGTCTTTCTATGTCTGAACTTTTCCCTAAAATGGCAATAAAATTCATACCTTTCTGCTAGACTTGAAGTGAGATTTATCAGTAAGCTTCTGCTGTGTAACAAACTACCCAGAACTTGGTGGCTTTATATAATAAACATTTATTATGTCTGTTAAGTCTATGGATTAGCTAGGAGGTTGTTCTGATCTGGTGATGCTTAGATAAACCTGGGTGATTCTGGATGGTTTCATTTACATGACAGTAGTTAGAAAACAAATTGGTCTAGAGAGGCCTCACCTCATGTCTGCTAGATGGTCTCATGTCATCTATCAAATGGGCACTGTGTCTGATACAAGGATGTATCCACCCGTACAAGGATGGGTGGAATTTGTGGCCTTTTTGCGATTTGCCACATGAGGATGAGATGACTTAGTAGCGCTGAGAGTAAAGCACTTAGAGTCGGTGACTGGCAGATAGTAAGAGTTCAAATAAATGTTTTCTGTTATTATCTTCATCATATTCATATTTAATACCATCCTCACACTTAGCGCTTACCATTAGAGGAGGTTTTGAGTATTTTCTCTTTTATATATAAATGAGAAATTATATCAGTTTAGATATTGTTGAAATTCCAATCTTCAGTTTCTGAATTCATTGCAACATCCTCTCAGGTGGATTATCTTTAAGAAGACAAATAACATAGTCATTCCCAAAAAAAAAAAAAAAAAAAAAAAAAAAAAAAAGCCTCTTCAGTTCATCCTCCAAACTGCTGCCAGAGTGAAAAATTTTAGAAGTCTGGATTTTCTCTTTTATAACTTCTAACTTTCTGGTACCATTTTCCACAATATTCTCACCTTGCCCCAAACCCAACCCACATGCTTTGAATTACTGCTTGGAGTTGCTGGAACATTTTGCAAATGTATTTCCTTCTGCCTGGAACGTTCTTCAGTCTCACCTAGAGAAATGGAACGTTTTGAAATGTCATACTTTTAGAAGACTGTCCCTCATATCTCCTGCAGAGATAAAAAGACTCCCTCTACTGAGTTCCTGTAGCATTCCGCACATGCCAGAAACTTAACCCCTATGTGCTCTGTCCAGAGATTCCCTTTCAACACTTTACTCCAGAAAGCTACTAAGAATTAACTGTTCAACACATGAACTTAAAAATCTAAGGCTGGATTCTGACTATTATGAACAATTTCCTTTTTGTTTTGCCTATTTTTTTTAATGCTCTCTATGCTCACTGCGACACAAGAACATAAACGAAAAGATTGGTACAGTGAGGAATCACTCTTTAGTGGTGAGAAGATTTGAAATAAGCACATGATCAGGACAGCTCAGCGAGATTAAAGGACAAGGGTGTCAACTCAAGTTGGACTAAGATGTTGGAAAAATGAACTCTTGTCTTTCAGAATAAATAGGCAACTGCCATAGGAATATAGGTGTATGTTCCTATGTGGGAGGCCGGGATCTATCAAAGAAGGGCAGTAGAGGGTGGGGGTTAGCTAGACTGATGCTGAAAGGAAGCCATATTAGAATAGTTCCTTAGTTGATGATTAGCTCCTCAAAGGTAGTGATAATATCTGACAATGTTTCTATCTTTTTGGTTGTGATTATTAATGCATCATAGAGTGCAGGATGGCTAAACAAACAAAAAAAATGTGAATAACTATATCTGTGGATGAATGAAAAGATTCATAATGTAAGACCCACTTTTATGTCACATAAAAAAAATATACATTTTCTGGCCCATTAACGCAAAGTGTGAGAGCAACTTCTGGTCTAGGGAATAGGTTTCATCAGAAGAAATGAGTGCACTTATCCTGGTAAAATGTTCTCTAACTTTCCCTGAGGTCTGTTGATTCCTTTGGAAGTAAGGATCTTGACATCGTCTTCCTAGAAGTCCCTGGACTCTGGAGGAACCATCCAGATTAGACAAATGACCCAACCTTGTTGAGAGGTATCTACTACAGGATTATTTCAGGATAAGCCTTTTTAGTGGGACACTGTCCATGCAAGTGGTCTGACTTCTACCCTGAGATAATTTTGGTATTAGTGTCTCTTCAGACAGGGCTCCCCATTGCAGGTAATTTTGACACCCCTTCAGGGACATTTGTTGATGTCTGGAGACATTTCTAGTTGTCACACTGGACAGGAAGTATTACTGGCATCTAATGGGTAGAGGCCAGTGATACTGCTGAACGTCTAAAGGCACAGGACAGTCCCTCACAGCAAAGAATCATTTGGCCCCAAATGTCAATTAATAACATTGTTGAGAAACCCTGCTTTAGAGTATATCTAGTATTGGTCTACCTTAGATTTTGGCCTTTCCATTCCTTTACAGGATTATGTCTAAATAATGAAGTATAGTTCTTTTATTGTCTCAATTTTGTGACATATATAATAATTGACATACAGTACTGTGTAAGTTTAAAGTATACAGCATAATTATTTGAGTTACATGAATTATGAAGTGATTAGCACAATACATTTAGTTAACATCCATCATCTCATATAGATATTAAGAAAAAAAGGAAAAAGAAAAAAATTTTTCCTTGTGATGTTTTAGAACTACAATAATTTTATCAAACATAGCATTGACCATTTTCTTTTCTTGAAAGTAAAAGACTTAAAGTTAAATGGTTCTGAAGAAATTTTATTTAAGTCAAGCAGAAACTGACCAATTGAACTTACAATGGCTTTGAAATGAATTTAGCTGACTTCCCTGAACTGGAATCTCTAACTGAGAGTAACTGAGTGTCAGCTACATGCAGTGCTTATAACTGGGACCTTCAGAATCTGAAAGGGAGCCCATGAGGCTGATATAGTAGATGAACTAGTATTGGTTTGGATTTCATTATGCTTAACAACTATGATAAATGCCAGTCAGAGATTCTTGCAAATTCAGTCCTGGGAAAGTTTCCATAATGATGTGACTCAGGTAAAACAAATGTGTTTTAAGTATCTAACCTACAGTGAACAATTTATCCTATCTCCAAGGAATGAAACAATAATTCCAACCACATGTTTGAGTAACTGGACAATCAAGGCAATGTGAGGATGGCCACAGTAGCTTGTTTAAGAAAACAGTGTTCATTTGTTGTCTCACCAGCAAGGTTCTACTCAGTAAGAATGACACTGTCCAGTGAGGAGAGACACCAGTTAGCTGCCAAGTGTGCCTTCTTCTCCTCCCCCCGTCCCATCCCCCCTGCCTATTTGGGAACTAGCCATGCTATGTGCCTCCCTCCCACAGACCCCAACAGATCTCCTGAGCTCCCCAATTCACCAAAGGAGCTAGTGCCTGAAGTCAACCCTTTCCTCCCATTTCTCATCCAGGGGTGGAGGATCTCCTTTCTTTCCCCTGAAGTGTTTATGGGGAGATCCTAGAGGCTTTGACCTTGAAACCAAGCAACTGTGTACTTGTTTCTTGAAAACTTGTAGAAGGAAAACAACATAGCCTGACACAGTAAGTACAGAAGATTAAAACATTCTGCATCAATGCCAGGAGACATAAAAGCGATTTTCCTTCCAGATATCTTGCTGATTTAGGTGCATTTCTCTTACATTTAGATACAGGCGAAACCTGAGTTTCTTTCCTTTGGATACATAAGGCTTCTCTACTGGGGTACAGGAGAGGAAGGAGGCCTGATGACTGAAGGTGGATTTAGAGGGTGATGATGAGAACCCCTGGACACAACTTAGGGTAGAATCTGATGCCACCATGACTGGCATCTTTATATCATTGAATCTGGTCTGACAAGACAAAAAAAAAGGAATTTTTTTTTTCTTTAAATGAAATACCTGAAGTTCCTTAGGAGCATGTGTTTTGAGGTGAAGCATGCTAGTCGTGTAAATGGATTAACTACCTCAATCCTTACAATGAGCCCAGAACCAAGGGTAGGAGAGTATAGGGGTGTGAGTCCCAGCCAGAAGGAGAAATGACAGAGGCTCATGCCACAAAAAAGTTTGTCTGTAGGGAATAGGCAGGCCTGCCAGGAACCCCCACTCATACTAGTTGGGTTTTGAGGGCTTTAAGTCCCCTCTTTCTGCCTTTTTTTGCTCTGAGGTCCCATGTGTCACCCCTTTCCCTCCAGCTTGTCCATCTCTCACCTACTATAGCTTTGTAGGGCCAGAAGGTGAGGAAAGGAATTGCCTCTTCCCTTCTACCAGAGGGGTTGGCTGGCAGTGCAATCTGGGGTCTGTCCTGGAACTCACTACTCAACCACAAAGTCAGGAAGCCTTGGGAAGCCAGAGCTAAGACCATCTTTGAAATGTTCCACCTCCTTAGTCTTCAGGGAGACAGTTGGCTTTAAAAGAAGAGGTAGAGCAGGACCCAGCCTGGAGAGAGTCCAGTCCTCTCACTCACTCAGGCCATCTTTGTAGTCGAGGAGTTCACTGTGCAATGCTACACCCTCCCAGCCTCTAATGAACCTTCTCCTAGAAGCTCCATTTCACTTTTCATTTACCTCTACTCCTTTACATCACTACTCTTGTGCTTTGGGGCAATTATTAAGTAAAATGAGGGTTTCTCGAACACAATCACTGAAATACAGTGACAGTAGATCTGATAAGTGACATGGCTACTAAGTGACTAACAGACAAAGAGCATGTATAGTGTGGATATGCTGCACAAAGGGGTGACTCATGTCCCAGGTGGGACAGAGCAGGTTGTGTCAAATTTCATCATCCTACTCAGAACAGCATGCAATTCAATATTTATGGATTATTTATTTCTGGAATTTTCCATTTAACACTTTCAGATTGTGGCTGACTGGATAACTGAAACCGTGGAAAAACCAATAAGGGGGTACTACTACTGCAATACCTTGAAATTTTTGGATTACTTAAAAAAAAAAAAAAAGAGGGACATATTTTTCAGTGACTACTGGATTGTTTTAATTTCTCAAACTTTTTCTTTTTTTTCATTGTAAATAGGTTTCATTCATTGGCAATTTTCTTCACTTGTTTAGACAATGCACTATTCTAACAGACAGCTTTCAGAGTCTTCCCCATGCTTGCCTCACTTCCAACTTCATTCCTACCAGTGGGTCCTACTGTGCTTCTCTCCCATTTAACTTCCAAGCCCTTCAGACACCCCCACCAGGAGCCAAGGCTTTGTGTGTATTGAGGGTGCTTAAAACTCAACTCACAATTTCCCCCTTTGGGGTTGAGGGATTACTTTGTAATATTTCGGAACAAATTTCATGTAACTCACAGCTATGTAAAGATTTCAAAATGATTTCCCATAGTTAATGAATTAGCATAATGAAAACACCCTGTATCACCATTTGACTTGCCCCTTTACTTCATAATCTTGATCCTGCTCCCAGAAACCAGAATAAGTCAAAAGAGCCCCCTGCCTTGAAGCAAAGTGAATTTGTATCCAGTACTGATATATGACTTACTCAGGATGACAAAACATTTATTTGTATGAATGGGAAGCAGGGTGAGGGCTGGAGGGTATACTGCTTATAATTATTTTTTAAAATAAGTGTTACACTGTTCTGTAGTTGTGACAAGCTTTGAAAATTGTACTTTACTGGAAACTTGCCAGCTACCAGCACCCTGATTTTGATTGGATCGTTCCTCCCATGCTTAAATCTATTCTTTGTCTTGTCCTGGGAGATGGGGTAGTGAATTCAGACTTTTGGAGTTTGTTCTTTTGATAGATGAGCACTCCAGTTTTCTTTCTCATGAAGGTTGTTTCAGCCACAAAATACTTCATTCCACTGTTACAATTTCAAAATGAAAGGAAACGTATATTTAAAAAATGATACTGTCTCAGTTAACTTTGCTAGTACTATAAACAAAGAGAAGATACTAGTGAAAACTGTCATAATGAATGGACACTGATCGATGAACCCGATAAGAGATGTGTGGTAGAATGAGACATGAGGAATTAGAATTGGATCTAGTTTTGTGGGAGACTGCAGTTAGGGGAAATTGGACTTCTTTTCCTATTCCTGTTCCTAAGATCAGAAGGAACAGCTTATTTGTTTATTTGTTCATTCTTTCATGACAGTCTTTCTTTGCATCAGTTTATAAATACACACTAAATATTTAATATGAACAAGGAGCCATATTAATCTTTACAAGGCAGGATTTACAAACCCAGATGCCTGCCTGATCAGGTACTGAACAGGTTGGCCAACTGAAGTTGGCCAAGTATTAGGCAATACAGCATCGAGGGGATTTGGCCAGTCACTAAGGGGGCAGCCAGTACTCATGTCCTGTGAAGTCCAACATTTTCTAGAGGAATATGGAATTTCAGATTTATTTTGCATGTGAAATTTCTTGATTTTAAAAGAGTATGTCATTCCACTCAACATTATACTGGTGGGTCTAGCCAGGATAATTAGGCAAGGAAAAGGAGAAAAGGCAGACAAGAAAGAAAGAAGTAAAAGGATCTCTCTTTGTAAATGATATAACCTTTTATATAGAAAGTTTTAAGGAATCCACTAAAAAATAAAACTATTAGGACTAGTAAATAAGCCTCCAGAAAAGTTACAGAATGCCAGAACAATATACAAAAATGAACTGTATTTATATATACTATAATGGACAATGTGAAAATGAAAAGAAGAAAATGATTCTATTTATAATATCACCAGCAAGAATAAAATACATAGGAATAAATTTAACAGAAGTTCGATATTTATACATGAGAATTAAAAAACATCACTGAAAGAAATTAAAGAAGTCCTAAATAATGGAAAGATATTACAAGTTAAAGTACTGGCAGATAATATTCTTAAGATGGTATATTCCCCAAATTGATTACAAACTCAGCATAATCCTATCAAAATGAAAACTGACTTCTTTGCAAAATTGGCAAACTAATCCTAAAATTCCTGTGGAAATGCAAAATATCCACAATAGCCCAAATAATCTACAAAACGAATAACAAAGTTTGAAGACTCACATCTTTGATTTCAAAACTTACTACAATGCTACAAGCTTAAGACTGTGGTACTTTCATAAGGATGGACATATAGATCATCAAATAGGATTAAGAGTACAGAAATAAACTCTCACATTTTGGTTAATTGATTTTTGACAACAGTGCCAAGACAACTTAATGGGTGAAAGGATAATCTTTCAAGTGGTGCTAGGACAAATAGACATTTACCTGTAAAAGAATAACATTAGACTCCTATCTCACATCATACACAAAATTTTACTCTAAATAGGTCATTGCCCTAAATAAAAGGGTTAACACTTTTAAAACTCTTAAGAGAAAATGTCTGTGGCCTTGGGCTGACAATCTTTTCGTAGGTATAACTCCAAAAGAGTAAGTGACAAAGGAAAAAAATAGATACATCAGACTTTATTTAAAAAAAAGTATGTTGCAAATAATACCATCAAGAAAGTGAAAGGACAACACGTAGAATGGGAGAAGATACTTGAAAATCATGTATTTGGTAAGGGAATTGTATCCAGAATATATAAAGAATTGTTGCAATTCAATATTAAAAAGACAAACAATTCAATTAAAAATTAGACAAAGAATCTGAATAAACAGTTTCCAAAGAAGATATATAAATGGTCAATAAGCACATGAAAACATGTTTAATATTAGTAATCATTAGGGAAATGAAAATCAAAATCATAATGAGATACCTCTACACACACACTGAGATAGCTAGTATCAGAAAAGTCAGGTAATGACAGGAGTTGGTGAAGATTTGGAGAAATTGAAACTCTGCTAGTGGGAATGTGAAATGGCCGAGACACTGTTAAACTGTCTGCCAGTTTCTCAACAAGTTAAACATAGAGTTACCATATGACTCAGGTGTTCCACTCCTAAATATATGCCCAAGAGAAATGAACATATTCCCACACAAGAATTTGTACATGGATGTTCATAATAGCATTATTGCTAATAGCCAAAAAGTAATAGCCAACAACCCAAATGTCCATTAACTGATGAAAAGACAAATAAAATGTGGTCTATCAATTAAACAGAATATTATTTTACTATATAAAATAATGAAGTACTGATATATGTATGATGCAACATGGGGAGATCTTGAAAATACGCTCAGTGAAAGAAGCCATAACAGATGAATCCATATGGTAGGATTCCACTGTAAGAAATAACCAGAATAGTCAGATCTATAGAGACAGAAAATAAATTAGTGTTTGGCTAGGGTTGTGGGGGAGGGGTGGGGAATAGTTGGTGGGTACATGTTTCATTTTGGCATGACAAAATTGTTCTGAAATTAGATTATATGATGGTTGTACGATTCCTTGAATATAATTAAAAAACAACTGCATGGGACACACACACACACACACACACACACACACATACACTATACCAACCAAACAAAATGTATTTGCAGACTGGATTTTCCGTGCAGGTCATGGATTTGTGACTCCTGTTGGGGATGGAAAAAAGACAAAAACAGATGTTCTTGCCATTAAATCACCTTCATATTAGTAGGCGAGATGAGAAGATATACAAACAGTTATTAACAAAAGAGAGAAATCTGAAAGTAGGAAGCTCTGGTCTTTATGATCAGAGGGAAAGTGTCATGAAGACAATGGCCTTGGAGAGTTATTCCATTTTAAAAGAAAGAGAACGGGAGATTTATATCCACATAAAGCACCAAAAAATCTCATTAAACAGTTTGATATGATTCTAGGTATGTGCCCTAGAAGGCAATTTTTTTCCAAATTCTCAATAATGGGGGTGATAAGATCAATAATTTTCCAAAGCCAAGGCCAAATGTAAATATTACCATAAAATAATAAACTTGTGAAATTTATAAGAATAGACATGAAATTTTATTTAAAATTTGTTAAATATTTTGATTATTAAAATTTTGGGGAGTTTGACATTGTGGGCCCAGAATGATAATTTCTCCAATCTCTTAGCTGCTGGATGGCTCATTTAGTCACTCTGGCTATATGTGGGAGATACTAAATACATGCTTGCTTTCATCTGGCATATTTAGAAATATTGTTAATCTTTGTGTATCTAGCAGACTATAATTCAGGAAAATGTTTTTTAGTTACATTTTATAAAATGAATTTAAGACCTTTATCTTTAATAAGCTTTTATCTTTAGTATATGTATAGCAATCACTTAAATTAGTTTTTGTTTAATTTTTAACCTCATATTTTCAAATCTTAAAGTATTCTTACAAAATTACTATTTTAAAGTTTGATTAATGAGAACAAAATGCTTTTTGGGAAACACATTTTTCTTTAACACTTACCTCTTTTGTTTATACTTATATTCTTTATTATGAAAGTTGTTACATAGGATTTTTATTTTTTCATTTTTGTGAAGTGTCTATGTAGCAAAATTGGCATTCTGATTTTAATTTATCCTTGTAAACTATGAAAATTCTTCAAGAGACTCTTTTTCTTAGTAGAAGTTTTAAGTCTTCCTGGAACTAGGTAACCTGATAATTAAATACCATTCTTAAAGGTTATTTTCTTTCATGTGTTAACTGCTTGTACAATAAGCAATTCTACTATGATTACAGTATGATATGATGGGTTGTCTGTTCTTAACTTGGCACCAAGACCCTCCCACCTAAGGCTGAGAACCAGGCTTTTCAGAATCCCCTTTGCTGTGTGGTTTTGGTCCGAGTTTCCTGTTGACAGTAATTTGTGTGAGACGTGGAAGATGGAAGTGAAGTGGAGCCCATGTTCTTGAGAAATTATGGTGTTAAGATATGATGGCTTCACAAACTACTTTATGAGCTTTTGCTTTAGGGTCAGGGTGGTGGTGCTTTCTCAACCTTCCCTGCAAGCTTCTGCTTCTCCATATTCTGGTGATTCAGGTTGGCGTCATTAGTAACTTCCTGATCTCTTGGTTTCATGCTTCTAGGACTTCACTCCCCAGCTCCCACTTCAATCATGTAAGCCCTAATTCCTATATTACACTCTTTATTTTCATAATTCTTATAGTGACTCTCTTAAACTCAGACTGATACAGCTTTATTTTAATCTTTTAATAAACTTTGATTATTATTAATATTTTTACGAGCATTTCTTGTCTCCAAAAGAATGTTTTTCCTAATTTTATCTAATTAATGTGCTCTCTCTTAATATTAATTTAGCTATCAGTCTATTTTCTATTCAACCGTTGGAAATTTCTTAACATTTTTTAAACCATTTTGTCAGCTTTTATTATCATTGATTTTTATTTCTGCAATTAATTTTGACAATAATAATGAATTGTACTTCAGCTGAGTAACAGAATTTCAATATAAAAGGTACATAAGACTTTTTTGTTTGAGTTACATCTAGAATGCTTTTATCTATATTTGAATGTAAATTTTCAGAGCATGACAATAAATCTGAATGACATGTCTTACTTATATCACTGACATTGTTCTACTGATTAGATATACGTTGGTAACTTATCAAACACCTGTCAGTGATTATGCACAACTTCAGGAATGACAATATTCCTTTAGTTCTATGATGGCACAAATGCTAAAGCTGAAGCTAAAGTCAAAGAAAAGATTTTGGCAAAATTCTGGGGAGAAACTGAATGTTTCCATGCATCATGAGTGTTCTGCACAGAGGGGAACTCAAGAAATATTCTCTTTCTGACTAGTTGAGGATATTAATTATGATTTACAAAATAAAGGTAGACTGCCAAAGATACATAACATACATCAACAAGCATACAAGTTAAGAAAAATGGGTGGGTTCACTTCACGCCAGTCTCGTTTAGAGAAAGCTTGCTTTTAGTTTTTCTCTGAAGTTCATTGGAAGGGCTGCTTGGAAACTTTCATAGTCAACTCAGCATTTTGTAGCAATTAGAATACTGAGGAAGCACTTGTTCTTTCGTGGGGGTGAAAAATACACATTTGAAAAAAAAAGTCTTCTCATAGTATCAAGGTCACTCAAAGATAAGTGGAAAGTTGCTTTGCATAAGTAAAATACATTTTCATTTATAAGATGCCAGAAATGATCTACTCTTATGTTCACTTTCTGTGTCATCTCTTTGTAACTGTCCTGAAAGTACCCAGAAAAATGAATTATAATCTTTTGGCAATACCCTGTGGTATTGCTGTGGAACCAGAGAGACAAAAGTTGTCTGAATTAGAAGCATCTAATCATGCATGTAGGAATATATCAAAATTGTACAGGCTTTTTCCAAATTCTTAGGAGAAAATTCTGTTAATCTGCTGCTTTGCAGAATGTATTCAAAATAACAAGAATAGCATTCTTTGACTTTGGTCTGCTGAAAATAGGTGTAATAGGGGACAACTGGTGTGCTCAGTAATAGAATAGAAATATCAACATGGTTATTTATGAAATGTTCTCCCCCAGGCATTCTGGGGACAGCAGAGTCCTACTGCCAAGATTGTTTTCTCAAGGAACCTAAGTACTAATAAAAATTGGTACAGACACATTAATCAAAAGGAAAAGTTTTTAAAGAGTTTATTTTTGAGGTTTATTGTCACTGTTCTTAGTGAATTGATAATCTTAATTGGATGTATTTGGAATTGATCCAAATTCTTATTTGGAGATTGAATTGTTTTAGTGATTAAACAAAGTAACGAAGGTCACCACCCTATTCAATAAGATATTTTTGGCATGTAATTAATTATAATCTCATTGTAAATCCTTTTGATTTAAAGATTAATGTTGATTCTTTGCTCCGATTATGCTATTCATTTGTTTTTTTTAATTAAAATTAAGGCATGCAACAGATCACTGTGGAAGTTCTTCAAGATGTTGATAGTATTCATTTAAAATGCCTGATTTATTCTTGAGTCAAAAAGCAATGAATTGACATATCTACATTGATCCTGTTATATTGTATAGGGAAGATGCATAGGGATTATGTATTTTGTAACAATTCTTTTTATTTATAAATGTTAGTTTTATTGTTTAAATATTTAAAACATGATCAATTCCTCAAGATTTTTCTCCAAGTATTTATGAATCTTATATTCATTTCCTTGGTTATATTTTCTTTTTACACACACACACTCACACTTAAAAATAAACTATTTTGGGCCAGCCCGGTGGCTCAGGCAGTTGGACCTCCATGCTCCTAACTCCGAAGACTGCCGGTTCGATTCCCACATGGGCCAGTGGGCTCTCAACCAGAAGGTTGCCGGTTCAACTCCTCGAGTCCCCCAAGGGATGGTGGGCTCTGCCCCCTGCAACTGGGATGGGGTGTGCCACCTTGAGCTGAGCTGCCGCTGAGCTCCCGGATGGCTCATTTGGTTGGAGCATGGGTTCTCAACCACAAGGTTGCCAGTTTGATTCCTTGAGTCCTGCAAGGGATGGTGGGCTATGCCCCCTGCAACTAGCAATGGTAACTGGACCTGGAGCTGAGCTGCGCCCTGCACAACCTCCACAACTAAGACTGAAAGGACAACAACTTGAAGCTGAATGGCACCCTCCACAACTAAGATTGAAAGGACAACAACTTGACTTGGAAAAAAAAGTCCTGGAAGTACACACCATTTCCCAATAAAGTCCCGTTCCCCTTCCCCAATAAAATCTTAATAAATAAATAAATAAATAAATGAATAAATAAATAAATAAATAAACTATTTTAACAAGAATGGTTGACTTCATTATACCTCAGGCTCAGATTAAGTACTCATGGCAAGATTTTCCATGCTGTTTGAGACCAAATAAAATGATTTAAAATATTTTCTTATACTAACGGTTACAGTCTATTTACCAGCTTACAACTTTTATTTAGTATAAGACTTGAAAAAAAGTCTTATACTTTTAAGTCTTATACTTTGAAGTATAAGTAGAAATTTCTAGGAATAATCCTAGAAATTAGAGTTATACACTAAGACAGTATGTTTTTTGTTTTTTTTATATGGGTATTATCAATTTTAATGTTTTATGTATTTGCTAAATATGGAAATCTTGTAAGTAATATATATTATCATGTTTGCTAATAATAACTTGGAGGCTATTTCAGTATCATGGAGTCATAAGATGAACGCCTTGGCCTGCCTCCTACAAAATGGATGGAAGGAAGGTCAAGTTATGCTGACGGTGAACTTTAAGGAACTAATAGTTGAAGGGTCATAAAATTCACTTGCCCTCTACCCCATGGAATGGGCTGTTTGATTTCCATCAATATAGTGAATGCCAGAGACAAGCTAAGGTCAAGAAACTAAGGGGGAGGAGGTGCCAAACCATTGAGTAGAAAGACAAAAAGTAAAAATGGACAATTATTTGAGTTTCAGAGTCAATAACAGCACTAGCATTGAATTTAAGGATGGGGCAGGGTCTGGCCAGAGGACTGTGACCCAGGAAACTGGAGGGGTTTCTAACCCCGATCTTCCTATTCTCAGCGAACATTTCCCCTATCCCTGGGGGTCAAAGCAAAAGTGTGAAAATTTCCCTAGTCTTTACCTCCAGACAGAGCTCTTACACTATTTTCTGTTTCTTACTTGGGACTGGGTCAAGTATAAAGGTTTAAATTAAGTTAATGGAATGTACAGTATTACAGAATAAGTAGCATTTTGTTAGGTGACTTATGAAGGTGAATTTTAAAGTGGAATGGTCTATCAATGAGGAAGATAGCATCACTTCAGGACTCCCATAAACTATTTAATCCACAACCTAGAATCTGTGGGGACTTGTACACCTTCTCTGTAACTGCTCTGTTTACTTTAGGGTTCTTGGGGTCACACAATTTCTACAAGTGTTGCTTATGTGAAATAAACCCACATTCCTAACACTCTGAGGGTGCCAAAATAGTCTACAGGGAATGTGACATTCCCACTTTCACATCACAGTGTCTATTCTATTTGCCCCACACAGAAATTTTCCAAACTGGTGACCCAGGTGGAAACTAGATCTAAAATATACTCTTAATGTTAGAGCTCAGAACTAACCTTGTAATTTAATCCCTTCAATATTATAGCTTTTGTTTCAATGATATACAAAAAATGACTAAATAAATATTTTACTATGTCCATTATACATTGTTATATGCTATTGCTGTTGTGATCCAGGCAAAGTACTCAAAGTACAAGATATTAAGACTAATAACTTGTTATTTTTTTCTCAACCAATTATCTACTAAACTCATTCTGTATTCTCTTTGTTATACACGAAGGTTACCACAGTGTTCACAAAGTTCTCAGTTTTAATGAGAAGTTAAGGAGAGAAGAGTGTCATATTCACCATACAGGCATTTTCTCTAGTTCTCAATGTTCTGAAGTAACTTTGGATACTTGGTGTTCTGAATGTGGCCTAAAGAAATCTGTTTTGCCAATTTTCTAGTTATCTAATGAAAGTCTGATCCGGTAGTGAAAATGGAATTGCCTATTTCTATATTGCATAGTCTCATGTCAGTGAAAATCAACCAGAATGCATCATTGCTCTTCCTCATATATCTTTCCTTCTTCACAAAGGCAGGATATTTTCTACTAATAGTACTCATATAAAAAAACCTGCTAAATTCACCACAGGATGTTCTAATGTGTGGTCTATGTCTCTTTAGTCAGGCATTTGACTGATAATAAGTAAATGAATATAATATGAGGTGAAGTATAAGTAGGATCGACCACGAACTCAGCTAACAATCTACATAAGCCATTGAGTTGGGACATTCATTCTAAATGTACTATGTCTAAACTTATGGAAAACACATAATTTTGATTACTTTCTACTAATAATTACAATGATGAAACATGATTTATCAAGTCTTTCTACCCTAAGTTTTTGAAAAGCATTTTACCAGGGATGAAGATAGTAAGTCTTATTATTCCGTCATCCATCTATCCATCCTTCCATACTTGCATACCTACATAATGTAAGACACTGATAGAGGGCCTACATGCTCTGTACCATGATCTGGAAATATGTTAGTGATTTAGACAAGTACCTGCTCTCAAGATGCTTATAGTCTATATCTAGGAAATATTTGAGTAGTAGACGTTTGATTGCCTGCTTAGCGTCCAATTGTCTCCTCTCTTTTCTTAGTATTGATTTGTACAACCATAATGTTTGGAGGAAGCTGATGTTAACCATGACATTCCATCTTTCTGGTTTAGTTGTGGGAATAGGACTTAAGCTGGTACCAGGAGAGTAAATTTCTGGATTTTTGCTTGCAATTCCATTAATGGTGCTATCTCACTTTTCACAATCCTCTAGCATAGATAGGATCACAGGGTAGAAAAATGGATAGGACACAGGAGACATATAGCCAATAAATGGGTCAGATAGCCTAATATATTTGGTCAACCTGTCATAAAGTCATCCAGTAAAATGGACATTAGACATTCTGCAACTTACTTAATTTACTTTTTAAAACACAAGGAGAAAGCAGTCAATTTTCCTTGTTTATTGGATTTAAAGAGCCATTACTTTTTAAAATAACATAAAATCTGTTACTACATTCTTATTAATAAAATCTGGGGCAACAATTTGATATAAAATCACCAATTATAGCAGGACAGGAATTCATTCTTTAAGAGTTACCAGAAACATTTATTTACTATTTATTGACAAATAAAATGGTAATATATTTAAAATATACAATGTAATGATTTGATATATGTATATATTGTGAAACGAGTTCCACAATCAAGTTCATTAATATATCTGTCACCTCACATATTTACTTTTTTTTGTTTATGAGAACACAAGTTCTACTCCCTTAGTGAATTTCAATCATATGATAGAATTTTATGAACTATAGTCACCATGTTATAAATTAGATCCTCAGACCTTATTCACATTATACTGAAAGTTTTTATTTTTTTTATCAACCTCTCCTAATTTCCTTCACCACACAGTCCCTGGAACCACCATTCTACTCTATGAGTTTGCCTTTTTTCCCTTTCTATTCCACATATAAGTAATACTTAGTATTGTACTTTATTTGTCTCTCTCTATCTGGCTTATTTCACTTAGTATCATGCCCCTCAGATTTCTCTATATTGTGGCAAATTACAGGATTTCTTAAGACTAAATAATAGTACACTATATAGAAGTACATTTTCTTTTCCATTCATTTGTTGCTGGACACTTAGGTTGTTTCCATATTTTGGCTCTTGTGGATAATGCTTCAATGAACATGTGAGTACAGATAGTATCTACACAATAGTAATTTTGAATCCTTGGGATATATTCCCAGGAGTGGGATTGCTGAATCATATGGTGGTTCTATTTTTAATTTTTTAAGGGAACCTCCATATTGTTTTCCATATGGATATTCCCAGTTTATATTCCCACCAACATCATACAAGTTTATATTCCCACCAACATCATACAAGTGTTTTCTTCACTCCACATTCTTTTTGTTTTCCTACTTCTTCAGCCTCCCCTTCACCCCCACCCCCTTCAAGACGTTGTTTCTCAGTCTAGTTGTGTAGACACAGCTCCCTGGCCCATGCTGGTGTTAGGAGCCTTGCACTCTGCCCCCTCCCTGGCTGAGGCAATCAGTCGCCAGTTGTCTGTGGGCCGCTCACAGCAGCTCATAGCAGCTCACACCGACTTCCGGCTGCTGACGGCAGCCCACCTCTAGGGAGAGCCATTGTTCACAGTCTTAGCTGTAGAGAGCGCAGCTCACTGGCCCATGTGGGAATCTAACCAGCGACCTCAGAGTTAGGAGCATGGCGCTACAACCACCTGAGCCACCGGGCCAGCCCTACTCCATATTATTGACAGCATTTATCTCACGTCTTTTTTATGATAGACATTCTAACAGTTGTGAGGTGGGATTTGCATCCTGGTTTTGCATTTTACTAATTATTAGTGACATTGAGCACCTTTTTATATACTTTTTGGCTGTTTGGATGTCTTCATTAGAAAAATGTCTGTTAAGGTATTTTGCCCATTTTTAAATTGGATTACTTATTATTACTATTATTATTATTTTGCTATTGAGTTGTATGAGTTCCTTGTATAGTTTTGATATAGTTTTGGATATGTGGTTTGCAAATATTTTCTCCTATTTCACAGTTGCCTTCATTTTGTTGATTGCTGTGCAAAAGCTTTTTAGTTTGATGTAGGCTCACTTGTTTATTTTTGCTTTTATTGCCTTTGCTTTTGGTGTCAAATAAAAAAAAATATTGCTAAGACTGATACCATGGAGCTTACCACGAATGTTTTCTTCTAAGAGTTTTATGGTTTCAGGTCTCATGTTCAAGTCTTTAATCTGTTTTGAGTTAGTGAATAGTATAAAATAAAGGTTCAGTTTCAGTCTTATGCATGTGGATATCTAGTTTTCCCAACACTATTTATTGAAGAGACGATTCTTTTTCCATTGTATATTCTTGGCACCTTTGTCAAAAGTTGACCAAATACACATGGCCTTTTATTTTTTTCAGGGCTCTTGATTCTCTTCTATTGATTTATGCCAATAGAAAATAATTTTACATCAATACTATACAATTCTGACTATATAGCCTTGCAATATAGTTTAAAATCAGGAAGTATGGTGTCTCCAGTTTTGCTCTCCTTTCTAAGGATTGCTTTAACTATTTGAGGTTGTGGTTCCATAATAATGTTAGGACTTTTTTCTATTTCTGTGAAAAATGCCACTAGAGTTTTTATGGGGATTACATTAGATCTGCATGTCACTTTGGGTAGTATGGACATTTTTAACCATATTAATTCTTCCAATCCATAAACATGGAATATCTTTATATTTATTTGTCTTCTTCAATATCTTTCATAGATGTTCTGTAGTTTTCAATTTACAAATCTTTCACCTCCTTGGTTAAATTTATTCCTATTTTATTGTTTTTCATGCTGTTGTAAATAGGATTATTCTCTTAATTTTTCTTTTTGATTGTTAGTTGTTAGTGTATAGAAATGCAATTGATTTTTGTATATTGATTTTCTCCCAAAGGATCACTAATTTCCTGCCCTTTCAGTTGTCTGATGCAGGCTAATTGGAAGCAATTAGGCAGGAGCTGGGAAAATGAGAATGTTACATATATAGTCTAGTCCCTATTAGAGAGAAATTGGAAGCTGGATGTTTCTGCTTACTTTTTCTGAGCTGAGCCAGAGGGAATAGCTGCAGGGAGGGCTTGTGTGTCCAAACAAAAGTGCTTCTTTGCTTTGTGTGGCCCCAGGGGATTTGTGAATGCCAAGCCTTATTAGCTCCCTAAGCTAGGCTGTTTGGGATCCAGCCCTTGGGCAGAAGCTGTAACTGTTGGAGGGCTAAATGTGTGGAGAAGCTCTTTCCAGGAGAAGCTTAAGACTTGGTTTTGCACTAGTGAGGAGGAGGCAAAGGGTGATGTGCCCATCAGCTCTATCCCAAGAGGACCCCAGTCTGCTTCCACATTCAGGCTAATTAGAAGCCAGAACCTTGGGCAGCAGCTGGGAATGTAGGCAGTCAAATCCCTTCCAGAGAGAAACTGGGAGATGGGCATTTTTGTCTGCTCCCCCTTGTGCTGAGCCCAGGGGAGATACCTATAGGAAGTGCTTGCTGTTTGAAAACAAAGTTTTTTGTTTGATACAGTCCTGTGGGATTCATGAATAATGAGCCCCATTGGCTATCAGAGCTAGGTAAATTTGAGGGCCCATCCCCCAGGTGGCAGCTGCCAAAGTTGGGGAACTAGATGTATGGAACAAGCTCCTTCCAGTGAGAAGTTGCAGACTGGGTTTTATTGTTGGAGTGAGCAGAGGGAGAAAGCAGAAGTGCCCACTGGCTTTCAGGAAGAAGCTGGGAGAGTTTGCAGTCAAACACTCTCCAGGAAAAAAAACAAAACTGGGAGATGGGTGTTTTGGCCTGCGCTCTGTGCTTAGCCCAGGGCAGACAGCTGTGGGGCTTGCTCATGCTTCCTGTATTAGCTGCTTCTTTATTTGCTGTAGTCCTGTGGGGCCTGTGAATGAATGCAAGCCCTGCTGGCTATCAGAGCTAGGTGATTTGGCGGCCCATCCCTCAGGTGGCCGCTATAAAAGTTGGAGTGCTAAATGTGTGGACAAGCTCCTTCCTTCTAAGATGAAGCTGGTGACCTGGTTTTATTGTTTGAATGAACCAGCGGAATAAGGTAGGGAAAGTGCCCACCTGCTCTTTTGGGCTCTGGGGAGGATCTCAGTCAGCATGTAGATGTGGGCTAATTAGCAGTCAGACCCTCAGGCAGCAGCTGTGAAGTATGCAATAAATCCCTTTCAGGGCAAAACTGGAGGAGGAATGTTTGTCTGTTCTCCCAGCACTGAGCCTGGTGGGATAACCATGGGAGGTGCTCACTCACTGTTAACTGCTTCTTTGTTTGCTATAGTCTGGTTAGACTTGTGAATGAAAGGCCCATTGGCTTCAGAGCTAGGCAATTGGCAGTCCTGTTCCTGAGTGACAGCCTTAAAAATTGGGGTACCAGATATGGGATCCAAACCCTTAGCTCTTCAGGGAGAAACTGGGAGTTGGGCGCCCTTCCGATTGTAAGGCACTGTGCCAAGGGTGGGGCTTATGTTGAGAGTATATCTCAGCCTTTCCTACTCGTTTTTGATGTGGATATTTTCTCAGTCACCTTACGTGTAGCAGCCACTCAACTAGTTTCTGGATTTCTCTGGAGGGAATCGATCTGTGTATCTTTGGTGCACCCATGGAAGAAAGGAAATTCAGGGGCTTCCTATGTTGCCTTCTTGGTGAGATCGTCAGAAAGATTTAATATGAATAAAACTTCTCTTTAATCTAATTGGGAGGTTTTACTACTTGGAAGTAAAGCCAGGAAAGGGAGAAGCAAAAGCAAAAGACCCAAGCAGCATGAAATAGGTAGCTGAGTTGGGTAAGTGAGGATTATAAGAAGACTCAGCAGTCATTTAGAATTAAAAGGTCTTTATTTTATTTTTTCATAAATAGGTCCCCTAATCCTATTATTTGTGATGATAACTGTTGCTTTTCAGGGCTACAGTTACAAATTCTTTTTAACAAATTGTCCCTGCTGGGTTTTATATTAGGTTTTGCTCCAAAAGTCCTATTAGGGTGTATTTTCAGGAGATGTCTTATTTTTTCACATACAACAATCTACATTTATTCAAATACAGTCATGTCATCTTCTTTTGGAACATCATCATAATGTACTAAATGCGTCTGTCTGGCTGAGATCTTAACTGGGGCTTATTTTCGAGGTAGGTCTTATTTTTGGGTAAACACTGTAGGATTGGGAATGTAATATCATTTCTCTTGGTGGGAACTGACACAACTTACCACATGTTTGGTAAGCTCTTCTGCAGCTGTAGGGGACAGTGGGAACAACACTGAACACGCCTTTTGGGATGGGCTGTATGAGGAGACCAGGATTGAACTCTAATTCATAGCACCTAATAAGACAGTGGAAGAGTATCTGTGGCAGACACTGGGGCACATGGGATTGCACTCATCTATGGAAGAGATTATTCTGGAGAAGTTTAGCAGTAGATTGAAACAAATGCTAATGATGTTTAGATAAACACAAAGCTGAATTCTAGGTGTTTGGTCTGTTGGCAAAGTTAAAGAAAAAGTATTCTAGAATATAACTCAAAGTATCTGTGGTGAAGTCAAGATTTTTTGCTTTTTTTTTAAATGTCAATATGTCCATTCTGTCTTGGATTGATACTTTTGTAAAATACAATGCAAATTAATTACTAGAAAATTTAAATACAACCCTCTATAAAAGTTTCTAAATGTCAATAGTCTATATATAATTATATATAGTGTGTATATATATATATATATATATATATACAACTCATATATATACAACATATATATATATATATATATTTATATATATATATATATATACACACAACTCTCAAGGGTAAATTAAATGTTTTATTAACAAGATGAAATAATTCCATGTGGTGGTGTTATCCTGAGAGAACCTCAAAGAAATTACTTTTTTACACCTCAGTTCTGGGGCCATGTACCCACTCAGGAGATTTGGTATACTACGTGGAGAAAATTCTTTTAAGACCTTTTTGGAGGCAATAATCATGTGAAGAATATCTCTTTGTTGGAGGCAGGCAGTCATGGAGAGGACATGACCGCCTGTTGACCTAAGAGCTGGACCTGAGCAATCAGAGGCTTCTCACCCCCTCCTCCATCCTTGGAATGTACGTTCTTCATACCATTTCACACAGTGGGAGTTGTTTTCAAGGACACAGGCTTAAGAGAATAATTTGTTGTCGAGACCATCTGGTCTGTATATGTGACTGAACCTGGGTAAGGCCTCTACATAGACTTTTAAGATGTTGGCTGGCAGGTGTAGAGAGCTACTTGTCTTTCAGACACCCAAGATGAGCTTCATAATGAAGTTCCCTTGCTTGATAAAATTGTCACCTACCAATCTGGAGTGGCCTGTTTCTTTCTTAGTCTCTCCTTGTACAGGGGCCAGTTTCATATTCCACCTGGGAAAAATCCCACAGTTGTGAACCAACACTCTTAGTTCACCTCTTTAAAGATGACAGAAGAGGGCACAAAAACTTTACTTTTTACTTTTTGAAATAATTTAAGGAGAGAAATAGTAAATAAATAAACGAGAAAGTGGTAACATAAAACCTGTTACTTAGGGCTATCTTGAATATAAAATAAAAGGGGGGCTGGTTGGCAAAACTTTTAGTGATATACACATTAAAGTGTTTTGCTTATAAATAGGGTTAGTTGGTTATTTTAGAGTCTGAAAGGATAAAGGAGTCATGCCTGATCTTTGGTCACCGATTTCTTTATAATGGTAGATCAAGAATAGGACTAGCTAATAATGGATGTTGAGACAAAAGATGTCATAGCAGCTAAGTTATCCAGGAGTTTCTCTCTATGATGAGGAGCTTGGATTTGATTCTATGGAAACTGGAGAACAAGTCAATAATTTTAAATAGAATTGCGTGATCTGACCGCATTGTTTGTTTGTTCTTTTTGATTTGATTTTTTGAAAAATCACCTTTGCAGTGGATTGCAGATGGGATGGGTAAAGTGGTATTAATGCCAAGGAGGCCAGGTGGGTGTTATTAAAATGCAGGTGAAAGGTAACATAGATCTGTGAGCTAAAACAATAACAGGGATTAGAGAAATACAGATTTAGATCCTTGAAGTAGTGAAATCGGCATTCATTGGTGAATGATAGAATAAGGTGGTAAGGGAGAGGCAGAATCCAGACCAATTTTCAGTTTTCTGTCTTGGTCAGATGTAAGTGGTGGTGCATTTTATAGACATGGAAACACTAGAAAAGAAGTAAGGATGAGAAGGGAAGAGATTGATTCAATTTTGACTATGTTGAATTTGAGATTATTGTGGATACTAGAATTCATTATGAGTAATTAGCAAAAGGATGCTTCTTTTGACTTTTGGGGTGTGGTAACTAGGAAAATCAGAACTATGTAAACAGTTTTTTGCAAACTTCTTTGAGACATTTGGTCTACAAAAGTTGTAAAGATTTAAAACAGATTCAATGTTTTCTTGCAAATCCTCTTTATAAAATAGGCATGTTTCAAAATCAGAAAGAATTGGGAGGCTGGTTGGGATAATTCTGATGTTAGACTTAACTGATATCTAAAATGTAGAAGGAAAAAGAAACAAACTTACTAATCTATCAAACTGTAGTTTTCTCTAAAGTTTCTGCATTGGAATGAAAAATATATGGAATAAATGTTTATTAACTGTGATGAGTTTTCACTATTTTAAACTTGTACTCTGTTTAAAGAGGAATGTGAAGAACTCTATCCAGTCAAGATGGAGGAAAAAACAAAAGAGGAATGTGAAAAGTGAACACTCTTAAATAACAAAAAAGAATAGACGTAAAGATGGGTTCTATAATGACTTCAGGATCATCTATACATCAAATTACATAGGATCTTTAGTTGGTTCTCTTTCTCTGGAGAACTCTGGCTAATACAGATCATTTAATAAAAATGCTAATGTTGATCCTGAAAGTTCTGTATTTTTGAAAAAAAAAAGTAAAGGCAAGCTTGCAACTTAGACCTTGGAAAACATAGTGTAGATTAAACAGTGATTGATAATGGTTGAAATTTAAGGTCCGTTGACCATTCTGAATAGAAGTGCTTCCATTTCATTTGAACAAATTTCATGGTTAGTATTTAAATGTTTGTGCTCTAATTAAAGTTTATCATTTGCAAAGAAAAAAATTAAATTGAAGAGCTGTAGATATAGGTATCACCAATGTTTCAATGGAAATATTGGTGGTATAAGATCCAGATGTCTGATAATAACTTCACACGTGATGTCCTAACCTCGGGGGTCAATCAACAGATTTAAGTAAGCATGGAAAGGAAGAAGAGGGAGGTGTGCATTTTAAAATGAGTGTGCAAAGGTGACTAATCAGATCAATTCATTTGTAGAAAACAACCCTCTGCCTAGTCTATTTTAGGACAGGAATTTATCAAGTAAGAATTTTCATTTGCTTTCCAAATAATCCAAGAATATATGGCAATATCTGTGGAAAGATGTTAGTTGAAGTCGGGACAGTTTGAAAACAAATTGTGTAGCTACAAAAAGTGATTGGTTAAATAAATAATTGTGGAAGATTGTGCAGTCATGAAAAGAGATGCTGTTGATTTCTAATTATGACCTATATATGAATCAACATGTGCTCATAATTCATACCAGTTTTCCTGTTTGGAAAGAAACCATCTTTGTTTGTGAGAACACTTAGGGTATAAAATGAGAACTGGTGGAATGAATGGAGATAAATGAAGAAGCAAACGGGCTATACCGTCTGCTGTGCATGGCAGATAACATGGGAGCAGAGAAGAGTGACAGGAATGAAAGGACAGAAGGTCCTGTGACATGTTGTGAGAAATGGATTTTACAATAAAGGGGTAGTGCTAAATCCTCAGCTGTGGATTTACCAAAGGTCCATTGGGAACGTTAATGTCTGATGTTTGATTTAAATGCTGGTGTTGCTGTGATTAAAGATGTTTGTTGTCTTCCTGTTAATCTTCAGTAAAGTCTACCTTGCACCCAGCTGCTTTGTGTAAAGTGGGCCTTTTTGTGGAAATCAAAGATGGGCCATAGTTTTATACTGAACATGGAAGAAAATGTATACAGGCTGAAGCCTGGAGAGATGGGTGCTCTGGAGAACAACTGGAAGCTCGAGGGGAAGCATTAGCTGACACTACCTGACATATGATATATATACTGTTGAGCAAACACCAGGCATGGGTTACCAATTCCCGGGGAGGATTCCAACTATGTAAGATACAAAGATCATCCCCAGGAATAGAAATCCAAACACTTTTGCCTATTGTATGTTGGTATTGGAGTCACACACAAAACAGTCGAGTGCTGGGTAGGATAACATGGGGCAAGATCAACTTCAGTGGTGGGTGTTTGTTCTCGAAAGCCAGCGATTTTCTCCAGGCAGCCAATGCAGGGTAATTGGCCTACATGCAACTTCTCTTGGAAGAACACTGTTCCCTTCCTGAGAAGGACAGATACAGCAGTGGGGTTGGCCAGGTGCAGTATGACACAACACTTAAGCAGAACAAAGGAACATACATTGAGCGATAGGGAAAGATATTTCCACACATGTAGTCAGCCCAGCACAGAGTGTGAGGACTCTTATCTCCTGGTGAGAAAGTCTTCATGGCCCAAAGTCCATTCTTATGCTGCGCCGTGGGGGTTTAAAGATTGTGCACTTGAGACTGCCTTTCCCTACACAGATTACTCCAAAGATTACCTTTCTGTACAAGTTTCAGACTAACACTCAAGAATGCTCATACATTTATCCACACACTCACAAATATTAAAACACTGTACACTAATATGTAAATAGTATTTGTTTCTCGGAGGTTGGATTTAATGTTCTTTATATTTTCCTGTGTCTCATGATTTTTTTTTACAATAAACATTTCTTGCTTTTTGAATCAGAAAACGAAAGATACTTATTTTTGAAAAAACAATTGCTTTGCTTCTAGAACAAAACTTAATCATGTAGAGATTGAGTTTTGCAGATTTTTTTTCAAGACTAGAAATATAGTGAAAGCACCTTATGCATTCTTTGTAAATTCTGCATAATATTTGTTATGTATCAGAAATGGTATGTACACGTCAAGCTTTTTTTTATCTTTTTTTTTTCTTTTCTCTGATTGCTTTTCTGTAGATGGATAAATTACAGCTTTGGAAGGCTCAGTGAGGTAGATAACCCTGCTCTTTTACGCTGTGCCTTTACTTATGGTGCCATCTCCTTTCTCTAGGATGTCCTTCTCCTTCTTGTCCTTCTAAATACACTTTGAATGTTTCTTTTTTTTAAATAAGGCTGTATTCAGTCATCCCCCCAATTTAATTGCTTTGTATCTGCCCCCATGGTGCCTTATAAATACCTGAAATAATGTCCTTGTTACATTATTGTGTGCTTCTTCCTATATATGGCTATTTTTCCCACTAGGGAATTAATTCCACAAATTGCCATGTTGTTTTTTGTGGAAAGACTATTGGTGTGCCCAAGATTTCTGTGACTCTCATGTTCACTTCTGGCCTTAGTTTCCTGCCCATACTGAATTTGATGAGAAATCACCTTGCCCTGTCACACGTATTCCCCTGAATTCCAATGGGCACTGAGCTGTGTCTTTGTATCTCCTCTACATAGGATAGTGTCTGGCACAGAATAGTTTTTCAGTTTGTATTGCCTGGATAATAATCACTGGGGTCAAGTGCTTAGATTGTGGAGCCCATCCATAATCTAGTCATAGATATAAGGCTGTTCCATTGCACAGACCCACAAAACAGATTTAGAATAAGCTTTTAAGTCTAAGTGGTATAAGCACATCACTAAGAAAAAAATTAAGTATAGTTACAACACTGATGCTTTAAATAATTCATACTTATTAAGTATTAAGTATAGTCACTGAGTGACTATATGTGTTATACTGTCCTCTGAACATTGATATTTGTTAAAAAAAAAAAAAAAAGTAGTTTCTCTTGTCTCCCTAGTATGAGGTTCACTTTGCAACACATTTAGAATTGTCCCATCTGTATTAAGTTTAACTTCAAAAATATTTCGGATCTGTTCTGTATCCAACTCCAAAAGAAAACTGCTCTGTCCTTCTACTATCATCCATTATTATTATGTTTTCTGCAATGCATTATACCATGTGTAACTAATATTTTAGAATTACAGAGGAGCATCTGCTTCTGTTTTAATGTCTTGATAAAAGTGTTGTAAATTTTGTAGCTGTATAAGATTCCTTTCCTTAAAGAATCTGTTTCATTTCACCTGGAAACTATCTTAATTCTTAAATCCTTCATTCAGACGTTACATCTTGTAGATGAAGTGCATAGCTTTTAATCAACTTCTTCGTTAATTAGTAACGGGTAAAGCGCAGCCTTACATTTTCAGGAAGTGGTGTTAAAATTCCAAGATAAACAAAGAGCCAGTAATATAACATGTACTCCTGTACCATGCAATTAACCTTTTAGAACATAGTTTTCATATTCATTTAATTCCTCAAGGCTCAAAATTATAGTTACAAGGCAGAAATAACTGCATAAGGCCACCAGAATGTACTAACCACGCAGCCATGTGACTTTATTCAGGCAGTCCTGTGTTTTGGAGAGCCACCACCCATGTGATTGTCTCCCAGTGCCCCTTTCACTCAGTGATAGTCATTTTCAACAAGCTGATGGGGACAGCTGGAGGGTTGCCCTTTCTTCATTAAGACGTATATTCCATTGGGAACAGGGAACAGTTAAAGACGTAGCAATGAACGCAAGTTGAGTTACATATTCAGTTTGTTGCTTTCAGTTGGGGGGTGAAGGAGCCTCTAGAGGTTAATTTACTTTGCTTTTTCCTGGAAAACCTTAGTTTCACAGAATGTTAGAGCTGAAAGTGGACCTAGATATCATCTAGTTTAATAACTTTTATTTGTGGGTAAAACAAAACAAAGCAAAACAAAAGACAATTTTATAAATGTTAAACATGTGACTCTAAGGAAAAATAATGTCATCCTGGGTGTTAGGATCTACACAACATTAACAGAAACTGCTACTTCACTCTTTGTAGAAAGACCATTGGTGTGCCCAAGGTTTTTGTAAGGTACCTAGTTCACTTCTGGCCCTGACTTCCTGTCTATACTTACTTTGATGAGATGTCACTTGCCCTCTCACATGTGTGCCCCTACATTACACAAGACTTAATCATTTTTCTTAAATTCTCCACCAAACTAGTTTCTCCAACTTCCTGACATTCAGTTTGGCCTTGCTCTTTCCTTTGGCCCAAAATTCCTATTTGATTTCCAAACAGATAATTTTATTTCTTCTTGTACTTGTCTGCCTCCTCAAATGGCATATTCAGTTTTTGTTTTGATAGTCAAAGTTCTCTTGTACACTAGAAAGTGTCAGATGTCAACTGTATATAAAGCTAAGTTAATAGAAGCCAGTAAATAAATATAAATAAAAACGGAAATAAATTGTTTTAAATAAAATTTTATTGTCGAGTGAATTTACACATAGTGCTCAAACGATCCCTTTCCATTTAAAGGACTCTTTGGTTGCACATGGTCTGTTTACTCCTCTCTCCATCTGTGGTACTTGTCTGTTAAAACTAAAGTTCCGGTTAAATATGACTGTCTGGCTTTGTGCCTGCCCCTGAACAATTGAATGTGTTGGAGGAAATCACCCAACCATGCTGAGTTATTTTTCATTAATTTGTGACTACGAGGGCTCTCAACACTGCCTGCAGATGGACTTTATTTCCTAGTTATTGACCCTCCTACTCTCTGAGATGGCTACTTCATTCACAGTTTCTTCTTTCTCTCCAAACCTCCATTACTTTCTCCTCCTTGTATCTTAGCTGATGAGTCTGCTTCCTGTTTCACTGAGAATATAGAAGCAAGTTGGAGAGATATTCCTCATCTCTATACCACCTAATCAACCAGCCCACATGCACCTGTACCCATAAGCTCCACTACGCCTCTTGTTAATATGGATGCTTATACCTAACCAAGGCCAGCCCTTCTACGTGTGCACTGCTGTATCTCCAGTGCTTAGAGATGTGCTTGGTGCATAATGGGTTTGCAATAAATACTTTGAATGAATGAATGAATGAACAAATGCTACTCTCCTTCATTGGCATAGATTCACGGGTTATCCAGTGAGTAAAAGGCTGAACTTTGTTTAAGATTGTTGCTTCTGTGGTCTCTTTCTCACAGCACTGAGCTCTCATGTTGCCTCTCTGGGTTCAGATTGGATGTGGGGCCATATAACTGAATTCTCTTTGGTGACTACGAAAGGTCCCAGGGCTACACTAGGGGATGAGGATAGAACAGGTAACATGACAACATCTCTGTTGTCAAAAACTTTGCATTCTAGTGAAGAGAAGCATTATTCTAATCCAAAATTTAGTTGAGAGGTTTTGAGATATTTTGAGTCTTGATATTTTCTAAGTTTGTTAATGAATTAAAATATCAAATTAAACAACTATAGATGAATATTTTCCCTCTCTACATGTCTGATTGCCTTTTCTAATAGCTTATTTATTTGGTTTGATGAATATTGTTTTTTTTAATAATGTCTGTATTGCTCTTTTACCTGAATTCCAGCCACTGCAGCTGCTTTCCCACTGTACTTTGCCCCATGATGTATAATTAAGCTGCCCATTTTCCTGTAATTAAAAAGGTTAAAGAATTGATTGTAATCATCACTCGCTGCAGAAAAGAAGCAGGAATAAAATTATAGATAATTTTTTTATACCCAAGCATGACAATATATATATAGTTGATTCCTCTAAAAACTTATATATATATATATATATATATATATATATATATATATATATATATATATTAAGCAGATTTCAGGTTTTATAGAATAGACCATTTCATACATCCCCAGGCTGTTTGGCAGAATGGTAAACTATTTGTTAAGTAGATCATTCTCTTTAATACTTTTAAAAGAGGAGAATCTTTTTTTCCCCCTTGGTTTTATGTTTCATAAATTTGCACATTCATAGAATTTTTTTCTTACCTGGCTCTTTTCTACAGAAATTTAAGCTCAAGTTTTCATCAACTATAAGAATAACCTCATTTATTTAATCCATCTGACTTTCTTTCTTTAGTCTAAAAGATTTCATTTCTCTGAAACTTTCCTTTTGGGCTTTCCTCATAACTTTCTCTTTCTCATTACTTTGCTGTAAACATAACTATTAAATAGGAAAATATAGCTCTCAATATATTATAAAACAAAATTTTTATTTGGGCCAAATACGGCAGATAAATTATCCCTCCCAACTTTTTAAAAGTTTACTTAAATGGCCTTGGAGGGGTATTATAATGTCTAGGACATTCTAACTCTATTGAAGGGCTATTATATAATAAATGCAGATTTAAACGCTTAAATTTAACCAAAAGAATGGACTTTGGAGCTAATCTCTTGCTAAATTGTGAACAACTGATTCTCTAAACTTACAGTGTTGTGAGAAGATAACATATGTACATGAAAAATTACAGATTTTCAGTATCTGACTGTGTACTGAATTATGTGTTTTCATATATCAGCGGTTCTCACAGGAAGAAAGGATTAGGGTGGGCTTGAGTAATTGGGAAAGTAATCCTGCCACAGGTGGGAGTTTGGGTTTAAAACAAGGACTAGGATTTGCCTGGGGAAAAAAAGATATTAGAGAAGGGAAATTTCTGAGTGGAGAGAACGAGCCTTGAGATTAACAAACCATATAAGGATATTTGGAATTTTGGCTAATATTTTCTGAGAAGTGTAGGGCTTTTCCTATTTTAATAAGTGTTCTCCAGAGAAATAGAACCAACAGGGCCTATCTATCGATCGATTGATCTATCATCTATCTATCTATCTATCTATCTATCTATCTATCTATCTATCTATCATCTATCTATCTATCTATCTATCTATCTATCTATCTATCTATATATCTATCTATCATCAGGTTTGTGCAAAAGTAATTGCAGTTTAGAAGGTTAAACGTAATTTCAAAAACTGCAGTTACTTTTGTACCAACCTAATATCTATCTATCATCTCTCATGTATCTATCTGAAGGTTTATTATTGGAGTTGGTTCATAGTGTTATGGCGGCCAAGCAGTACCATGATCTGTTGTCTGCAAGCTGGTAAAGCAGGAAAACCGGTGGTATAATTCAGTCCGCGTTGAAAAGCCTGAGAAGTTGGGGAGGGGGAGGCAATGGTATAAATCCTGGTTCTAATTTGGAGGCCCAAGAACCAGGAGTGCTGATATCTGAGAGCAGGAGGAGATAGATGTCCCAGTTCAAGCAAAGAGCGCAAATTCTCCCTTCCTTCCACTTTTTCTTCCATTTAGGATTGAATGAAGCTTACTTGCATTGGTGCGGGTGATCTTTACTCAGTTTACCATTTCAAATGCTAGTAGTTTCTGGAACAACCTCACAGACATATCCAGAAATAATGTTTAACCAGCTCCCTGAGCATCTCTTAGCCTAGTCAAGTTGACAACTACAAGTAATTGTCACATTCCTAGGGGGGGAATAAAAAGCTTAGTTGATTCCTCTAAAAACAATGCCTTTCCTGATGGTTGCAGAAAATAATTGGGGATTTTGGAAAACAAAACAGTTGACCAATTCTTTATGCTTACTTTTTTTTTTTCATGGCTCCTTTCCAGCCATCTGTCCTCACCCAACCTCAAACAGATGTATTTTAATATGTATTTTCTCTGGATATAGTAAAAATTATAATAAAAAAATATAGCTCCAGGAACTTACTATGTGCTAGGAAGTGTTTCAAGTGCTTTATAGGTAGGTGTTAACTCACTTAATCTCTCAGAACACTTTAAGATACGTACTGCTTTTATCTTTATTTTACACATAAAACAAGTGAGGCACAGTGTCGATGTATGAGAGGTTGTTCAACATTATAGATTTGGAATTGGCAAAGCCAAGGTCTCAACCCTAGTTGTCTGATTCCAGAGATCGTGCTCTTTATCTCATTCAGATCCTGTGCCCTGGACTTAGTCACTTAGATACTTTAGTTGAGTGTCTACTAACTGCTGGACATCATGGGGCTAAACAATGATAAGATATGACTCTGTCCTTAAAGAGCTGATGACTTGTTGAATATAAGGAATGGATTTATAGGCTTTATTTAGCTGTTGAGATGAGAGACAGTTAATGCGATCAGGAGGAGTCAATGAGGTCTGCACTGAGGCTCAGAAAGATGCAGGATGAATACAGTGGGATAGAAGGGAGCAGGTTACCAATGGGAGCACAAATGGTGAGGGGGTGTACTAGTTTCCTAAGGCTGCCATAACACGACACCACAAGCTTGGTGGCTTCAAACAACAGAAATCTATTCTTTCACAGTTGAGGAGACTAGAAGTCTGAAATCAAGCTGTGGCCAGGGCCATGCTCCCTCTGAAGCCTATAGGGAAGAATCCTTCCTTGCTTCTGCCTAGTTTCTGGTGGTGCCTGGCATTCCCGGGGTTCCTTGGCTTATAATTGCATCACTTCAAGCTCTGCCTCTGTCTCCCCATGGACTTCTTTCCTGTGCCTCTGTGTGTCTTCTCCTTTTCCTGTAGGAACACCAGTCTGGATTTAAGGCCCGTGCTAGTCCTCTATGGCCTCATCTTAACACATTACATCTGAAAAGACCTTCTCTCCATAAGGTCACACTCTGAGGTGGACATGAATTTTGGGGGGATACTATTCAATTTACTATAAGTGGTCACAGCACAGGCAATGGCGTAGGTACCATGGTCTTTGAGCAAAGGGAGGAAGTGGGTAATCTTTGGGGGGAGAAAATGTGTATTGTACTTTAAACCACATGAGTTTGAAGTGACACTTTTGGATATGTTTCAAAGACAATATGAAACAGCTTTATTTCCTTGGAAATATTAGCCATTTCTAGGTTCTGTAAAGCACTTGGTTATTGCCATATAATAAATTAACTGTTATTTTTCTGTTGATATATTCTTTCTTCTCTTTCATAAATTTATATCCTGAAACTCTTTTCTATGCATCTTTTGCGTCCTTCTCTTCTTTCTTAGAATTAACATTGACATGGAACAGCAAACATTTATTGAGTGCCTATTGCACATAATCTTTACAACAATGTGATGGGAACTGCTCTATAACCTTTTTATAGCTGAGGAAACTGAGATGGTTTTTATTTCCATGCTGCATCTTAATAAAAATGAAATAATCTTGGGATATTTTACCTCATAATTAGTAATGCACATTTTAGTTATAATGTAACTACATGTTGTACTACAATAATCCGATAACTGGATGCCTCTTCTACTGGGTAAGTTCTCAACAGCTCAGGAAATACACTTCCTGGAAATTGGAAGGGTTTATTGACTTTGATCACAAGACAAAATTCAGAAAATGCTGGAGCTTAAAAACATATTATAGAATTAAGGATATGTGAAAGATCTGGTTTATCAGTTCATAAATTGTACCATGCAGTTCTTTTGGTGACGTAGTTGCTGGGAACTTGAACTATTGGTTGTTACACATGTATATTCAGAGAGTGGGACCTTGAGAACAGCTAATTTTAGCCTCTATTTCTCAAATTTTATGTGAGGGATTCTAGAAGGGTGACTAAGAGCAATAACATTGCAGTCAATCTCCTGACTGTCCACTGGGATTTGCTACATGCATGTGGGAAAGTTGCCTAGACTTTCGAGCACGAGTAACCTCATGGAGATAGAGTAATTAACATATTAGACTATTTCAAAGATTAAATAAAATTATATGCATTTGCCTATAACAGAGTAAGTGCCAAATTTATTTTCTAAAATTCTGTAACGAACAAAGAACACACATTTTCTTTATTCTTTGTGAAATTATATTTAATGACTCTTTTTTAATCCTTGAGATTGTTGTTTCAATTTTATTAGTTGGTAGAGGCATTTTAGCTTAACTTGTTTCAAGTAATTCAAAATTAAATGTAAAGTTCTTTCAAGTTTCAAACGTAGATACTTGTGTAAGGAAATATGAAAGATTAGAGTCATATAATTTTTAAATTGCAATATACGTATAATTGTTTTTGTGGATTGCTAGTCAGTCCTTTAAAATATGTAGTGCCCATTACAATTGGATGCAATCAAGTGATATGGCATTTTTAAAAGTCTTTGAAAAGATGTCAATATTGTTACTAGACTACTGGGATAATTGACATTTTAGGTAGTTCTTTAAAGTCTGGTTGAAGTATTTAGTTGGTAATGACTCTACAAGTTCCTAAATCCCAAGATAATTTATTGTCTTTTAATTCACATATGCTTATTCATAATTTTTGAAAGTAAGATTTAGCCACTTTTATAAATAGTATTTTTGTATATAAATTGATTTTGTCTGTTGCTGATTATCAAATTTATTATGTATGTTTGCATTCTATTTCAATTAGAAAATTTCCTTGTTTGACATATATATGTATAAATATATGTACATATATATATATATATGTGTGTGTGTGTGCGTGCGTGCGTGTATTTCCAATAAAATAACATTTTTGATACCTCTGTGCCTCTATGAAAAAGTGACTAATTCACAATACTACCTGCTTTAAATACTACCTAACCCAAGATGACTTATTACCTAAGTGATTAACTTAGTTCTCAGTGTCTTAGGAATCAGAAGAAGTGAAATTCTATTAGGTATTATTTTTATTTCTCTCATATAACAATATGAAACCTGTGGAAATGTCTTGCTTTAAAAAGCACAAGGAATTTGTAGACAGAAGCTAGAAATCATTAGGGAGAAATATTTATTAAATGATTATCTGGCTAAAGATTGTCACATTTTATCAGGGTTTGGGCTTGTAGGGCTAGTTATAAAATTATCTACTTCTATGTAATAAACTCAGTGTAGACTATGAAGATGTCATACGTACTTTAGGTTTTAAAGATTCTATAGCTCTTCACCCTCATATATTACTAAGTATTATTTCAATTTAACATCTCATTTATAGGAAAAGGACTGAGTAATTTGTTTTTCGAAGACTGATATATAAAAATCAGTTGCTTTATTCTAATTTTGATTTTTAAAATATCTCTGATTACATACATTGCAAATAATTTATTTTTCATGCTTGTTTAGATTTGTTTTTAAGTAATACAATTGTTGACTTTTATTTTAGACTAATATATGCTTTTCACAGACACAACTGTAAATTACAAACAATTAGATTTTAAGTTTTTTAAACATTTGATCCATTTTTAGTAGGAAAATCCACTAAAAATAATGAAAAAACCTGTCAAAATTGGCTTTTTAAGGGATGATAGAGGATAAGTCATATCAATGAAGATATAAAATCACTATACTTTTTCTTTATTTCAGCAAATATCTATAGGAAGGCAAAGAATAAGCATAGCTCATTATTATGATTTTGGATATGTAAAATTTATTTATTTGTTAGGTTTGGGTACAGGGGCTGGTGATGGCTGAATTACTCTGTGAGAAGATGGAAGAATTGTTTTTGTTTTGTTTTTTTCTTCTGAAAAGGTGGGTACAGAGAAGAACAGATAAGGGAGGGGGACAGAGTAGGCAGTAGAGAGAAAGGTCGAGTTACATGATGGGGTGCATGAAAGACATTTAGGAATAAAGACGTATGTTATCCTTCCAAAGGCATATGTTATACCTTAAGGCATATGTTATGCTCCCAAAATATACAAAGCAATTACTAGCAGAACCAAGGGGAGAAACTGACCAAAATACAATTATAGTAAGGGACCTAAATATGCCATTGACAGCTATAGCAAGGTCATCAAAATAGAAAATCAATAAAGAAATATCAGCAATAAATGACACATTAGACCAAATAGACACAATGGACATTTACAGAGCCTTTCATCTGAGAACACCAGACTATACATTCTTTTCTACTGCACATGGAACATTATCACGGATAGACCATATGTTGGGACACAAAACTAGCATCAACAAATTTAAGAAGATTGAAATCATACCAAGTATATTCTCTGACCACAGTGCTTTGAAATTGGAGATCAACTGCAAAAATAAAGTGGGAAAAATCAAAAATATGTGGAGATTAAACAACATGCTACTAAAGGATGACTGGGTCAAAGAAGAAACAAAAGGAGAGATCAAAAGATATATAGAAACAAATGAGAATGAAAATACATCATATCAAAATTATTGGGATATTGCAAAAGCAGTATTAAGAGGGAAATTTATGTTATTACAAGCTTATCTCAAGACACAAGAAAATTCTGAAATAAACAACCTAACATTACATCTGAAAGAACTAGAAAAAAAGAACCAATGAAACCCAAATTTAGCAGAAGAAAAGAAGTAATAAAAATTAGAGCAGAATGAAATAAAACAGGGAACAAAAAGACAGTAGAAAAAATTAATGCAACAAAATTGATTCTTTGAAAAGATTAATAAAATTGACAAACACCTGTCTAGATTCACTGAGGAAAAAAGAAAAAAGACACAAGTAAAAGAAATCAGAAATGAAAGAGAAGTTATGATGGATACCACAGAAATACAAAGGATCATATAAGAATACTATGAAAGACTACAAGAGGTCTGTCAATTAAGTTTGGAAACTTGTTTTCAACAATGTTGCTATTCATTATGAATTTGTACCAACTGGAAAAACAGTTAACCAAGTTTACTATTTGGAAGTGCTGAGAAGGCTGCATGAAAAAGTTAGACGACTTGAACTTTTCCCCAACAATTCATGGCTCTTGCATCATGACAATGCACCAGCTCACATGGCACTGTCTGTGAGGGAGTTCTTAGCCAGTAAACAAATAACTGTATTGGAACACCCTCCCTATTAACCTGATCTGGACACAGTGACTTCTTTCTTTATCCGAAGATAAAGGAAATATTGAAAGGAAGACATTTTGATGACATGTAGGGCATCAAAGATAATATGATGGCCATTCCAGAAAGAGTTCCAAAATTGCTTTAAAGGGTGGACTAGGCACTGGTATCAGTGCATAACTTCCCAAGGGGAGTACTTCGAAGGTGTCCATCATGATGTTCAGCAATGAGGTATGTAACACTTGTTCTAGGGTGAGTTCGTGTACTTAACTATCAGACCTCGGATACCACCAAATTCAATAACCTAGAAGAAATGGACAAATTCTTAGAAATATATAACCTTCCCAGACTGAATCACTAACTGCAAAATCTAAATAGACCAATCAACAGTAAGGAAATTGAAACAATCATCCCAAACCTCCCCCCAAGCAAAAGTCCAGGACCAGATAACCTCACTAGTAAATTCTACCAAACATTCAAAGATGATTTAATAACTTTCTGCCATAAACTCTTCCAAAAAATTGAAGAGGTAATACTTCCTGACTTATTTTATGAGGCCAACATTATCCTGATACCAAAACCTGGTAAGAATAACACAAAACAGAAAACTACAGACTAATATCTCTGATGAATACTGATGCAAAAATCCTGAACAAAATACTAGTAAATCAAATACAGCAATACATTAAAAAGATTATACATCACGATCAACTGGCATTCTTTCCAGGGGCACAAGGATGATTCAACATCTGCAAATCGATCAATGTGATACATCACATAAACAAAATAAAGGACAAAAATCATATGATTATATCAATTGATGCAGAAAAAGCATTTGACAAGATGCAACATCCATTTATGATTAGAACACTTAATAAAATGGATATAGAAGGACAGTACCTCAACATAATAAAGGCCATATGTGACAAACCCTTAGGTAATGTTATAGTTAATAGTGAAAAGCTGAAAGCTTTTTCTCTAAGATCAGGAACAAAACAAAGATACACCCCCTCATCACTATTATTTAACATATTATTGGAAGTACTAGCCAGAGCAATCAGGCAAGAGAAAGAAATAAGAGGCATCCAAATTGGGGAATGAACAAGTTATATTGTCACTTTTTGCAGATGACATGATGCTATATAGAGAAAACCCTAAAGACTCCACTGAAAAACTATTAGAAACAATAAACAAATACAGTAAAGTTGCAGGATACAAAATCAATGTACAAAAATCCATTGCATTCCTATATATAACAATGAAATATCAGAAAAAGAAATGAAAAAACAAAAACAGAAAAACAACCCAATTTCTTTTGCAATTGAAACAAAAAGAATAAAATACCTATGAATAAACTTAACCAAGGATGTGAAAGACCTATATACTCAAAACTATAAGACATTTTTAAAAGAAATTGAAGTAGACAGAAGAAATGGAAAGACATTTTGTGTTCATAGATTGGAAGAATCAACATAAAATTTACCCAAAGCAATATACAGATATAATGCAATCCCCATCAAAATCCCAATGGCATTTTTCTAAGAAATAGAACAAAAAGTCACCAGATTTGTATAAGATCACAAAAGATCCTGAATAGCCAAACAATCCTAAGAAAAAACATGGCTGGAGGTATCACACTTCCTGTCTTCAATTTATAACACAGTGCAACAGTAATCAACACAGCATGGTACTCGCAGAAAAGCATACACAAAGACCAATGGAATAGAATTGAAAACCCAGAAATGAATCTACATATACCGGGGGTGCCAAAGAAATGTATGCACATTACTGGTATTCATCTTTTGTTATTGGTATATATTGAGTAATGCAATTTTAACACAGGTTTTTCCTTTCTTTTTTTTCCCCTTAAATTATAGTTTATCGGGGCGACAATTGTTAGTAAGGTTACATAGATTTCATGTGTATAGTTCTGTAATACATTATCTATATCTCACATTGTGTGTTCACCACCTAGAGTCAGTTCTCTTTCCATCACCATATTTTGGACCCTGTTTACCCTCTTCTAGAGCCCTGCTCCCCCCTCCACTCTGACCCTCTGGCAACCACTAAACTATTGCTTATGTCTATGAGTTTTTGTTCTTTCAGTTGTTTGTATGGTTCTTTTGTTGTTTTCAGTTTATATACCACATATCAGTGAAATCATATGGTTCTCTACTTTTTCTGTCTTATTTATTTTGCTTAGCATTATAATCTCAAGATCCATCCATGTTGTCACAAATGGTCCTATTTCATTTTTTCTTATCGCCGAATAGTATTCCATTGTGTATATATATCACAACTTCTTTATCCATTCATCTATCGAAGGACATTTTGGTTGTTTCCATGTCTTGGCCACACACTTGTCTTTACAGATAAATGTTTTCAGATTTTTTTGGGTAGATACCCAAGAGAGGGATTGCTGGGTCATATGGTAATGCTACTCTTAATTTTTGAGGAAACTCCACACCATCTTCCATAGCAGCTGCACCAGTCTGCATTCCCACCAACAGTGTATGAGGGTTCCTTTTTCTCCACAGCCTCTCCAACACTTGTTACCATTTGTCTTGTTAATGATAGCCATTCTGACTGGGGTGAGGTGATATCTCATTGTGGTTTTTATTTGCATTTCTCTGATGATTAGTGATGTTGAACATTTTTCATATGTCTATTTGTCATTTGTATGTCCTCTTTGGGGAAATGTCTCTTTAGGTCCTCTGCCCATTTTTTAATTGGGTTGTTTGTTTTTTTGTTGTTGAGTTTCATGAGTTCCTTGTATATTTTGGATATTAGCCCCTTATCAGAGGCACTTCTCCCATTCAGTTGGTTGCCTCTTTATTTTGTCGATGGTTTCTTTTGCTGTGCAGAAGGTTTTAAGTTTGATATAGTCCCATTCATTTATTTTAGCTTTTACTTCCCTTGTCTTTGGAATCAAATTCATAAAACACTCTTTGAACCCAAGGTCCATAAGTTTAGTACCTATGTTTTCTTCTATGCAGTTTATTGTGTCAGGTCTTATGCTTAAATCTTTGATCCATTTTGAATTAATTTTGGTACATGGTGACAGATAGCAGTCCAGTTTCATTCTTTTGCACGCGGGTTTCCAATTCTGCCAGCACCATTTATTGAAGAGGCTGTCTTTTCTCCATTGTATGTTTTTAGCTTCTTTGTCAAAAGTTATCTGTCCATATTTATGTAGATTTATTTCTGGGTTCTCAATTCTATTCCATTGGCCTATGTGTCTGTTTTTCTGCCAGTACCATGCTGTTTTGATGACTGTTACCCTGTAGTACAAGCTAAAGTCAGGGAGTGTGATACCTCCAGTATTGTTCTTTTTTCTTAAGATTGCTTTGGCTATTTGGGGTCTTTTGTGGTTCCAAACAAATCTGATGATTTTTTTTTCTATTTCTTTAAAAAATGCCATTGAGATTTTGATGGGGATTGCGTTAAATCTGTATATTGCTTTGGGTAATACAGCCATTTTAGCTATGTTGATTCTTCTAATCCATGAGCATGGAATGTCTTTCCATTTCTTCGTATCTTCTTCAATTTCTTTTAAAAATGCCTTACAGTTTTCAGCATAGATGTCTTTGACATTGGTGGTTAAGTTTATTCCTACGTATTTTATTCTTTTTGTTGCACTTGCATAAAGAATTGTTTTTTTATTTCTTTTTCTGAGATTTCATTGTTAGTATATAGGAATGCAATGGACTTTTGTACGTTGATTTTGTAGCCAGCAACATTACTGTATTTGTTGATTGTTTCTAACAGCTTTTTCGTGGAGTCTTTCGGGTTTTCTATATATAGCATCATGCCATCTGCAAAGAGTGATGATTTAACTTCTTCATTCCCAATTTTGATGCCTTTTATTTCTTTCTTTTGCCTGATGGCTCTGGCAAGGACTTCCAACACTGTGTTGAAAGGCAGAGGTGATAGGGGACAGTCCTGTCCTGTTCCTGAATGTAGAGCAAAGGGCTTTAGTTTTTCACCATTAATTATGATATTAGGTGATGGTTTGTCATATACGGCCTTTACTATGTTCAGGTATTTTCCTTCTATACCTATTTTATTAAGTGTTTTAATCATAAATGGATGTTGTATCTTGTCAAATGCTTTTTCTGCATCAGTTGATATAATCATATGATTTTTGTCCTTTATTTTGTTTATGTGATGTATCACGTTGATGGATTTGCGGATGTTGAACCATCCCTGTGCCCCTGGGATGAACCCCACCTGATCGTGATGAATAATCTTTTTAATGTGTTGTTGCATTCGATTTGCTAGAATTTTGTTTAAGATTTTTGCATCTGTATTCATCAGAGATATTGGTCTGTAGTTTTCTTTTTTTGTGTTATTCTTACCAGGTTTTCGTATCAGGAGTTTTTTCCTTTCTTAGAATTTGTATACATTTTTTTTGAGACTCTCTGTATATGTTGATAATTTTCAACAAAGGAGCCAAAAACATACAATGGAGTGAAAAAAGCCTCTTCAATAAGTGGTGCTGGGAAAATTGGAAAGCCACGTGCAAAAGAATGAATCTAGACTGCTATCTGTCACCATATATGGAAATTAACTCAAAATGGATCAAAGACCTAAACATAAGACCTAAAACAATAAATTGCATGGAGGAAAGCATAGGTAGTAAATTATTGCACCTTGGGTTCAGAGAGGATTTTATGAATTTGACCTCAAAGACAAGGGAAATAAATGTGTGTGATTCTATCAAACTTAAAAGCTTCTGCATAGCAAAAGAAACCATCTTCAAAGCAAAGAGGCAACCAAGTGAATGGGAGAACATACTTGCAAACAACACTTCCAATAAGAGGCTAATATCCAAAATATATAAAGAACTCGTACAATTCAACAACAATAAAAATAATCCAATTAAAAAATGGTCAGACGACCTCAACAAAACTCTCCAAAGAAAACAAACGAACCATCAAGAGATATATGAAAAAATATTCAACGTCACTAGGTATTAGGGAGATACAAATCAAAACCAGAATGAGATAGTACCTCAACCTGTTACAATGGCTATTATCGACAAGACAAGTAATAGCAAGTGTTGGAGAGATTGTGGAGAAAAAGGAACACTTACACACTGTTTGTGGCAATGTAACCTGGTACTGTTGCTATGGAAGGCAGTGTGGAGGTTCCCCAGAAAATTAAGAATGGAATTACCATATGACCCAGCAATTCTTCTTTTGGGCATCTACCCCAAAAGTCTGAAAATATTTATTCATAAAGATATATGTACCCCTGTGTTCACTGCAGCATTATTCACAGTGGGCAAGACATGGAAACAACCAAAGTGTCCTTCAATAGATCATTGGATAAAGAAGATATATATTCTATTGCTCTATATACTATTCTAATATTCTATATGTAGAATATTCTAATATTCCATATACAATAGAATATTAGTCGGCCATAAGAAAAGATGAAACACTGCCATTTGCAACAACATGGGTGGATCTTGAGATTATGATGCTAAGGGAAATAAGTCAGATAGAAAAAGTCAAGAACCATATGACTTCACTCACGTGTGGGATATAAAACTGAAAGAAACAAACGAACAAGACAAACAAAGAAACAAAAACTCATAGACACAGACAACAGTTTAGTGGTTACCAGAATGTAAGCCTGGCGGGGAGTTGGTAGAAGAGGGTAAGGGAGGTCAAGTATGTGGTGATGGAAGGAGAACTGACTCTGGGTGGCAAACACACAGTACAGTGGACAGATGATGCATTATAGAAATGTATGCTTGAAACCTATATAATTTTAGTAACTAATGTCACCCAATAAATTTAATAAAAATTTAAAAAAGTTTTTTTGATGCTTCTAACTTTTTTCCCTCTCCAAGCTTTCATCAGAGACTTCAGCATGAAAGGTCTTTTGCTTGTGTGTATAAGTTAAGGAGAGGTGCTGGAGGTGAATTACTTATTATTTGAACTTAAATAAGTTTGTCATTCTTTTTAATTAATTAGAATGAAGTTTTTTGTCTCTTAAATTTTGAAATAATCACCAATTTGACAGTATTCCGAAACAGAACACTGTGATCTTATGTCATTTTCAAGTGACAGGGCATCATTTTAAGGCCTCCAAGGAATGCATCACAATGACAATATAGTAGATCTTTCCAGTGTTTATGTAGCTGGTCATCAGCACCCGGAATGGTAGTTTGTGTCAAAGCCCAGAGTGGTGTTAACAGCTCTAAGTGAATATTGACTTAGTACCATAATGATGGGAAAGTATGATTCATTGGTAATTCATGCACTGAATTTATTAAGGAATCACTGACCGATTTATAGTGTGCACATAGAATATGCATCATAGAATATAGAAGTAAGGTATCCACTTGTGTATGGGACTATGCAACTATTTGACATGCCATCAAGCATTTAAAAAGAAAAGAGGATTTCAAGTGATATTAACAGTATTAGAGGCAATATTAAGTTGCACAAAATGTTCTTTTATTTGTTTTTTATTGTGTTAAGTTACAATCATAAAATATCTTGAAACTGGGCTTAGTAGTGAGATCAACATGTATCTTTCATATGTGTTACAAAGTTCCTATCACTTGCTACAGTGCAGTGAAGTTATAATGGGATTATCTTCTTCAAGCAGAATCCAAGGATTTCTTTTCAAAATGCAAATCTCAGGAGATTATAGTTAAAGATTGCGGTTGACCTAATTTCTCTGATGGTTTAACTTCATTCATGTTTTCATCTAAGGAATTTAATGCTTGTAATTGTAAACCCATGCAGTGTGCTCTATATTCTAGTTCACGGCAACTGTGTTTTACACAATCCCATAAGGTGACCTATTAGGTTGTTTCAATAATTAGAACATTAGTTATATGAATGTCTGCATATACATGTATGCAAACATATTTAAACCTGAATCAACAAAATGCCAAGTTTAATTTGTATTATAGAAAGTGACTTCATTATAGTTTAGTTTTCTACTCTTAAATGAAATGGGCCATGTCATATCATGGTTTAAGATAACTGAAAATATTTCTAGGATTTTTGTGAAGAGAGAGAGCATACAGAAATAGCTTAGAATACAACAGTTAAGTTTACCATAACATTTAGTAGCTGTACAATTGTACAGAGGGATTAAAACTGTCTACAGTATGAATTATTAAATAATTTATTTCTAGTTCTTGTTAACCAAGTTTTAATGTTTATTATGTTAAAGCTAATATTACTCATTTTTCTGAAGCCTAAGATCTTTTTTCTTTCCATTAAGGTAACTACAGAATTTTGTTCATAATAGGGTTGTATTAGTTGGACTTATTTATTGCTATAATTTGGTTTTGGAAAGAGATGTCTAGGAATAATTATAACTTGTTAAGAGAAGCATGTATTTACATTGTGATATATTAAAATGAACATTGCCATTAGCTCAATAGGAATTTGAACAAATAGCGTTATATTGGGTGATCAGTATGTGCCCTCATATATTCATAGCAGACTCATCATGGAAAGATCTGTGGAGAAAGTGAGGTTGAGACTCTTGTCTTCTGAGAACCACTTTTGTCCCAGGTGCTTCATTCCTGATGCTCCACTGCTCTCTTTCCTTTCGAATATGGCAGCTTGCAAATGGCCTAAATGAGATAGCTGTTATTCTGAAAGAAAACCCTATTTATTATTTAGTTAAATATTATGTAAATATTATAAAATGACGTGCAGCGTGTTTCTGGGATTCCTTATTATTTTTTTATTGGTTTAAAATACTTTTTTTGGTTTGTTTCGTTTTTGAAATCAGTGCCTGTGCTTGACCTAACCGGTTAGCAAATATATTTCTATTTCCAATCCCCTTCTTCATGTTCTTCCACTGGAAATCAGGAAAACCTAATTTCTCACTTCTCCAGCCCCTCTTGTGATAAAGACTTTATTGGTGGTACCTCTTCCTTATTCTTGCGTGTGACACTGCTATAATGTGTGGTACTTTGGTAACCATTTTTGAAGCTGAGGTGTTAAACATGAAGGGAAAGTCCTGTGAACCAGGAATCGAACGCCAGCAGCCATTTTCCTTGCCTCTGTGGTCCAATATGGTAATCACTACCCACATCTGGCTAATGAGCCCCTGAAATGCGGCTAGTCTGAATTCAGATATGCTGTTAATATAAAATGCACACCAGCTTTCAAGGACTTTGTGTGGAAAAAAAAGAAAAAAAAGAATCTTTTTAATATTTTTAATATTGATTGCATGTTGAAATGATAATACATTCGATATATTGGATTCAATAAAATACATGAAAATTAGCTCAGTTTCCTTTTTTTTTTTAATGTGGCTGCTGAAAACTATGCCATTACATACATGTCCTGAATTTTTTGCTCACATTATATTTCTGTTGGACAGCACTGCTCTAGAGTTTGTGTATGTGTGTGAGAAAAATATGTGTAGGCCAATAAAAGTTGGGCTGACTGCTATTTAAGGCTGAAAGTTTTCCTTACTGCTACTAAATGCCGTTTCCAATTCCTGAATAAGAGGACCATGGAAGTCACTGATTGAGTCTTTCCTACACACATACAGATGTTACAGTTTTGATCAAACTACAGTATAGGCTTTACCACTTTTGTGCTCATCCAATGCTACCTTCTGGTTATTACTCCTTTTAAACAAATACGTATTTTAAACAGTGAGACAGACTGGGGTATACATCTAGCCTCAGCTCCTTACTTCTGTGGACATTATGCAAATTATTTAACCTCCCTCAGCCTCAAGTGGATCTCTGGCAGGTGCTTTTGGAAGGAAAAGAGAATTTATAGAAATACACCCATATCATATAAATGCATTCTCTCCACCACACCACACATTGTACATGTGGCCAGAAAAACATCCAAATGGGTAGCAGTAACACTGCTGAGATACATGATTTAATAAGAGAGTCAGTGCAATTGCACTCAATATTTCAAATGCGACATTCTAAAAAGAACACAATTGGGAGAGAGAAGGGCTTAAAATGGATTAAAATTTAAACAATTCCCAATCAAATGAAAATGTTCTGGGAATAGTGCCAGAGAGCATTGTTGAATTGGTTTTAATAAAAGTATTCTAAATTTAACCAGCTGGAATTATTTGCCTTTTTTTTTTTTGAAATTGCACATGTGGATATGTTGTATGGGTATTTAAAATATAATATTCTTTTTAAAATAAACCTTGTTCTTGGTGACTGAGGCATCACAGTATATATTATGTTCAGAATATAGAATCTCTGAATTTTAAGGTGAGATGGAATCTTAGACGTCAGTGAGTATAATTCTGTGAGTACAATTTCTTGATGATAGAAAAACACATCTGGGGAAATTGAGGCTTCTAATCAGCAAGTGAGTAGCTAAAACAGGCTGGAACCTAGCTCTGTTCACGATACCCAGCTGCCTTGTCAATGAACACTGTGACAGGCTGACACAAGACTGTTTTCTGGACAAACAGATGGGCTCTTTTGTTAACCTGGGTAACAGATGTGCATTTTAACAAGGGCCTAGGAGTAAAAGCTTAATCTAGAGTAGTGACAAACGTGAAAGACACAGAAAGCATTGCTGTAGGCTGGAGAGGTCATGTAGGCATTATCTGTTACATGTGGGTTATCTCTGTGGAAATAGACTGAAGGCTGTACAACAGGTCAAGTTCATGCAATGTGCTGTCTTGGTAAATGACTGAGTGATGCTGAAAAAATAAAAATAATCCACTGCCTAGGATCTTGAGAGTTGTCTACTCATAACACTTTAATGATAATAATAATAGTAATACATACTCCCTCTTTCCCCTCCTCTCTTTCTATATAAAGAAAAATTGGATTGTAAAGAAAGAGACAATTTGACGAGAATATGAACAACGTTAGCTCTAGGCATTAAGCATTATATGTGCCTGGCTGGCACTCCTGGCTTCTCAAACATTTTTTCGGGTCCGGTTTCACAGTTCCCCCTAAGTTCAGCTGGTACGGCTCCTCTAGAATGCAGATAGAAAGGAAACCAGAGCCAGCTGCCTGGAGCGTAGTCCCCCCATTGTCTTTGTAGAAAAGATGGGAAATCCTACTTCAAAGGTGCTGGAGCTGCGTCTTCTGTGTCCATCTGCTGAAGGCTAAGGGCTTTGAATTGCTCCAATGGTGGCGAGTGGAATGGCAAAGGCAGACTTGTTGGTGGTACAGTGAACAGTGCCCAGAGCAGGGAAAAAATTGGTTTTGGTTGCTGTTGAAAAGCTAGCAGAGGGAGCACTGGGAAAAATTGCAAACTGTTAAGGAGGCATGGTATTATACAAAACAATTAGGTTAGTCAATCTGAATATCAAGCAAACTTTTGAAAGTCTAGCAAAATATAGGAGGAGATAGGAAACAAGAGTACAAATTATAGACCTCATTTCTAATCTCAGGTGGCCCAATCCTCTTCTATTCTGGAAAACGAAGAAACAGCCTTCTTCCCTGACAACCGAAATGGGTCCTTTAGGAGGATCCAACTAGCCTGTGTATGTGTGTATGTGAATGTGTGTGTAAACATGTGAGTGCATGAAAATGTGCGCATAACTTTTGTGTGCATGTGTATGTATATGTATGTGCGAGTATGTGTGTATACGAGTGTGTGTGAGTGTGTGTGTGAATGTAAGCATGTGTGTACCAGTGAAGAGAGTTCAGAAGAGAAAAGGGCTGAGTTTCCTCACCCAGTACATACACTGAATGCCACAGGCTGAGACACTCCAAAGTAGCTTTTGTTTAAAAACTAAAGAGGTCTGAAAACAGCAAACAAGATAAGAGGGAAATGTAATGGTTGATGCCCTATGATTGTAGTTATGATAATGAGATATTCACTTGTTTGTTTCTTTGTTCTTTTGTTTGTTTATTTATTTATGCCTTTGGAGATAGGATTGGTCTTTAGCTTGTTTTTGTTTGTGTCATGGTACCTAGTGTAATGTCTTGTGTTATAAATACTTGTTCAAATACATTACATTTATTTTTTGCATTTCTGTATTTTCTTTTTGGGAAGTTTACAATTATAGGATCAGGTATTAGCCTTTATTTCATCCATTGGTGTGGTTACTAGGTGGATCCTTTCAATTTGAAACTAAAATCCCTCAGTTCTGGGAAACTTTTTGAATTATTTTTTGTATCTCCTTTTCTCCAGATTTTTCTTTTTACTTTCAGGAGCTCTTGCTATTTGTAGAACTCCTGTATTGATATCCCACTATTTGTACCTTTTCCTCATTTCCATGATTTCCCCCTTATGTTTCCTAAGAGATTTCATACACTTTATGTACATCTTAAAATATTTCTTCTCACATCCTATTTTTATGAGTTGTTTTTTTTTTTTTTTTTTTTAAATTTAGTTAGTCCTCTGAATTTTCTTTTTCTTATTCCAGGGGTCTTCTCTTCAATTTCAGGATATTCAGCATAATTTAAGTTTTCTCTGCTTTCTGTCTTGCCTCCAATTTCTTCTTTTATTTGCGAGAGGCTTTTTCTCAAATGTCAGGTGATCTTTGACTGTCTGTTCATATTTGAGAACGTAGTAAAAAAGCTGATTGGAACCCATGCGCGTGAATGTGTGTATTGTGCCAAGGTCATAGTTTATTTCACTGAACTATTTCGTTATCAGGTTTTTTGAGGTAATTTTTTGAGAAACCAAGATAATCAGTTTCCCCAGAGAGCAACCCTCCATAGTAATAAATCTATTCATATATGTTTATAATATCCTCTTATTATCTTTTTAACATCTATAGACACTATAATGATATCATGTGTTTCATTTTGATATTGGTAATTTGTGTATTTTCTCTTTTTCCCCCAAGTCTAGGTAGTTTTATTGATAAAAAAAGACTTTTTTTTTTTTTTTTTTAGAGAAGTCTTAGGTTTACAACAAAATTGAAAGAAAGGTACAGGGATTTCCTATACACCCTGTCCCACACATACATAACGTTTTCTATTATCAACATCACTCAGCAAAATGGTACATTTTTTTTACCAAGGATGAACCTACATTGACACATAAAAATCACACAAAGTTCATAGTTTACCTTAGGGTTCACTTTTATTGTACACACTATGGGTTAGACAAAGGTATAAGGACATCATTATAGTATCATACACTGTATTTTCACTGCCGTAAAAATTCTCTGCACTCTGCCTATTCCTCCCCACACCCAACCCCTGGCAACCACTGATCTTTTTGTTGTCACTATAGTTTTGCCTTTCCCACAACATCATAGAGTTAGAATCATATAGTATGTGGCCTTTTCAGATTTCCTTCTTTCACTTAGTAAAATGTATTTAAGTTTCCTCCAAGTCTTTTCATGGTTTGATAGCTCATTTCTTTTTAGTGCTGAATAATATATTTCATTTTCTGGAGGTACCACAGTTTATCCATTCACCTACTTACTCAAGGACATATTTGTTGCTTCCAAGTTTGGGGGATTATGAATAAAACTGTTATAAAAATTCTTGTGCAGGTTTTTGTGTGGGCAAAGGTTTTCATCTCCTTTAGGTAAATACCAAAAAGTATAATTGCTGGGTTGTATGGTAAAAATATGTTTAGCTTTGTAAGAATGTGCCAAACTATCTTTCAAAGTGGCTGTTCCATTTTTCACCACCAATAATGTATGAGAGTTCTTGTTGTTCCATATCCTTGACTGCATTTGATTTTTGTCAGTTTTCTGAATTTTGGCCGTTATGATAGGTGTCTAGTGGTATCTTACTGTTTTAGTTTGCATTTACTTGATTACATATGATATCGAGCATCTTTTTAAGAACCAGCTTTTGACTTCATTAATTTTCTTTTCTAATTTTCTGTTTTATTAATTTCCACTCTGATTTATTTTGTACTCTTTCATTATTTCCTTTCTTCTTTGGATTTTATTGTTCTTTCTCTACGTGTTTAAGGTAGAAGCTGCGTTCATTGATTCAAGACCATTCTTTTCTAATTCAAGCATTTAATGCTGAAAATTTCCCCTAAAATACTGCTTTGGCAAATATCTCACAAATTTTAATGATGATTTCTTACTTCACTATTTTTAAACATTTAAATTCCTTATGCATTTTAAACCACAATAATATCTTGAATTTGTCTAACACCTGACAATTTCCAGGACTAAAAAAAATATATATATTTTATCTCATTTTATTCTCAGAATAAGTTAAAATAAGTCCTTATTATATTTATAGTTGAACAGTCAGTCATTCAACAAATATTTGGTGAATGCCATACTTTGAGCCAGGTATTGGGGATATGGTAGCAGCAAAACAATGTCCCCTCACTCAAGGCATTTATTTTATTTCATTTTTAGTGGACTAACAATTTAAAATATGACATGTGGAGACACAGTAAAGTTAAGTAGCTCACTGATGATTACACAGTTATACACGCTAAAGTCTAATCTTTCAACCACAATTTCAGTCTCTTTCTTATACCATAAACTTCAGAATTTATTTTTATAAATATAAAATTATAAGGATATTAAGAAACATATGCACATTATTAAAGCAGAGTCATATAAAGAATCCTCAATAAAACTATGGACTATTTGTTGTACATGCTGATGTGAAATTAACTAAGTTTCTCATGGAGTCAATGAGATGTACTATAGTGTTAAAATTACCTGATTGGGAAAAGGAGAACTATCCTACTCACACACATTGATTTTGAGCAAATTACATTCTGGTTTTTAACCTCCACATTAAAAAAATGAGGGGCAAATGATCCTTCACATTTCTCCTAATTTTTCTATACTAAAATTTTAAATTTTAAATATTGAACATTTACTACAGTGTTCTATTAAGGATTCAGAATAAGATAAGACATAATACTTGTACAAAAACTATCTATCTTAAAAGGCAAGAAATATACATATGAAGTATTTTTAAATGCCAATATGAATGATAGAAAAAATAACGATTTGATACAATGGGGGATGATTTTGCCCCCTTAAGGTACATTTGACAACATCTGGAGACACTTCTGCTTGTCATTACTGGCGGTGATTCCTACTGGTAGAGTCATCAATCGAGTAGAGCCAAGAATGCTGCTAAGCATCCTGCACACAAAATTACCTGGACCAAAATATCAATAATGTTGAGGCTGAGAAATTGCTCCAGAAATTCAAAGGAAAAATCATTGTAGGAAGAAAAGATCAGAGAGCTATGTTTTTCCATGAACTTCTCACATAGTTACATCTGGAGAAACACAACATAAACAAGGTTAAAGAGAAGGGAATCAGAATTGTTTATTTGGGGAACAGTGAGAAAACCAGTGCAGTCGGGGTGGAGGTCTCACATATCAGGGGGAGAGTTAGATCGGTGCCATATTGTGGAGAACCTCAAATACCAGGATGAAGACTTCTTACTTTATTTATTAGACAATGGGGAGCCATTCAATGGGCATGCTTTAGAGTAAGCATTGTTTTAAATTAGATGAATCTGGCATTGGTCTGAGGATCTGTTTTCGGAGAGTCTGAAAGAAAATCAGGAGGTTTTAACAATCTAAGCTTGAGGTATTGAGTATTAATTCAAGCAGAACTTGACTTAACCGTGATGCGTGTACCAATATCCTTGTCTAAATGCAATTACAGATTAGGGTAAAGCCATTCATCAGCAGTAACACTGAGTCATGTTTTCACACAAGTGCTTAAACAATGATGTGGGTTTTTTACACCATGCAATTTTGCTCATGTGTTTATATCAAGTGTGTTTCACATATTTTAAAAATTGTGATTTTATTTCACAAACTGAAACAATGAGAAACTGTCATTTGAGAACATTATTTTTTATCACTTCAATTTTGTGTCCTTTCTGTCCCTGGTCCCTGTGTCCCCTCTAGAGTAATGTCCCTTAAACACTGCATTCCATGAATCACAGTATACTCATACATTGCTTCGTAAGTTTGCCACCATGTTTGTTTCTACTTGCTTAGGCAAAAATAAACAATGACCAAAAAGTTCACCCCTCAGACTCTCAGTGGAAGGTGAGGTGAAAATATTAGGACAATTCTTCAATGTTTATAAGTTTCATCATTGACTTTATATCAGTAAGTTCAGTGCAAGCAGTAATTTTTCCTCCTTCATCTCTCATTTCCCACTTCTTTGACTGAATTACTGACCCTAGTTACATCTGTGTAATTAATGCATTTAAACTTGTTATTTGGCCAAGGGAATTGTTTCTTTGAAATATGGATAAAGCAGTCTTGTGTCTATCACTGTAAAAGTCAGTTGTTTTACCCAGTCGTCATAATCACCTTGTTATACTCTGTTTGTGACAGGACCTTAATAAATATCAAAAGTGTGAGTGAACAAATGAATGGATGAAAGATATGCAACATAGCATGACAAAGATCCTGGAACTGATTTCTGGCTTTGTCAATCATTAGCTTTTAGAAAAAATTGAATTTTTTAACATGGAAAGAAAAAGTAGTGTTCTTTTTCTGTTTTTTTTTTTTCCCCTCAATTAGAAAGGACCTCTAGGATATTTTAATTTTAATCAGCTCTGTTCAAATACTAGCTGTTTTGGTGATCTGTTTATGACTATTGTAGATATACGTGGAGATCATACAGAATAAAATTGATAATAACTGACTGTTTTTTGAATTGAAGTTTTCTTTCATGGTGAATGTGCCCTTTGGAAAATTGGGTAAACTATGAATTAACTTTTCTATGACTAAAAGGATTCCAATGGTTTACAGAACTAAAGCATGTACTTGATCCATGAACTTTGTGCAAGTAAAGTTGCCAGCCGGTGATCATTCTGGTGATCAAAACAAATCCAATCCAGTAGATCTTTCCGTTGATGGGAACACAGACTTACTCTGTGATAGGCATTGGACCAAAGAGTGAGAAGACAACTTTTTACCAACACCCTGAGGAAAGATAAAGGAGGAGACACAAGTGTCATATGTCTACTGAGACATCACCGTTAGAGCTAGCTCCTTTGGTAATGTGACTCAACGTAATCTTGTAGTTGGTTTCAATGTGCCCAGAATGCTCTAAACTACTTCATAAAAGAAAGAAACTGAATTCCCATGCCCTTAGTAAAAATAGATACAGTATCCTTGAGTTAATGGTGCGTTTGGAAATGCAGGAGGAGCTCTATCTTCACTTGGGTATGTAGAGAAGACTGCAGCTGCAGAGGGCAAGATGATGGGACAGGAGATTAAAATTAAAATCCAAATTTAGAGCTTGAGTCAATAGTCTAGGGGATATTATGAACATGCTGGATTTCCCACTATAGTGTGCTCATGGGGGTTGTTGTTTATCCTTATTATTTTTTAAAATACTCTATTTTTTCGGAGCAGTTTTACATTTATAGCAGCACTGAGAGGAGGGTACAGAGATTTCTCATGTGCCACCTGCCCCCACATATGCAGAGTCTCCCCCATTATCAACATTACTCACCAGAATGGTAGATTTTTTTAACCATGGATGAACCTACAACGACACATCATAATTACCCAAAGACCATAGTTTACATTACGGTTCACTTTTGGTGTATATTCTATGGGTTTGGACAAATGTATAATGACATATATTCATCATTATAATGCCCTACAGAGTATTTTCACGACCATAAAAATCCTCTGTGCTCTGTCTATTCATTTCTCCCCATTGACCCCACTGTTTCTTGTTATTTTGTACAGATATTACAGGGAAGGAAGTCTCTTAAAGACTGAAGGATTTGGAGAAAGTTGCTTTTATTACGGAAATACCCTGGAAGAGAAGGGAGAAGGGGAAAGGGAAAAGGTGAGGGAATAGAACCCAAAATTCATGACATTTTGGTCTTTCCTCTTACCTCTTCAAATTTATGTAGGTTACCTTACCTTTCATATAATTTAAATCAGGTTAAAATGAAGCCAGGCACAACTCTGAGGGAAAAAAAAAAGTAAAAATGTAGCAAGGATTCTGAGGACAAAGTGGTGCTAGTTAAAAACAGGATGGATCTATGCACTTGATCCCCATCAAAGGGGTTGCATAGCAATTCAGGCTTTTATTTAGCACCATCTGGCAAAGCCACACCTTCAAGGCCTGGACCTTTCTCAATCTTCTAGTTTTAATGGCCTCCAGGGACATCTCTGAGTGGAACAAACCCTGACAAAAATGATGCACTGGACATTTTTCTGAAGATAGAGAGGAAGGCTGAGAGATGCAGTCACACATAATAGATCATCAGCCAGTGGTCCAGAGGGATGGGACATCTCACAGGAGTAGGGATATAGAAGATAATCAGGACCAATGTCCTTAGCATTCCCCCAAGGGAGTTTGAACACTAGGTTGGGACGTGGGAGGACAATTTTAAATATTCATTATCCACTTAAGTAGCTTTATTGGGGTGTCTGTTAATGAGGCTCAGTCTTCACAAAGATACCTGACAATATGACCATCAAGCTTTAGAAGATAATGGTTATTCTGGAAGGAAAACAAATATGAAGCTTTAGTATAACCTGGAAAATTTGACCCTCTGGGCTCTAGTCTCCTTATCTGTGAAATAAAGAGATTAGAATGAAATATTTTTTGATGGTTCGAGTTCAAAGATTTTATGATTTGGTAATGCTAATCACACAGAATTTAACACTGAGTGCTAATTAAATTCAAGGCTGTCTGACCAACTCTAGTGATACAGGAGTTTAAGAGTGATCTTTACCTTTAAATATCATAAAAGAAACTGGAGAAACAGAGTATAGGAGTAGATTTAAAAGACAAATACCATTCCACAAACTCAGCTGTACAAAAAAGAAAAAAGGAACTTTGTGCTTCCTACAAAGTAACGTAATTTAGCATGAAAAATTTGATCTCAGTTCCTTTGGGGGATTTCCTATCCTTCTCCAGAGCTGTGCCAAACACACAGTTCTGGGGGCTCCTACATGTTCAGCTTGGGTGGACGCTGCTCATACACAGTTATCTGTTTATGTTAAGAGATTCAGCGTCCTACACTGCATGGCCTTCTCAGATCCTGTGATGGTCTGTTGTTTCCATGTCATGTTTGGGACATGGGAAACTTTCTCAGTGCTGCTTGTGCCCATCTGTGACACCTTGTGCCCTTCTGTTACCTACAGACAACAATGTTGGGTTCAGGAGGGTTTACGAGATGACTTCCGGGACCTCTGCAAACTTGCAGATGTTGCCTCGATCTCCTTTCCAGGATACATTCGTGATCTGGGGTGAATCATGTTCCCATAACGCTTTTGGAAAGCTACTCTATTTATGTTTGTGAACTCTCTAAATTCCCCCTTGGGTTTTGGCTTTTGAAATTCCAAAGTAAGAAAGGCTTTCAAGCTACTCCTTAGTCTACCTCCCCTGAACCAATGAATCACAGAGGCTGCCATCTTCTTTGAAAGGACAGAAGAGAAAGGGGAAATATATTGAGAAAAAAAAGTCAATATCTCAAATTACTTGATTTGATTAATAATTTAAAAAATAACAGAAAGCATAAGAAAATGACCTTTTTTTATTAGAGGTGCCTTTTTAAAATACATATAAATGCATTTTTAACACTGCTCAGTGGTAATGCATAGATTTTTGCAGTGCCTCTGAAGGAGGCCACTTGGAGGACTCTCAGAAACAGGGAAGAATCGTCAGCTTGTTCTAAGAAGGCCTGTGGGATGTCAATCTTCCCTGCTTTTCAAATTAACAGAAAATTAAGAGTATTCTTTCCAGAGAGGAACGTAATGAGAGTGCCAGATGAGAGTGGGTGGCCTAAGAAATCTGCTGTTGGTGTTGGGTGAAGATCAAGGGGTGCAGGGGGAGAAACAGGCAGAGAATTACATACGCAAAGAGGCTTCTGGGAAGTGGTGCTCTTCATCTGAGGCCATGGGGTCACTAGACTGTAAAATGTGGGTTATGAACGTGAGCTTTAAGGGTCTGTGAGTGCCTGGAGAGAGCTTGCAATATTTTTGTGTGTGTTTGGTTTCCCTTAGAATCCGCTAAGTGAATATGTTTGAATTTGGGAGGGAGGTTGGGGGAGTCACTAAAGACAAAGTGATTTGCCAAAGGGTAAATGTGTTTCTCAGCGCACAGAAAGTCAGAACTTGGGTTTCTATGCTGGAGTAGCTGTCCAGATGCAAGGCAGGGCATTCTGAAATCAGAGGAAGCATCAAGGTGGTCCAGGACCCAGAAAGATGGCCAGCACAGAGACTCCAGGGTGAATATTCTTCAGATTAGGCTTCTGGCATTCAGGGTGAGCAGAGCTGCTGAGGATAAGATCGAAGGGCCTGTATACCCTGAAATTAAATCAGCCAAACCAGTCGATAGTTAAACTAAATGTATGTGATGGTTTAAAAAAGGACTGTTTCTGTGATTCTGTTTATATTTATGCTGGCGTTTCAATTTTGTTTTTCCTTTAGTATTTTGGGGAGCCTTTTTTGACTTCAGCTGAGCTATGGGATAAGGAATTTCTGTCTCTTCCCGTTCTCCACACACATGCCTAAACTTGGAGAACAAAAGGGTCAGTATGAGGGTCACAGTTGCCCAGCAGACCCGTGGTAGGAAGAAATGACGGAGCTAAGAGCACACTTGAGGAGTTTCTGAACTAAAGACAGGGTATGCTAAATGCTGAACATGTGGTTCTTAAAGTGAACACTGTAGAATGTCCTGGTAGGGAGAAAATGCTGTGGTTGGGTTTGCTGGGAAAGATTTCATGACATATTTTTCATTGGAACTAGACCTTGCACTATGAGTAAGGACTCAGAGAAATGCACTTCGAAATGTACTTAGAGAGCGGGCCTTAGCTTTACAGATTAGTTTCAGCACTCAATTCACTGAACACGGGGTGTTCTGGGAGCAGCCTTCTGAGGGCGTGTTTTTCACATTTTGGTTCCTCAAGCTTGGCTGTGTGTGAATGGAGAAAGTGGGCAAGTTACTTTCAGTTACCACTGTAAAGTAAGTTGATGGTGGGCTATAGGGAATGTTCTACAGAAATACATTTTTAGGAAATCTGGAAACCTGGATGAATCATGGTTTTAATATGTCCTTATATGAATTATGTGATGGGAGATAAGTATTAACAAGCAAATTACCGTGCGTTAGCCTATGGTTAAGAGAACTCTGACCTTGCCTTTCTAGCTTTATGTGCAGTAGGCAAGGTAAGAAAATAACTTGATTAGTTTCTTATTCATATGTGTATTCATGCAGGATTTCAAATGGGAAATTGATCATTAGACTATAGATCTAAACTCTGAGATGATTTGTTTAGGAAGGGAAACTTTCACTTCAGAAAGACTGGCTTCTAAATCTTACATTACTAACTAGCACTGTGACCTTGGGCAAGATACGTAATCTCTTTTTGTATTTCTTCATTTTGAGGGTTAAGTCATGTCAGGAGTCCCTGATTTTTCTTTGAATAGGAGTTACTTTTCTTTCCCCTCCCTGAAAGCTTTTGGTATAATAAAAAAAAATTCAAATTGCTATTTTGGTTCTGAAGATGGCTAACAACAATTTTTGACTGATTTTGGAACTTAATGTAACTGGTATGGTAAAACTCTAACCCTTCCACCTATGTCAAGGTCTCGGATTAGAGGAATTTATGAATAATGAAGTTGAAAATGTGCCGAAGCAATTGTTATTAATAAAATTCCTGAGCAGAATTAAGGAGGGCACTCGGCTTCTTCTTTGCTAGGAATCCTAGAAAATTACAGGAAATGAACATTTGTTGTCAATAATCTCATGGGCCTTTTACCATTTACATCTCAACTGTGCTTACTTTTCAGACCTGGAGCCTATTTATTCTGGACCAGGGATTTCAGTTTACTTCTCCATCTTCTTAAAAGATCCTATAATCTGCTCAAATCTAGAAACAAAATAGGTTACAGCCCCTTAAGATCACCATTCGACTTTTCAGTTTAAGGTTTTTACAACAATCATTTGGGAGAAAGTATAACAGTGAAATGCTCGGTCCACCTTTGACTCCATGTTGTTCAAACCTGCCTCATTCCATGTCCTTCAGGCTAAATAGCTCCTCCTTATTTTTGCATGTAGACATGCTAATCATTAGAGGTATGCTGCTTGCAGGTTAAATTTTACAGAAACAGCCCCTCCCATTTTTCTCTTCCCTTGGCATAAAAGAAGCCTGAAATTTGTACTTTCTTAAGATGGATTTGAAGAACTACTAGGACTCCCATCTTATTGGTTGGGAGTTTTCAATCAATAAAGCTTTCCTTACTAAAAATTCTGACGTTTGGAGTTTTGGTATTTTGCAGAGTTGGGCACATAGACTCTGGTCCAGTTACAGAAGGACTGTGCTGAAAATCTCTGTAGATCCCCATAGACATGGCTTGTGTTGCTCTTAGGTCCTGTTCTCCTGGTTAAATGTCCTATTGCCATCCAGTTGTGGATTATAGACCTGGGATTGTCAGGCTGATGCTAGAATATTTCCCCTGTTCTCTACCACCCTAATATGGGGTTCCACCTTTTGGTCTCTGGGTAAGGAGCAATTTCAGTCTGTTCATTTCCTTGGTTCCAGTTCCCAGAATTTTCACTGCCCCTCCAACCTCTTAGTTTGGGCCTTATCAAACAGTAGATAAAGTTGTTATCTCTTCATGAGATACCTGGCTTGTTTTAGAATCTAAACTCATCACTCTTTTTCTGAAGTTCATACCATTTGATTTCAAGCAAGTGATCCTAGAAGCTGTTTTTGCCCTCTCTGCCCCAATCCCAAGAAAATGAGTTTTTCGTTGGTTCAAGAAACCCCCATTTCTTGTGAGAATGTTGACTAACTTCCTGTTTGTAATATTTTGGGCCTTTTGTGTGCAGTCAATTTGCAGAGCCCAAGGACAGACACAGACACACTGTGTAGTAAGGAATTTGGCCTTCCCCAAAGAAAGGTCTGACTTTTGTTTTTCCTCTAGGGAGGTAACTTCTAAATCCTTGGAATTTCCTGAGTGATAGGAGTGTCTTTGTTATTTCTGATGGGCCCGTTGGACCACACCTGATATGTTATGCTAATGAGGTTACTTAGGGTGGTGCAAGTCATACCCAATACTCTTAAGGTAAGGGCTGGCTGCACCAGAAAGATCATTTAGGGTTGGGGCTTTGGGTCATGCAGTAGTAGTCAACCTAAAGACTAAGTTCTAACACGTGGGCAATTAATCAATCAAGCAATCAATCAAATATGCCTAGGTAATTAAGCCTCAATAAAACCTCTGGATACTGAAGATCAAGTAAGGTTCCAGGGTTGAAAGTACTTTGTGTGCATTATCACACGTCAATGCCAAGAAGGTGACATGCTCAGAGTACAATGGAAACTTGATATCTGGAATCCTCCCAGACTTTGTCCAATGCAAATTTTCCTTTGGCTACTTTTAATTTGCATCCTTTCCTTGTAATAAATTTAACTGTTAATGTGATGGATTCAGTGAATTCTGTGAGTGTATCTTGTGAATTATTGTACCTGACGGTGGTCTTGGGAAATCTCTGAACAGCCTGTAGTTGGTGAAATCTCTGTAGTTGGTGTCTGACATGAGAGTGGTGATCTGTGGACCTTTCCTTTTAAATTTGTAGTTGAACCCTGTTAAGTGTCAAAATTTAACTGAGTAAATTTGAAGATCTAATTGGCTTTATCAAACGATTCATGGATCGGGCAGTATCCCATCTAGAAACTAGAAGTGTGTTCCAAGGGATTGTACCAAATTGAAGGTTTTTTTTTTTTTTCATAAATTTATTTATTTATTAGTTTCAGGTGTACAAAACAAGGTAATACTTAGACGTTCATCATCCATATCCCTCACACTGTGAACCCCCCTCCCCCCATCCACCATCCCTCCGACCCCACACCGAACCATCACATTATATATATAAAATTATAGTTGGCATTCATTAATGTCCAGCCTCTGGTGTCCAATGCCATGATCAGGTATCCACAGCATCCCTGAGGTGGTCTCCCAAACATTGAACTCCATCCTCTCCTCATCCGAATCATCGACACACCTCAGTTTCAGCGGCTTCGCTACATTAAACAGTTGGGAGGCACTTACTATGTTTTTCCAGGAGCTTCACAAAATCGATTTGAGCACAGTCTAGGCGTAGGTTATCTTGAAGGTTTTTTTAAT